>NW_022631067.1:1210533-1799207 GCF_010015895.1 Lontra canadensis
CTTCTTCTTCTTCTTCTTCTTCTTCTTCTTCTTCTTCTTCTTCTTCTTCTTCTTCTTTTTTTATCAGTATAGCTTCTATTGCCTCTTTAAAATATCACAAATAAGTCTCAAAAATCATCCGGCTTCTCACTGTTTCTGCAGATGGACAACTTAGATCTTATTCATCAGCCTGCTGAACTGTTCCTTTTTCAGAAACGTAGATACCATCCAAAAATTTTCTGATATCCTTGTTTTTTTTTTAAATTTCTTTTCAGCATAACAGTATTCATTGTTTTTGCACCACACCCAGTGCTCCATGCAATCCGTGCCCTCTCTAATACCCACCACCTGGTTCCCCCAACCTCCCACCCCCCGCCCCTTCAAAACCTCAGATTGTTTTTCAGAGTCCATAGTCTCTCATGGTCCACCTCCCCTTCCAATTTCCCTCAACTCCCTTCCCCTCTCCATCTCTCCTTGTCTTCCATGCTATTTGTTATGCTCCACAAATAAGTGAAACCATATGATGATTGACTCTCTATGCTTGACTTATTTCACTCAGCATAATCTCTTCCAGTCCCGTCCATGTTGCTACAAAAGTTGGGTATTCATCCTTTCTGATGGAGGCATAATACTCCATAGTGTATATGGACCACATCTTCCTTACCCATTCGTCCGTGGAAGGGCATCTTGATTCTTTCCACAGTTTGGCGACCGTGGCCATTGCTGCTATAAACATTGGGGTACAGATGGCCCTTCTTTTCACTACGTCTGTATCTTTGGGGTAAATACCCAGTAGTGCAATTGCAGGGTCATAGGGAAGCTCTATTTTTAACTTCTTGAGGAATCTCCACACTGTTTTCCAAAGTGGCTGCACCAACTTGCATTCCCACCAACAGTGTAAGAGGGTTCCTCTTTCTCCACATCCCCTCCAACACATGTTGTTTCCTGTCTTGCTAATTTTGGCCATTCTAACTGGTGTAAGGTGGTATCTCAATGTGGCTTTAATTTGAATCTCCCTGATGGCTAATGATGATGAACATTTTTTCATGTGTCTGTTAGCCATTTGTATGTCTTCATTGGAGAAGTGTCTGTTCATATCTTCTCCCCATTTTTTAATATGACTGTCTGTTTTGTGTGTGTTGAGTTTGAGGGGTTCTTTATAGATTCTGGATATCAACCTTTTGTCTGTACTGTCATTTGCAAATATCTTCTCCCATTCTGTGTGTTGCCTCTTTGTTTTGTTGACTGTTTCCTTTGCTGTGCAGAAGCTTTTGATCTTGATGAAGTCCCAAAATTCATCTTCGCTTTTGTTTCCTTTGCCTTTGGAGACATATCTTGAAAGAAGTTGCTGTGGCTGATATCGAAGAGGTTACTGCCTATGTTCTCCTCTAGGATTCTGATGGATTCCTGTCTCACGTTGAGGTCTTTTATCCATTTTGAGTTTATCTTTGTGTACGGTGTAAGAGAATGGTCGAGTTTCATTCTTCTACATATAGCTGTCCAGTTTTCCCAGCACCATTTATTGAAGAGACTTTTTTCCATGGTGTATTGATATCCTTGTTTTTAACAGTTGTGGCTTGCTGAATCAAAGCAGCTGAGTTCAATACAAGTTCAATGTCATTTCCTTCAAGAATTAACTCATCTTTTTGGGCTTGAGATACAGAACAAGCAACACCTGGCCTCATCTGAACCCTGCGGATGTATTTTTCACCCAAGAAATTTCGAATTTCAACAAGAGAACCATTCTCCTGAATAACAACGTTGATGGGGAAGTGAACATACACAGCCCTCATCTTGTGTTGGAAGCCCAGTGTAACGCCCTTGATCATGTTCTGTACATGACTACAGATGGTGCGAACCGTAGCCAGTTCTTTTCTATTCCCCCACTATTTGTCCACTCGGAGCCTCTTCTTTTTCTTTCCAAGAAGACTGAGTTCTACGTTGATGTGATTGAAGTCCCTTCGCAGGGTTCCTCTGGGGCCCTTCATATAACTGTGCATCCCTTCAGGGTGATGTCGACATTTTCTGGAATGTCGACAGTCTGATTGCTGAGAATGATCTTTATCCTCACAGTAGATGTGGCAAAGAGAGCTCAATTCTTCTTTCTTAATAGTTGAGTAAACAAGGAGACAGAAGTTCAATAAAGATGTAGAATGCTTGAACATGGTGGCTCACTGACTTGATCTAATTGACATTTACAAAACACTCCACAAATCAACAACGTATACACATTCTTTTCAAGTGCACATGGAATACTTGCTAAAGTACAATATATTCTGGGCCATATTGAAAGTTTTTAAAAATGCATTAAAAATATCCAAGGCATATAAAATGTGTTTGCTAACCAAAATGGGATTGAATCATAAATCAATAATAGAGAGGTATTGGAAAAGACTCCAAATATTTGAAAATGAAACGGCACATTTCTAAATGGTCTGTGGGTCAAAGAACAAATTTAAAAAGAGAGTTATAAAGCATTTTGAATGGACTGAAAGTAAAAGCATAGTATATTGAAATTTGTAAGATGAGATTAAAGTAGAGCTAAGGGGAACCAAATATTCATAATAAAAAAAGAAGAAAAGCCTCAAATCTATGACCTAAGTATTTACATTAACCAGTCATTTTAAAAAGGAGAGAAAAAAATTCAAAATAAACAGAGAGAAAAATAATAAACTTAAGAGAGGACATGACAATCATATAAAATAGAAAAACAATACAGAAAAATGAAACCAAAAGCCTGGTTCTCTGGGAAGATCAATAAAATTGATAAGCTACTAATTAGATTATGAGGGACAAAGAAGAGCACAAATTACTAACATAAAGAATGAGAGAATTGACATCACTATAGTTCCTGCAAACATTAAAAAGGGTAATAAGAGACTGTCGTGCTGCTATTTAGATGAAATGAGCAAATTCCTCTAAAGATGCCAACTACCAGAGCTCACTAACCCTTTCTCTGTAGGAGAAATAAAATGTGTACTTAAAAAACCTTTCCACAGAGAAAATACAGGCCCTCATGTCTCCATTGGTAAATTCTACCAACATCTTGTGTAGAGGTAATGTCCATTTCATATAGACATATCCAGAGAGTCGAAGGAAAGGGAACACTTCCCAACTCCTTCTGTGAGGCTGTTGCTATCTTGAAACCAAAACTAGACCAAAGCGTTAGAGAAGAAAAAACCACACCCCAACATCACTCATGAACAGAGACGCCAAAGTTCTTCATTCAATTTTTGCAAATTGCATCCAAGATACATAAAAAGGAAAACGTCTTATGGGTTTATCTTGAAAATACAGGTCTAGTTCAGCACTAGAGAGTCAAGACTTGTAATTCACCACAGGACCAGAATAGAGAGAACCGATGGACCGTTTCAGCAGATCGGGGTCGACGAGCTATGGCTTCCAGCCCGAATGCAGATCAGCACTGGCTTCAGGAAATGCAGTTTTATTGGGATTTAGCCACACCCATTCTTTATGTATTGTCTTTGGCTACTTTTGGGCTACAATGGCGGAGGTAAGTATGTGCAACTGGGAATTAAAGACGAAAATATTTACTATCTTTTTACAGAAAAATTTCTCTATGCCCACAGGATACACTTAAGTGTTCAAGAACGTCCATTCTTACCATTTGCACTTCTCCTTCAACATTTTACTGCAGCTAGTGGAGTAAGACAAGAAAAACGAATAAAAGGTGTACCTATTGGAAAGGAAAGAAATATCCATTCGCAGATGATAGAATTCGTTATGTAGTAAGTCCCCGAGGATCCACAGGGAAGCTTCCAGAACTGAAGAGTGAGGGGAGCAAAGTGGCAGGGTGCAGTCTTTCACGAAAAAAACCACATTTCTATACACGAGAAATGAATAACTGGAAGCCCAAATTTAAAGAGCTGTATCATTTATGATAACATCAAGAATATGAAATATTTATGTATAAATCTAATAAAATATATGCAAGGTCTTTATGGTGTGCACTACAAAACATGGTGAGAGAAACTGAAGGGGACCTAAGTGAATGGCATCATTCACGTCTATTTGAGAGAGAGAGAACCAGCCGGAGGAGGGGCAGAAGGAGGGAGCAAGCCGACTCCCCACCAAGTGGGGGACCCACCACAGGGCTCTGGCCCAGGACCGTGAGATCATGAACTGAGCTGAGGTCAGATGCTTAACCGACTGAGCCACCCAGGTGCCCCGAATGGCACCTTTCATAGAGTGGAAGGCTGAATACAGTCCTAAAGTCAGTGCTGTCAAACTGATCTATACATCTGTGGCAATCCCAGCCAAAGTCCCAAGAAAATTTTCTGCAGAAATTAACTGTCTTTAGAACTTATATGAGAAGACAAAGAGACCAGAGGGACCTACTTGATTTTGAAAATCAGAACAAAGTGGGAGGATTCACGCTACCTGATTCCAGATTTTGGTATCAACATCTAGTGACCAAGATAATGTGTTATCTAAAGAAAAGCAGATCCCTGGTCAGTGGAACCAAACAGACCCCAGAAAGCGGCCCACAGGTACAAGATCAACGGATTGTCAACCTCCGTGCCAAGGCAGTTCAACAGAGGGAGGGGGTTCCTTCAACAGTGGTGCTGGAATAGCTGGACTTCAGTCATGCAAGAAATGGAACCAAACAAAATAATCCTGACCTTACACCATATATACAAACTAACTCAAAATGGATCACAGCCCGAAATGTAAGCCCTACAGCTCCCAAATTTCTAGAAAAGAACATAGAAAATGTTTGCGACTTCGAAGTAGGCAAAGATTTCTTATATTTGATTCCAAAAATGAAAAGTGATCAGTTGAGTTGGACTAGTATTAGGAACCCCTGATCTCTGAAGGACACCGCTGTGCAATGGGGAGCCAGCCCCATCCCGGGGGACAATCTTCCCAGTCACGCGTCTGACAAGCGACTCGTATCCAGAATATGGAAATACCTCTCCAAACTCAACAGTAAGAAAACAAACTCATGAAAATGGGCAAAATATTCTGAAAAGACACCAGACCAAAAAAGGTATTCAGACGGCAAATGAACACATAAAATGTGCTCGATGGTATGAACCACTGGGGAAGCGCAGATCACCACCACTGTCAGTGCTCAGGGTGACCCAGGGCAACTCTCTGATTCGGGAACGCGAGACCCTGTTGGCAGTTTCTTGTGAAATAAAACGTGGCAGCCATACCTCTGGCCTTTTACCCGAATGACAGGAACACTTACAGTCACCCCAAACCTTATATGCAAATGTTTCCAGGGGCTTTACTGTGATTCCTGAACCTGGACACAAGCTCGGTGTCGTTCGGCAGGTGCTTGAGGAGTAAACCGGCAGCGACCACCAACGGAGCCGCGCTCAGCCACGGAAGGAGCGGAAGACCGATGGGCTGATGTGCACGAGTCTCAAATGCGTTGTGCAGGCTGAGGAAACCAGGCTCAGAAGTCTACACAGTGTTCGTGGTATTTAACGTTCCGGAAAAGGGAAAACGACAGAACAGGACACGAGTGAAGTGTTTGCTAGGGCTGGAGGTGGTGGGAGATGCTGAGTAGAGAGCATGGGCTTGTGGGGTGATGTATGTCTTCTGTGTCACGTTTGTGGTGATGGTTGTGTGAGTTTGTAACGAGGATGATTTCACAGAGGGGCCTGTATCTTACCAAAGCTCAGGAGGTCGAGTGGGAATGCCTAACCTGTCTTACGAATCAGGATCTGCCCTAAGTCCTTCCCTTTGTCACCCAACTGACTCGTCCCACCACTTAAGGGGCTGTGACCCTGGCTCACGGATGATGAACTGTAAGTTCAGAGAGGGGGGGTCACTTCTATGAGATCACGCAGCCAAGAAGAGGGGGAGCCAGTGTCTTACGGGATCCTAGCCTCTGCCCTGCATGGTGTCCTGTGTTCCCATGCCTCACAGAAACTTGTCCATTCATATCCCCCTTCAGCCGAGTAAGATGCCAGGAGGGTTAGCTGGATTCCCAGTGGAAGGTGACAGATACCGGTAAGAACCTGGGTTAAGATCAAGCGGAAAGTGATCACGTATCAAAGAAAGGTCCTGTTACAGGATCGGTGGCCTCCTGCCACTCAGCAGCCCGAGAGACCCCTTCCAGCCCAGGAAGGAGAGCCAGTGAGTTTCCGAGAGGTGCCTGCTCTGGTGGCCAGAATTTCACGTTAGAGATTCATTCCTGGGAGCCTACTCTAAACCCTCTTTGCCTCACAATCCCGAGGCACGGCTCGGAGGACGATGTTACGTTGACTATACGTTTACGTCTTTGGAGAAGTCAGTGGTGGAGCTCAGTGTACCCCACGGACAAGGAGTCCAAAACGTGTGGGTCGCTCGGCACGTGGAACAAAGGCACTCAAGACCAGCCCTCTGCGAGCCTGTCCGTGTGTCTGTCTGGGACAGAGGCTGGAGCTCAGGGAACCCCTCCGGGGGGGGAAGCCCCCACCTGTGGCAACAGGAGCGGGAAGTGCTCCTGCTCCCAGCGGCGGAGCCTGGGTTGAGGGCCGAGCGCGGAGAGGAGGGAAGCCAGAGGGGCACCCCAGCTGCGCTGAGCCCCAGGGGCCCCTAAAAGTGTCCCAGGGCCTGGCGTCGGACCATTTTTGACCTGCACCGTCCTTTCTAATGGCTCAGCCTAATCCATTAGTCCTCAGGGAGGTGTTACAACTACTCCTTCCGTCTAATTTGGAAGCCCCCAGGTCCCCAAACCGCTGCTGGCCAGAGACAAAGGCGATGACTGTTTTCCAAGGTGACCATTTGTCTACAGACAATATGGGTTGACTTCTAGCCTGGTTCAGATGAATCATTGCCAGCTCTGGGGGTCTCCGACGATGGACAAGCAAAACCCACTTTGTACTTAAGTCAGTGCTGAAGGGAAGAGGACATCAGGAAAATGGACTACCTGACGCTCTTGGGTGGAGATGGGTTTCCACAGGACGGGAGAAAGTTCTAGATAAATCGGCACACAAAGGCTGGGGAGGGCCATGCCTGCGGGGGGAGCCAAGCTCTGCGGGGCTCCGGGGCTCCTAGTCCCCACCCCAGGGCCCCCCAGGGAGGCAGGAAGTGTTCCCTGCTGGCTTCTTAGATGGAAATCACTTCCTGCAGCGAGCACCTGAAAGGGAAATCACCACCTCATTGTTCTCCCTGGCAACGTTTCCAGCCCATTGACAGAGCAGGTGGGATCTGCCAAGCGAAAGACAGGAAGGGCGGAGGCAGGGGTGCTGGGCCGCCCACAGACTTGGAAAAAGCAAGAACTAGTCAGCAGAGCTGGTCTGGACGGCTCTGGGCGACTGTGGGAAACCCAGGCTTCTCTAGCTGTCCTGGACACAGGATTCACTCCCATCCGGGGTCCGGAGCAAGTCCCGTGGCCGACACCCCAGGGCCCACTAGGGCGAGAGCCTGTGTCTCCAGGCCTCACAGCCTCCATCTGTGAAATAGGCCTGACGCGGGGCTGCAGTGAGGCTGATGGCGTGATTCAGACGTGATAGTGCTGGGCACGTGGCGAGAGCATCACCGTCCCCGCAATGCTCATCACGGTCATGGACAGTTAGTCTTCATGAGCCGGATCCAAGGCCCACGGGGACACCGGAAACGAGGCTTCCTGGAGGGGCTCACGGTCCAGTGGGTGTCACAACACCCGGTGTGGCCACGGTCTGTCCCCTTCCACAGACGCATGTGGGGGGATTAGGGTGAGTGCCGCAGGGAGGGGGCAAGCAAGCCTCAAGGAGACGACGTGCAGAAGCCCTGCGGGTCCCTCCAGGTCCTCCTGAGGAAGAATCGAAGTTACTCATGGGAAGCAGCAGTTTCTCAGGTCAGAAGGTCGTCTGAGACCGGAAGCTCTCCCTCCCAGACGAGGCGCGTGTCTGCACATGGATCTGTGCTCCCGCCCCTGCCTCGCCGGCGTCTAGTGACCACGGCCGCGTCTTCCCACACCGGCTCGCTCTGTGGAGGGGGCTGGGTTCGCGTGGCTTCTGGGAGGAGGTGGGTCGGCTGGCTGCTGTGTTCAGCGGCGACTCGGCTGAGTGCCTGCTGGATGCAGCAGCTGTGGCCTGTGTAGCACCTGGGGCCTGCCTGTCGTGGGCCTCCCAGGCGCTCTGGGCCTCGGGGGGCAGCATGGGTGTTGCGGGCTGCAGGTGGAGGGTCTGAGTTCTGGTGGAGTTGTTGTCCGATGGCCACTTTCTCACTGGCCGCAAAATCCACTTCTCCGGATCGGGGAAGGGCGTGAGCGTGGCTTTCCACGCTGGCGGTCTGTGTATCGCCGCCCGCCCGGGAGCTTAAGATCCACACACGATGGTATCAGGCCGCCCACAAGTCACCCACCTGTCCCCCTTGGTGCTAAACCCACATGTGGCCTGGGGGAAGCCACGGAGACGCCATGGGGACCCTGGGCTTGCAGGGCCCTCGTTCCTACGTCAAGGAGCTGAAGGGCCGTGGAGGTGGCGTCGCTACGGTTACAGGCAACTTCACGCTGGCCAAACGTCCTCGTGATTCCCCGTCCAGAACAACGAAGCTCAGGGCGAAGACACGGGTTCAGCCCCCGAGTGAGACTCCGAATGCTCTTGGCATTACAGACGCTGCACAAAACTGCATGCCATGCAGTCCTGGCTCAGGGGTGGGAAGAGTCTGGAAGGTCCCTTCCTGCCGGACCACAGTCTCTTCACAGAGAAGCTCCCATGGTGGGTTTGAGCTTCTAAGGGGCTCCGGACACTGAAGGCTCAGAAGCAACCTTCTGGGGACTCGCCTCTACCGCTGTCGTGGGACCCCCGTTCCCCTCCCGTCCCTGGCCGGTGCTGGGAGATCGGGCCTGGACGACCATGACGGGAAACCGTGCGGCAAAGAAGACCGGGCTCCTCTGAGCCTCGCACTATTTCTTAGTTAAGTTAAAATGGCAAAGTATTTACTTCTTCTTTAATGCCGTCCGCGTTCACCGGGGAAGCCCCGTGGCCTGGTTCCCAGGCGGGGGCTTGAGCGTGTCTGCTGCCAGGTGAGGTCGTGGGTCGCCCTGCAGTCCTTGTATTGGTCTCATTTGGAAACAGGGTTGTTGCAGGTGTGACCAGTTAGAGGCCGTCACATTGGGAGCAGGGTGGCCCTAATGCCACATGACAGGTGTCATTACTGGCACAGAGACATGTGCACGGGGAGGAGGCCATGTGACAACAAGGCAGAGGTCGGGGAGGGAAGCCCAAAGACCTCGGGGAAACCACCAGTTGCTGGGAGAGCGAGGAAGGGAGCCATCGCTGACCTTTGTCCAGGACTCGTGCCCCCAGGACAGAGGGACAATCCGTTCCTGCGTTCTTCTCCGCTCCACACAAGCACTGAGCCCGGGTCGGGGATGCGCCTGAACCATCCGGCCCCTGAGGTTTGCAGAGGGGGACCCAGGCTTGCCTTCGGCGGTAGGGAGGGCATCGTGTGACAGCCCAGGACTCTGTCTTGAGAACCGGAAGTGTCACCCGCATGGGCTCTCTGATTTCATCCTATCCTTGTGTTTTAAATGCTGGTGCCGACCCTGACCCCGGGAGCCGATTTCGCGGCCCCGTTGGTGGCAGCCGTTTAGAAACCACCTGCCGGAGGGTGCCTCTTCGTTGGGGAAGGTGGCACCGATGCCCAAGAAGGGGACCCATTTGACTCTCCAGATGTCCCCATTTCCTTGTCTCGTCTTTCCGCTCTGCCAGATCTTGTCTCTGTGGCTCGCCTTCCACAAGCTGCTCTTTTGCTCCCCTGCTTTTCCAGCTGGCTTCCCCTGAGGCCACCTGCACCCCCCGGGCACGCCGTCTTCCTGGCCCGTTTCCCCACCGACCCCGGGAGCACCTCAGGTCGGGTCCTTGGAGGCTCGTCTGTGGCCCCAGAACTGGGCACCCCGTGCAGCCCATAGTGACCCGTTGCGCTGCCTTTCAGTTGCTTGTAAAGTTGTCAGAACATTATGGAATCTTGCCTTTTCTTGGTGTTCATGAATCGACATTTTCTCCACACATTTCCATGGTGGCGTCTTTGCTGGGCTTGCGCTCAAATGAACCCCAAGGTTTTGGGTTCCCCTTCAGCTGTGATGCTTCATTAATCCACCCAGAACACACAGACAGCTGCTCCGTACAAAGTGTGGGCTCGCGAGGAGGACACAGCATCCCCCCTCAGGAGGCCACGGTGCACCGGGGTGGGGGTCCCAAAGGACTCCTGTGACGGGGGTGGGGCAGGGCATGGAAGCAAAGCAGCCTCGCTTCCCTCAGGAATCCAAGGCTCCCAGGTCCGCCTTACAACTTCCCCTTGGTTTCTAGGAGCCCAGCGGAATTGGGAGCTGCCCTAACGCTTCTGTTAAACTTTCACTAAAATAACAGAAGGTCTGGCTCAGGTTGGAGCAGGAGGTGAGGGGAAGCAGAGAGATGATGGAGGCTCAGACTGTTTTCTCGAACCTTTCCCTGGAGGGAGGCTTCGGACTTCACGATGCGGCTTCCTTTGACTTAAAAGGGCTCACGAAAGATCTGCTTCTATATTGTAGACCTACAGGGATACGGCTTAGTTGTTTAAAAATGAAGAAATGAACAAAGACACAGGAGGTAAACTGAAATATTAAGAAAGCAGATCGTGGTGATCCTTATAGCAGAGAAAGTAAAATGCAAGCCCCAAAGCATTAAACAGGACAAAGGCGGGCTCTTTCCCACACAGAAAGCTGGAGTTCACAAGGGAGAGATGGTGCTCCTGACAAGCCACACACCATACGTCACAGGAATCGTGCTTGTGCGGCAAAAACTACAGGAAATGCAAGGACACACACACAAACACATTTACAGTGGGGGAATTTGCACACCATCCTGGGAAAAGAATTGGGAAAGAAAACGATGGGGAAGCAGAGAGGGGCTCGAAGAGCATCATCGATAAGCAGACGGTATAAATACGCAGCAAGCACCCTTCCCAGCCCGGCCGCAGAGGACACACTTTCTCAAGTGTTTGCATAGTATTCGCAAAAACTGATAATACATCAGCTTGCAAAGAAAACACATGTCAGACACAAAGCAGAACTACTAAAAACACTTTCTGGTCACAGTATTATAAAAACCAGAAATTATTAAC
The DNA here is from genome assembly GCF_010015895.1 of Lontra canadensis. Classification (NCBI taxonomy): domain Eukaryota; kingdom Metazoa; phylum Chordata; class Mammalia; order Carnivora; family Mustelidae; genus Lontra; species Lontra canadensis. The sequence goes on from NW_022631067.1 coordinate 1,221,559, forward strand.
AGAAATAAAGAGAAAAGGTCCTACCACCTGAATTGGAAAACATTTCATAGACAACTTTTGGGTAAAAAGGAATTAAAAACTAAAATGCGTAGAACTTCTGGGAAATAATGATAATTAAAACACTGTGTATGAGAATCTACGGGTTATGTTTAAAGGAGCAGAGTACCAACCACTGGTTGGTAAAATGAAATAAATGAATTACTCAGCTCTAAAACTGGAAGAGAGGCAACAAAGGGCACTATAAAAAAAGGCATAAAGAAAATATTAATGACAAAGGCAGAAATTAATGAAGAGCAGACTGGAAATACAGTGAAGTTAGTTAATATGTCAATACCCTAGAATTTGGGAAAAAATTAATAGACAAGCTACTTGTTGACCAGTTAGGAAGGAAAAGAAGAGCATATATTTATAAAATTAGAAATGACAAGGGGGAATTGCAGTGGGAAAAAGTGATACCTTTAAGATAATGAGATGATTTAGATATGTCCATGCAAATATGTTCGAGGAACACAGAAGAAACGGGTCATTCTCTAGGGAAATAAGAGTTTGCTAAAATCACTTCTCCTGGAAGAAACAGAAAAAGTTACTAAGGAACTACCTGAGAAAAAACACCAGAAGGAGATGGTTTCACAGGGCATTTCTAAAAAATCTGAAAAGACCATCTGGTTTCAATGCTCTAAATCTCCAAAGAGATTCCAACAGGGAGGAAAAACACTTAAATTCTTTATTGTGAAGCAGGTCTAACATTGACATTTCAACCTGATAAAGATAGGACAAACAACTGCAGACTAATACTATTTACGAGCTGTATTGGGGCTCAAAAATACTAAATAAAACATTGACAAACAGAATCCAAAATAATCAACATGAACAAGTGAGGTTTATTCTAGGAACGCAAGGTTGGTTCAATATTGGAAAATCCATTCATACATCATTCACGTTAATAGGCCTAAAGAAAAAAACATTGAATATTGCCAAAGAATGGAAAAGAGTGTGACAAAATATTAAAAAATGGATGGATACTTTCTTTAGATGTTAAAATATGCATGCCTTTGTTCTAGGGCCAGAAACTTATTTATTGGCTAAATACTAGGGGTATTTTAGCTAAGATCGTGAACAAGGCACGGAAACGCACTAACTCTGATACTTGTGACCACTATCTTTGAAATATGAGCCAATGCAATTAGATAAGAGAAACCAATGAGATTCCTAAACATTGGTAAAGAAGAAGAAAATTCTATTTGTACATGATAATACAGTATATTTGGAAAACTCTATAGAAGCAATGATGAACTGAACATTCTCAGTCATCACCCACCAGGCAGATGACGGGCCTATCCCAAGTGTCCCCGGCACACAGGCAGGGTTGTTCCCAAGTCACCGTTACTGTCCTTGCAAAGTCTGTGCTTACCGCCAGAAAACTGGGACTCGCCAAAACCCTCAGGACCACCGATCTGAAAACTCTCATCAATGCTGGGTTCTTTGATGATGAACATGGAAAAAACAGGTGGACATTGTTTTGGTTACATGCTTATGAACACTTGGACCCATACTTTATTTTAATACTTTAAGTGGAAATGCCAATATCATTTTCAAGCTTAATCTAAAAATGTGGTCTGGAAAGTTATCACTCAGTCATCGAGTCTGATGTCATCTGTTAGGAAGCCATATTCACTCGTTTGCTGCCCCAGCCTCCCAGTTATGAGAATTTACGTCCCCGACGACACGCAAACACATGTGCCCCAGGATATTCCTGGAAACTTCGTGTGTAACTGTGGAAACAACACATGGAAGCACGTAGAAGGACTGCACGAGGGCGGGAGCCATGGTCCACATGTACTGGGAGTACAAAGGGGCTACAAGACCAGACACCATTGCTGAGACGGGTGCGGAGTGACTCTCAGCGAGCAGAGTGCAGGGAACAGGGCAGAGGCTGGAAATTTGCGGTGAGCACCTTCATCTAACGAGGGAGGAGGACAGGAGGGCATGGTTAGCTCCTCATTTCTGCCAAAGGGACTTTGGGACTTGCGGGGTTGGTCTCCTGGGGATGCACACTGTGGTGGGCAACTTGTAGCTTCCGGTATGTACCTTTTTCTATTGTGATGACTTTTAAAAACCACGCTAAGTTTCACATATTCAAATACAAATATCAAAAATCAACAGCATGAGGAGACCAAAAAATGATGCCAGTAGTCGCAGTGAGCTCAGCCAGAGGCACAGAGAACGGGCAGGAGGAAAGACCCAGTCTAGGTGACCTTGAAACTGCATTCGGCTAGTGACAAAGAACTCACAAGCACCGTTCTCCTGTCAGCGGATCTGACTTTTCCCGGCTGCGGGTAGCAGAGTCTAAGCCTCCAGGATGGAGCCAGGGCTTCAATTGTTGTGGAAAATGGGAGCCGTATTTTTAACAGAAAGTGACAAAGGAGTAGGAAGGAGACCTGGAGGAACCCTGAGATACTGGGTGGGATCAGGGCATTGGCTTGAAAGGAGGAGGGCGACAGTTCAGTGTAACTGTGTGTGTGTGTGTGTGTGTGTGTATGTGTGTGTGTGTGGGCGCGCGTCCCCGTGTGCATATGCCTGTGTGTTTGGGTGTGTGTGCCTCTGTGTGCATCTGTGTGTGTGCACGCGTGTGTGTCTGCGTGTCCGCGTGTCTCCGTGTGGTCACTTATTTCCTGGCCCTGCCTGCAGAGGGGGCCTGGCAGCGATGGCCTCCTCCCCGTCTGCCTGGCTCCCATGTCTTCGTTTCTATGTTCTGTTCTCTGGGAAAGGAGATCAGACTCCAGAGCTGGGGCAGGGAAAGGGCTAGAGGCCGAGAACACCTCAAGGGGCCAGAAAGGAGGGACGTGTTCAAGAGGAGGGCGCGGCCACGGGACACAAGTGGCAAGTGGGCAGAGCCCCCAGAGCACATGTGGATGAGCGGATGAGGAAGGAGCACGGGACGAGTGAGTAAATATGGGACTAGCCCTTCCTCAGGGCAGCAGTCCCTATAAATAAACACAGGAGAGTGAAAGGAGCTGAGAGACGCCATTCGACAAGGTCCTGCCTCGGGGCCCAGCACCACGTCCCGCAGAGCAGGCGTCCTGTGACCTACGCAGGCGACCTTTCCTCTGTGCCATCTTTAGGGTAAAGGAAAGATCTGTCATCCCGTGGCACCCATCGGAGCCTTGGCAGACTGGAATTCATGTCAGCCACCTCGGCTGTTGGAGGGACGCTCTCCCCCACTCCTGGGGGCCTCCCTGGCTGGGGGGAGGCACTGGCTCTCCCCACCCACCGTGCCCAGGAGGGACACTGACCTAGCTGAAATGGGAGGGGCGGGAAGTGTGGCAGCCCTTCCTGCAGACGGCCACCTGCCTGCGGGGACATTCCTGTCTTCCTCCCCCAGGCCCTGCTTTGCCAGGGCCAGGGCCACGGGCAGGGGTGGGGACTGGACAGAGAAGGGAATTCTGCCCGCCGGGGTGGGCAGGCGTAGAGCAGCCTCCCTCTCTGGCCACACTGTCACCCTCCATGACGGGGCTATCCCCATCGGCCTCTGCCTGGCTCCTCCGTCCTCCCACTGGGTTCTCGATGCAAGCAGGGGTTATGGGGTTGCATTTACCATTATTGAAAATTTTGTCTTCACTGCCAAGAGACAACTGTGGGTTATCGGACAGTCCATGGTAACTCTGAGGAGCACCAACTTGGAAATTCTCGTCTAGGATGGGATCTGCAAGGAAGAACACGGAAGAAGGAAGGAAACGAGTTTTGCTTGCGCGCCTACAGGCGTTCCGGTCCACACTGAGGCGCAGGGACTGCCGGAGGCCTGGTCAGGTTCTACTGAAAACGTGCGGCGGCAAGTTCGCACGTGAGGGAGTCTGGCCTCGTCTGACCGCCTTGCCCTCAGCCGGGGGCCTCGGCGGTGTCGGGCGACGCCGTGCTGGGAACTGGGGTTTACATCGAGGCACGACTTCAAGGCAGGGCTGACCTCTCCTGCTGCTGAATGTAGTTCGTGCACAGCGCGTGGATTCGGATACCGGCTCCGCCCCCGGCCGGTGGCGCCCCGACACTCGCCTTGGTTCTCAGCGAGCTGGTTCTCGGGTCTAGGTGCCTTCCGGACACCGCGAAGCTGCCCTTGGGAAGAGCACGTTCTTTATCTTGGCTCACTACCCGCCGGGCGGCCCTGGGTTGGTGCTTTAGACCCTAGTTTCATCCCCCGTGGAACGGGGTCAGGCTCGCCGCCCACCCTCTCAGCAGGCTTCGGTCTGCGTCCGTGTGCCGACGGGTGGGAGCTCCTGTTTCCCTGCGCCCCGGGAGCCCGCGGCGGCTGGACCCCATTCGCAGCCCGAGCACGAGACCTTGCTCGCGTGTGCACCCCAGAGACCACCCCAACATAGGGGGATCTCGTCTCTGCCAGCCCAGGCCTCTCAGTCTCAGGAAGGTTCTAGAAATGGTTTGGGACAACTGTGTCTTTCTCATTTTCATTTGCTTTTGCCCCAGAAGTAGCTGGCCTTCAAGAACGCGGAATGATGGGATCGTGCCTTTACCCCCACGAACCCAGGAATATACGCAGTTATAGGTTCAAAAAAATGTATACTTGCTTTTTTCCGTGAACGGTTTTGTTGGTAATGTTGATGGTGTCCTTTGCTTTCCAGCCATTGATGATTTATTTGGGTCCAACATCTCTTGGACTAGAATTTCATCTTGGGAAAAGCACACAAAGTCATGTTAAAGCCAGCGGTACGGGACAATACACTTTTGCTCTACACGGACCTAAGGGCTCCTGTGAAGCCGGGACTGGAAACAGGGACTCAAGGAGCACCGTGCACACGGGTTTGGCTTTCTGCAGAACCTTGTCTGGGTGGGAGACCACTGCCTTCAGCAGTTTCTGAAACCCGAGACCCCCCAGATACCCTGGTAAATAAACAGGGCCCCCCAAACGCACCATGCTAGAAGCCTGGCCCCGGGTGCAGTCCTACTTCTCGCTCCCCCGGGCATTCCGTCCCCTCTGAGACTCTCCCCGGGCCGTCCCCGTGTGAGCACGCATCCTTCCTGATTTCTGTAGGACGCAGCATTGCTTTCTCCCTTGAGCCTTCCTGACCTCTCCCAGGAAGCTTTTAACAAAAGAGCACCGGACTTTGTCCAACAGAGGGGACCTGTCTCTCTCTGCTTTCACTGGACCGTGTTCCAATCAGCTTTCTCCCGGACCGTTTTCTCTTCTGCAGCATGGGTCTGTGTTTATCTCCTCAGCAAGGAGGTTCACACAGAGCAGTGTACGCGGAAAGCACTTAGCACCGTTGGGGACCATCAAAGCTAAATGCAAAGGAGAAGGGGGCAGTGGCCAGTCGCCCCATCTCTGCAGGCCGATGGGCGCCCTGACCAGCTGGTCCACGCACCGAGACGAGCCCCCCCGTAGGAGGACCACCTTGCCCTGGTTTGTCCAGACTTCCCTGGTTCAGTGGGCAAGTGCACCATCCTGGGAGCCCTGAGGTCAGGGCAAAGCACATGGCTGTCCACCCTGGCTCTGGGTCATGGGCGAGACTTGACTTCCGGGGAAGAAGACCTCAAGTGTCACTGGAGACAGAGACTCTGCCGGCAGGCATGGGGCGATGCTCTCGTGTAGCTCTGGGGCCTTCGTCCCCCACAGCCTCACCTTCCTCCTCCTCCCCACAACCCAGACCCTGAAATGGGCCCCAGGGCCATGTGGGCTCCGCAGCTGGGCAGGGCGTGTGACGGGCTCTGAGAAGCACTTGGCTTCTCCAGGCAAAGACAGTGGGTGTCTCTACCCGCCACCTTCCTTCTTCCTGCCCTGGGAGTGGCCACCATTCTGGAGCTGCAGGCACTGTCCATGACCGCAAGTCATGAGCTCAGGAGATGGCCAAGGTGACCTCGGGGACATGGCTTGACGTCCCTGAGCTCCTGGGGACACAGGAGCGCCACCCCTGCATGGTGGAGGTGCCGCTCGGCTCCCCTCGAGCGGCCAGGGGCATTCTTCACTGCTGCCCTCTCTGGTTACACCTGCTTCGTCCTTGAGAAGACCTTGGCCACTCTTCTGGGCCAGTTATTATGCAGAAGAACCAACGTGAAGTCCCTAAAATCATGGTGTCTAGTTAGATTTTGGGTCACAGAGAAGAGTGGGTGTTCATGGGACTAACGAACAATTATTGAGCCCTTACTGTGTACCAGAAACTTTCCAGGTGCCCAGGAGTCAGGGATGGCCCAGCCTGGCCCCTGATCTCTGTCCTGAGCAAACCAGCCCTGTGTGAGGGGCAGGACTCTATAAGTGTGACCATTTACCGCACCTTCCAGAGCACCCACCAGGGGCTGGGGTTAAGGGGGCCCGAGGCAGGGGGGGCACTGGCAGGGACAGGAGGCAACTGAACAGCCCACTCAGTGCTCCTGGAACCAGTCCACCTTGGGAAGGAGGCTGCGGTGGCCTCCCTGGGACACGTAATACCTATTGGCCGTGGACGTCCCGGGAGGTCCTCAGAGCAGCTGTGACAGCCCAGCTGCCACAGGACAAACCCCATGTGTGGGCAGTGTCTGTTCTCGGCGCCAAGAGGAGCCCGAGGGCAGCCGCCTTCACACCACTTCCCGAGCGGGCGGTAGGCAAGCCCAGCGGAAGGTTCCAACAGCCCCCAGGAACCCTGCATCTAATCGTAGCAAAAACATTCCGGGAGCCCCGACAGGTTGTACAAGTGAGAAAACTGTCTCCAGGCCATGTCTAATTTCTTATGGTCACATTTACTTTTCTGGAAAATGAGATATTGAATATACAAACGGACAATGAAAAGATCTACATAAAGGTAACACCAGCCCACCAGGTCGAGAAGTCGCCGCTGCGGGAAGGTGACCGTGGTCTCCAGCAGCAATCCTGGAAGTCAGACAACCCCCCCAACCCCGGGGCCACCTGCCCCTGCTGGCCAGGATGTGATCTGTCATGGCTGCTTCCCCAACTCTTGTCCTGTGTCCAGGGACCAACCAGAGAAAGCCCAAGGTGCTTCCCTGACCCTCCCACGGGAACCGCTTCTGGTGAGCTGCCCCGGTGTCCCAGCCAGCGCCTACATCAGGGACCCCCTCCCCAAGCCGTCCCCAGCCAGCCTCTCTGTCAGGGATCCCCCCAGGCTGTCCCTGGCTAGCGCCTATGTTCGGGACACCCTCCCCATGACATCCCCTGAGCTGCCTCTGGCCAGTGCCTATGTCAGGGCTCCCCTCTCCAAGCCATCTCCAGCCCGCAACCATGTCTCGCCTCCTCTCCCCCCACTAGCCGTCCCTGTGCCACCCTGAGCTTCCACCCACCACTGCCCCCAGTCTCTGCCCCATGCATGGGCCGGGGGCCTGGCCGACGCCCTGCGGCGGGGAGCTCTGAAGCCACAGGCTCCGTGGCTCTCGCTGGTGGACCACACGAGCCTCGGGAGACACAGATGTCCCCCTCTCATGGCTTCCCGCTCTCCCCCAGGAGAGGTGTTGGGTGGAGGCGGGGGGCAGGAGCCTCGCTTCCCCTTCCGGGCTTCTGTGGATGAGCCCCACAGCGTCATCAGAAATCCCAGTGACTGTCCTTTCATTTCCCCAGGTGGTCGGGACCTTGGGTGGCCGGCCCCGGGATGGAGTAGGCACTGGTGACTCTGGTCCCGCGGGGACCTAGACGGTCAGACCCGCCAGGAAACTCAGGAGTGCTGGCCAGCCCCCCTCCTGGTCCTGGGGGTCCTTTGCTCCTGCTGGGCTGGTTCGCGGGACTCGGGGTTACCTCCCAGCTCCGGCTCGGGGCTGTTTCCCTAACCTGCACGTAGTGTTTGAAGGGTGTCTAATGCACACCTGCGCGGGGCAGGGTCCTTCATGCCCCTGGGTTCTCTCCACGCCCTGAACCACACACAGAGCCCATGTTACCATCTCATCTCATGGGTGGGCCCCGCCAAGCCTGTCCCCTTGGCTCTGTGAAGGAGCAGGGGCAGGAAGGTTCCCGAGGGCATGAGAACCCCCAGAACCTTCCAATTCGGAGACGGAACTGCTTAGGTGAGCGGCCGGTGCCCCCCCCACAGTGACCTAGGATGTTCATTCATTGACTCATTCCCTCATGTAATCTGCCCACCTGTCTGTCTGTCTGTCTGTCTACCATCTCTCTGGCAGTCAGACAGGATTTCCCGAGCCTCTGCTACACCCACCTTGGAAATGGGACGAAGCCCAGGGTTGTGGCCGAGGCACTGCTGGGAAGTGTCCACGTCGCCCAGTGGGTGGGCGTCTGAGTTTCTAGGCCTGGAGGGCAGCCCAGCGTCACGCTCCCAGGCTCCTTCTCAAGAGAGGGGATCCCCCAGTCTGCTGCCCCGAGCCCCGTGGGCAGAGGCGTCCCCAGCCCCGAGCCCCCCTCTCAGCTCAGAGGGCTTCTCTAGGCTTCACTTTCACGAAATGGAAGACGAGCGTCGGACCACAACAGCGGGCTCTGGGGCTCCGGCCACGTGCACACACGCGGCTGCATCTGGTTCGACGGAGATGTCCCTGGCTGTGAAGGGCACAGCAGACTTTGAAGACTCAGTGTGATGAAACGCTGAACAGGTCTCATGAGTGCTTTCATGCTGGTTACTAACATCGGGTAACATGTGGCTAAATTAGTTTCACCTGTTCCTTTCTTTACGGCCACTAGGAAATGCGCAGGGACCTCTGTGGCTTGCGTCGTGCTTCTTGTGAGCAGCCCTGGGAGCCCCGTGGTCCCCAGCTCAGGAGGCCTTCCGGGCAGGGCTCGATTCGGATCCGGGCATTGCTAACGAGCTCTGGCAGCTCAGCCCCGCCGGCCGGTGACCTCACTTGCCACAGTGACATCCCAAGGCCCTTCTTTGGTCCAGTGGCTTTAAATTCTACTTCTTTCTTAACTTCCTGGGAGTTTGACTCTTCACATACGAGGCTTAAATCTGTGGGCCACGGGGACTGTGATTCTGGCCCTAAACCGAAACTCACCCTCCACCTGTGTGGGGAGCCCCCCGCCCCCCTCTGATACAGACCAGACGCTGATATGAGGAGGCTCCTTACCAAACACTCGATGTATATCCTCCTGACTTTGTGAACGGGGTGGCATTTCAGTGATGGGACCTGGGGGGAAATAAATACCCTGATAGTTTAACAATTCATTGAATCTGCACGGACTTCTCTCTCCGTAGTCTGTTTTGGGGTCCCCGCCAGCCTCCTGCTGAGGGAAAACGCTGCCCGGGGTTCCCAGGACTGGGCTCTCCTCTGGAAAGCAGTGAATGAAGCGGCTGTGTTTGGAGGGACGAGCCCTGAGCTGGGACTCCTGCCCCCTTGGGCAGTGCTCACGGGCACCGTCCCTCAGAAGGGAACGGTCGTCCTGGCTCCAAGGATGACGCCCTTGCAGGGGCTCCGAGGACAGCCGACCAAGAGGGACACGCATGTCCTTTTGTGAAAAGCACACCATTGCCTCCTCTCTGGCTCCAGCAGCAGGTGCTTGGGGAGACCCGGGGATAGGAATCTGGGGAACTGGGAGTGCGGACTGCTGTTCCCTCTGGGGTTCCCTGGTGGGGAGGGGTCCCAGACACACCGGCCACCCGCTCTCCCCCCTTCGTCAGCAGAGCGAGTCCAGGTGGTCTGTCTACAGGGAAGACGCGGGGTCTCGTGGGGGAGACGGCCGGGCCAGCCGCGGGCTTCTGTGGGATCCCTGGACCCCGACCTGCCGCCTTCCCGGCCTCGCGGGCCCGAACCCGCTGTGCTGGGGACCCGGAGGTGTGCGGTGGCTGATGCTCGTCTCCCCGCTGTGGCGGCACCGGCCAGGGGCTCCCTCCCACTCTTCTGGCTCAGAGCAGGGCTGCCCCGGTCCCTGTCCTCCACTCGAGGTCAAGGTCAGCCTCTCATCAGGCCTCGAGGTTGCGGCGGCTCCCAGAGGGGAGGGGGCAGCCCGGGGACCGCCGCAGGCCCGGCTGCACGGACAGAGCGTGCACGCTGCGTCTGGAGACGCTCGGGTTCCAACAGCAAACCAGTGACGACGCTGATTTTCAAATGGGTTTAATGACGGACAATCTGCATACCAATGGACTCATCTGCGCGCGGAGGGCTTGGAACAATGCAGGAAATGTCTGTGAGAAGGTCTGCGCTGAGATGACAATCGCTTCGCAGTGTGCTGACCTTCCGCAACGCGGCAAAGAAGTACGGTTCTCTTTGGATGAGGCATTAATGAGTCATTAAGAATGGGTACAGCTGCGTCTGCAAGCACTTTGTTAAAAATATTCTTTTCATTTTGTGTCTGTCCCGTAATTATAAGGGAGGCTTTGTGCGAGTCAGCCAGCGAGCGTGTGCAGAAAAATATTTATGTTTTATAATATCCGCACGGTTTCTGAAGTGCGTTGTCGACGGTGGCTGCTGGGCTGTGGTTCGCCTGTCGTCACCCCGACCGGCGGTGTCTGGGCTTCGAACCCCTGGCGCCGGAGCTACCAGGATCCGTTGACCACTCCTCCTCCCTGTTTGCACAGTGTCCATCCCGGCCAGCAGGGAAGGGCTCCCTGTGGACCTCCGCGGTCGTGCTCGGTTAATTCTTTGGGGCAACCGAGGCAAACCAGGCCCGCGGCTGCCGCCCCTGTCTCTCCTCGGGGTCAGGCCGAGCCGTGTGGCCGCCAGCAGCGGTGTCCGCGGACACGATAACCCCCGGAGGCACGAGCGGTGACAACTACCTCCATTTTGGCCTCAAACCGTCTAACTGATGAAGAGCTTCTCAGGCAAGCATCGCAGAGAGCAGAGCGTCCTCCGATGGGAGCCGACACTGGCCCCTCAAGGGTGAGGCCTGACCAGAGCCGGCTGGACCCCGCCCAGGACGGACCCCACGACAGGGACCCGCCTGACCTTTCCGCCCACCTGCCCGCACTGGCCTCTGGTCCCGTTTCCTCCTAGAAACCGCGAGCGCTTTCGGCCCCTCGGAGCCGGTCTCTGAGAGGCTGGTCCGCGGTCCCCCCGGGGTCGTCCCCACCACTGTCCCTGCCTGCGGACCTGGTCAGCGCGAGGGGCCACCGCTGGTCTGCGTGGGGCCACTGCGCCCCGGCTGCGAGCCGGAGGAGCCCCAGGGCCGGCTGTCGTAGACGACGGAGGCCAAACGGCCCTCACTGGTCTTCCGAACTGGGGAAGGTGCCGGTGGTCACCTGGGGGCTCCCCGGCCCGATGGGAGGGCAGGTCTGGGAGGGGACAGGCCGGCTGCGGCTGCCGCGGGCGCTCTGTCCGTCCGCACTGAGGGCCGTTCCTGGGGACGCGGGCTCGCGACAGTCGTGGGACGCTCGGCCCCACCCCCGTCACAGATCGTTCCGCACCCACGGCCGCACGAAGGACACTGTCCTTTGTAGACGCCTCAAAACTCCGTTTCCATAAGGAATGGAAGCTGGGAGCGATCGTGTCTTCCCGGACCGCCTGCCTTCTCACCCCGGCCCAGCCAGCTGGCCCGTCCCCTCGGGTCACTGTGGGCGCGGCAAGGGTGGGAGGGGGAGCGCTGTGCGGGGCTCGGGGCCAGCACCCCTGCTCCTGCTCCCAGGGGTGTCTCTGCTCCCAGGAGAGCAGCACCGACCCCCGAGGGACGCTCTGGGGCCCGGGTGTCCACCTCTAGGAGCTGGGGCTGGGGACTGTCCCGTCCCCTTTCCTTCTGTCTTTGGGGACCTCCGAAGAAGGTGAATGAGGAAGCAGGTGGCCAGAGCAATGAGCTTCCTGGCGGGAAGTGAGGGGTCATGGGGCACCCCCTTCCTGCCACCCTTTGTCCTCACGTCTTGTGAGTCACAGCGTCCCTACCCCTCCAGGGCTGTGGTCACCCTCCACGCAAAAGGGGCCAGGATGGAAGCACCGGAGCCAGGGGTTCGTGGGGACCTGCCCGGGGGGGGTGACTGGAACCGTCCCCAGCAAGGGCCTCTGGGGCGGCGGGGACTGAATCCAGCTGGGGCAGCGGCGGCGAAGGTTGCTGCTGTTTTGTCTGCGTGTGAAGGACGCTGGAAAGTGCAGGAAAACCGCCTTCCCTGCGCCAGCAGCAGTGTGCGCGGCCCGTGGCGGCCTCCACACTCCCGGGAGCAGCAGGCGCATGTGTGCGGAAAGTGCGGGACGCCCCCCGCGTGTCACGGGGACCGGACTGGGCTTCTCTCGGCTCCTCCAGCACTTTGGGTAAATGAGACATTTTCCGTAATGAAAACGGTCGCGCACGCCCCCTCCTACGGAGTTCTGGATCAACAAGGCTTCCAGGACGGAAACCTGTTCCACACACGCTCCATCCTCCCCCAGAAACAGATGAGGAGGTAGACCAGGAATCCCAAGGACCTGAGGGACAAGCCGTGGTGGCCGGATTCAGCCCCCAGAAGCCAGCGTTTCTACCGCTGCGACAATACGCTATGACCAACCTGAAGTCATGTTGATGGGTTGGAGCCTGGCTTCTCGCCAGCAGGACAGCAGCAGGACAAACAGGGTCACTCCTCTGCTCCCTGCCATGTTCCCTCCAGCCAAGGAGGAAGACCTTCCCCGAAGGCCCTCAGCTTGGTCTCCGGGAGACCGTGGAATGTCCGGCGACCTGTGACGTCACTGCAGGAAGTGACCCGGGTCCTGTCCTCTGTGTGGGGAGGGTCGTGTCTGGGACCTGTGACGTCACCGCAGGAAGTGACCCGGGTCCTGTCCTCTGTGTGGGGTGGAGTCCGGGGACCTGGACTGAGAAGAAGCCAGGATTCTGGCTGCGGCAATAGGGTGACAGAGATGCCCCTGGTACCCTCCCTGCCTGGTCTGGACCTTGCCCAACCTGCGGACCCCGAAGCCCGGATGGGTGGGATAATCGTCAAGACTCCAAGGGCAAGCAGCCAAATCCACCGAAATCAGCTTACGTGAAAAGAGGTTCCTTGGAAGGAGAGCTGGTTGGTTACATGGCACGTGCTGGAGCCCCAGTCCCAGGGGTCTGGGAAGAGCAGGTGTGACACTCCCACTGTCTCCCCGCACCCCTGCTACCCCTCCCTCCTTCTCAGACTCAGCCCTGCTCTCTCACCGTGGGTGAACTTTGATCACAAGACGGGAGCTCATTCCCTCCATCAGTACCAGTGAGATACTGGTACTTCCTACAGGAAGCACCCGGTTGGCTGGCCTCAAGCCCGTCCCATGTAGGACTGAGGCCTGTCCCCACTTCAGAGTAGGGTCGTTGGTCTGCCTAGCCAGGGCGCTGGTGTGGACAGGGTGAGGTCCCGGGGGGGGTCATACACATGAGACAACAACCATGCCTCCTCGAACCCGGCAATGACCATAAGGATGACATGTGTCCCGGGCATGTCTCGGTGTTCTCATTGCCGGAACAGGCACCGACCACAGCTCTCGCTGTTTTCCTCCTGATGGACGTCGAGGAAGCCGTCTGCCTCGAGGAGGGATCGTGGCGGACACTGAGAACGTCTGCAGTGCCCATCCCACATGTGAGCTCGGCTTAGTTTGCAGGTGGCCCAGTGGTCTTCATGTCCCACTGGAGTTCATTGGTGATGTGTGGTCTGATGACACGGACCGTGGTCTGGACTTGGGCCGTTCAGGTGTGGACTGGGCACAGGGCGGAGAATCAGAATGGAGAGCAGCAGCATGAATGAAGGTAAACTCTCACTTGCCGTCAGGGAGCCGTCCAGGTAGTTACACAATCCCTCCAACCACTGGCCCTCGACGGCCTGGATCTGCTCCATAACTTCCTCCACATGACCACCCAGAGAACGAGGTGGCACCAGTGGAAGGAAGCTCCCGGCATTTCCCTGGAAGGGTGTGGGAGGCCAAGCCGGGGAGACCCGAACACTCACTTATAACAGTGTACACTTACCGGGGTGCCTGGGGGGCTCAGCCAGTCAGGCAGCTGCCTTTGGCTCAGATCATGATCTCAGGGTCCTTGGATCAGGTCCTAAGTCAGGGTCCCTGCCCAGCGGGGAGTCTGCTTCTCCCTCTCCCTCTGCTGTTTTGTGCTCTCTTCTCTCTGACAAGTGAATAAATAAAAATTTTAAAAACCCCCATAGATTAATAATCTAACCTGTTCTGGAGGTGAGAAGTCTATAGTGGGTCTCACTGGGCTAAAACCTTGGTGCCTGGCAGCAGGGTGTGCCTCCTGGGAGTGCTCTAGAACCTCTTTCCTTACTCTCCCAGCTTCCAGAAGGCCCCCCACATTCTCAAAGCCTGTCCTGTCTCTGGTTCTCCCTTTTATATGGATGGTTGGATTTGCACTGGCCTCTGTGATTGTTGATTTCATGTGTCAACTTGGCTGGGCCACGTTGCCTAGTTATGCGGTCAAACATTATCCTAGATTTTTCTGTGTGTTGGGATTTATGTTCAAACTGGTGGACTTGGAGTGAAGCAGATTGCTCTCCGTAATGTGGGTGGGCCTCATCCAATCAGTTGAAGGCCTGATTAGAGCAAAGGCATTGATCTCCCTTAAGTGGGAGGGGCCTCTTCCAGCAGATGGCCTTCAGATGCGAATGGCAACACCACTCCTGCCTGGGTCCCCAGCCTGCCCCTGCTCTGCAGATCCGAGACATGCCAGCCTCCACAATCCTGGGAGCCAAGTTCTTGAGATAAATCTGTCTCTCTATCCACCACCTATTGGCTCTGTTTCTTTGGAGAAACCAAATGCAGGACCACATAGGTAGTCCAGGGCAATCTCTCCGTCTAAATTCAGATGATTAGCAAGCTTCCTTCCGTCTACAGCCACAGCTGCCCTCTGCCAGCGAACACAAGATGCTCACAGGTTCTGCAGGTTCTGGGCCTGGGCGTACAGACACATCTCTGTGGGACCATTATTCCGCTGAAAACAATGTCTTTTGCACATTTCTGACTGGATTGCTTGTTCTTTTACTGTCCAATTTTGATAGTTCTTTGTACGTTTATTCTAAATATGAGTACTTTGTTCAATATTTGATGCGTAAAACATTCCTCCCGGTCCACAGCCCCTCTTTCACCTTCCCTACAGGTCTTTTGTAGAGCAACATTTCTTTTTAATTTTGCTGAATCCAGTGTGTAGAGGCTGCTGCTAGGCGACAGGCCCGAGCAGTGGAAATCTGAGTGAAGCAGAAGGGCCCAGAGTGCCCGCCGGGCTGACGCAAACAAGCCCATGAAGTGACCCACCTGGAAAAAGCCACCAGCCCTGGCTGACCCATGGGCTATGTACAGCCAGCCACAGTTCCTAAGATTGGCCAAGAATCCCATACTTCCTCGGTCTCTGGTGTAAGCCTGTAATCGGAGCATCTGTCAATCGCCTGTGGCAGACGGTCTCTCCCTCGCCGCCCTCCCGCCACTCCGTTCCCATGCACCCAAGAAGCTTCTGCTCCGTTGTCCTGTCCTGAGTGAGTCCCACCGGTCTTAGCTGACCGGGCGCCCCCACAGCACCCTGTTCCCCACTGACTGCGCTCTCGGTGTCATATCCCCTCAGCAAGCCTCAGGTCCCGAAGATTTAACTTATCTTCTAAAAATTTTATGTTTATAACCTATAATTATTGTCTGTAATCCATATGGATTTTAAGATAATATTGTTTATATCTGAAGAAAAGTTTTGCTGGGATTTTGATGGGAATTGTGTTAAACCTGTATGTCAGTCTGGGGCATCGTCCAACGCTTTTCTGCGAGAATCGATGTGATCATGTGACTCCTTCCTCGCTAGCCGATGTGGTCAGTACAATGTGGAGCGTCTCCTGGCTTATGTTTTTTTTTCCTCCACGATGCTTTTCTGTTTACTCCATTCTGCTACAGAGTCCACCTTGTGAGTTTTTAAAAAATCTTCAGACACAGTATTTTTTAGTTCTAAAATAGCCATTTGGTTCTTCCTGTTTTCTGTTTATTTGCTGAAACCCTGTCTTCATGGAGACTTCCTATTTTCACTTGTGTTGATTCCTGCGGATGCGTGTGATCTCACCGCCTTGAGACCCTCACCGGACAGTTCTAACACCTGCGTGGCTTCGGTGTTGGCTGTGCTCACGTCTTCTCATTCTGCACGTTCTCTCCCTGCTCCCAGGTGACCCGTGGTCTCTGATGGACACCTGGTCGGTGCGTGCCTCATGGTGTAAGACTCTGGGTCTCATTTGGACCTTGTCCTTTGCCGGCTGGCCTCTGACACTGCTCCAGGTTCACCATCACACCAACGGGCTTGGGGGAGGAGGGGGGAGGTGAGCGGAGTCCGGCTTCCCTGCTCAGCCTCCTGCACCACTGCCTGGGCTGGGCGGTGGTACAGTAGCCTAGTGAGGGGGCAAGGCAAGGCTCCCCACTCAACTTTGGCTGGCGGCTGGGGACAGGGTGGCTTTTTTTTCTGTGGTGTTTGGCTGGACTAGAGTTAACATTGTTAACAGTTAACAGTGTTAATGCCTGTAGTATGAGGCCCCCTCCCCCACCCCGTGTCGCTGTCATTTGTTTAGAGGGAGTGGGGATTCTCATCTGGGTCTGTGGTATTTCTGTGTGCCGGCGTCTCCAGCCGGACCCACTGGGGTTCACAAGACAACCCAAGAAGCTAGAGGCTTCACTGCCAGGCTGTTCCTCGGTTCTTGAGGCCCCTTGTCCTCTGCCGTCTCTCCGTCTTCTGGAGAATTCTCGAATTTGTTTGATGCATGATGTCAATGGGTTTCACTGTGCTTCGTGAGAAGAGTAGGGGAGAGGATGTCTGCTCCAATAGTCTCCACTGGGAGTCCCTGGTGCTCTCCTGGAAAGCACTGGGGCCCACGGCCAGCGTGGTTAAGCTGTGGAGACGTGGTGTGTATGGGGCTAATAGGCCGACTCACCTGCTAGCTTAGCCGCTTCCTGCCTGGCAACCTCAGACAAGTCACTTAGACGGAGCCTCCTCCTCGGCTGCCACAGAATCCTGCCAGGACAGGCGTTCTATGGCCTGAGTCCTTTATCCCCTCCTCGTGCCTCCTCGCCCCTGCTCACTGGGCTGAGTCCGGTCCCCGGGGCCCGCTCTGCCCCACCTGGCTGTGTCCGGCCCTGTCCCTCCTTCAGCGGCTCTCTGACCCCCTCATCGACGTCCTGTCTCTGCTCGCGGCTGCTGTGTGGCTTCTGCACGCTCACGTGGTCCCAGGCTGGACTCCCTGCTGGCCGGATCTGGATGGGTGGGGTTGGCAGGATCTGGGGGTTCTGGGAGGGAAGAGGCACCCTCGGGCACGGAACAAATCCCGCTGGGGTCTTCGGTGGGGGGACAGAAAGCCCCAGGGCCGAGGAGGGAGCTGTGGCCCGCCCTGGTTTCCAACCTCTGCTCCCAGAAAAGTGGAATAGGGGGAGAATGGGATGTTTGCGTCCACTGGGAGGCCCGGGGGGCAGCGGGAGGAGGTGACCCTGAGTCTGTCTGCATGTCGCCGGGCGCCCCAACCAAATGGGGTTTTCGAAGCCCCTTTACAGTTGTTTTCACTTACGAAAATATCCCGGAGACCCGTGATTTGGCAATATACATATAACCCATTGTTTCGAAACCAGAAGTGGCGCTGGCTGCTGTAATGTAAACTGTTCTCCCAATGAAGGAATTAAAGGAGCGTAATTGGAGAAGTATACAAACAGTGATTAATACGCCGCCTCTTGCAGAGACACGTTACAGCGTGTGATCTGCCTGCACGGGCGTGTGCTGTCAGCGCTCAGTCAGGCGTGTGAATGTATTCAGGTGTTCGAGCGCGCTATTAGCTGGGCTGGGCCGCCCGGTTATTTGCGGAGCTGTTTGTGTTACATTGTTGCTGGCTCGCCGCGCCTCCCTTCCCTGCTCCTCTCTCCGGTCTCTGCAATCTGCGTGATTGTCTTCTTACTTTTGTCTTCAGATCGCTTTAAATAGAACGACGGGCTGTGTCAGAAGCGCAGGGCTCTGGGGCCCCGCAGATCTGCTGGGGGGCATGTGCCCCCACGGTGGCACCTTCCTCTCGCACAGAGGTCACCGTGGGGGGTGCCAGTGGCCCTTCCTCCTGGGCGGACCAGGCTGAGGCCTTGTTCACACAGGCTCGGGCCCCGGGAGCGCTCACAGGACCTCGACGGGCGGCGGCGAGAGCTCTGCGTCTCGGGTGCCTCGACGGGGAGTCCCAAGGGTGGGCCACGAAAGTGAGACGCCGCAGGGAAGGTTTGCCCAGCTCAGGGCGTCCCTCAGAGCCTCTCTCTGATCACTTCTTCTTTCTTTCGTTCCTTCATCTTCCTTGTTTCCTCGCAGACTGTGTTTCCGGGCGGGATCCCGCGTCTCGAGGCTTTGGCCACCCGGTGGAGATGCTGCGAGCGGGGTGTGACCTAGAAAGGCCCAGCCGGTGTTTCCTGAGGCCAGCTTGGTGGTTTCAGGCTCTGTCCCGTTGGACTCAGTCCGTCTCTGGAACTCAGATGAGAAACCCGATGGCGCTTTGCGACGTTGTTTTGTCAAAAGCGAGTATGCGGGACAGAACGCAGTGTTGTTGAAGGACAAGGGGTCGCCTTATCACTCGGTGGTGCTAGGAAGGCTGCGCCGGACCGCCACGCAAGGTCCAGCTGACACGCAGGGTTTCAGTCTCTCATCTTAAAAGAGCATCAGCCGGAGGGACGAGCAGGGAGACGGGGCAGAGAGGCCGCGAAGTCGGGCACCAGCCACGCTCCCGTGAGCTCCGACCTTCTCGGTCACGGCTGGGAGCGGGCGCTGGAGACGTGTCTCGGGCGCTCCTCGTGGGGCGAAGTGTGACTGGGACGTGAAACCAGAAATCCCGGATGTCCGGATCACGTGACCGTTGTTCAGCTTCTAAAACCGCGACTTCAAACAAAGCCAGTCTGCGTGGGGTGCGGTGCCCAGAACGCCTTTCTGCGGCTCCATCGCGCCGGCCCTCGCTGCGGCCGACAGACCCAGGTAGCAGCTTCTTCCTGGCACACTTGGGAAGTTGTGGCGACGGCGGCGGCGGCGCTTCGAGATCCTGAAGGAGCAGAGCTGAGCGGGGCGCCACCACACCACCCAGGGGCCTGCTCCCTGAAAGCGGGCGCGTGAGCTCCTGACAAAGAAGAGAAAATTGGCGCTAAACCCCGTAGTTAACATGACAACACGCGGCTAATGAGCACTTAATGACCCCCAGTCTGCTCGTTTTTGTCACCCGTTTGAGGATGTCACTTGTTTTATACTTAGCCCTCTGGTGTGGGATCCGCTCCGCGCTAAAGTGAATTAGTCAAGGTTCTTTAAAAATCAGAACAAAAGTGCGAGGAAACGTGCAGATATGAAGACTGAGCCCGCGCGCCCAGAGAGTGTGTAATTAACTTGAGGAGCTTTGGGCTGAAGGTGGGAACCGTGGTAACGTCTTACGTGCGTTCGGTAAGACCTTTGCCTTCACAGGGAACCCGCCTTTTAACCGGAAACTGTTCCTGGAGGCATAGCAAAGGTCGTGCTCTCTGGGCGCAGCGAGGATAGTCACGGGCTTCTTGGCGGCGGCGCGGGGACCCGGCCCGGGCTCACCGGTCACGCTGTCCTGTCCACAGGCTCATACGCCGTTCTCCTCCGGCTGTTTTCACTCCCACCTCCGCTTGCTCCGCTTCCGTGGGCCTCTTTTCTGCTCTTCACTCACGAGAGTCCAGAGAGAGATGGGATCCGTCAGCTCGGGAAAGCGCAAAGATCTCTCTCTGTGTCCCTAATGCTGCAAACAGGAGACAACTTAGCAAACCAGTTCACGCTCACGGCTGTTGTGTTTTGCAGCAAATGAGTGAAAGATGTTTTTTCTCATTGGCTGCCTTTTTGAGATGACCCTGGAGCCTGGAGGCCAAGGCTGGGTCTGTCTCCGACCCCCCCGGAATCAGTCTCCTTGTAGCAGCCACTCGCCCAAGCCTGTGCTTTGTAAGTAAGAGCTCACGCTTCTTCTAACAACGCAGAGCAGGTAACAGCCCTGGAGCCAGAGGCGCAGGTGGAAGCGGAGCGGTTATCGTTGGACTTTGACGTGTTCAGAGGAGAAGCGCAGGCCGACCACCGAGGAAATGCCGCCTGGGGCTGCAGTTCCCAGAACCAACCATAGATGTCGACACAGTACGCAGCTCCTTAAACCCACACAGGCCCAGGTTGTTTCCCTACTGGCTCCCGTGGCTGAATTTTCACCATTAGAGACTTCTTCCTTTGCTTGAAATACTATGTTATTGGGGGGGTACCATTTAAGAATTAAATACTTTTGGAAGGGATAACGTGTTAGTAACTCAGCAGCCACAGACACCCAAGAGCTAATGAATTTAGGAAATGGCTTCAGGGAGTGCGGTAAGTCATGGTCAGTCGGAAGGACGGGAGCAGAGCGGACCAGTGCCCACCTGCCGTGTCCTGCCGAGGAGGCTCAGGGCTCCCGGAGAGCTGGTCTGGAGGCGGGAAGGACCGGCTCCCTAAAGGTGCCCTCTGCTCAATTCTAAATGTGCATGCGGGGCTTTCTTGTGCCTCTGCCTGTTTAACTGAAAAGTCGCGCAATGGAAAGTCGCAGGAACACTCAGTTTTGGGGTCACCTGAGCCAGGAGGTGAGCGGAAGTGGTCAGGCTGTGGCCGGGACCCCTCTGTGTCCGTTTGGAATCGAACACTCAGAACTCCAAATTTTCCACTTCTGCTAGCCAGCCGCTCTCAGGGGTGGACAGGCCAGCCTTGCAGGTCCGTCTGATGGTCCCCGCAGCAGAGCTGCTCGTGATCGTCCTCATTACGTGAGTACCTGAGACGGGGGGACAGCTGCTCGGGGGCTCCGGGTGGCCCGGAGTTCAATGCAAAGTTGTGTTGCACAAAGACATCTGCAACAATAACGGGCCCTTCTGTTTTGATTTCCTTTCTATTGATTTATGTTAGGAACATTTACTTCCAAACCTCGGAGATGGCTGACACGGTCATTCGATTGTGGTTTTGTAGTGAAGGAACCATTAAGACAGTGGAGCGGAGGGTCATACAATGTCCACTGGGCAGAGGAATCGGGGCTAATTCTATTCTGAGATCAAACTCGTGCCAAACCCGAGCAGGTCACGGGCAGGGCTGCGGCTAGAGGGTAGAGCCCTGTACGGCGGGCACGTGTAGGAGAACGTACCCCAGCCTCTGCTCATGCAGCAGCTGCACAGCCCCGGCCGCGTCGTCGTGTGTGCAGTGGAGGGCCACGTTCGGGTGACGGTGTCCCGAAACGCTGTCCTCATCTGCTGCAAGACAAACAACAACCAACCGTTCCATTTGCATGTTTCTTCGAACTTTTATTTGAAATCATGGAGTCCAGTTTTCCAAATGAATTTTGAACGCCACTTCCCGAGCTCAGGAGTCGCAGTGGCCTGGCAGCAGAGGGACAGACTCTGCGTCTCACAGAAGCATTGCCGAGTCCCCGGGAGGAAGGACACTGCGGAAAGGACGCCCCCCAAAGGACAGAAAACCTTGACTTAGCAAAATGAACCATATCTACATGAGTAAAAACCTGAACTATCTTATAACTTTTTTTACTTTGAAAGTTTCTGAATTTCATTTCACTTGAAGGGAGTGAAACCTCATCCAAGTTCGGTCTTGTTAGGGTTTTATTTTATTTATTAAAAGATTTATTTATTTATTTGAGATGGGGGAGAGCGAGCGAGTGGGAGGGGGCACAGGCAGGGGGAACAGCAGAGGGAGAAGCAGGGTCCCCATGGAGCAGAGAGCCTGACTGAGGCTCAATCCCAGGACCCTGAGATCATGATCTGAGCCGAAGGCAGACACTTCACCGGCTGAGCCCCCCAGGGGCCCCACGTAATTCAGTGTATGTGAGGTCGTAATAATACCCATAATAAAGTCTGACGCTGAGAACGGACACTGATGGAGAAAGGAAGAGTGGGCGGGGGGAAGCCAGGGAGTGAAGGGGTGGGGAGTGGGCGGGAGCCAGGAGGAGGCCACTGGAGAGGTGGGCAGAGCCCCGGGTGGTGGCGACGCCCCGCCCAGAGTTTCCCTCCTTTTCCCCACCTGCACCTGCCTGAGGACCCCTCTCCCGGCACATTAACCTCAACCACACAGCTGCGGAGGTGCTCGGGAGCAGAAACTCGGTTTGCTTCCCGGACCCCGAGGACCCAACCCCCACTGCTCCAGGCTGTACCTCTGTGCCCATTTCATTTCCCTACAGACCCTGGGCCCTCCTCTTCTGTAGCCCCAGCACCCTGCACCCCTGTGCCCACCCGCCCCTTCTGCTCCAGCCCTGCAGCCCCCTCCCGCGCTGCGCCCATCTTCCCCACGGCTCACTGCATCTGTGGGTGTGGGAAGAGGTGGGGCGGCCACGTCCGGAGCCGGACCGCCAAGGTCAGATTATCTGTGAGCTCAGGCAAGAGTTTAGGTTCCCTGTGCCTTGGTTTCCCCATCTGTACAGTGGGACCCCTGGCGCCTGCAGCCCTGGTCCCGCAGGACAGGAGGGTTAAGTGCAGCCCACGTCTGGCCCAGACGCCGTCCACTCTCTGCAGCCTTCCCGTCGGCTTTCCGTGCTCTGTGACCGCTCTGTCCACGCAAGTCTGACTGGAAACCCCTTTCTGTACCCTCCTCAACCTGTTCTTTCCCTCTCCTTCTATTTTACGTTGGTGCCCACTGATTTGTCTTCTGAAAGCGTTTTAAGATTTTCTCCTCTTCTGACAACCGGGTCCAGGTGCCACCTCATTGTGCCGTTAAAGCCTAGGGCCTGGCAAGGTCCCCCGGCCCCTCGTGAGTGTCTGCGTGAGAGGAAGCCAGTGGGAGTTTCTGAGGGGAAGTACCCTCGAGAGGGGAGGCCAATACGAGTTTCTGAAATAACTTGGTCATCCTGTGGCTGAAAACAATGGATGTTTTGGGGGTGAAGCCACGAGACCGATGCCTCCTCTCAAACGGCCGCTGGCTGCTGTGGGCGTCGCCCTGAAAGCCTGACAGGCTCCAAGGACGAGAGCCTCCACGCTGGCCATGCTCCTGGGCCTCTGAGAGCTGCTTGTTCTGAGACGCCTCGGCTCGTATTGAGACAAAGTTCCAGCTCTTTACTGTCTTTGTGTGGTCAGGTCAGAGCACGGAAACTCTGATGGCTCCTAGCAGCTCCTCCGCACGGGTGTCCACGGACGCTGGTCGGCCTGCTGGCCTCAGCCGGCGGTGATCGCTGGCCGTCGGAAGCCTGCGTGTTGCCCGCCGAGGGAACAGCTGTCCCGCCGCAACGCGGTCCGTGAGCCGGTGACTGCCACGTGCTCCGAGGCAAGGCTCCCGGGCCGCCGTGCCCACCTCCGCCGTGTTTTACAACAAACCTGCTACAACCACCCTTTACCCGGACGGTCGTTGCCCCTACGACGACGGACCCACACACCCGAGAAACAGCGTTATGTTTAACGTTACTAGAGGCAATTAATCAAGATAAACTGTGATAGAAGGACATTGACTGATACTCGCGTATACGTGATTCCAAGCAGAAGTCCCTGGGCACGACGACGAGGACGAACTCTTTCCCTGCTTTAAAAGTCTCTGAGTTTGCGGGAAGGAGAGCGTGTTCCGCTGGGCGTGGTAACACCTGACGGCTGCCGCCTGTGTTTGTGTCCACGTTACACGCGCGGAGAGAGGGCCCCGGGGTGCACCGATCCACAGATGTGTCCTGTTGGCGCACCGAGCACGGTGGCGACAGGGCTGCCAGGGGCCCGGGGCGTGACTTTCCAGACTGGTGAGCAGCTCCTGATGAAGGTCCGAAGGAAATGTACCACCTTCCCCAGATCTGCAAAGTCGCTGCCTGGGCAGGTGCGCCCAGGGCTTTCCAGAGGCGAGTGTTCCCTGAAGGCCCCCGTGTTGGTGCGGTATGGTGCTGTGGCCCGTCCCGCAGCAGCTGCCCCGCCCCCAGCACTGCTTCAGGTTCCCAAGGTAGTTTGCAAGGACTGTGGGTTTTGAGCTATTGTAACTGAGTTTTGAATAATAATACATGAGACTTGAGTAACTCCATGCATTTTCTGGACATGAAGGGACAGGCCCAGAGAGACCTCGAGGCAGAGAGTGTCCAGCCCTCCAGGTACCCAAGCTTGGGCCCAGACGAGCCAGGAGGGCACCTTCCGACAACCCCAGCATCAGTTCCTCCCGATGCCAAGTGAGGGGTCCTAGGAGCCCCCAGCTGAGCCCGTCTACCCAGGACTGTGGAGGTCATAGTACATTGTTGATTCAAGCCATACGGTTCGGGTGGTTTGCCGGCCCGCGCTACTAACTGGGCATAAGGTCTGTGGTGAAGGCATGGCGTAGACATTATGGCCGACACGAGGAAACAGTGTTTGTAGGGGCTCATCCAGCTGGAGCAGGTAAGCAAAGCTCACACCAGAACAGCTGTGGGAGCCTCACACAGCCAGGCAGAGCCACGCATAACCATGAGCAGCCAGGCACAACTGTGCACCAGCATGGCAACCACGCACGACCAGTGCAGCCGTCCGCAGCCGCGCACGACCAGGGAAAACACTGGAACATAGATTTGGATTGCCTGCGGCTTGCGAACCACATACAAGCATGCTGTCTCCTCCTAGATGGGAGATGGTTCCAGACCATAACAGTTCCTAATAATATTCTAGAACGTACGTGCTGGAAGAGGATTTTTAGAGCTCCTCATTGGCAAAGGAGAAGGCTGAGGCTATTTCAGCCCTCGTGGTCTGTTGCCTCACAGCTGGCAGAACGGGAGCTCGGGTGCGGCTCCTTCCTCTGGATGGTGAGTGTCCTGGGGTGGCCGGGGCAATGTGCTCGCTGCTCCTTGAGGGGACCAGAGACAGAGCCATGGGTGCTCTGTGGGCCAGAGCCACGGTGCGCAGATGTGGGGAGCTTGCACCCGGGCCAGCCCTCTGGGGAGCCTGGGTCCCACTCTTGGGAGAACCTTGAAGCCAGCAACACCCATTGGTGCCCGCTCTGGCCAGTGGACGGGGGCTCGGGGTGGTTCCTTGGGTCCTGTAGGACGTGGGGGCCAGAGTGAGTCAGTTTGTGGGGAAGGTTGTAGGACTCCTGAGCCCACAGGAGGGGGCATCAGGAGCAAGGGAAGCTGCAAAGATTTTACTTAAAAAATCCAGACCTTCCTCCAATTTGTCCTCCCAAGGGGCCTCAGGCGAACATTGCCCCGAATTCAGCCAAGCTGGAGGACAGAAGCAGAGCGAGGACGCGCTACAGAGAAAACAACCTCAACGCTACTCGCCTTACACGACCAGCTCAGGCAGGTGCTTTTCGGTGAAGACTTTCTTCATCTCTGTAGACAGAAGTGACTGTTCCAATCTCTGATTTTAAAAACCGACACGGTGCCGTGCACGTCACAGTGTGTGTACGAAGGAGGCCAACGCGCGGGTGCGGCCTCTGACTGCCATCCATGGGCCCAGGTGTGCTTGCTCGAGCCCCACATCTCTGCCTCGCGGCCGGTGTGCCGGCTCCCCAGCTTGGTGGCAGCGGCCGGGGAACCCACACTGCTGGCAGGCTGTGGGCTCATGAGGACCCCGGCCCGCAGGACATCACCTTTGTCCTTACAGGGCGGCACACGAACACGGGCGAATGCTGCACCCACACAGCCCTCCTGGAGGGCAGGTGCCGTCCCAGCCTCTCTGCAGTTGGCACGGTTCCCAGGGGCCGTGGCTCATGTCCCGTGGTCATTACACGTGCGTGTGGGTCACCTTTGTGCTCACCATGTGTGGGTTTTGCTTCAGGATCAGGCCCGAGTTCTCAGTACCCACAGCCTCGGTCTTGCTGCCGTCTGTGCACAGCCGACCGTCACCGGCTCCCACTGCGCGCCCGCGGATCCTGCTCTGCCAAGGACTGAGCACTTGTAAGCCGCAGGTGGGCAGGGCTGAGGCTGCGGCGCCCGGGCTGTGCTTCGAGGAGCAGAGTCCTTCCCCGAGTCTGCGTGGCCAAAGCCCCCCTGGGAACGACTCGCAGAGACACAAAAAGGAGTCTGTTGCCGCTGGGGCGGCCTCGGGGTCCCTATGCTTGGTGTTTGGGGACATGCCCGTGGGGCTGCAGGTGCTCAGTGAGGTGGTGGAGTGAGGGGATGCCACGGCCCCTACAAACTCGCACTCCAGAGAAGGAGCCGGAGCTCCCTGTCATCAGGCCTGATCTCTGGAGAGAGGCTCCAAAGTGGGATTTTTAGGTAGAATCTGTGATTTTTTAAGTACTTAGTAGTTAGGGAAACGAGCCCTGGTGGACTGGGAGGGTTCTGATACTGGGGTGTCACTGGTGCGTTGATCTCTGGGGGCAGAAGCCCGGGAGCCACAGCAGAGAGCAGGGCAAGGGCGGGAGAGCCGGATGGTCCAGGAGCAGCACCCACTCCACGCCTGTTTCCACCGCTGCCACTCACGGGGAGCCGTGGCCCTTCTCCACGTCCTTGCACCACGCGACGGATGGTCTCAGGACACACTCGCGAGGCGCTAGTCTGTCGGAAAGCTGGAATAGTGCCCATTTCCACAGCTTAAACTTTGAGGGTGCAACTTAACAAAAGGAGTCCAGCCTCCCCAAAGGAAATTGGGGGTTTCAGAGTTTATTTCTTGTTTTCGGCCCGAACGGCAGATGACAGGTGCACAGGCTGTTTTCCTGAGTTTCACGTTTTAAGTGAATAATTTAGGTTCTTTAATGATCACATGGCATAAGTTACTGAAACAGACAATATTCTGACATTCTTCTCAAGGTCCTGGAAGATAATGGGACTAAAGGTGAGACGTAACACGTGGGAGAGCTGTGGGCTCCTCACTTGTCCCCTAAGCCAAGACGCCGCTGCCCCGGCCGCGGGCTCCACGGCCGCCCCCACCCCAGCTGTGGAAGACGCGACGGCGTTTCTGCCACAGAAAAGCCGGCGGCGCGGGGCGCCCGGCGGGAGAGTGTGCAGCGAGGCAGCTGCCTTGTGGCGCGGGGAAGACCACGTCCTCCTGTAACGCATCCAGGAAAAGATAATTGCATTCCGTGGAGAGAAAACACACGAGGATAGGGGTCATTTATTTAAAAAATTCCTAGTTTTGTAACATCAGGAACCGAGGGGCGCCTGTTAAACTGTAATGACATCCACCGGCACGGTTTTGCATCCCTTCCATTTGCGTAAGAACTGAAGAATGCTTTTTACCGTGTCAACACTGTTTAAATAATGACATATTACCTTCAACTCCCCACCTGAGCTTCGAGTTCTCTTTTGATCAACATTCATTTGTCAGTTATTTCTACATGCAACTTCCCCTAAAATACACAGCGGATTCTGAAATAGCTGCACGGCCCTGGCGCGGCTGTCAGTAATGGCTGGAACAGGACACCGCAGGTAACGCCTTTGTGTGGAATTCCTGCCTCCCCTTTGGGTTAAAGTCTCTGCGCCTTTAGCCACAGAGCGCGTGGCACCCCGATGTGTTCACCCAGAAACGCGCCACATGCCGGGGCTCGTGGCCTCCTTGTATGTAATGGGATCATTTCAGGGGAAAAAAGACTATAATGAAGATTATGTGTGGGGGAGAAAAACGCTCAAGAAAGAATTAACTATGAAATAATGTAATTACCCGTAGGGTCTTGAACGTCTGTTTTTGATCCACAGGAGAACTGAAGCAGGTCTGCCGTCCCGCGGCGCGTGCTCACTGGGGACAGACGCTGAGCACCAACCTCGGCGGTGCCTTTGGGCTGGTTGCCTCGTCGAGACCAGGGGCTGGTTTCTTACAAGGGTTAAACTGGCGTGTCCCACATTAAATTACCACCGTGGTTCGATTCATTAGAGTAGTTGGTGGAGTTACGATATGTCTGTGATTTATGGCTCGCTCACCGACGAGCCTCACGCTAACACACCCTAATTTGCCAGGGTTATCTCAAGTTCCATTCATCTCCTGCGCTGACAGGGCTCCTGCGAGTCCGTGCTCCACGGCCGAGGGACATGGGGTTTTGTGTTTAGTGCTATCAATCACAGGGGGTCGCCTCTCGCTCCCACCCCGGTGTTCAAGGTGACTCCTCAGGAGCTTCTGATGAGTCACGACAGCATGGCCCGGCCAGTGGTGGGCAGCGTCCCTCAGTGTCCCTGGAGGGACAGGCCAGCCGAGAGCCCCAGTCACTCTGAGCCTGATGCTGCTGGTGTCCTCTGAGCCCCTGGGGGTGATCAGGGAGGTCACGTGTCACCCGGGGTGACCCACTCATGGCCTAGACAGATGTCCTGGTCTCACGCGGGCATTTCCATCTGCTGGGGCGGCGTCTCCTTAGAGACTGTCCACGCAGTGGGGGCAGGGGTGCGCTCTCCCAGTAATAGACTCCGGTGCCCGAGGGGGGTCCTCTACTGGGGACAGACAAGCAGAGTTCAGTGCCACGGCGTCCACCTAGAACGCCGCTCGCCGGGCCGTCGTGTGCTTGTGAGTAGAGCCTGCGCCAAAAAGCGTCTTGCACAGCTTGCGGGTTGTGTGAGAACAGCACACTGCCGGAGGTCATCTCCTGCTCGCTGAGTGCGGAGAGTGCAGTGTCCACACCGGCTGAAAACGGGTCGGCCGCGTGGGTCCAGCACCTGCCGGCACCGTCAGCGTCTCCCAGGTGATCTCAGGCAGGATCCCGGGCAGGGGTGTGGGTCTGCGAGTCTGTGTTCTCCAAATGGCAAAGGTTTCAAGTGTCTCCTCAAGCCTGTGAGTAAATGAGGCAGCCCAGCAGACGGCGGCGCACAGTTCGAGCAGGTTCCGAGCTTCCTGGTGGGCAGCGGCTTGATTTCACGGAAGCTGTGATTCCACAGGTGCGGTCACTGTTTGTGCAGGCGGCCGGCGACCTCCGCCTGCAGACGGGCCCTGCGGGTAAGACCCAGGGAAGCAGCTCAGGCCTGCAATGTGCCCGGCCGGGCTCTGCGGGGGCCGGGCTCTCAGACCCCAGGGCGGGAGGGTCTCCCCACGACGGCCCTCGTGCGTCTTCAGAGCCTTAAATCCTCCACTTGGAGCTTGCTTGTTTTCTGGATTCTTTTATTAAAGCTTCTGGATCATGTCCGAAACGGAAGCCTGGAGAAGGGGCCGGGGGCTGGGAGGCCACTGCGCTTGTGGTTCAGGGCACGCAGTTCCCAATGTGTGGGCTGGAAGCGATCGCCGCGTGGCACCCAGCGGGCGCGTGGGGGCTGAGATGGCCGAGAAGGTTTCTCGCCTCAGTGAAGGAAGGCCCTGAGCTGGGATGAGGGGCTCCCAGCCTTGTGACCGTGATGCCATTACAGTGACCCCCGAAAGCAAGCGGAGCCTACGGTCCCAGGGGACGCCTGGGAAGCTCCCAGTTTAGAAATGGAACTGGTTGCCCATTGTGTTCCTGAGGAGCAAGTGTCCGATTTCCCCACAGGAAAGAAAAGCGCATTGTTGGTGGTCGGAGAGAAGATGTGGGTCTGGAGAGGAGGGGACTGCGTCCCAGCAGCGGAGGAGGCTTCCAGAACTGGAGGCATTCTAGATTTTTCCTGGTACCATTCCTGCCGTTCTCAGGGCGGCTGAGGTGGGCGTGGGGAAGAGGACAGGGTGGGGATCCGAGGTCTGGTTTGTGGGAAGAAGCTCTGGTTTCCTCACGCGGCTAGTTAGGTGAGGCCACCGAGTGCCTCTCAGAGCCGGTCTCCCGAGGCATCCCCGGGACTTGAACAAATCGGTTTATTATCTTCAGGAGGTCCTAAAGCCAGGCCGACCCACCTGCCCCGCCTTGGTCTGGGTGCCAAGGCCTGGAAGCTTCTCCTTTTTGGGGAAGGTTCCCGGAGGGCACAGGCGGATCCTCCAAACTAGCTGCGTGTCCCCATGCCCCAGGGAACTGAATTAGCATCAGAATCCTGAGCCCAAGTGGGCAGGTCCTCCTCCGCCTCCCAGCGGGACCTGGACAAATGGTCTCTCATTTGCATGTTCCTTTGCTTTGGACAAGGGAGGGTCCTCCCCGGAGACCCCGGTGTAGGGGTCTTGTCCCTGCAAGGGAAGTGAGCGAGGAGGGACCACGAGTGCGTCTTGTCTGGCCTCATGTTTTGGGAGTCTGAGGAGCTGCAAAAAAAGGAAAAGAGAGAGAAGGAAAAAGGAATGTTTTGCAGGCGACCTCCCTGACAATAGAGGTTCCACGCCTCCTGGAACTTAAACTAGAGAAATTTTAGTAAATGCACATATAGCCAGAAGGGAAACCATGGCATGTCACGTGGGAGGAAGGAAACTTTTAGAAAATTTACTTCTCAACCATGTGCTCAGGTTAGCTCCCCACCGAGAAGCAGGGCCAGCTGCTTTGAAGAACTGAGCAGGGAGAGCTTTGCTGGGGAAACGGGCTCCCAGGGCCTCCCCGAGCCCCAGTCCGCAGGCTGCAGGCCCCAGGCGGCAAAGGGGCAGGGAAGGTCCCGTTCAAACCCGAGGCCAGAGAACCAGGGGCGCTGGTGTCGGGGCCAGGAAGAGTTGGGTATCCCAGCCAAGGCAGCACCCAGATGCCCTTCCGCGCTCAGCCTGGCCGTGAGCATGCCCTTCTCTTCCAGAAACTCCCTCGTCGGTGCTAGATACGGTTCGCCGGCCCTCCCGGCACCTCTGAGCCCAGCCAAGTCAACATACAAAATCAGGCATCACAGGTGTAGATAATGGTTGCTTGTTCATTTGTGTCTGCTTCCCCCAGCACACTTGCACACATGTGTACAACACAACACAGACGCGTACACACGCACACATGTACACATGCACGCACACACATGCATACAACACACATGCACGCTCACATTCACATGTGCACACATACACAAACTGTGCACAATACAGACATGCACACACACATACACAGATATTTAATACACATGCACACACATGAGCAGGCACACACATGCACGTGCACGCACATGGACAGATGCACACAGTACAGACGTGCACACATGCACACACTACAGATGCATGCACATGCACATGTACACCTTCACATGAGAGAGCGTGTACACGCATACACATATGTACACACAGACGTGCACACAATTCACATGCCCATACATTCACAGTGCAAGCACGAGCACACACCCGTACACATTCACACACCCGTACACACACGCGCACACATGTACACGCGCACGCACACACATACACACACAGGCGGAGAGCTGCAGAGGTCCCGTGTTGCTGGGAATGGTTCCTCTGAGACACCATTTCCGCATCACCTTTGGAGAGCAGGGCCCTGTGTGAGTTCCCTTACACGTCCTGCTTCTGTCCCCGCAGCAAACCCACAGAAGGATCTCGCAGACGAGGATGCGGCCGAGCGGCAGAGATGTGAAGAGACTTGTCCAGGGGGCGTGGGGGACAGGCCCGCTGAGGGGTCCCAGGGCTCTGTGTGCAGCGCGGCTGGCACGGCTCCACAGCTGGCTCTCCTCGCTGTGAACTGACAGTGGCAGCGAGGGGTGGTTCTCTGCAGGGCAAGGCTATCTGAGGCTTTGGGCATCTTGGGGTGCGTGGCTGGGGACGTGGGTCATGCCTCACCGGCGTCCCGCTGGGGCCCGCCCCTGACCGGTGCCGGGGATAGAGCTAGGACTGCCGAGCTCTAAGGTCCCAGACACCCACGTCTTCGGGGCCTGGCTGGTTGGTGGGGGAGTCAGCAGTCAGGGAGACCCCATCGGTCCCCACATCCTGTCACAGGCAGATGGCCCCTGGGTCCGGCGTGGGAGCGTGACGGCCAGGAGCCGGCGGTGGAGACCGACCTGCAGCCAGAGAGACGCCGTGAAGCCTTGCCGGGAGAAGCCACGGGATAGCAGAGAAACGGTTTAAAAAGCAGCAGCTCTCACGGAAACTCAATGTACACCAGAAACCGACTGCGTTAGGAGACAGGGAGAGGGAAGGGGAGGTTCGTCTCTGAGGCGCCCAGGCTGGGGCAGCCCTGGTTAGAAATCGGACAGGAGGAGGGCAGCTCTCCCTGGAGGCCCAGTGGTCTGGGGTGCCCTTAGTAAGCTGTCCTCTGGGGAGCTATGTCCTGGGGGGCAGCCAGAGGGTTCGGGATGAGGATTTCTGCCCCCGGGGCTGGCTATTTCTCTCCCCAGACGCTGGAAGGGTTTGTGTGTGTGCAGTGTGGGAGGAGGCTGGGTCCAGCGTCCCGCCGGAGGTCCCGAGGGTGGCCTGGAGGGCCAAGGACCAGCCACACAGTGCAGGTGGGGCCTCAGCCACTGGCCCGAGCGAGGCGGGAGCCCTACCCCCACCCCGGCGTGGACTCCCGAGCCGATTTCAGGCCACGTGCAAGGTTCTTTCCACGGCAGTGGGGAGACACATGGGTGAAAACAGCTTGCTTCCGAGGCCAGGGCCATGGGGTGTCAACACAGCCTGACGGACGGGGGCTCTGAGGGCACGCTGCCCCGAGTCAGAGGACTCAGCACTGAAAGTAACAGTGATAAAGGCTCATCAGCAATTGTGTATTGATTAGGATTTGATTGGTAATATTTTGGATGCATCGAATTAAATAATGTATCATTCTAAACAAAATCACCTTCGTTCTAATAAAGAGGGAAACGTTTTTAGTGATGCTTGTCTCCTGGGGCTCAGGGCTCTGAGCTAGAATTTTATGATTCCAGGCTCCCCCCGCTGAAACAGGACACTTTCTTTCAGGAATGACTGCAGAGACTCCGCACTCTTTCCTCCACATCTGAGTGAGGGCTGCTTACCGAGCTCTGAGATATAATACCAAGTTCGTCGGCTCCTCTGGCTCAATGAGTTAAGAAAGTACTTATTCTTTCAAAAATGAAAGGTAGTATATTTTCCTACTGCAAATGTAATACAAGATTTTAAAGTGGCATATACTCATTTGGAAAATACCACCAGCATTAAGAGGAGAAAATAAGTCACTGTACTTCTACTGCCAGGGCCTAAGCCTCAAACACCTAGTTGGAAAGGGAAAGGGCACCTTAATCATCTCTTCAGGTGAACGCGGAGATGCTTTGATGCTACAGACAAGTGTGACACGTGGTGGTTTCTTAAAAGGTTATCCAGGCGGAGGAAGGAAGACCCCCTCGCGGGCTGTTTCCAGTCTGGTACGTGAGGGTCCGTCGCTCTGTCTCGCACGTTGCCCGATCGCTTGCCCGTTTTGCACGGGGCTACAGAGATCTTCCCAGTGTTGACGCGTGTCATTGTGCAAGACCGAAAAAGATCACGCGTGTTAATGGCACCGTTGATCTCGCCAGAAAGCCTTTAGGTATGAAGAATCTGTCAAGCTCAAGGTCATAGATCCATTTTCTTCCATTTTTGCTTGAAAGCTCGAATCTTCTTGCTGACAACACGTACGCCACTTTCCTGAAAGTGACAGGCTCACGCCGTCCCTTCCTGGGGAACAGCCGTGCCGTAGTGTCCAGCCGGTCGGCCAGCCGGTCTTCGAACAACTAGGGACAGTCCGTGAAAAAGTGGCTAGTTTGGCTTGCGGCTCACACGACGGCGCTGTCACCTTTTCCCGGGGGTGGCTGTAGCTTTCCGGCGTGCTGCGGAGGTGTGGTTCACGCGCTCCCGATAACTGCTTCACAGAGTCACAAAGACAACCCTCGACTCGACCAGCTACATCATTAGTGGAACCTGGTACAAAAGGAAAACGCAAGGCCCTTGTTTAAAAAATCATGAAGAATTTCCAGGTGAGGGGACACCCGCGTGGCTCAGTGGGTTAAGCCTCTGCCTTCGGCTCAGGTCATGATCTCCGGGTCCTGGGATCGAGCCCCGCGTCGGGCTCCCTGCTCCGTGGGGAGTCTGCTTCTCCGTCTGTCTCTGCTTGTACTCGCTCTCTCTGATAAATAAATAAAATCTAAAAAAAAAAAAAAAAAGAATTTTGAGGTGGGGCAGCAGCGTGTTCAGCCTGGTACTGGCCCTTTTGTGCCCTGAAGCCAGGAGCTGGCGCTGGTTTCACACCGAGGAGGCTGGCCCGTGTCCTTGCGGGTCAAGAGTGGATAAAATCATACTTTTTACTGCCTCATCAAGCACATTCTTCACTGAAACAGGCATTTTTCTTGCCCATCTGAGCGGCCAGTGGTCCACACCATGACAACATGGTACCGTTGGGCGTCCCTGGTTCAGCTCCCCACGTTGACCTGCCCTTGCTCTGGGGACGCTTGTGTGCACGCGTCCACACGGTAAAAAGGCCAGGAGCGGCCTAGTGTTGGCAAGAAACCTGTTCTGACCCCACTGACCCCCTGAGAAGGTGCTGGGGTCCGATGGCCACACTCTGCAGAGAGCCTGGGGCTGTCTCTGGCTCCCAGTGGGAGGGAGAGACCCCCTACAAAGCGCCTAAATGGAGAACCGAGGGTTCTTTACCTTTTACTCAGGGTAAAGAAGTTTGTTTTATTTATTTTATTTTTATATTTTCTTCAGAATGCATGATTTAAAATTCATACGACTTTATGTTTTCGTAAAGGGCCAAAGGGAGACATGGCACAGACTTTCCATCACTGCCCTTGGCCACCCCGAAACCCCCTTGCATGTGCCTCCCTGCCAGCCACCGAATCTGGGTCCTTTCAATCTCTGTGTTGCGCAGACTTTCTGTCCAAAGCCGCTCGGAGCAGGTGCCTCTCCTCCGGGACCATTTCCTCCTCAAACGGCAAAGAGGAAAGAGCGGGGCGGGTGTGTGCCTGCAGGACAGGGCCTCCGCGGGCACCCAGGGGCTCGGGACGATGCCTTTCCGGAGCCTAAAGTAGTTGTGGGCCTCCTCCCAGCAGCTGGTCCCAGCCAGGCCGAGCAAACAAGCCCTGGCCCTTCCAGGAGGATGGGAGAAAGCCCCGCCTCCCTGCACAATGAAAGGCTCCCTGACGTCCTTCACTTCTTGAGCAGGGAGAAAACTCATTAAAGAGACGACAGAAAAAATCCCCACCCAGCACTTTGACCAAGCGGCCCTTCATGACAAAGGGCTGCGTCGAGCGTCCCTCCCAGCGGGCCGGGGCCTGATCCGGGGCTGCGGCTGATTGGCGGACGCTCCTGCCCGGCCCTGCTTTGGCAGCCTCGCGACGGCACCTGTGCGCGGACCTGGGCCCCGCCGGCCCCGCAGATGTTTCCTATTAGTGGCATTAATAGGCAGAGGCTGGGACGGCTCTGCTGAGCGCGGGGACGGACAGCAAACATTGTTCCCACTGTGGGCAAAGGGTCAAACAGTTTCTCTCCCTCTATAGCCCCGCTGGATAATTGCTGGTGATTAGCAATTTTAATTACCAGGTGCGAGAGGTCGGGACCCCCTCCTGTAACTGGGGAGGTTGTTGACAGTTGTGAGGATGTGAGCGGGGCTGGATTTTACCAATATGCTCTGTGTCTTTCAAAGCTCATTACAGTAAAGCGGCTGAAGTCATCAGAGGCAGCCTGGGATCTGGTGAGCCCGGTAGAAGGTTTCGGTGAACGTCGTGCCACGAGGGGATCTGAACATGGCTGAGGGCAGGGCACCGACCCCCCTGTGCCCACGGTGCTCCTCTGGCCGGAGCGGCGGCCGGGCCAGCGCGTCTTCCTGCCACGCGAGTCCCGATGGGGCAGACTCGCTGGTTTCCGCGCCGATTCTCGGGGTCTCAGGCCCACGGTGAGCAGAGCCCTGGCATCTTCCCAGTTCCACTGGGGAAAGTGCGGCTGCCACCTCACAGCCCACAGAAGGCTCCCCCATCCCCCAGCCCCGTTCCTTCTCCGGAATTTTCTTGTTAACTCGCACAAGCATCTGTGTGTAGTTGACGGATGTCCCCTAAGTACTTCCACGGAGGCCGGAGGCCTGTGTGCGAATGTCGGAGTCTCTGAATGAAAGGAAGAAGAGTCCTGGAAGTTTCCCTGGGGTTGCCGTGGCCCCAGTTGCCACCTGCAGGGCACACCCCGTCTCCGGGCGACCCCAGCTTCAGAAGCAGCACGGCGCTCGTGGGGACGTGCCGGCCAGGAAGGGCGCAGCTGAACCACTCGGGGCAGAAAACCGCGTGGCCGAGAGCACGCTCCCCACTCGGGCACCAAGGAGGGAACGCGGAGAGAAGGTGGAACCACTTTGGCCATGAATGGAGAACAGGAACAGTCTCCCTGACGAACCCATCTCTGATCCCTTTCACAGGGTCACGGGGGGAGCCGGAGGGGGCCATGCCCCTCGTATCCGTCCAGCCCTGTGGCCGTCCCCCGCCCGTCTCTGCTCGCCCGCCGCAGAAGCAGGTGTGGTGCGAGCCCCCGGCCCCAGGCCTGTTCCAGCCTTGGTTTTCTTGGCACTGTTCTCAGCAGCTTTAATTAAAACTATTTTCCTTTCACGACACACTTATTACTCTCCTTGGCCGCAGCACAGAGCCCTTGCTGCAAGTGCTAACAGGGCCCATTCATTCCAGCGGGGCTGGGACTGCCTTCTCCCTTTCCAGCAGAAGGCTTTGTGACTTCCAGAAAGAGAAGCCTGGTGCCTGGCGTGTGTGGGAGGGGCCCCTAGGGGAGGGCGGGCTCTTGGAAACCCACGAGGCACAGGGACAATGACCCAGGGAAGCTTCTAGCGGGGGCGGGAGGGGGGGGACGCCACTCAAGGGCATCCACGTGAGCGGGGCCAGGAGGCTGGTCTCCCCTGGTGGGCCCAGCACTCGCATACGTGCATGGGAAAGCAGAGGCATGCCTGGAACATTCCAAAACGGGAGAAGGCTTCCAAAGTTGATACTCAGCAAACCGACCACTTTCTCACTCACAAAGCAGAGCGACGGTGTGTGTGGCCTCCTTTGTGAAAATGCAGCCGGGGTGTCAGCGCCAAGTTCCGCACCGCAGGTGCCTTGTCGCCCTGTGTGTGCATGGCGCGTGCTGTGCAGGTGCACGGTCATGCGTGCATGTGATCTGACACACGTGTGTTCCAGATGTACCACGCACAGATGTCATGCACGTGATGTCTGCCTTCTACACACATGCCCATGCACACAGAACCTGTCGGGCATGCTATTACACACACGTACCATGTGCGCAGCACATGCGTGTTGTGTGTGCAATGTTCATGCATGTCAAACATTTATGTGTGTGCACACCTGGTGTTTGCCACGGGTGTATCACACGTACCTCCACGCACGCCATGCTGTGTTTGCACGCTACACTGATGTCTGTGCGTGGTGTACGGAACACGTGGGTGTGAGTGTGCGTGCCCGTTCTGCATGCATGTTATCTTGTACACGCGTTTATATACTGCGTGTGCACGTGACGTGTGCTGTGTGTTCTGTTTGTGCCGATGTTAACACGAGGCCTAGGTTTACGGTGGCACCTGGAGCGGGTGCTTGCAGGGGAGAGCATCAGGGAGCCGACCACTCAGTGGGGGCCGGACGGCAACGCACGCGTTCCTACTTGTGTCCCTCACTCCTCTGTGACTGCACACGCCTGCCTCCTTGGCGGATTGGACGGCTGCATCCTCCGGCCTCGGGGTCCCCACAGTGGTTTGCACGGGGCCTGCCACAGGTGGTACAAGGAGCCTATGCCCCCACCCTGCACCCCCACTGGCCCCGGGGCCCGGCACTGTGCTGGGCCCGTGGGAGCACCCACACGGCTCCCTCACCCTTGGACAGAGGGGAGAGCCCTCCGCCTCCCGGCATACCGACCGGCAAGGCCGTGCGTGTGACTCAGCCAGGGCGGCGAAGGGCAGCTCTGGGAGCACATCACCCTCGTTGACGGAAGTACCAGAGTCCATAGGAAAGGCCTCCCTCTTCCTTACGCTGGAGTCCAGTGACCCTTAAAACCACGTGCAGAACAACAAAGACAAGGCCTAGAAGTGAGGGCGTGGGGCTCGCGTCCCGCTGCTGTCGGCCGGAGTTTGCGGGACGGCACTGGGCCTGCCTGCATGGACGCGGGGCTCAGTCAGAGACACAGGAAGCAAAGCAGAGTCTCTTGTTGTCTCCGGGGAAAGTCCCCATCTGCGTGGGTGGCAGGGTCCTAGTGTCCGAGGGGGAGAGTGGGGAGATCTGGGGCAGGTCCTGAACGGCGATGGGTGAGCGGGTGACAGAGGCCGAGGGGACCCGGCAGATGCCTCCCAGGTTCCTGGAGCGCAGGCCTGGGGCCGAGCCGCAGGGACTCAGTTGTCCCCACGCTGGGGCGCGCTGTGGGCAGCTCCCGTGGTCAGGGCAAGTCGTGGGAGGGAACACCCATTCACCAACACTCCTGCTTTATTTTGTAACTTTTTGTTCTGAAGTAATTTATTCTACAAAACGATTGCAGAAACAAAGCCTTCCCGCCTACCTTCCTCGCAGCTTCCCAGACATGAGCAGTCACAGACCCCAGCTCAGGGTCAGAGGCAGGAAGCCGGCCCTGCCGCTTTCTTCCTAGGTGACCTGTGGGCCTTACTGAAAGGTTGCCCGCTTCCCCACAAATGTCCCTTTTCTGGTCTACGAGCTGAGCTTGGGCCGCGCGCCTGCTTGTCTCCCCGCGGCTCTGGGATCTGAGACCGTTCCTCCGCCCACGTTTGTCTTTAAGGGCCTCGCCGGTTTCGCAGAACCATAGCCGGGAATTTCCCACCCGTTGCTCTGCTGGGTTTGCCCGAGCTTTCCTCCTGAGCAAGTCGAGAGCTTGCATTTTAGGCCAGAATGCCCAGAAGGAGTGCTGGGTCCTCCTCAGGGCACCCTGTGGGGGTGCTGGGTGCTGGGTCCTCCTCGGGGCACCCTGTGGGGGTGCTGGGTCCTCCTCGGGGCACCCTGTGGGGGTGCTGGGTGCTGGGTCCTCCTCGGGGCACCCCACTGGAGCACTAGGCATCCAGAGAGGACAGCTTCGGTCAGGGGCTCAGGGCCCTGCCAGCTTCCTCCATGGGGAGCTTGTGGTTTTCCCCTTTGTAACTAGTAAGTGTTTGTGGGAAGGTATTTTGGGACGAGGCAAATAGCCTGTTTCCCATTATATTCTCACCCACCGGTTTTGGCCTCATGGGTACTCCTGCCTTCTGCGCCTACCGCGGGCGGCTCGCTGGGTGCGGCCTTCCGTCCGTCCGCACCTGCTGCTCTACACTGACGGGGGCACCGCCGCTGTAGCCGTGCGTCCCCTTATGTATCGATTACGTGTTTGTGCCGGTCCAAGCTCTCAACTGTTCACTGTGTCTTGTGGGACATAATCTATTGTTGTCATAGTTCACCTGGTCCCACATCTGGCCCCCGGAGCCCCGGTCAGTCAGAGGCCCTTCCCGTGGAGTCACACGTGGTGGCAATTTGTTCTGATTCCAATTTTCTAACTTCTCCACTGGGACCTACACCGTGATCTCGGGGCTCATTGTCCAGGCTTGGAGGCTCAGCTCGGACTGGTCCCTGTGAGGACCTGGGAAACAGCCCACATCTTCCAGCCCCGGGGGGCTGGGGGGCTCCCGCTCCAAAGTGCAGTTCCGGAGAACTCCCCCTCCCCCAAACAAACCAGTGGGTGCCCTGCAGGGAGGGGGTAGGCTGGGCCGGCGGCGCAGTGGGGGTTTGGGACTTGGGGCGGGGAGTCTCTCCTGCACTCTGAAGTCGTGTTATGGGGAAGCAGCCCCAAGGGAGCTGGTGTTTGGGCCCCTCCCCTGTGCCAGGGCCTTTCCGGACCCCCATGTGCCCTGAGTCAGGGTGCTATGCCTTCCACATGGAGAATTTGGGAAAACAGCACCTACAGCAACAAGAAGTCCCTGCCTGCTATGCGAGCACAGCCTAAGCCATCTGCTGCCGCGAGTGCATTTCCACGGACGGCGGCATCGCCATGGCCTCGTGGGACCGGGCTCTCATCTCACGGCTAACGTGAAATCACCACGCATGCGGGGAGCGAGCGTCCATGTGTCGCAGCACAGGGCAGTCCAGGAGGACTGGAACGGGAGCTCACAAAGCAGGCTGTCCTGTCCCCAGCTGGGAATCGAGCGTGCGCTGTGCCGAATTTGCCCACAAGTGGTTAAATGCCGGTCTGGGGCCAGAATCTTCCAGAAGACGCTAGGAGGCCCCGCGGACAGAGCACCACGCACGACAGGCTGTGCAGGGACTGAGGCCTTGCAGGCAGACGAGACCCAGGTGTCAGGGCTGCGGGTACGGTGGACACAGGCCCATTTCGGGAGTGTCAGGCTGTGCACGGAACTAGGAGAGGCCGCTTTGGGCCCAGGCGTGGCCCTCAGGGCGTCAGTACACTTGTTGGAGTCTCGGAGGTATACAGCCCCGGGCCAAGCCCAGGCCTCCTCTCTTTGGCCATCTGGAACATGAATGCCCCTTCCTGAGGCTGAGGGGCGGCCCAGGGACACAGTGGAAGAGCCCAGGGGAGGGCCTGGCTCAGGGACACAGGGGAGGGAGCCCAGGGGAGGGGCAGGCTCGGGGGGCAGAGAACTCTGAAGGAGACTTGCCTCTTGTCCTGGGGCCACAGATCAGGAGCAGAGGAGAGCCTCGTGCTGTGGCCCCATGGGACAAGGGCCCTTTGCAGCGTCGCGGCTTCCATGGGTCCCTCGATGAGAGAAGGAGGGCACTGGGGGCTCAAACCTCCTGCACCTGTTCGGTGGCCTGACCGGCACAGTGAGACCTCGGCTGTGGAGGCTGCACACTGCCCGGTGTGGCCCTGGGAGCCATTGACGGAGTAGCCCTAGCGGACCTTTCCAGAGGAAATAGCCGACGGTCACATGGGAGCTCGAAGTCAAGCCACCGAGTCAGGACGACCCGAAGAGGCCCTCTTTCCCTTCCTCTGGCTGGCCCTGCCCTGTGTCCCCGGGACCCTCTTCAGAAGCCCTTCCACTGTGAGTGTCCCCAGCCTGCTTCAGGGTGACCTCCAGTCCATGGGAGACGGAGCAGAGTTTGTGTGAAGAAAGGGACCAGGGCTTTGAACCAAGCACCTGCGAGGTCAGGATGCTGCTCCCGGGTGAGCGGCCCCTCTCTGGCCAGGCGGGAGCCGTCAGGAGGCCTGTCCCTGGAACGCACGTCTGATGGGAGAGGGCAGATACCCTACACGGGGCCCATGTGGGGACAGGCCAGTGAGCCACTAGAGCCCAGCAGGGCCTCTGTGACTCCCTGGGACCCATTTTCTTATGGCCAGACCCAGGTCAGAGGGCCGCTCCAAGTGGACTCAGGGTTCTGGGGGCGAAGGAAGGGGAGGCCAGCATTGACCTTGGTGGGGACATGCTTTCTAGTCCTCGCAGGTCCAGTGGAACTGCTGGGTGCCAGGGACGCACACGCAGGCTGGTCTTGGCCTGGGCGCCCGGGGAAGCAGGGGGGCTGGTGCTCACACCGTGGTCACGGCCCCA
Organism: Lontra canadensis; assembly: GCF_010015895.1. Lineage (NCBI taxonomy): Eukaryota > Metazoa > Chordata > Mammalia > Carnivora > Mustelidae > Lontra > Lontra canadensis. Next base: position 1,262,423 of record NW_022631067.1, read on the forward strand.
CTCTGTGTGCAGCAGCACCCAGGCCTGGGGGCTCCAAGTCACCGGTGATAAGAGGCAGAGACCGGGCCCAGGGTGGGGGCCGGTGGTCTGCTGCAGGCTCCCCTGCGGTCAGGGCCCTGGGATGGGGGGTGGCAACACGTTTGAAGAGACCTGAAACCCAGGCCACTGCATTTTGGGGTTTTCAATCACCTAAGAATGATGGACACAGACATCCTGACCCATTTCTGGGCCTCCAGGCCCGTCCACCTGAGCCCTGGGGAAGAGGCGAGTCCTTGGCAGGGGTCAGAGGTGGGCTCTTGGGCGTGAGGATGGGAGGGCTGGAGGGGAGGGCGGAAGTGTGCGTGTGGCTGACACCTCGCCATGCTCGGGTACCGGTGGTCATGGCACCAGCGGCCGTGACCGCCATCTGGGTGAGTCTGACAGCCCGTGATAGACATGAGGCACGTGGCCTTGTCCACCGTCACCCACCATGGGCTCCAGGGCGAGGGGCCATTGGGCCACACGGGGACGCAGCCGGCCTCTGGTGTGTCTGGTTTCCTACGGAGGAGACAAGCTATCTTCCCTGTTGACATGGCAGGATGGCGCTTGCACATCAGAAGGTCCCCCCAAGCCCACGACCTCATCGCCAGGGAGAAGGGGTAAGGAGTGCTCGTCGTCCTCCCAGCCTGGGCTGGCACCTGCTGGGCTCTCAGGCCATGGCATGGGAGCTGCCAGCCACCACATGTCCCTGGCCACGGCTGGATGGCAGCGGGTGGGAGTCCCCGCGGGGGAGGAGCCGGTGGGAGCGAGTTGTTTTCCTGCATGAAACGTGCTGAGTGGCTCTTTCCAGGAAACACTCTGAGAATGACCCACCGCCTTGAAAGCTGTGCTGTCCCGAGTCCCACATCTGGTAGCTACTCCGGCGACAGGGACGGGCACACGGCCTTGTCCCGCAGGACGATGCTGGGCACGGGGAGGGAGAGAGTGTCTGTGTGCGCGTGAGCACAGCGTGGTTTTCGCCCGAGAGTCAGCCACACACCCAAAGTCTTCAAGTCGTGCGTGGTAGGCAACCAGCAAATTGTTCTGTATTTTGGGATCTGCTATTGACTCATTGTCGGGAACTTTGCGTCATTAAGTGCTGGAGACAGTGCTCTCTGGGAGCCGAAACAGACATTTACATTCAGATTATACGTATATTCAGTGGCCTCAGAAGTGCTTAAATACTGTCGGAGTTGTTACTTGTGTCTGACCGAGATCTGGTCTATTTTGTTATAAAATTGTCTCTAGAGAAGAGACTGTCAGAATGCTGAGAGCACAGTGCTGAGAGATGCTGGCACAGAGGAGGAGGAGGGACGAGGAAGGAGAGTGAGGGAAGAAGAAGGAGGGAGGAGGGAGGGAGAAAGGTGGGAGGGGGAAGGATGGGAAGGGAGGGAAGAAGAAGGAGGGAAGAAGAAGGAGGGAAGAAGGAGGAAGAGGAGGTCCAGGGGTGTGAGGTGATGGTGGAGGGGCGCTGAGGAGAGAGCGGTGGCCGGCGGTGTTTGGATGTCCCTGCTGCAGACAGAGCTGGTCACTGTGGGTCCATGTGTCTCTGCCCCAGAGGAACCCGGGTGTCCTGATGGAGCCACGGGCCCAGAGAGACGAGTCCCTTCCTGCAGATCTGCCCACACTGCCCCCCAGCTGCGAGAGGGTTTGGGTGGCTTTGACCTTAGCTTCGCTTTTCATCAACTTTTGTAGGCTGCAGTCCGCCCCCTGCTCTGTCGCCGGAGCACAAATCTGGGCTAGTTTATTGATGTTAGCTACCTGCTGCGCCGCCAAGCGCCTCCCGGCTCCCGCGCTGTGCTCTGAAAACGCAGGTATTGTGCGGCCGAATTATAATCTCGCTGTGATAATACGCCTGTATTGACTCAACAAAATGAGTTGTCTATTTTGTTTTCACTTCGACATCTTGAAGAAGGAAAGACTGACAATCAGAAACATAAATATTTTGGACTTCACATCTTATGGCATGAAAAACTTTTAAAAAGTGTAATAATTGCAAAATAAAATTTTACTGGAAAATGCAGTGTGTTTGAACTCGGAGGATGAAGTCCTCACAAAAGTCACTCACCCCAGAGTGGCGTAAGAATGTCACAATCGCCTGTGCACCAAAAAGGCAGAAAATAGCATTTCGTGGAAGGTACAAAACAAATATTGGAACCGCGATTGTGTCCACACTTTATACGAAATGGATAAAAGGTGATGTTTCCGCACTTCTCGATTCTGGAGGTGACTCTGGGCTCTGAGGGGGGTCCTCACACTCACCTGCTCTGGGACGGCTAGTGCCCCCAGGGGCCTGCGGGCTAGCCAATCCCACACGTCACACCAGTTCGATGTTTTCTTGCGTGTTTACGGGTTGGATTTCAGTGCTTAATTACAAATACTCTGTGTCTGTCACAGAATGTTTTGATAAATTAACCCCACTGACCAGGTTTATTTCCATGTTTGAAAAAAATAAATACTTCTGTAAAAAAAATTAGGAAGAGGGTTTTCTTCCAAAAGATCATGACTGAAGCCTTTTCAGCCTTTTGTCTAAGAGCGAGAGCGAGAAGATCGTGGCTGAATTTTCTTAACCGACCTCACCTCTTTCTATGATGAGGCCCCATCGCCACTCTCCGGTGTGTTAGAATCGCAAATTTTGGTTAATCCCATGACTGTGTGGGTTGGAATTGCGAGGTTCTTTTACTTCTGAGAATCACAGCGACGGCTTCTGCTCAAGCAGACCAGGGAAAGGACAGGAGGACAGGCCGCCGGGTAGAGTCTCGGGGGGGTCACAGGACCCTTTCTCCTGGCCAGTGTCTGCACCCCTCATTTTCACAGGAGCACGCAGTTTCCCCCAAGAAGCCTTCCCTGTGCCTGATCCTACCATGCCTGATGCCAGACTTTCCAGGCACCCAAGCCCGTGCATTCTCTCTTAAGCCAGTGTGAACTGGGCTCCTGCTGCTTACATCTTTCGAGGTCCCACGGGGGACTAGCACTGACGTGGAGTTGGGGCGCAGACCAGGGGTGAAGTTGAATTCATGAGTGACTCTGAGGTCATTTCTCGAAACTATCCCTGTGGACGAGCTGTTCCTACCACACGCTTCCTGCATCCAGCCTCAAGCAGAAAGATGGTCCACAGACAACTGAGTCCCTGCTCGTCCACAACACGAGCAGTCACATGGGGCTCATCTCTGCTAAGGTCCTGGTGTGGAAACTTAAGGTGAGAGTTTTCCCCTCCGCTTACAACAAAACTTTGGACCCAAACTGGATTCAGTTTTGAGATGGTGATCAGTGACTCCCCTGCAGTCCTGTTCCCGGCATCCTGGCTGGCTCGCCTGTCCCCACCAGCAGGTCACGAAGAACTCCCCCCACCTTGCACACTTGGCTCTGTCCTCATGCCCACGGCTTGGGTGCTGTCTTGTCACCACCGAGCCCACCGAGGCCAACGGGAGCCACGCAGGCTGGTGAGGGTGGCTGGTCCGGTGGTGGGGTGGCTGACGCCATCTCCGGACACACCTGGCGGGCTTGTATAGTTCCTAATAAATGGCTTTTCCCTGTGTGAGGTGGGTTCGTCTACAACACAGATTGTCTAAGAAGGGCGGAAGGGAAAAGACCAAGGAAAAAAATGTGTCTGCTCCCAGGTGGGGACACTGCATTTCTCTACTAGGGAAGGCTTGAAGCTGGAGATCGGTGAGCCATGCGGGCTCTTGTGAGGGCGGCCGTCCTGTGGTCCTAGCATGAGTAGCGGCATGTATGCCTGGCCCAGGTAAGGGACAGGTGCCCGCGCACCTGCAGGGCTGTGGTGGCGGATGACAGGCCGAGGCTGGGAGAGCGGGGCTCCTGTTGGCCCCAGACCCTCAGGTGGAGACTGAGCAGGAATTTGCCTTTTCTTTGCCCACCGCCCAGCAAGCTGGGAGTCAGGCAGGAACCCTGCAGCAGATCTCCCCACTGACGACCTTGGCTGGCCCTTGCTCCCCGTGCCTCGGGCTGACCTATCCCTGGTAGGAAGCCCAGCCCCCGGCACAGACCCCGCGCCTGTGCTGCGTGTGCTCTGCGAGCAGAGCTCGTCTGTGTTTCCTGACCGCAAGCGGCAGCCTCCCCTCCTCCGGCCGAATCTGGCGCGGCCCGTCGCGGCCTCCGTCGCGGCCTCCGTCTCGGCTCTCCTTGCGACTCCTGCCTTTTCTTTGTAATAAAGCCCGCAGCACAACTGTTTCCCAGGCGGTATCCAACTGAATGTTTCCCATGAATTCACATCTGCAACAGTAACCAGTTTTCTGTTTGCTTGTTGGGAGCAGGGGGTGATCTGGGTCAGCAACGCACGTGCGGGGCCGGTCGGCTGGGAGAACAGGTGCTGCGCACACCGCACACCGGCTCAAGCAGCACCGGCGTGTGACTGAGTGTATGTGAGTTGTAAGAATGTGTGAGCAGGTGCAAGCGTGCACGTGTGTGAGAGTGTGAGCAGCTGTGTGCGTGCAGATGCGTGAGTATGAATGTGTGAGGTGTGCAAGTGTGCAGATGTGCGAGTGTGTACAGAATGTGCAATTGTGCCAGAATGTGCGTGAGTGTGCCGATGTGGGTGTGAATGTGTGAGCGAGTGAACGTGTGAGGTGTGTGAGCGTGAAGATGCATGGGCGTGCCGCTCGGGGACAGTGTGTGGAGGTGTGTGAGTCACGTGTGCACAGCCTCACCATCAAGATGCGGAGATGAAGGTGCGGTGGGCAGGGGGTGCACGGCCCTGGCTCTCCCCGACCCCCCCGTCCCTCCCCCACACCGTCTCCAGCACCAGGCGCATCTGTGACGGGAGCTGGACTGCTGTGTGGCTGCAGAAATGGAAACGATGCCAAAATGTATGTGTAGGAGTTTCCTAAAGACTGGCCTGGACTTGTTAAAGGAATAATAAAATTCCTTTAGATATTTTTGTTTCTTGCATTTTAATGAAAAGATTGATTTCTAGTCATTATTTATCTATTGTCAAATTTTAACAAACAGCTGTAGTGATAATTGCTGAATTTCTACTCTCTGTTTAGAGAAAACTGTCAATTCACAAACATGGAATTGTGCTATTCTCTGTGTCGAAGGCACTTTTCCGTAAATATGCAGATTTAGTGCTCGTTCGCAATAAATACGCAAAGATGCTAATTATCACTGGAACTATTTGTTGACACTCAAAAATACATAAAAAATAAATAAAAGAAATGTTATTTTTCCATTAGAAATTCAAAAATATTTGTCTTGAGGCTGCCTCTTCCATAATATTTGGAAATTACACTATCATTACACTGCGCTAACTTTACCTTCTGTTTTCCGGTCCTTCCCAGCGGCGCCCCTCTCGCAGCCTTCCTTCCCTGGGTGTGTCTGCTCCCTTTCGGGGCACAACTGTCCTCTGCGCCCGGGGGCTCCCTGGAGTCTGCCCACATGGTGCTGGTCCACGAGGACCATGGCTCGAGGCAGGTGGACTGGAGGCTCGCAAAGCGAGGGACCTGCTCCCACATCTCCGGCGGGGCCTTCCTGCCGGGCAGAGACAAGAGAGCAGCCTTCTTCTCTCCCGCAGCCCTGTGGCAGCCCACGTGCCTGATGTGACTCGTGGCTCTGGGGCCCCCGTCAGACGCCCTTGTGTGGGGCCTGACTTGGAAACAGGCGGGGAGGAAGAAGGCAGGCCGAGGCTCCCCTTCGCCAGTTGCTGGTGGTGGGTGAGGAATGTGGGGTCAGGGCAGCCCTTCTGCAAGCTTTGTGCCTCGTCCCAATCTCGACCTACAGCCCCCCATTCCTCAGTCTCCCACATTCCTGCTTCTGCTTGCTGGAGTGGATTCTCTTCTCTGCACGTGGGCCTGGACTGAAGCAGGTGTCCCCTCTACGGACCTCTGCAGGCTCATGTTTGTCCGGCTTCCTTCTACAGAACGTGGGAAGTAGGACAGACTTCACAGATCATGGGATTTGAGCGTCTGTTTATAGACAAGGAAACCAAGGCCCAGACGGTGTCATGTTACCCTAGTTCATGCAACCATTAGGTCACAGAATGAAAATTCAAATTTAGGTATCCAGATTTTAAGTCAGCATATGGTGTCCAGTAACTGAAGAAGAAACACTGGAGAAATTATGTCTATCACCTAATTCGACCTCATCAGTACTATCGTTGGTCTCGTGGACTATCTCTGGTGTATTACCACATACTGTCATCAGTTGTCACCTGACACCAATCAAGCATCTCTCGTGTGTGTGTGTATCTGTGCTCACGCTCGCGGGCACCCCTGAGCCCTTTGTAGAGATAACCTGACCTCGTTCAATGTCACCCCCCGGAGAGAGTTTTGTTTGCCTCCTTTAGGGCACCTGTTCAGGCGAGCTGTCTAAGGTCACCTTGTTATTTTCTGGGTGACCCAATGACTTAACCTCATTGAAGTCCTCATGAGAGAGGTTTAAATAATCCAAAGAAGAAGGAGAAATGACAAAGTCCCAGGGGGACGGATGGGAAATGACGGCATCCAGACAACCGTGTCGTCATGGCCCGAGTTCGGCGCTGCGCACTTGCGAGAGACGAGAGGGTCTCAGAAGCAGAACCTCCACCTCCAGCCACCCACCCTCCAGGACAGCTGGCATCCCACGCAATGTCCCAGGTAGACGGATGGAAGCTGATGCCAAAAAACTCAGCCCCCAGAGTGACGCATAAGCAGCTCGGGTGGTTATAGCAATACCAGGAAAACAGATTTCAAGATAAAAAGCATCGCCAGAGCTAAAGAAGAAAATGTTGTAATAAAAAGAGTCACTGGAGGAGGAAGTCGTAGCGATAAGTGCCAATTCCATGATGAGGAGCTTCGATCCCTACGAAGCCAAAGGAGACAGAATTAAGGGGAAACAGGGAATCCCACAGTCACAGCTGGTGACTTGAAGCCTCCGAATCAGCCACTTACAGAGGAACTGGCCAGAAGTCGCTAACAGAAGCAGGTTTAGGCAACACAACAACCTTCCTGCGCTGGCTGGTCTTTCCTGACCGCCACACCTCGCGCCCGCAGAATGCGGGGTATGTTCAAGCGCGTGTTCTAGCCACGTGTACCCTAACCACAGGTAGCTCAACGGATTTAGGAGATCGGAAACAGGCAGAGGTTGTATTTAATTTAAATTCTTGTGAGTAAAACCAAATGCCTGAATGTGGTTTGAAAGAAAATACCACAATAAATTTAAGGTAGATGTCGTCTCAGAAACATGACGAGGATATCCCTCCAGTGCTCGGCAATTACGCGGCGCACTAGCAGACACGCCACCGGTTAGGTCACAAAGGAAATGAGATTGCATTTCTAGCTGAATTGTATGAAAACACAACATGTCAATATTTATGGGATGCGGGTAAAACAGCATTTTGAGGGAAATTTACAGAGTTAAATTCATGTGTTAGAGGAGAAGAAATATCTGGGTGCAATGATCAGAGTTAACAGCTTGAGTTTTTGGTAAAAAAAAAGCAAGTTTGAAAGTGAATAGAAAGAGATAAATGATTTAAAAAAAAAAAGGAACAGAAATTGGTGCAATGGAAAATAAATGATAGGGACGCCTGGGAGCCTCAGTCCATTAAGTGTCTGCTTTTGGCTCAGGTCATGATCCCAGGGTCCCAGGCTCAAGCCCCGCATCGGGCTCCCTGCTCAGTGAGAATCTGCTTCCCCCTCTGCCTGCCGCTCCCCCTGCTGTGCTCTCGCTCTCAAATAAACAAAATCTGGTAAAAAAGAAAATAAATGATAGAAACTTTGAAGCCAAAACCCAGTTCTTTGGGGGGGAAAAATCAGCAGAAGTATGAGACTGTAGTTAGATTAGTAATAATGATTTTTTTTCCAAAGAGAGACTCAAGTGACCAAGGCCAAGAACAAAAGGCAGAAATCTGAGTAGATCAGCTGATGTGAAGGAAATAAGCAAATATGACAAACTACTCCATGCCAGTAAACCTGGCAACTAGAGGAGACACACCGTATTTTTCTTTTTTAAAGACTTTATTTATTTATTTGACAGAGAGAGCGAGAGACTGCGAGCAGGGAAAGTGGAGGCAGAGGGAGAAACATGGGGCTCAATCCCGGCACCCCAGGACCATGCCCTGAGCCGAAGGCAGACCCTCAATGAACTGAGTCACTGAGGCATCCCAGGACCATATTTTTCATCATCACAAGTTACCGAAAGTGGCTCCAGAAAAAGAGTAGTTAAATATCCAAATGTCAATTAAACATTTGCCTTTGTGACAAGTCATCTTCCCGTGGAGCTCTGTGTGAGCCGAGACAGAATTTGCTGCTGTGATCACCTCTCCCCTGATCACAGCAGAAAACTCTGGGGAAAATACTAGAACGGGAACCCTGCCGTAGCGGGAGCTGCCCGTCTCTCCTTCTTCACCCTCCAGCGTTGCCGCGAGGTGTCTGAGTGTGGAAGGGTGTTTGGACACAACAGCAAAACCTTCGAAAGAAAGGCTGTATTTCTGTCAAGACGATTGTGGAATGGGTCCCCGCAAGCTGGAGAGGGCACAGGGAACCAACTTTTCAGACTCAGAAGAACCATTTTGATTGTATCCAAAAAAGAGAGAAATGCTTAGATATCTATCCAGCTGCAGAACGTGTGGGATATGTATGCTTGAAACGACAAAATGCTAATGAATGAGATCCAAGGTAGCTAAATGAACAGGGATTCCTGCATCGGGAGGTTCAATATTGTTAAGATACAAATTCTCCCCAAATAGAGAATGATTGCTTGATAGGTGATAGGTGATAGATGATAGATAGAGGATAGTGATGGATGGATAGATCCATAGGCGAATTGATAGATGACAGAGAGGTCGAGATGGATAGATGCAAATACCGGCAAAATGATTCTAAGATTCATATGGAAAGGCAGAGAAATGAGAGTATCCGGAACCCTTTGGAGAGAGAGCGAAGCTGGAGGCTCAGCCTGGTTTCGAGTTTCACCGGAGAGCAGCACCAACGAAGGCAGCATGGAGCCGTGAAACAGCACAGCGCCCTTTGAGAAAGGTGCAAGGGCAAGTCGGGGAAAACAGTCTTTTTTGCACAGTGGGCTCTAATGGCTGGACAGACAGACGCAGAGCAAGAGTCAAGAAGAGGTGTCTCGACTGGACGTCCTGTCTCACCCAGAGATGAGTTCGTGCATCCAGACTGTTGTGCTCTGCTGTGCTGTCCGTGTCTCTGCTTTGCCGGGCTTCACATGGAGCGGAGCTGTGCGTCACGACTGCCCCAGACGACCGCCATCTGCGCCGGCCCCTGGTTCAGGTGACGAGACTCCGGACTCTGCATGGAGCCCACCGTAGGTCTTGGAAGGAGCTGGGTGTGTCCGCACATAGGAGACATGTGGATGGAGGGAGACTGCGATGGACTGTCCCCACGGTGGCCTGAAGAGTTCCCCCTTCCTTTCCCGGAAATGCCGTTTCCTCCCCGGCGAAGTGATGGCCTGAACACGGGGAGGCAGCCAGGATGACCTTCCACGGGTGATGGGCGGCTCAACCGTGGTCCGTCCAGACGACGGAATCTCATTCGGCACTAAAGAGAAATGAGCCGTTGAGCCCTGAACAGACACAGGGGAGCCTGAAATGCACATCGCTAAGTGAAAGAAGCAAGTCAGAAAAGGCGACAGCCTGTGACGCCAACTGCATGGCGTTCTGGGAAAGGAAAACTGTGGGGACGGTCAAGATTGGTGGTTGTCGGGGGCTGGGGGTGAGCAGGGAGGCTTTTGCTCCTCGATTTTGCTGTGAACTTAAAACTGGTCTAAGAAGAAAGCCTGTTAAGAAGAGTGGGGCTGGGGGCGCGTGGGTGGCTCCATTGGGTAAGTGTCTGTCGCCGGCTCAGGTCAGGTCAGGGCCCTGGGGTGGAGCCAGGACCTCTTCTCCCTCTCCTCCCTGTCTGTGCGCGCTCTCTCTCTCTTTCAAATAAGTAAATAAAATCTCAAAACAAAACAGGAAGTTGGGGCTGGCCTGTGTGACCAACAGGATCTTGCGGGAGCAACACTGTGACACTTCTGAATCCAGGTCATTACAGACATTGTGGCGCTGTCCACAGGCAAGAACAGAGGTTCAGCCGCCCACAACGCGCCACTCCGGCCCCATCCCGCCTTCCGAGGATGCAGCCGTGGCCGCCGCATGGACTGAAATCCTCTGGACCCACGCCGAGCCACAACTCCTGCCCTCAGAAGCCACGTGATAACAATAACAACGAAGTATATCATTTAAGCCACTAAATTTGAGATACTTAGTTTCTGAGCGCTAGCTGAGGCCTGCGGATAACCACTTGAAACTTTATACCGTTCTGTTTGACCTTTCTTCTTACTTACCTCCCTTGGCTATTGATACGAATGACTGACACGGGATTGTATCAGAGCTCTGGGCAGGAAAAGGCGTTAGAGAATCGGTCCCCACTTAGTCACCGGGCAAGCTCTGAGCCCTCAGATGACTTCCCGTGTCTGTGCGTGTGATGCTCGGGGCACGTCTGTATCCTTGCGTGCGTCCCAGATCTCTGCCGGCCAGGCTGGCGGTGGTCGGCGCAAGGGCCTAGCCCTGCGGAACCAGGTTCAGTCGCCTGGAAGAGACTCATTGCCCTTCTGAGCATGCTCTCTGCCCCTCCCATCAGGGCTTGCACACAGTAGGTGCTCAGGAGACGCTGATTCACTGTATGGTCCACAAGCCAAGAACTACACAAGGACAGACATTTATTTATTCATTTATTTATTTGACAGACAGAGATCACAAGTAGGCAGGGAGGCAGGCGGGAGGAGGGGGGTGGAAGCAGGCTCCCCGCAGAGCAGAGAGCCCGATTCGGGGCTCGATCCCAGGTCCCCGGGATCATGACCTGAGCCGAGGGCAGAGGCTTAACCCACTGAGCCAACCCCGGCGCCCTAACAACCTCACAAAGACACACATCTTTTTTTCGTTTTTGAGTAATCAAATGTGGGGAACATTTAGAAGAATTAACTCACCTTTTCCACCCACAGACAGCAGAAGCAGGAGATGGTCACGCTCACAGCCGCACAAACAGAAGCAGGGTGCGCTCTCTCTCCAGTCCTGGCAGGTGGGGAGGGGCAGGGCCAGGGCAGTGTCCATGGGCCTGCCACCTGCCTTCCTGGGCATTTCAAAAGCAGGTGAGTGTAGACTGCTTACCTGAACACCGCTGGCCCCCTACACCCATTTCCCGATAAGGTCACTTCTTTCCTGGCCCCTTGATTGGGCAGCAAGGTCCCTCGGGAGCCCGGGATGCGTTCTCCTCTGCACCCACCTTGTGCGGGGTCTGGGATGGAAGGAGCCGGTCTCCTCCACATCATGCTGCGTGGGGGGAAGGCGGGCACCAGCCCTGGCTTTCAGCTCCAGGATGGGCATTGCCTGCCAGGTGGGCCCTGGCGAAGGGTCTCTCCCCTCAGCACGAGCAGCACTGCGGGGAGTGGGGTCAGGTGGGTGGCAACGTGGGTTTAGACTGAGCTCCAGAAGGAAGACAGGTGTTCTCCAGCAGGTGCCCGTTTAGGGCCGTGGCTGCTCTGCTTGGAGAAAAGCCACCATGCTGGGGAGTGGCCATCAGACACAGGGGGAGTGGGTGGACACGGAGGGGCCACGTGGGAGCGCTGGCCCCTGGCATTTGGCCGCAGCAAGGCCCGCCTGACGTCCATCGTCCAGGTGTGGCTGGCAGGGGAGCGAGGCACATGCGAGCTTCTGCAGCATGATAGGCTTGCTCTCGCCGCTCAGACCAGCAACTGCGAGACTGCTCATCCGGCCCGGGACCCGTGGGCGCGTGGACCGCTAAGTGGCGTGCGTGGGCGCCGGGAGGGCCAGGCCGAGGAGCAGGTGCAAACAGCACAGAGGACTATCAGCCTGCACTGACTGCTCTGTGCACCCACTTCCCAGGGAAACGTTCCTTCTTTTGGTTCTTGTCATGGTGACTATAAGGTGATTTTCACCACCCGCTATTGGAAAATCTCCAAACACATCCCAGGTTATGAACAGCAAGGGTACTGCAGGGCACGCGGCCCCCCATGGTTCCTTCCTCCAGGGCAGCGACGTCCGCCTTCGACCCCTGTGGCGGGTGGTGGGTACCGTCTGCTCCTCTGGGTGGGTTGCTCTGAGCTGGGCCCTCCCCGGCCACCGAGGGACACCAGGCCGTGTCCCCCAGTTCCAGCTTTCTCTGTGGGGCCACACGCGCCAGAAAGCCTGAGAGGAGCCAGACTCGGGGGTCGCCCTCTGTCACGCAGTCCTGCCCTCCTTTGTCCCACTGCTGACCCGGCAGCCCCTCCCTGCCCCCACCCGTGGTCCGCTGCCTGGGGTTCCGCTGTCAGGAGTGCCCATGGCCTCACCCTAGCAAGGCTGATCTCAGGGGACCTAGAAGTGAGCTCCCAGATCAAGGCAGCGCCTGCGGCCGGGGCTCCAGATTGTCCCCGCGTGACCCTCCCTGGAGGCACCAGCCGGTCCTGCGGCCCCGCGGTTGCCGTCGGCCAGCGGCTCCTGGCCCCCTCCAGCGGTAGTGGCAGTGAAATGGCTCAGAAGGGAGGCCTGGCCACCGTGGCCCGGAGGACACATGTGAGCCGGCAGCCGGAGTGGTGGCGATTTGTTCAAGCAAACCGTGTCCCGGGCCAGCCCAGAGGGCTTAGCGTCCTCATCTGTAAAATTAGGTCTCACGAGGCCGTGGAAATGAGCGATTACGGATACTGGGTGCTTAGCCTGGGCTCCAGCACGTAATGAGATGAGACGAATGTTAACACTGTAGTGATCGTTCTCGACCGCGCACTGCGGCCTCGGACCAGGACACCGAGACGCCTCGGGAAAGAGGAAGCCTGGGCGCCCCGTTCCCCGCCCACGGGGCTGCTCTGCGGCGCTGATTGGAGGGGAGAAAAGCCTCTTTAGTAATCGATAGAGACGTGTGTGCTTCCCGAGCTCTTGCAGTAATTGCGGAGAGAGGCCAAGAATTTTACGCAGATGGCCACGAGGTCCCTGACACGGGGAGGCAGTACCCGGCACAGAACAGCTTAAGACAAGATTAGCGCAGAGCGGGGGTGGGAGGGCCTGCACAGAGCAGATAAGGAATCTGGGCCCGGCCAGAGCAGAGAGGACTCTGCAGACGCCCCGCCAGAGACCCGGGAACCCCCTGCCGCCTGCAGCCTCGCCACGCGGCCGTTACACTTGTTGGTGCGTTACCCCGAGTCCGCCGCGATGAGACTGTGCGTGACACTCATCAGTCTGCGCTCCCCGCGGAAGGCTCTGCAAGGGAATTTGAACTTGATTTACTGAAAACAAGCGTGTGGCGCCCCAAGGGAGGCAGCCCACGTCGTCGTCGGGGGAGCCTGCCCTCTCCCCGCCGGCTCCCCGCTCCTCCCAGAGTCCTAGATGCACTCCCCCTCCTCTGCCCTGCGCCCCGGAGGGTCCCGCTGCCACCTCCTTGTGCTTGCAGGGCCGCGCTGGTCGCTCCTTGGCTCTCTCCCTCCCCGGCTGACCCCACCCCAGATTCCTCCTCCTCCTTGTGAACCAACAGTGTCCGGGAGGCCCAGCGATATGCGTGCGGTGAGGAAAAGGAAAACCTCGAGTTCAGGAGTCATTTGGACTTTAAAAATGTGAGTAGAAGCAACGAACCCTCAGTGCTGGAGAAGAACAGAATCTCCGCCGGCCTGCTGGCCAGCTCGCTCACGCACACCAGTCCTCAGCCGGAGCGAGCCGCGCTGTCCCGGCGCCCGAGACACACGGTCCCTCCCCAGCCCCTCGGATACAGGAGAGAGCCACACCCGCCACCTTCCCAGAACCCCGGGAGACCCATTTGATAAGATTCAGTGCCCACAGACCAGAAAATCTTAAAGTAAGAGTGGAAGCAAGTGTCCTTAAGTCAATAAATCTCTAAAACAGTAGCAAAAAGAAAAAAAAAACCCAAAGTATAGCAAATCCCATTTTCAATAGTAAAACATTTAAAAATTTTTCCTATAAAATCAAGACCAAGTCCAAACCGCAGCGTGTTAAAGGGTGCCTGGTGGCTCTGTTGGTTCAGCATCGGACCCGGTTCTGCTCGGATCCTGACCTTGGGGTCGCAGGATGGAGCCCCGCGTGGGGCTCGGCAGGCCGTCTGGGGCAGAGTCCTTCTCCCGCTGTTTCCCGCACCCCTCACCACCGCTAATGCGCTCTCTCTAAAGTAAAAATCAATCAATCAATCTTTAAAAAAAATCAGATGCAGTCCACCATTATTTCGATGCAACACTGAATCAGCAAAAAGACGAGAAAATGTGAAAAGTATGAGTAATAAAAAGGAAGAAACAATGACATTTCTATGACATCGTAGATGTGCATCACCCCCCAAGACTTGGAAGGTTTCTCAGAATCCACGACGTGTGGACGGTCAGTGATGCGTATCGGCACAGACAACCGCAGTGCACTTCTGTCTGCCAGGGAGGCACATAAACGGCGGTTTTTAGGAAGTGGCTGGATTCCACTACCGGGTGGGTGGAGACCCCGAGGGCAGGTCTCCCTCCAGCTCCCAACACCTCGCACACAGAGCCAAGGCACGGCCTGCGGTCACAGTGGGCCTCGGCCCCGCAGGGAGCGTCGCAAGGACGTCGTCCACAGAGATGCAGACGGCACTGCACGTTCTCCTGCGTGTTCAGATGTTTCTGTACCTTTTTGTTTTTTTAAAGATTTTATTTATTCATTTGAGAGAGAGAGAGACGGAGAGAGCACAAGCAGAGGGAGCAGCAGAGGGACAGGGAGAAGCAGGCTCCCCGCTGAGCAGGGAGCCCGACACAGGGCTCGATCCCAGGACCCCGGGATTGTGACCTGAGCTGAAGGCAGACTCTTCACTGCGGAGCCCCCCAGCGCCCAGATGCTTCTGCAGCTTGAGGTCTTTGTCCTAACGCCATTTTCCTTTGCGTGGAGTGCCTCCTTGAGTCATCCCAGACACTCCCTGTGCTGACACCGCCCCTGCCCTTACATCAGATGCGTGATTGAGTAACCCTATAAACCAGAACCCTCTCCCCTTGGAGCTCGCTGCATATTGCTGTTTTGCTGTTTTGCATTTAGCGTTGCCATTGAAAATCAGGTACCAGCCGTTATCTGTCCTTCATAAATAACACATCAATAAAGCGTCTGCCTCTTTGATTGCAGTTCTTACGTCTTTCTCTTTATCCGAGGGAATTACAATGTAACCGAGGTATGCAGGGGTGCGGCCCCTGGGAGCCACATGGATGAGAGGCAGACGGGCACCGTCCCTGAGCCTGGCCTGGACGTCTCCAGGGCGCCGGGTGCCCGCGGGTTTGCAGGCAGCTCCTTCATACCTGCTTCGAAAAGTAAGTGGCTTTGGGGTCTGGCGGGCGAGTGTGGCAGAGATGTGGGTTCTCATCCACGCAGCGGGCGGCTCAGTACCTCCCACTGCATCCCTCCTTCCCGCATCAGTTCCCCGGGCCCTGCAGGCACCGTGGGTCTGACAGCGGAGGAAGCGGTTTCAGTGTGGCCACAATGGCCACGCTGGGATACGAGGAGGGACGATGTATCTTGGTTGTAGGGGAAATACCTCTCTTGGTCCTGTCACGTCGCACCGTTCTACTTTCAAGTCAGAAAAAAACAATTTACCCAAATCGAGCTTCCACCCTTGATAAGGTAGCGTGTTGGCTAAGGTGCTAGAGCCAACCGGCCGGGTTTCCCCGGAGCTGACTCAGCCATAGGAGGTAGACCCAGCTCTCGGGCGTTTTGTGGGTCTGCGGCCTCAGGAGCGCGGGGCCTGTCTGGGGGGACGCACGCTCCTCCTCGGGAGGGCTGGATGTTTCTGGCAGGTGCCAACGCAGGGCGCCTGGTCCAAGGAGGGTCACGGCTGGCAGGGGCTGTGGATCCGATCCCCAATGCCCCAAACACACACCTTCGATCGAACCATGGCCTCTGGAGGCAACACTGACTTCTGTCCACCTCCAGTTGCCCAGCTAACGGGGACAGCACCATTCTCCAGTTTCTCATTTTGGGACAGAGCTTTTCTGTTTGACTTGGGAAGTCAGAAATGGGTGGGAGGAGGCAAATACCTTTGTCACATGCGTCCAAAGAAGCCCCGATTTCATCATATTTGCAAAGATTTAAAGACAGAATTATGTTTCAGATGCATATTTCCGTTGGTGTTTGGGGCGGATGCCTTCCTGGGGGAGAAGGTTTCTAAACCTGCGTAAGTTAAACGGGTGACTTCCGTGCCAAGGTCCCCGCAGATCCCGCCCGGGGCCTCTGCCTTGCATATGGTTGACACGGATTGACACAGACACCGAACAACGACCCGAAGGACAGGTTCATGTGCGCGCACGTGCGTGACTTCCTGGGACGGACGGTCCTTCACCGCTCCGTGCTTGGTGTTGGAGTGAAGCTCCAGCCGGAGGCATTCCGGGATGCTGAATTCGGTGAAAATAAACCTAACTTTCAGCTAAGGAATGAGAGATTATCTCTTCTGTATTTGCCTAACCGCTCACCTGAAAGAGTTCCAATCTTCCTCTCGAAAACCCCACACTTCAGAAGCGATTTAAACCCTATAAGAAGTAGCTAACTGCCTCTAATTTATTACTTATTATTAAAATAAAACAATACACGGGGCGCCTGGATGGCTTAGTGGCATAAGCCTCTGCCTTCGGCTCAGGTTATGATCTCAGGGTCCTGGAATCGAATCCTGCATCAGGCTCTGTGCTCAGTGGGGAGCCTGCTTCCTCCTCTCTCTCTCTGCCTGCTTCTCTGCCTGCTTGTGATATCTCTTTCTGTGTCATATAAATGAATAAAATCTTTAAAAAAATAAAAAATAAAACAATACACTTGATTAAGGAGAACATGGGACAATCAGGGAAATTACATTTTTTCTCCTCGGAATCAGCCAAGGTTCCCCCCCCCCCAGTATCCCCACATCTATGGGAAAGAAAATGACCCCGTCTCCAGGCTGGAGGTTGGAACATGTCTTTAGGAAGTTCTTAAAATACAGAGGCTCACACGTTCCCACAGAAGCCTCTGCTATGGACGGCATAAAGCTCTCTGACGTCTGACTTCCAGGCGGTCACAGTGCGCTCCCGGCTGCTGGCCTGAAGCGCTGCTTTCTTCCCAGAGACCAGCTCCAGCTCGCAGGGGCCATTACCCCACGGTTCCCGGGGCCAGCCGAGGACGGAGCAGTGAGCCTCTAGAAGCAGGGCCCTACGTCTTCATTTCTGCTGGAGCAGAAGCCACCGGGAGCCGGAAGCTCACTCCGGTCCAGGTGGGGCTTCACGGAGATCGGAGCTGACTTTGCAGGTGGCCTTCCTTCCTCTTGGCCTTCCAGGGCCGTAGCTTCTGGACTGTCCGGGGGGTGAGCAGGGACAGGTGAGCGTGTGAGCTGTCCGCGTCCCGGAGAACCTGCTACCCCGGAGGACCCAGACTTTGGACTGCGCCCCTGGACATCTGCAGCTTCCAGAGCCATGATGTCAACCCCGGGGTCACTGTTGCAGGGTTAGGGGCTGGGGCTGCTCAGCCTGCCTGTCCTGCATCTGTCCCCGGGCTCATGCACACTCTCCCATCTCCGGTGGCAGGAACTCCAGCTGCTGTCTCCCCCGAGATCACTACGTCGATCGGTGGGTCAGTCGCGAGCCCTGGCGCCATCTCTGAACGTGGTCCATGCTGTGCTGGGTGAGAGGGGCCGGCCCTGAAAGGTGGCTCACCATCGGTTTAGGGCCGTCTTACCTCCTGTTCCTGCCATGGTCCCCTGTGACTGGTGCAGGGCTGCTGGCCACGTTCCTGCTGGCAGCGCCGTTGGCCGACCATGGTCACTCTTCAGGGTCGTCGGAGCCCCTCCCGTGTACCTGCTCACCTTGTCTGGCCTGCGTGTCGGCCGTGCAGCCGTGGGACTGGGGACCAATCGAGAAATCCTTAACTTCCTCGGAAGCTGGCATTGGATGTCCTGTCTAGTGCCCTTCCCCTTGACTCTGACATGCAAACAGTGTTGTGCCTACATGCACACACGCCCATGGCACACGCAAGCACCTTGTGGACTGACGCCTTCCCTGTGATGCTCACCGATATCGCCATCTCTACCCGATTTCAGTTAAACGTTTTTTCCATTATTCTTAAGGGGTATTTTTTCCTAAATTCTGCTTGCAACTCACCGAATTGATCTCAAGCTGCTTGGTAAAGTCAGAAGAGTGGTGTTCCAGGATCTGTCACTGGGAGGAGCATCCGGGCCGGCCCTGGACAGGAGTGCGCTCCCGGTGAGTGGGAGTGAGTGGGGAGCTCTCCAGGGTGGACCTGGGCTCCTTCGCCCCCATGCAGTCCAGCCCTCCAGCCGCCGGGCTGCTGTATGGTGCAGAGAGCAGGCAGACAGGCCTCCCTCCCTGCGACCAGGGAGCTGGAGGATGGGGCAATTCACCCGTGGCCCTGGAAGGAGACAAGCAGGGCCGCGGAGTGGGATCGCCGGTGTTCTCTGGGGTCTGGGGGCTTGCAGATCCCCACACATGGTTTTCCTTCCTTCTCCGACATCGCAGGGACTCCTTTGGTGCAGGAACAAAGACCATCACCTTTTCTGGGCATTTTCTCTGTACCTGTTAGATACGGCACAGGCTGCGCTTGCTGGGATGTTGTGTGCAGAGGTATATAATTTTGGTTTATACTGTATTTTTGCAATATCTAGACATTAGCATGCAGACCCCCGCGGCCTGGAGTCACGTGTCAGTGCCGGGGAAAGTGCTCCTGATTTCGACGCGCGAGATGCTCCCCATTACGACGCAAAGTGCAGCTCCGGTAACGTGGTGAAGCTGTCAGGCACAAACCTTTTATCGCTCACGCGCTCAGAATTGCAGCCAGAACGCCAGATGCCTGATGAGCCCGTGGCAGACCCACGGCTGTGCTAGGCCCTGAGCCCGCGAAGCTTCAGGAGGTCACGGGCCGTTATTTCTCATGGAGAAGACGCAGTGGGCGTTACCAACTTGTCTCTAGTTCAGTTTATGAACATCTAGAGCTTTTGGGGAAGGGCTGTCCTCCGGCCTTGGTAGAAGGTCACCAAGCACACCGACGGGCTGTACTTTCTCCGGGGCCGGCTGGCGTGGGCGTCCCGTGCAGAGACCGTCTGCCACCGCGCAGGGCCCACAGGCGGGCGCAGGGAGCCATCCCTGCCGGCGTCTTGGCCCTCGTGGGTGTCATGGGTAGGACAGGCACGCTGGCCGCTGCGCTGGGACAGGAGGACCTGAGAGAGCACACCTCTCCCCGGGGAGCCTCAGGGGACGTTAGGGGGCGGTGAGGGCATGGGGTGAGCGTGGGACTGGGTGACAAAGAACGCCTCTCCGTGTGGGGCTCACATGTGCCAGACATTCCCGAGCATGAAGAAAGGGAGGCCAGGGCCTGCGTGAACCCGCCTGGGGGCTGCAGGGACGTGCCGTGGCCAGAGGCAGGAGCCGGTGAGGGAGCCCGGGCTCAGCTTCACCCTGGGCCTGCCTCGGAGTCTCTCCTCCGCCAGGGACACATCTGGGGGCCGTGTCTGTGCGTGTGTGTGGACATACATGTGCGTCGGCATGGTGCAGGCTTATGGGCACACATGTGTGCACCGGTGTGTATTTACACACTTGGAGTGTGCGTGCCTGTGTGCATACATGTGTGTGGTATGCACGCATCGCACACCATGTGCACGTGTGTAAGCTGTATACCGTATGTGAGCGCATGTGGACGTGACCTGTATACTGTGTCATGCATGTGTGTGCAAACAGCACACGGTGTGCGTGTGCATGGTGTGTACTCTGTGCTATGCACATTCACATGTGAGCCACACGTGGTGTTCACGTGTGCATGGACGAGCATTGTAGGCTACACACATGTGCTTGTACACACAACTAGTGAGCAGTCCTGCTGTGCGGGACCCTCACGTCAGGGCCCCAGGCTGAGCGTCTCAGGAAAAACAGGGAGGGGAGGGAGGTCATCTCAGAGCTGGGCCGGCCGCACCCCTTTGCTGAGGACTTGGGTCCTGCCCTGAGCTGTCCCCATCTCTGGCTGAGTCTCTGCACGCTCTGAGAGCCGACCTCAGACCGTGTCCTTGTGTGGGCTACCCGTGCCTCGTGCGCTGGGAATGTGGGGCCCAGGGCAAGGCAGGCCTCCGTGGCTCTGCACAGGGTCTGTGGTCAAGGGCGGCCATGCCAGCAGCCACCATGTCCTCAGATGCGCAGGAGGGGCCAGGCGTCTGTCTCACACGCTTGGCACGTGTCTTCCCCGGCAGTGTCCACATCGGCTGGCTGGCTCGCAGAGGAGGAAACAGGGGCCCGGTGGGTAAGGAGCAGCTGTGTTCCCTCAGGCTGGGGTGCCAGGGTTCTCACCCCGCCTCTCACAGGCTCAGGGGCCCGGTGTC
Organism: Lontra canadensis; assembly: GCF_010015895.1. Taxonomy (NCBI): domain Eukaryota; kingdom Metazoa; phylum Chordata; class Mammalia; order Carnivora; family Mustelidae; genus Lontra; species Lontra canadensis. The sequence continues at coordinate 1,282,711 of NW_022631067.1, forward strand.
TGTTCCCAGTGCTCTCCATGCCCTCACAGTGACCTGGGGGGCCCTGCATGCAGCCCCACATGCCCATAGCCGGACTCCCACCGCATCGTGTCTGTGAGCCATGCCCACCGCCCGCAGACACCTCAGGCCCACCCTCCGCCTCCTATGTCCTGCGTGTCCCCAAAGGTATTTTTAATGCCCTGTGGCTACCGACTCTCAGGGCTGCAGACGGCGACATCACATCCGTGTGTGGGGGGTACACGCGCGTGTCTCCCTGGCGTGGTCCCGAGCTCCTAGAAGGCCTGAGGCCAGACCCGGAAGCCAGCACTGACCCCAAGCTGGCACGAAGGGCTCGGGAACCGCTGGCAGCGTGGACGAGGGGATGATGCCGTGACCGTTGGGTCCGAGTCGTCACGGCTCCCACATCTCCACATTTCACTAATTACCCCTTAAGTTTGTCTATCAGGTCATTTGCAGCATTGGCTCCACTTTGCAGATGGAGAAACTGATAGGGCTCAGGTGTGGGGCTCCCGTGTGGGGAGGGCAGAGACGTCCCCCAGCTGCGATGAGTCTGGACGCCCCCAGCGTGGGGCTGGCGTGGAGACCGGTCCCACCGCCGTCCTTCCCAGCCAGCAGCCGCCACGGAATCAGCATCCTCCAGGAACAAAGGGTCCCGTTACCCAGGACTGACATTCTGGGAACAAGGCCCGAAGCAACAGAAAGTGGCGTTTCTTAAAATGAACACTGGCCGCCCCTGACAATGGCCGGGGGAGCAGCCCAGCCGCTGTCCGCGGGTCCAGATGAGAGATTACAGGGTGAGGGACGGGCAGCCAATCAAGGCTTCGGATTGGTCGAGCCGTCCTAAGTGCTTTATAATTGTGTTTCCGAGGACTGTGGTTTAATGCCAGCCAAGGTTCCCTATTTTAAACTGTGTCACACAATTTAAAAGGACTGCCTCACGTCCTCTCCAACCTCGCATTATGTAAATTGTTAAGACTGTTATCCTGGGAGTTTGCCTTAGTTGCTGGCTGTTTTAAAATTCCATTTCTAAAAAAAAAAAAAAAAAAAAAGAGACTAGGGAGAAAGAAAAGAACCCACCCCCTCCTGCAGTAGATTGGCAACCGAGGCCCGGCAGGGGGACACAGCCCTGAGGGAGGCCCACTGGAAGGTTCTATGGGCTCGGGCAGCCCTCCCTCCACTGGCGCGCACCTGGCGGGGGAGGGGCCCGCGGGTGCCCCTCGCAGGCCTGGGTATCTCAAACACTCAGAAGGGCTCCGAGAAACCAGTGTTTACGGTTTGCAGCAAAGCCCCGGTGCCCATTCTGGCCTTGTCTCCGCAGCGGAGATCTGCGGCCAAGTAATTAGCAAACTTGGAGCGTGTGACCTGTGGAGGAGGAGGGAAGGAAGGGCTCCTGCTCCGCCCAGCACACGTCCCTCCTGGGGCCTCAGGGGACTCTGCAGACACTGCCCCACGTTGCTGACCTGCATCCCGCTGGTGGGTGACAGGCTGGCCCGGCCTGCTGCCCCCCACACTCTGGTCCTGACTCCCTTCGCTTTGTCCCTGGTTCTCAAGGGACAGACTCTCCTGCAGGTCGGACAAAGCACATGGCCAGGAGCCGGCATCCTCTTGGCCACTCTGACTGGCCCGGCCTCGGTCATGTGACCCCAAGGGACCCCGAGGCCTGACCTGGAGGCCTGTGCAGCACCCGGGGACTGGCTCTTCTTGATGGTCCTGAGCATCCAGAGTGACAGCCGTGCCTCTGCGAAGGTCTGCGGGAGAACAAAACAGAGAGAGAGAAGTACAGGACGCTCCAGGTCCCTGGGGCTCCGACTCCCCAGCGGCTCCTGAGGGTCTCTTAGATCGAAGACCGCGGGCTGGGCCGCCGTCCCTGGCCCCCCAGACGCTCCTGCTGCCCAGACGTCTTCACCGATGGGGCCTGGCCCGTCACACCTGTGCCCAGACCCCTGCTTTGGTGCCTTAGAGCTTGGCTGGAGTCAAAACGTCATTTCCTCCATTTCGAGGGAAAGCAAATGTGGAAGAAAGAGCACTAAGTCCTGTCGCATCGGTTCTGGGGCTCGAGATGCTGGGAACACGGAGACCAGCCCACGCCTGCCCACTGCCCCCACCCCGGGCCCCTCCAGGACACTCCCACTCAGCCGGCTGAGCGTAAGGAGTGTTCCAGACAGTGTCCTTCCGTCTGACCAAGCCCAGTCCGGGTCTGAGCTGGCCCCAAGCGGAAGCAGGAGAAACAGAATCAGTAATCCTCGTCTGCATGAACTCCCGGCCAAACAGGAGGTAACTGTCCCCACCAAGCGGGCACCAAGCGGGGTGCGAGCGTGTCTCGTGCTCTCTGGATGGGGCGAGCCTGTCGGGCAGCTATGGGCTCCGGCTGGGCGGTGGGAGGCGGGTCGGCTGTGGGTATTGCAGGGGTGGGGTGAAGCTGAGCCAAGGTGAGGAATGGCCCGGAGGCGGGTTGAGAGGCTGCGCTGGAACAGCCTGCCTGGGGTGGGGCGGGCGTGCGGGGAGCCGGTGTCTGCAGCTTCCTGGGACGGGCCTGGGTCAGCTGTCCTACGTGCCCCTTCCCCAGGCTGCTTTTCTCTGCCCGGCGCGGCCCGAGTCTCACCAGTGACCTTGGTGATTGGGAACAAGGAAAATGCTCATGCGTGGAGCGCCACGCACCGTCCTGCTGCCTACGGTTCCCGCCTGCTCTCCTTGCAGATCTAGTACGAACGTGGTGCCGGCCCAGCTGAAGGGCCTGTCTCTCCCCTTCTGCTGTCTTGTAGAGTTAGTGTCCCGTGAAAGTAAAGAAGTAGAAGGAGGACACGTGGAGACGGTCCATTCCTCTTTCCCTCAGCGTGAGCGCATGCCCTCCTGCGCCTCCCTCAGGGTCTGGGGCGAGGCTCACCGGCAGCGCGGTCCTCCGCGGGCAGGGGACACAAGGTCTGTGTGACAGCACACCCCGAGGGGGTGGGTGGGTGTGGGGTAAAGGCCCGGCAGCCCTTCCTCGTCCCCAGAGTCTGGAGACCCAGGGACCCACTCAGGCTGGGTCCCTGCTGGGCGGCTGCTTGCGGGATACTGAGCACACCCCGCGCTCTGTGCTGAGACGTGGCCAGCGCCCAAGGTTCTCCTCAGCCAGTTATCACGGCTGCTGTAGGTCATGACCCCGACGTGGGGCTCGATCCCAGGACCCTGGGATCATGACCGGAGCTGGAGGCAGACTTTTCGCCGACGGAGCCACCCAGGAGCCCGTCTTTCTTTCTTTCTTTCTTTTTTTTTAAGCGAGGAACAAACTTCTTATTTTGCTCTGCAGTGGTCTTGGGCTGACTTCTGGGGAAGCAGTTAATGTCCATCCTTACGGAGAAGGCCCGTGGGCATGCCTTCGGGAGCCAGGACACAGCTCCGCGCTTGGCCCTGTGAGGGGCCGCAGGGAAGCTGGGGGAGGGCCCCCGCCCGCGCCCACCCTGCACACCGCCTCACCACTGCAGCGCGCGCAGGGCGTGTGTGCCCACATGGGGCTGACCGCTTGCCTGACCTTGGCACTTCGGGGCTCTGTGATTTTAGCCATAAAGTGTCACTTCCTCGGATCTCTGTGTCAACACAGAGAACGGGAAATTGCCTTATTATTATGCTAAACTGACGCGTTGTTTGGTTAATGAAAGTGGCTTGGCTGTAGCTCGCGGAAGACAGAGTGCGGGAGAGCTGTTAGCGTCAGCAACCTACATAAATTGTGCTGTTATTAGGGACAATTTGTGACTTTTTAAAAGTCGAGTGGGTCCAAATGTCAAATGGGGAAAACATTAGTTAAAACCGCGAGGAGTAATGAATGATTTAGAGTGGGCAGAAATCCAGAGAGATTTCAACATTTCTACCTTTATCCACTGTTTAGAAATGTTCACAGGGTGCGCCCGCATTCAGCGCCTACCTCCTCATGCCCTCGCGGCGGCGGCCCCCCGCCTCGTGGGCTGTCGGCCGGGAGAAATGAGATGCGCTCCACAGAAGAAGAGATTTCCGAGAAAAGTGCCTCCTGGGCCTCCCTCGAGCCCCATCACATGGACCTCTCATTCCCTTCCGGCAAAACAGGGCTTGAAGACCCTGGGGATGCTGTCAGCAGGTGAGACGTTCTCCAGACGGAAGGACAAGATGCCCAGGTGAGAGAGAATTGCCTGAGAACTCTGACGTCCTCACGACTTGAACCAAGACTTCAGGGCACGACGTGGGAAGGTGTCGGACGCCCAGCACTCTCCCAGACGCACGAGGAGGCAGGGGATCGAGTGACTCGTCCATTCACGTACTCATGGGTGTGCGTGTCTGTGCTGCGCCCAACAGCCTCTCCGAGCTTGGGGTCAGATGGGAAATTGGCACGTTCCCTTCCCATCAGCAGCGGGTTTGCGCCGGACTCAGGTTCGTTATGGCGACAGCTAGAAAGCCACCGTCAGGAGGAACGGGGCCTGGCCATGTTGAAGTGACGAGGTGCCCGGGGCCGACGGTTCCTCTGCAGGTACAACAGGTGCTGAGTGCGGCTACGTTTCCCCTGAAAATGGGTCCCGTGGGGTCCCTGGGGCACCCCTGGGCACCCTCACACACACTTTAGGAACCACAGCTTCAGACAACGCTCTGCCCGAGCGTGTGGTTTTCAGACGGGCTGATTTCCACACTGCAGGTGCAGAAACCGAGGAAAAGCTGGGAACACCTGGTGGTCCTGATGAAGGCTTCATTGTGTGTATGCTTGCTTTTTAGTTTCTAGGAATTTGCTCATATTTGGTTCTACAAACTAAGGTCTTCAGTGGGTTAGAATTAAAGAGCAAGCTGTTCTCTCCCCCAGACAGTCTGGGAGGCGCCGTCCTGGGGCGCCAGTCCAATGGGGAAGCCACAGAAACAGGTGCTTACAAAATCTGAAACGAAAAGACACAGAACACGATTATTAAATCGCCACAGTAGATGAAGCGGTCATAGACCCTTAAGAGGTCTGTGGATGAGAAACCGCTAGTCGGGTTTTCAGGGTCCTGGGTATTTACGGAACCGTAACGTACCGTGTGAGTACATTAGAAAGCTTTTTGCACCAGAAGATGAACCTTCACTTTTATTGCACAAAACACGGGCGGTGGCACGGGTGTCCCGTCCGGCGTCTGATCTGGACATTCTTGCCCCTTCCCCCGCCCTGGGTCGTCACCGTCGGGCGAAAGGCAGCCTTGTCCCTGAGGGCTGAGACCTGGCCACCACTTCTTAGTGTAAAATGCCTGTCTTTGGTCACCCGTCCCTGGCATCGCCTGAGTAAGAAACTGCCGTGGTGACGGTGTAATGATCCCATTCGTCCGGAACACGGGAATGGACTCATCGACGAACTTCAGAGCGGAAGGAAAGCGACTCTGTCCAAGGAGCTGCACAACCACGATCTCTTCCCACGCTTGCTAATTGGAACGTGATAGTTGGAGAAACTGTCATGAATTAGGAGAGTTCTGTGAACGCAGAGCCAAAAGGAATTACACAGAAGTGTAATTAAGTTCTCCTCTGGGCTTTGGTGCCTCTGGTCTTGTCCTGCGTGGACTGGCGGGCTGTGGGGCAGTGGGAAGTGAGAAAACATGGAGCAGTTTCCTGAAAGTTTAGTGTGCGCTGGGTCAGGAGACAGGGCAACCAGGAGAGTGGGAGCCGGAGCCGGGGGCCCCGCTGAGAGGGGGTGCTGTTACCTCCCGGCTCCTGCTGGTGGGTCTGAAGAGAAGCCGGCAGCTGAAGGGGAAACATGTCTTCTCCTCCGTGCTCTTTCCTCCCTTGACTATTTTGTCTTTTTCTTGGTTTGTGCTGTCGATGTTTGGAGGGGATGGGTGACAGTTGTGATGCCGCAACCTGTGTCTTCTCTCCACAGAGAGTTTCAGCTTTTGGATTTTTAACAGCTGTTTGGTTCAGAAAAGCTTTCCAAGACCCAGTGGAGCAAACAGAGCCGTCACCGGAGCCGGATGTCCAGACGTTTTGTTTGACTCAATGCCGTCACTTCTAAACCTTCCAGCTCCAAGAATCTCCCCTAAATTTGATCCATTAAAGAAAAGACTCCAAATATGTGTCAAGTAAAATTAAATCCAGGGATACAGTGTGTTGACTTCACTGAAATTCCGATTTTGTAAGTGCTACTTGATTTTTTTTAATAAAGATTTTATTTATTTATTTGACAGAGAGAGATCACCAGTAGGCAGAGAGGCAGGCAGAGAGAGAGGGGGAAGCAGGCTCCCCAATGAGCAGAGAGCCTGAGCGGGGCTCGATCCCAGGACCCGGAGATCATGACCTGAGCTGAAGGCAGAGGCTTAACCCACTGAGCCATCCAGGCGCCCCTGTGCTACTTGGTTTTTAGAAAGATTTTTATCCCGTTTTATAAATCTCTGAAAATCAGGACCCTGAACCTGGCAGTCAAAGGGAGGAATTAAGTGTCAAAGATCAAGGTCATTCCAATCGGATTCCAACAGATTCTGAGGTCGCCACAATGAATCTGCGGCGTGAGAGCCGGACGGAATCGTCTCCTCTACTTTTCTCAGGTTGGAGATCCTGTTTGGGTGGTCTTTAAAATGAAAATAAAAAGGTTTTGTGATCACTGCTTATTTTTAGAGTTCTTCACACAGAGGGCTCATGTCACGATGTCCGCATTTCAGCCCTAAAGTGAATACCTTTTTTTTTTTTTTTTTTAGGTCAGAAGACAATTAAATAAAACTATCATACATGGTTTTTCATACGTTAAGTAGCAGGAGAAGATCCATCCTGTAGTCTGAAATGGAATTATTGTCAGCAAAGGACGTCGTCACTTACTCACACACCAAGAAGTACCTTGGCCCTTTTAAAAAAGAAATGTACAAGTAGTTTTGTAAATCAGAGAAGAGGGAGGGGACTGGGCCTTCTGTCCTTGTCGAGGCGAGCCCGTCGTCATGGCGAGTCCCCCGGGGGTCGACTCTCACGGGTTTCCAACGCTCTGGGGGCAGGTATGGGCCTCTGGCCGCCACTCTGGGAAGGGGCGGTTTGCATGCAGACCCTGCAACCTGTCCCATTAGCTCCGGAGCAGCTTCTCTGTTGCCTCCTGTTGCCTCTTGGAAAGGGATCTGTTCGTTAGGCTACTTGTGAACTGGGCAGTTTAGGGTGATGGTCCAGGAAGGATGTGGGTGGCCCCTCCAGGGCCAAGAAGACCTTCGGGGAGACTGTGTAATAGAAGGAGAACTTTGAGACCAAAGGACACCTCAGAGATGCTCTAGCCCTCCCTTTACAAATGGGGAAATTCAGGCTCAGGGAGCGAGAAGCAAGCCCGACCTCCCAGCCACGCTCAACCCTGTACCGGTGTGTCGCTTTCCTCAGTGGTTGAGACAGCTACACTTAGAACGTGTCTCGCTGATGGTCGCGTGTACGGGATGTAACAGGGGCTCCTCCTGGAAAATCTGTCACTTAATAGGTGTTGACCTTGAAATGAACGATGTCTTCGACCATGAGAATAGGATTCACTTCTGCTTTATTTACCAAAATGTATCCAGCCTCTAGCCAATCAACTCATGAGAAAACATACAAAAATTGCGCACAGGATCTTAGCAAATGTACCCCAGCTGCGTCTGTTAAAAGGATAACTTGCTTCGTCTAGTTGGGATTGACTCAGGAATCCAAGAGTTCTATCACCTTAGGAAAATATATGGATAAAAACCAGCCTATTTACAGACTAAGGAAGAATCACACAATTATTGTCACAGAGCATGTTATATATTTGACAGCCACGATCTCAGTAATGCTACACCTTTTACTACACCGGGAATAGACAGTATCTTCCTCGACCCAATTCAGAGTTGCTGCCAGAAGCCTCCAGTAACTATCATTCTTAACAGTAGAAAATTTGAAGCTGTTCTCTTTAAAATCATTTATAAATAAGGATACCAGTTATCAACAATTGTGCAATGCTGTACTTAAAGTCCTACTTATTCCAGCAGGTCAAAAAATGAAGGAAAAAAATTTAAGGATTGATCAAGAAAATGATATTAAAGAACACTCAAAATTTGCAGACAATGGGATTATTATCCACACACAAAACCCCTAGCAGAATGCACAAATACGTAGAGTTAACAAGAGGGCTAAGCAGGGTTGAATGATCAGAGTCAAGGTCACGGTACAAAACACAATGGCATTTTTATTTACCAGCAAACTGTGGGCAGAAAATACGGTTTTCCAAAATGAGACCAGTTAAACAACAACTACAACCACTGGTAATAACCAACATGTATTTCTAATTCTTTTCCCAGACACATAACATTGTCCCTAAGTCCCCACTGAAGTTGGCGTGGCCTCAGGAGAGACGGGACCTGTGTTAGGACCCGTGTGCAATTCCCAGCCATCCGCTACGGCGTCGGCTCTGGTCGGCACGCTGCTGCCCCACCAGCAGGGTCCCAGCGGGAACAGAATCACCAGCCAGCCTCTGTAGCCAAGTACCAGGAATGAGAAGTAAACATCTCACTTGGTTATATCTGCAAAGACCCCATTTCTAAATAAGGTCACATTCACGGGTTCTGAGGATAAGACCGTCAACATATCTTTCCTGGGAGACAATTCATCCCACAACAGTGGTCCTGTCTGCGTTTGGCAATGTATTTCGAGAGAGAGAGGAGCTCAGACAAGGGTTGCTCGTTTGTGACCAGGAATCGAGGGAAGGTGGAAAATCCACAAGTTTATTAACTTGTAGGAGGAGAGAGGACAATTGCTTACCACCAAAATCGTAAAAAATTAACTTGGAAAGCTTCGAACTGCTCCTATGTTCGGATTTCAGTCCTTCAGCCAACATCACTCCAGAAATACAGTCACGACACCCACCGTTGAAGCTTCTTAGCAGGCTCAGCTGGAAGGAAGAGCCGGGGTGCCCTGTCACGACTGCCTTTAGGGTGGCTCATGATGACACCACGAGTGTGGCTTTCCCGGCAGAGCCCAGCACAGCAGCAGGTGGGTTAACAGGCATGTCGGCAAGGAGGCAAGAAGTCGAGCAAACGGGAAAGGTGGGTCTAAGTAGGACCAGAGATGCAAGTCTCAGCACGCGTGCCTTCGGGTCAGGCGGAGGAGAAGCCAGACCCCTAAGGTACTAGTGCCAAACAGCTACCAGCCCTGGGCTCAAAGGGGCTGTGATTTGGGGGACATAAGACGACCTTTGGGCCCATCATCTACAAGCAAGGAGACTTGGAGCTTGTATCTCTGACGCTTATTTCAAATATGGCCAATGAGGCTGATGGAAAAGGAAGAACCTTCCAGAAGGAGGGGCCACGTGTCATGGAAAACAGCGAACCAGAAACCACACCGAGAAGCGGGACCCACAGCTAGCCTGTGGCAGGCGAGCGTGAAGCTGAGGAAGAAACGCCATTGCTCGAAGCCGCGGAGAGCAGGGTATGCCCGTCCGCAGCGTGACCTCGCCTGCACCAGACAGCGTAACTGCCAGGAATAAATGAACAAAGGGCGTGACACCCGCCTTGCTCGGTCCTCCTGAGTTGACGGTGAGACCGTTGCTTGTATGGGTGTCCACTAAGTGTGCGTGGGGTCCGGATGAGCCCCGATGGCTCTGCAGGGCTGAGCGACAAGTGCGCCTCGTGCCGCGGGGATTTTCAGGGACTCAGAGTACCAGGAGCCACACAGCAGGTGCAGCGGGCACGTGTGGGCTGGGCTCAGGCTGCAAGACAGGAGAGCGAGGGCTTGGCCTGAGGCTGGCGCTGGCCTCACACAGAGCGCACGTCGGCGTGTGTGCAGATGGACGGAGCAAAGGCTTCTGACGTACGTCCCCTCCCAGGAAGGCCGAGCCGGACACCTTCCAAACCACATTTCACATTTCTCTAGCTCCCTGTTTCGTACCATTTTTGCTTCAGCAGAGGACTCGGGGCATGGCACGGGGCGGGCGTGCGGCCCTGCGAGTGTAAGAGCGCCCGGGGAGGACGGCTCCCGGGCTGTGTGCGGCGGACACAGCGCGGACATGGGACCGCGGGGTGCAGGCGACCGGCTCCGCCGAGGCAGGTTTTGCTAAGAGAGCCTGCGCTCTCCCGCTGGTCCAGGGGCCCGTCCTGACCTTCTCGGGGACGGTTCTTCCAGGCGCAACACGTCTAGAAAGTTCTTGAAGTCGCCCCACCCAGACTGCAGGAAGGATTTGGCTAGTCTTGAGGGAGGGGCCTGTGTGGGATCTGAGTCTGTGGGGGAAACGTCTGCATAATCAGCAGAAACAGCCCCCGTGATGGCGCCTGGCGTCCCACACGCGGCCCGTGCTGACAGGGACACCTCCTCGCAGGGACGGTAGGAAGTGACTTGGCCTCACTGGGCTCTCCCCAGACTCTCACACGCCATCAGCGCACAGACCTTGGGGGTACCTCACGTGGGCTCGGCTGCAGAACGGAGGCCCTAGGGGTCCCTCCTGCCCACTCAACGAGGACGGAGCAAGACGAGGCCGGGGAGGCCGGGCGCTGAACCGACGACGGGCAGCAGCGCTGGGGAACGGGCGTGTCAGGCTAGCCAGGAGCCGCCGCCGGAGCTGGTGACAAAGCTCGACTTCAGGGAGTCCTGCGAGGGGCGTAAGTTCCTTCCCGACAGGCACAAAACGGTCTCGGACCCCCTTTGAGATCTGAGCTCCGCGGTGCCGGGGTGACGTCGTCGGGCTGCAGCTGGTCCCGGCGCAGCGTGGGGCGATCTCTTTCCCAGGGGCCTGACTTTTCTCAGCAAACATGTGCCGGTTCGCTTTCATTTTTTAAAAAATGTTTTCCAATATGGGACGACAGTTGGAGGAACACGTTTTCAAACGCTCCAATGACTCCTAAAGAGAGGGACCCCAGCTAGAACTCCCGAGCCTTCGCCGTGTATCAGGCAGGTGCTGAGTACCTCGTACGCCGCATCCATTAAACCCTCAAACGGCCCCGCGGGGCGGACACTGTTAGGGCCCTCACTTGACAAAGGAGGGATCAGGAACTTCGGTGGCATGTCCGTGTCTCACAGCATGCTCACAGAGCTGCGTCTGGCTTCAGAAATTATGCCTAATCCTCACCTTCTTCTGCCATATTTGTCCAAACGTGAAATGCACACATTTTCAGGATCTCAAAACTCGGTTACAATAACACGGTTACGGCTGTGAGCGCTCGGCACTCAGAAGTCCCAGAGCACGTTCTTTCGTTTCCTGAAGACCAGAGGTGGTCGGGAAGGCAAGGGATACCACTGCTACCCGAAGGGATGAGAGTGAGTCCCTCGGGGCTGCGTAACAAGGTGACGGCCATCGGGTCCTGTGTCTCGAATCTCATGTCTTATTCAGGCTCTGTGTTGCGTGTGGGGATTGGAACCCGCGGGGCGGAGCCTGGAGGACGCGTGGGGTGAGCTCTCGGAAGCGCACGCCCATGGGGACCACACGGTGAGCGGACCCAGCCGGGCTCCGTGAGTGTCACCTGCAAGCACTGGCGTGAAGTCTGGATGACACAGGTGACACTGACTAGTAGGAGAGACAAGCGGAATTATACGGTGCACCATGTCTAAAACATTCTTTGCCTCTGCAAAATTTGGTCACTGTTTTCAACGAGGCACACAGAGTGCGTATTTATGTATTTTCCTTCCGTGACCAAAGTGTTTCTGGGGTTGACATCTCATGAGACAGGGTGACTCCGAGTCAGTACAAACGAGAACAACAACGTCTGTTTTCACTGGGGCGGGGCTTTAGCATCATTTTCATTGTCTTTGGGCATGAAACGGGGGAACAGTAGTGGTAGCAGATGCAGATGTGGGTGCTGACACCCCATGGTTTGGGGGACCCCCGCTAGAAAAGGAATGTAAAGTCAGAAATACAACATTGGGAGCAAACATACAGATTTGTTTAGAATGACAGAGGAAACCGCAGCAACTTTGCCTGTGCCGATAAACACCTCGGATGTCATCAAAGCCGGGCTCACGGGACTGTCTGGCCTCTGGTGTTGGGCTGCAGGCGCTGGCATTTTCCACCGAGAGAAGAGATAGGACTCAGGCTTTTCTCCTTCAGGTCAACCCGGTTGTGTTTTGAATCATCGGCCACTTGGAAAATATAGTTTGCAACCAGTGTTCATGACACTGCCTAAATGTTGCAGAGACTGCCACCAGTCTGGGGGAGACCATCTCTCAAGTTCCCTTCCTGAAGCCACATGATTTCAGGTAATTTTAAGTTTCTTCTCTTGTGACGAATTCCCTGAGTTGACAATTGTCACCACTCTGGGTGCCTGTGCTGTCCTTGCAATAAGGAATGAACTGAGGGCCTCACAGGGTGTCCGCTCATCAGAGCGACGTGCGTCCCCGACACTGAGGCTGGGACTGGGGAAGGCCAGCAGTCCCTTTGTCCCCGCACCCAGCACGAGGGCAGTGGCATGGGAGGCTGGGTGAGGACAGAGGGAATCAGATGGGTTAACTCCTTCCTCTGCAAACTGTCCGAGCACATCTGACCCTGTGAACAGACGGGGCACCTCCCCAGCCTTGGAAGGACGGACTTGCCAGCTTGAGCTTCCGTGTGCGTGCACCTGCCCCACATCTCCTCTCTCTGTTCTGAGAGGTCGGAGGTGGGCCCGCTGTCTGCACCGAGGTGAGTTTCTCGAATAATTTTCCCGGCACCTGGGACGTGACTGTGCTGGAGGCTCTCCCAGGACTTGGCAGAAACTGGATTTCGAAATCTACCAGGGGAGCATCAACATTCAGCAGCCATCGGAAACGCCACCCCTGAGGGAACCGGGCCTCGGAGGCCGGGGACTGAACGTGACAACAGTCATTGACCGGGATTGATTTGCTAAGGCTGGGCCTTCTCCTGCAGGCTCAGAGCAGCACGGAGGCAGGGGGTGGCGAGAACCGTGTGGCAGCTGCCTCCCCGCCGACCCCCAGGGCCATTTCAATTAGGGCAGGGGCAGCGCCCAGCACACAGGCCCACCGTGCCCTGGCCCCGCTGCGTGGCGAGGCAGGGTGGAGGATGGGGCGGCTGCTGCAAGGACAGCGGTGAAGAAACACAGAGGGAGAGAAGCAGGGGAGTGTGAGCGTAACGGTCATTTACGTTAATTCTCTGCAGCAGCCGAGGCTGCGAGCAAGAAAACCTGCACCAGGAATTACAATTCGGAGCATGAAACAATGGCTAATGTTGCATTCATTGGAGAAGGACGCATGCAAAAAAATCATGAACATTTCATGGGACTATTTTCCTCTTATAAAGCTTATTCTTATAATATTACTGCATTTCAAAAAAATACAATTTTAGAAAAAAATGAACTATAGCTCTTTGCAGTGATAGGCGACAGGTCAGAAAAGCATTTCAGAATAATTTTACACCTTTTAACCTTAAAAAATACTTTGCTGACAATTGAGAAAGGGCTTTAAAAGAAGCTCTGATAGGCATCCTCACAGCGGGGTTGCCGTGTCCCATCACCGCGCGGAGCTCCTGCATAATGTACCCTGTAATAAGGAGCTCACATCACAGGCTGAGGGGCCGCCGCCAGGCTCATGCTCACCCAGAGCCGCTATTAGTCATGACACTGGAAGTTTGTTACATAAAACTCTCGGGAAGACGGAGGGAAGTAAACTGTTTAAAATGTTGATTTGAGCCAGTAAAGAACTACTGTGTCATAGGATTTTGTCGGCATTTGAATGTATATTTAGTGTTCTGTGTTTTTCATTGCTGCTCGACCTTGGACGGTCCCGCGCGACGAGGGCCCCACAGTGTCTCGTTCATGAGTGGCACCGTCCCCGTTGTCGCCGGCGGTAATCGTTAGCTGGTGTAGCAATTACAGGTGATAATTATGAAGCTAATATGGTGGCTGATCGTTCAGTGCCGCTGGGCTATGGATCCTGCTCAAACTTAGGGGAAGCGCAACAATGTTTCACTGTAACGAAACCAGAAGCCGTCCGTCAGGGAAAGACACACTCCGGCTCTTTGTCGGTGCCTTCATAGCAGGGACATCCGGCCGCAGGGACAGCTCCGCCCCGCGGCACGGGAGGGAGGACAGGCAAGACCGTGGGTTTCTCGTGATTTTCAGGAACTGGAGAGGAGGCGAAGGGAAGGAGGCGGGGGCCACGTTTCTAAGCAGGATCTCTGCTGGGACCCTCAGTGGGGCCAGGTCGTCCCGGGCGTGGCCGTGCGCCGGGCTTTCCTGGACGATGGCCGCGCTCCCGCCACGGCTCCAGTCCCTCCACGCGGGCTCGGTGTCACTGGAGCAGAACCCACCCCAGGACGGGGTGCGACAAGCTTCTCCACACGGGGCCTCACCGTTGCAGAGGCAGCCAGGGACCGGCACGACGCGCCCCACCTCTGGGTCCTGCCCGAGCCGTCTCAGCGGGGCGCGCAGAGGGGTCCAGTGGACGCCCTGGCTTTTATGCTCTGTTGTTTCTTGCCATCACCCTTTCCTTCTTGTCTTTCCTCTCCCATTTGGATGGCAGGGTGGCTTTCGGTCCCGTGGATCTCGTTCCAGGTTCCTGACGTGGGCTCCCTGTGCTCAGCCTCAGGGCAGCCGGCCCTTGGCCATGTTGTGCGTCCCCTGCCGCCTTTCTGGGAAGGACCCCCACCCCATGCACACACACGCAACCACATACACAGATGCACACATTTGCACTGTGCACACACGCACACTCTGTCCACAGGTGCTCACGACCGCTGACAGCACCTGGCTGGCCGTGTTCTCAATAATAAACTCTTGGCTTTTCTGTGGCAACTGACTCAGTTTACTGGGGTTCTGTGGATCTGAACTCAGAGGAAAGGCATTTAGGTGGGGCCAGGGGTGCCCTCCCAGGCCCGGGAGCCAGAGGCCGCAGGACTGCTGCCACGTGCAGGAGGACGGCGGCTTCCCTGCGGTCTTGTGTTGCTGCTAAGAGGAGAACATCGAAGATCAGATCCAGGGTTTCCTAAAACAATAGGAAATTTTTCTGCTTCTTTATGGTACAATTTACTAGGTCATTTTATGTGCTGATTTCTAGAATGAGGCTGTTTCTTATTCCCTAACCGACTATCACACCCCAAAGAGATTGAGCGGATTGCTTTGAGCAGTCTCTAACGCTCGGCCAAGCCTGGAGACTTGTCGGCATGGAAGCGGCGATGGGGCTGGCACCGGCAGTGTCAGCTGCGTGGGGGCTCTGTGGGACCCCTCCCCCCGGTGCACAAGCCCCACAGACGGCATCCAGGGCAACAGCAGAAGTCGCACGGCTCCAGGGGCCACGCCCCCGGTGCCGGCCCTTGCCTGCTGCGGTGGTTACCACTTCTTGGGAATAATCCTTCCATTTCCCTCGTGCTGGCCAGGAGATGGAGATCCATGCACACGTGCACACACACACACACACACACACAAATGCACCATGCACACCCCACACATGCACACACATGCAACTACATACACACGTGCACCACACACACACGCACACTATGCACACATGCATGCACAAATGCACCATGCATCCCCCCACACCCACACATACACACACACAACCACGTGCACCGTGCACACACGAACACCCCCCCACAACCACAAACACACATGTATATGCATGCATCACACAATACTGTGCACACACACAATGATGTACACACGTGCACACGTGTGTGTCACACAGTGGACACACACCACGCCCATGTGTGTGTGCACCAAGCATATGGGAGCACGTATACCCGTGAGCACACACAGGCACACCCTCTGATGCACCTACCTGTGAGCACCACACGCATAAGCACGCATGCTAACTCGTGCACATACCCGAGACCATGGTGTGCACCACGCACACACCATGCACACACCTGCCAACGAACACACGCACACAAAGTGTGCCACACGCAGACACGTGTGCACACACATGCACCATGCACACCTCTGGACACACCTGATAGGAAGCTGCTTCCTGACCCGTCAGAGGCGTCACTGCTGGCATTTCCTCATGGAGCCTGCTGGGAGCCCCACACTCAGTGGCCCCCTCGTGGCCACCACACCAGTTAGTCCTTCCTCTGCCGTTTACTTTCCAAAGAAATGAACAGGATGGGTTGTGCTCGGTGCCTCATATCCAAGGAGAATCCTGGTGGACGCCGATGAGCTCTCCCACTGGTCTCATGATTGAAACGCCCTGTTACTAATGAGTCCACTGGAGGACAGTAGCTGGTGCCCCTCCTTTCTTCCAGCAGGGCCCTGAGTCACTGGCAAACGGCCCAGAAGGAAGGAGGAACATCCAGTGATGAACGCGGTTGTGCCGGCCGCCGCCTGCCCCGACCAGGCTCAGGCCGTCCCGTCTGCACACCTCCTCACAGTGTCTGAAGGGACAGCCTGTGATGGAACTGACTGCATGTCTTTGTGCAAAATGCAAGCTTTCAGGGCGCAGACGCTCTGTGGCTCAGTGTCGTCTGCTAACCGCACGTAGTTCTGACGGGGGCACCAGGCCACACAGGGCACTTGCTGGCCCGAGGTGTTCCCCAGCTTCCCAGCCTCCCCGTCTCTCCATCTGCTGTGTCTTGACCGTTGGGGGCGGAGTTTCTGTACTTAGAAAGTGATGCTATCATGGATAACTTTTTCTATTTTGTACTCTTTTGCATTTTTCCAAATACATTTTTTAAAAAGTCAATTACTTTTAGGTCCTAGTATTTTTTTTTAAAGATTTTATTTATTTATTTATTTGACAGACAGAGATCACAGGTAGGCAGAGAGGCAGGCAGAGAGAGGGGGAAGCAGGCTCCCTGCTGAGCAGAGAGCCTGATGCGGGGCTCGATCCCAGGACCCTGAGATCATGACCTGAGCCCAAAGCAGAGTCTTAAGCCACTGAGCCACCCAGGCGTCCCTAGGTTTTAGTATTTTTAACTAACAAAAAAATCATAAGGGAATTAAAAAAAAATGAGAATTTTTACTACAATGACTTGTCTTTCATACACTGGCTGGTGAGCACTTTGGCGGCCGCCCGTTAGCTGGGAATCAGGCGTAAATGTCCTCACTTCGCATTTGGTAAGTTGAGCAGCTGACACGCTCCTGGTTTTAATTCTTCCTGCGTTGCCGGGAGCACAAGTTCTCTCACATCTACATCTTTCCCACCGGCGAGTCCCTCTTCCCTCCCTGACTAGCTCTGCTGGAGTCACAGCCTCTCCTTGGCCACGAGCCATCGCAGCCGCCATGGTGAGCTCCCCACGGCTCTGAGGCCCTCCCCTGCGTGTCTGCGCTGACCGCAGCATCGCTCTGGCCTCACACGGTCAGCAAAGCAATGAGGTTCCACTCTGCGAAGACTCGCAGCTCTCTGAGACCAGGAAGCAAACCAGAGCACAACCGAGGGCTGGATTGGGTCCAGCGGGAGGGGACTGTGCCTGGGGGTGTCCTTGGAGGGAAGGGCAGCAGGGACAACTCGAGGCCCACAGGCTGGGCCAAGGCTGCCCCTCGGCTCTCGGGGTGTGCCTTCCTTCCCCCACTTCCTTCCTTCCCTTCTGGGAACCCAGGAGGGAAATCCCAGCAGGGACAGCAAGTGGCTTTCTGTTCTTGGTCTCTTGTGTCATGAGCGGGGACAAACAATGACTGTCCTTTCATTGCAGGAGAAATACAGTGAGTAGGACCCAGGCTTCCCCTGCAAGACAGAGACAGGAAGATAAAGAAGGGGGGTGCGCAGACTGGCTCAAGCAGCAGGTGCCTCACCCCTTGTCTGCATGGGGGGCTGGACGTGTGGGGTCTGGTCGCATGGGGGGCTGGGAGGAGAGCCTCGCTGAGCCCTGCCGTCCCCTCTAGGACCTGTGAACAGGTGTGCGCAGCTCCTGTAGGGGATGCTGGGGCCAGAGGCCTCCTCCTGCATGGTCTGCCGTAGGCCACCCCCACTGCGAGCTGTCCCAGTGGCCATGTGGGGAGTGGGAGCCGGCATCCTCTGGGCGGGACGCTGCCCCACCCGGTGGGAAGTGGCTCTGGACACAGGCAAAGCGCTTTGTGTCGAGACGTGATCACATCCTTCGTTTGCCTCCATGCTCCACTCAAAGCTGTTTACACCCATCGCTCACCCACTGAGGAGCGCGTCGGTCCCTTCACGCGGCTTCCGGGTGGCTGACTACTGGTGGGAGAGCGGCAGCCCGTTCCAAGCAGAATGAGAGCACTCTCAGCTCCCCGCCAAGGCCACAGGGGCTCTGTGGGCTGGAGAGAGGCTGCCCACGTGTGCAGAAGAGCCAATGTCAGCCATTGGCCCCAGGGCCAATGTCAGCGAGCTCGCCGCTGGCTGCTGAACCATCTGTCCCGCGGCCAGACGGGCAGGCGGGCCCTGGGAGGGCAGGGGTGCCAGGAGGACGATGGAACGGCACTTGTGTCCTTCGAGATGGCTTCTGAGAATCAGGGGACTCTCATCTGGTCAGGAGCTCGGGTGTGGCACTTCCCCCGATTCCGACCCGCTCCGTCTGCCACCCCCCAAACCAGGGGCAGGTGCGGAACCAGGGGCAGGGGCAGGACGACACGGCTCCCCCGTACTCAGTTGCCCCCACCCCAAACTGCACAGCATGAAGGCCAAGCCCTTTCCAGAGACGTGAGTGTGGGCTGTGACCACGCGTGTCCAGAGGTGCGAGCTGGGTCGGCTCCCTGCCAGCACACCGGAGGCCGCCCCGCGGGCTGGAGGGCCTGTCCTATTCCCCTGGGATGTTGAAATGCAGACTCTCATTTTCTTCCTGCAGCGGATAAAAAGCCGAGCTCTGCCGGCAGTGCGGCCCCGTGAAGACGCTCTCCGGGGCCGCTTGCACGCGTCATCCACGACGGAGTCAGTCAGGGCAGCGCAGGAGAATCACACGTCCTGATTCTAGAACCTGTTCGCAGACCCGATGGCAGCATACGGAGTGACACACACGAGCGACTCCCTGCGGCGCCGCCCCGACGAGCTGACCACAGCCCAACAGCCAGAAACAACCGGAGTGTCCCTCATCCGGGACGCGAGGAGTAATCTGTGTTGCTCACCCAGACGCGGGGGCTCTGCAGCCGCGGGAGAGCCGACGACGGTGCACGGCCTGTCGCCACTCACCCGGGAAAAGGGCGGAGGCCACGCAGCTATTTCTCGCGTCGACGGATCGGGACAGACGTCTGCGGGCACTTGCTGGCCTTAAAAATACAATGAGCCAGTCATGCCCGCCCTGGAAGCCCACTCCTGCCTGCCCCACCCCGCCCCTCCCCTCCCCCACTGTCCGTTTGTTCTCTGCACTTTGTTCGTTGATTCATTTGTTTCTAAGATTCTGAGTGAAACCAGACGGTGTTTCTTTCTCTGTGACCGACTGACCTCACTTAGCGTAATGCCCTCTGGGTCCACCCACGCTGTCACCCACGGCGGGGTTTCCTGCCTCGGTTCGGCCGAGCCACATCTCCGCCCATCTCCACTGTCCGCGCCTGCGTTGGGGACGCTCGGCTGGCCTCTGCGGCCTGGCTCTTGTAGGTGATGCGGCCACGAACACGAGGACGGACAGATCTTTTCAAATCAGTGTTTTGTTTTCTTTGGGTAACTTCCTGGCAGTAGAGTTGTGGGATGGTGTGGATTTCTATTTTTAATTTTGAGCGGAACAAAAGGCCTGGCAGAGGGAATGTGGTTTTTCTAGTGTTATTGCCTGCCTTTGTTTTTCTGTTTTTCCTGAGTATTTTAAAACTTGTTTTCCTCTACACAGATCATGGTTGTGAACACTGAAATTTGGATGGATTCTGTTTAGAGAGAGAACCAGTTAGAAGATCAGCAAACAGCTCTCCGGCATGACCTGCGAGGCTTGGACAGTGAGGTTTTCCAGTCTTTGCAATAAATAATAAGCCCAACATCACCTCCTACCTTGGAAGTAACACTGACAACATAATGACATTTGCAATTTCTCCTGTGTGTGAGGATGCACAAAAAAATTCAAGGTGAATGAATATAATTCCCGATATTTTTTTTTAAAAGGAAAAATGTTAATGATGATCTATTTACAAAACTTTCCAAAAATGAGTTGGGTGACAGAGTAATATGGTCCTGGAATTTGTATTTCAAATTTTATAAAACAATGCATAGAATGTTAAGGATTATTTTAGAAGTTTTCTGGAAGACATGGAAGGTAATTTCTTTTCTTCTACATAAGACCCAGCTTGCCACCTTTTTGCTTTTGTGGCGTCTTGTAAGTAATGCACGAAGCCCTTAGAACTGTCAGCCGTGGGGGCCTCTGGTGGCTCAGTTGGTGAAGTGCCTGCCTTCAGCTCAGGTCATGATCCCAGAGGCCTGGGATCGAATCCCGCTTGCGGTCCTGGCTCAGCGGGGATCCTGGTTCTCGCTCGCTCTCTGCTGCTCTCCCTGCTCGTGCTCTCTCTCTCTCTCTCAAAAAAAAAAAAGAGTTAATTGATTAAAATCATTTTTGCCCTCAGGAGACCTGAAGGACATTTTGTGGTCAGAACGGAGCGTGGCCTTTGTTGTCTTAAATGTCTGTATTGTGCCGTGTGAAACCCCTGTGAATTGTCAGTGTCGGGCTTTCACGGGTATTATTCTGCCTGGAGAAGGGTTTTTAAAATTAACACCCCAAGTAAACGGACAGAAGCGCACAAGCCGGTTACTGAAAGTTTAGAACCTGCCAAGCGTCCCGAGAACGTAGAGACATCACCAAACTCACGGATGCCGTGCCGTAGCTTCTCTTTTTGGAACATCGCTGGTGGCACCTCAGGCTGGTTCCCTCCCTCCTCCTCCATCTGGGTCAGACCCCGGTGCCCCGTGTCCCTAGCGCTGCCCCACTGGCCCCCTGTGTGGGGAAGGCGGCTGACACGCGAGCCCCGTGGGCCAGAGCGTGGGCGCCACTGGTCCCTGAAGGTGAACGAGACCCACCCTTGCCCGGAGACGCGAATGACTTTTAATGTTTTCTTGAAAACATTTGTTCTACACGGAAGGAGGACCCAGGCCGTGCATGGGGGCAACGGCCCCTCCTAGCCAGGGTGTTTGTGTAGCTTGTTGCCAAGAACACACTCGTCTCCCTCCTGAGCTTCAGCCCCGAGCTTCCCAACCTCAGTGGGTCGCCATGTGGCCACCTCCTTCCCAGGCACGAGCAGAGCCTGCCGGCGCTGAACCCAGGACAGCGCCCGCACTGGCTCCCAGTGTGGACCAGAGTGGGGCCTGACGGAGGTGCGGACCCGCCGGCGGCCGCGGCGCCCACGAGGAAGGGTCTCAGAGGCAGGACCCCAGCCCCCCGTGTCCCTCCCTCGCATTCCTTGGGCGGTCCCCACAGGCAGCCTGGCCACGGGAGGTCAGAGCCGCCCAGACAAAGGAGCTGCCCCCCAGCCGCTGGGCCTGGGCTGGGCTGTCAGCCCGGTTGATTCACGACTCACGACTCCAGCTCCCATCTCCCTGAGGCGAGAGGGGGGCAAGAAAGACCCATCTCACAGCTGACAAGATTCAAGGTGCACCGAGCTGCGGGTTGGGTGGGGAGGGGGCAGCGCCCTTAAATTTGTGTCATTGAAACCAACCGCTGAAGATAGAGCTACGGCGGTTGTCTTTTCCTCCTGGACTCCATTCCTCCCACACAATGGGACACACAGTGGGACGTGCGTTTCAGATGCAGCCGGACACACAGGCTGGGACACTCAGACCATGTGGCTGGGGGGCCAGGAGGGCTAGGAAGGCCCCCAGCCCGCAGTGCCCCAGCGGAGCCTCTAGCGGTTTGGCTAAGCGCGGAGCGCCTGCGGCAGGTTATGTTGGAGCAGAAGCTAATAACTTTATGAAAACACTAACGTTGAGATAAAATATGCGTTTGTGACACCGGAGCCGTCAGTGTGTGCCCGCATGTGCACAATGTTGACGGAAGGAAGAATAGCATAATAGGAAAGAAGCAATATATGTCTTTTTAAGAGATTCTATTTGTAACAGGATTTTCCCCAGTGGCTCCTAATTTGTCTGCTCTGAAACCAGCAAATGAATTAATTTAACATACGTTTTAACTGATGATGGACATTATGTCTCCCAAAATAATTCAATCTAATTTTCTTTTAATCAATAGGGCCATCACCTTCTGTGAGAAGGATTTTCGGAGTATTTTTAGGTAGGGTTTTGAAGGATGTGGGAGGAGGTGGCAACCCAACAGGCCGACATTCATAAAACGGAGGACGTCATCTGTCACGTGGGCAGCGTGGGTGGGCGTGGCCGTGTGCCCCAGGGCAGTGTGCACCCCCTCAGATCCCTGAAGAGAGCTGAGCGTGGGTCTGCAGTGGAAGCCAGAGCCCTGGGTCCCTCCTGCGGACACGGTCCTGTGTCTGCCTCTGGTCAGAGGTGTGATGTCACCTCACGCAGTAGTGACCACTCCCAGGACCTGACATCTCTATTTCTCATCAAAGGGCTTATTGATTATTGACCCAGAATCCGGTCTCTCTTTCAACAATAAGCTTTCAAAGAGCACGTTGCAGGGGCCTGCAGCCCATGTCCTGTTGCCAAGATTCCGCACCTGGGACAGAGGTCTTCATTTGCGCAAGCCCTTCATTTTCTGCTTGCTGAACCTTCCAGCTGTCTCTCTCTGTTCTACGAAGGTTAAAAATTGTGCTTCTTCTTTCTTGGCAGAAAAGGCAGGACGAGGAGGGCCAGTAAGAGCAATCCATTCATTTTTTTCCGTGAGGCAATGATTTCTTGAAAATGAAACATTCCGTTCTTGCCCATTTTTCCTTCCTGGGGTTTCTCCTACAAACTCCTTCTCTAATCGCCAACCCCGGCTCAGCCTCTGTGACTCAGCTCTCTTTTGGAAAGGGCCCGTAGCATCAGGAGGCTGACGGGCCAATCCCATGGGCACTTAGGGGTCTGAAGGCTGTGCGGGCAGAAAGGAAGCTGAGGGAAAAGCAGAGGGACAAAGCACTGGGATCGGTCTGGATGGACCGTCACCCAGGGAGCTTCAGGCCCAGGACGGGTGGCCCTGAACTGGACAGGATGTACTCGTTCCTTTGTCCCGAAGCTCCCTCCTCCACTCCCCGTCACCTTCCCTCTGCTGCCCTCAGCCCTTTGTCATCAGGACAGCCCTCAGTGATTGCTTAGGGAACCCTATTTTTAGGGGTGAATGGCCAGGGCTCAGATTTGGGGGCTGGGGAATGAAGATCAAAGAAGCCTCCC
Source organism: Lontra canadensis (assembly GCF_010015895.1). Classification (NCBI taxonomy): domain Eukaryota; kingdom Metazoa; phylum Chordata; class Mammalia; order Carnivora; family Mustelidae; genus Lontra; species Lontra canadensis. Next base: position 1,305,700 of record NW_022631067.1, read on the forward strand.
CCTCACCCTGTGGCCCTCCTCACGTGGAGTCAACTCAGGCTGTATTGTGAGCGCAGGCCCCACCCCGCCCCTCCCCGTCTTCTCCCCCTTCCCGGACCACTGGCGGCTGAGCTGTCACAGCAGACAACACACCAGACCCAGGGAGAGCCTGCAGGTCAGGGCTGGATGGACAGACTGGGCTGGGTGGGGGTTGGGGGGCAACATGTTGTCAGAGACAGGGACTTCGGGCCACGGCCACATCTCGCCTCCAGTAACTGCCGCTGACAGAGGAGGGGCCATCGTATCGTGTGACCAGCTCACAGAGAAATGACCTAGACACGATTTTGTGTGAAGTCACAGCATCTGGATGTTGAAGGATGGCACACCGTGAACTCACCTTCACTCCGTCGGGGCCGGTCCGTGTGCGGACGCAGGGACGCCCCGACCCCCTTCTGTGCGCCGGCGGCTGGGCTGCTCTGCTGGGGGCTCAGGACGGGCAGCTCCCCAGCCCCACTGCTGGGCCATCAGATGCCGGCACCTCCTCACCGGGGACCTGTTCCCACCATGTGAGGGGAACGTTGGCTATAAGGGCCCAGGAGTGGATGGCTGGGGTCCTGGGGGGCCGGAGGTCCAACGTGTGCCTCACGTGACATGAAGAACTTGGCGCCAACCTGTCGGGTCACATGGGGTGTGTACACGAGCGTGGATCACTCCAGAAGTCCTCGGTGGGGCGAGAACACCTCATCGCTCTGCATCCCTCCTTCGGGGCCATAAATCAAGCGGACTGGCGAGCAGTCAGCTGCCCCGGGCAGGCCTGGCTTCTCCCCTCCTCCCTGCCTGTAACAGAGGACAGGGCCTCCACTCCAAGGTCAGAGAGCGGCCTTAGCGTCCAGAGGACTGGAGACTGAATCCCGAGCCCCTGATGCATCTCTCATGCTGCGTGACCTTAAACAAGTTGCAGGAATGGGGCCTCTGCGGCGTTCCTGAGGCACAGCGGGCCCCACATACCTCCATGCGGTGACTGCGGATTAAGTAAGGTGGCTCACAGGAAGCCAGAGCAAACGTGTGGGGCGGGCGTGGGATCCCTACGCTCCCCATTCACTGCCCCGGGAGAGCAGCTGTGGGGCCATCAGGTCGGCAAGAGATGAAATGAGGGACATCAGATCGTGTCCTGGCAGACCGGGCTCCGAGGGAGGATGAGCAAGGATGCAGCAAGGAGGCCTGCACGCTCGAGGTGGTCTTGGAGGGAAACAGCCTGGCCCCTAGGAACACCGACGGGGTGCCCCAGCACCGCCGGGAACAGCCCATCTCCCGGCCAGCAGAGCGCTTGCAGGACGGCCACAACCCCTCCCGGAGAGGGTCACAGCCTTGGCCGTCTCATTTTTTAAACCCATCATGATTTTGGAGACACAGGCCAAGTAGGCAAGCATCTTTGCTCCTACTTTACAGGTGGGCAGACTGAGGCCAGGGGCCATGACTTGCTACTAGCCGGCGGCAGAACGGAGCAGGACCCACTCGAACCTCCTGCTGTCAGCTCCAACGTCAGATGCTTCCATCAACATGAGGAAATAGATTTGCCCGGAACTGAAACGCGGAACAATACGTTTTTATCGCATTATATTTAAGCTGAAATAAAGTTGAAATAACGTTGAAATAAAGTTGAGTGTGAATCAATTCTTTTAATTGAAAGGCATTGAAAACACATTGGATTTGTATAATACCTGAAAAAGCACAGTGAGGAAACTTCCGGAAACAGGCAAATCTTTTGACATGTGAATAGTCATCCTTAATGTTTCTGCGCTGAAGGCTTTTTCTTCTTAAATATCACCATTTCTTAAACCAGGTCACACCTTTCTGAGTGGCCTGGCAGAGAACGGGTCCGACAGCACAGATCTCCTCCACCGACGGGCTATGCAACAAGTACAAGTAAGACCCATGTTTAAAAGAAGAAGAGGAGCCCTTGTAGCAATTTCTCTAATTTCCCTCCTGTTTCCTTTCTTGCCATTTCAACGTGTTTGTGGCTTGGCTCATATGAGCAGCAAACTGGCCGAGAGTCCTGGTGGTAAAGACGCTCTTGGGTCCCTTCAACCTGAGTGCCCCTCCCCCTGCACTGCCAGCCCCCCACAGACCGACCGACTGACCGCGATGGAACCTGCTTCTGGAGACGGAGATGTAGTTCACTACACCGTCCTCCAAGAGCTGGAGAGAAGCCGGGTCTGGACTTGGCGCCGTCCTGGTCCCAGGTCAGCACAGGGCAGCGGAGGGACCTCTGGGGGCACCGGAGATGGAGATGGGGGGCACCAGAGACGTGTGCCACTGTCCACCCCAAACTCAAGCAAGCTGCACACCTGAGAAATGAAGTGTGGTGCTTCTGCACACCGCCTCTTAAAATGAGATTTGATCCGACTTGCAGAGCTTAAAGAAGGATTTTTCAGAATTCTTCTTAGTCATGTATCAGCAAAAGACATTACAATAGTCAGGAATCATCCAAATGACAGGCTATTGTGTCGTATACCCACAAGTATTTGATTAACAAAAAGTTTTCTTAACTGAAGTGTAGTTGACATGTAATACATTGTTTCAAGTGCATAACAGATCTGATAGTCCGTAGGCATCCCATGAAGCTCACCACCGTCAAGGGTGCTCACCACCCATCACCCGTTATTATTGACTCCGACGTCCCACTGTGGAAACGTTACAGTATTCTCGGCGCTGTCCCCTGCTGTCCTTTTCATCCGCGTGACTTTACTGCACCACCGGGAGCCTGTGACTCCCGCAACCTTCACCCGCGTTGCCCAGCGCCCCACCCTCTCCCCTCGGCAACCCACGGTTTGTTCTCTGTATTTCAGGTCCGATTCTGCTTTTTGTTTATTCATGTGTTTTGTCTTTTAGATTCTACATGTGAGGAAGAGCGTATGGTATTTCTCTTTCTCTGTCGGACTTAGCTCACTCAGCTTTATACTCTGTCTCCATCTATGTTTCCACAAATGGTGAGATTTCGTCCTTTGTTCTGGCCAAGTTCTAGTCTACTGTCTGGACGCCGCGTCTTCTTCCACTTGTCAACAGATGGCACTTGGGTGGCTGCCACAATTTGGCTATTACCGAGCTGCCGCTATCAACAAGGTGTGCATGTATCTTTTCAAATTAGTGTTTTCATTTTCCTTGGCCAAATACCCACACTGCCATCGCGGGCTCATAGGGCAGTTCTATATTTAACTTTTTGAGGACACTCCATGCTGTTTTCCAGAGTGGCCTCCCCAGCTCGCCTTCCCACCCACAGCGCACGAGGCTCCCCTTTCTTCAAATCCTCGCCCACACCTGTGGTTCCCATGTTGTTGGTTTTAGCCATTCTGACAGGTGTGGGGTGGGATCTCATCACGGTTCTGGTTGGCATTTCTCTGATGATGAGCGACGTTGAGCATCTTTTCACGTGTCTGTTGGCCTTTTGTATGTCTTCTGAGAACTGTTTTTTTAAACCAACTTACTATGTTAATTTTGTTGGTTTCATGCTCTCATTGGAATCTTTTCAGATACTTCAGTGTTATGTTAGCCAAAATGTTTGTGAGAAACTCATCTGACAATGAAAGGAGCTTTGACAACCTGAGGGAGGGAAAGGGAGAAGCACACGGGAGATTTTCCTTCTTTTTAAGTCGTGAAGGAGGGTGAGGGTCCTGAAGTCCTTCCTGGGCTCCGACCGTGCTCCTTCCTTTTCAACAAGGTCCTACCATTGTGCTTTGTTCTCCGCGGATGAGAATGTTCTCTGCAGCTTTGAAGCGAGAGTGATGTGGCTCTGGAATCTGAGAGGCAAGAGGGAACTTGGTTCCAATCTGTCCGTTTTACGGGCCGTGAAGCCGAGGACCGGGCAGCTGCGTGACGCTGGTTTCTGTCCACGGGTGGCTAGAGAGGGAGGTGGGGGGTGACGCAGGGGGAGGGGCTGGGGGTGTGGCAGGAGGGGCTGGTGACCCCGGGGGGCCTGCCGGGGCACTCTAGATGGTGACCCAGAGAACCGGCCCCGCTTTCTATCCTGCTGGAGGGTTACCCAGAGACCAGTTACTATGGAGAGGGCAGAAGCAGCCCTGCGAGCCGGTGGGGCTGGCCCCATGCGGCTGCGTCGTGCTCTCCGCCTTCAACGGCGCATGAGTCGCTCCGTTATTGACGCTGCCGTCATCGCCGCCCTGACGGGAAAAAGAATCTTCGATTCCCATTTGTTTTCCTTTTGCCAAAATAATAAAGACGTGATGAGTGTCTGTAGTCATGCCCACCCCCTCTTCTGGAAGAGAGAGCCAGTAAAAAGCAGGGGGAGGGCACAGTCATCCCCCAAACCGGGGACGGAGAAAGCGAAGTGCGCCGGTACCAGTCTGCGAGGCCTGAGCTCCTGTTCTGAGCACGGAAGCAGGGAGAAGGGAGGGAAAGGAGGCGAGGAAGGAGGATGTGGGGAGGGATGGACGGAGGGGCCAAGGGCAGGGAAGGAGGGCAGGAGGGGGGAAGGGAGGAGGGGAGCAAGGAGAAGGGAGGGACAGGGATTCCTGGTACGTTCTTGCCGCAGCCCGTTTCACCTCCTGAGTGCAGCGTGCAGCCCGCGGAACCGCAGAGGTGAAGGAGGCATCCGTAGTTTGGGAAGGGAAGGAACGGACGGGCTCCAAGAAAGGATAAGATCCGGAATAAAGGGAAGGACCTCAGAGAATCAGGACGGAGGGAGAACTGGGAGCAGGCCCCCTACCCACCCCCCTCAGAACAGAAAACACCAGGAAAGCGGCTTCCTCACGGTGCCCGGAGGCCGGGAAGGGAAATCAGTGTCACCGGGTCGCGCCTCATCACGGGGGCCGTGGGGGTGCCATTTGGGAAGGGCTTTTTAAAAGCATGTGGCACACACAGTTCTCCAGGTACCTGCGCTGATTCTTGCTTTTCCCGCTCAAGTGAGATAATACCCACTTAGGAGGGGGCCCTGATGGACAGCCAAGGACCCCCTGCTGGCCGCCAGGAGCCAGGATGCAGCTTCCTCAGTGTGCACCATCCCCGGCCAGAATGAGAGGGCTGCCGTCATCCCCAGCCTGTGCCCACAGGGGCGGGGTGTCAGTCCCCGTGACTGTGGGGAGACAGGGACCCCGGGCAAGGGAGGACTCTGACTCTCGGCTTTGCTCTGTCTGTGCTGATCACACAGCTGGGGGCCGGCCACTGAGACGCAGAAGACGGCGATCAGCAGTGCTGGGTGCCCGGTGGGGGCTGGAAGGGACACCAGTCCCGGCATCGGCCTGCGTTTGCAGACCGTGCTCCTACTTCAGCCAAAAGAAAACTCCAAATCACAAAACAGGATCGACTTAGGCTATGGCCAACTGACATATGCTGTTAGAAGAGTCATCCTTTCTTGGGGTTCCTGGTTTGGGGGCCACCTGCAGCTGTGCAGAGATCTGACATCATGTGATGTACACATGTGTGTGTGGCCAGGTGTCTCTTCAGGCTTCTGCCTGGGCTGCCCTGGTGAGCTTCCCTTCCTTCTCACCTGGGACTGGCTTGCCAGACCCTCCAGGATGATGCATGGGTCCCAGCCACGCTCACCTCCACCTGCCCTCCCAGCTCACTCAGGGCTCCATCAGCAACACAGCTACGCAGGTGCACAGAGCATTGGCAAGAAGCCCTGTTCTGTCTCAGCAGGTTGTGTGGTCTCAACTTTTCCGTGTCTGAGTCTCTACAAAATGAGGTAGGTTATTCCAGATTGTGTACTAGAAGTTATTATAAAATCATGATTATCCTTATGATTTAAACACTGAAGACTATTTGCTTCGACTTTGTTTCTGGTAACATGATAGATGAACTCTCCAGAAAAGCCAGTCCTCGATTAGCACACGTAACATGCCAGATAAGTCAGAAGAAAACAACCTCTTTTGATGAGGGATTGACTTTGAGGACAGTGAAGGTGATTCACCAGCCAGAAACACATGTGTGAGTGGGGGAGATCTGTATGCCCTCACCCTGGTACTCTGTCGGTCCCAGGTGCTCTTGGCCTGACTTTATGGACCTCACACTCAGAGGGAGACAGCCTGAAGCTGAGCATGGCGGCTAGAGCCTGAAGCCAGGACCCCCAGGACAATACACTTATCAGTGAATAGCAACCCCTGCCCACAAAGAATGACCATAAGGATGCATGTCAGCCCCAGCCTCAGCTCTGAGGGGAGCACAAGAAGTCTTCCTGGAAACTCCTGGCCACAAACCTGTGTTCATGTGGTTTGAATCCAAACTGTTTACTAAATGTATGATTTTTTAAAAAAGATGAAAGTGTAAAGTTTTCCTGGGTTGATAGTGTCTGAAAAAGAAAGTCAAATCCTCTCTTGAGAAATGGGTTATATCAAAGTATATAGAGGACTTAGAGAATTCCTAGAAATATATTCTGGATATGGAAACTTTAGTGACTTAGACAGCTCGTCCCCAAATGAAATACTTAAGTGTAAATCTAACAAAAAAGGCATAAGATTTATATGCTGAAAACTCCAAGATGTTCCTGAAAGAAATCAAAGTAGACCTAAGTAAATGGAGAGGCATACCATGTTCATAAACTGGAAGACTCAATCTAGCCAAGATACCAATTCTTCCAAAAGTGGCCTGTAGATCTAACGGAATTCCAATAAAAATCCATGATGGACTTTTCACAGATATAGAGAAGTTGATTTTATATTATTATTTTTAAAGATTTATTCATTTATCCCAGAGAAAGAGAGAGAGAGAGAGAGAGCAGGGGAAGGTCAGAGAGGGAGAATCTTGAAGCAAACTCCCCGCTGAGCACAGAGCCCAAAAAGGGCTCAATCTCACCATCCACGGCATCATGACCTGAGCCGGAACCAAGAGGTGGACATTCGACTGACTGAGCCACCCAGGCACCCCTAGAGAAGATGACTTTAGAATTTACATGGGAAGTCAAGGCATTAGAAGAGCCAAATCATTTCTCAAAAAGGGGAATGAAGTTAGAAGAAAGCACCACTGGTCTTGAAGACTTTGTGTAAAGACGGTATTACAGGAGGGGTTCTGGCCACAGTCCAGAGACAGACCCACGGTATTGGTTGTTTTTTGGTGAAGCTTCGAAAACATGTCAGTGGAGAAAACATAGTCTTCTCAGCAAATTAGGTTGGAAAGAATTGGTCATCCATTTAAAAAACATGTCTCAAGATAATCCTCCCTCTTTATGCAAAAATTAACCAAAATAGATCTCAGAACTAAATGTAAAATATAAAACTGTAAAAGAAAGTACAGGAGTAATTGTTTGTGATCTGAGAACAGGCAGAGTCAATAGCGTAATTCACAAAAAGAAAAATCAATAATTGGATTTAATCAAAAGTAAAACCTTTTTATCTGTGAGAGACACTCCTAAACAGATTCAAGCTGACCTGTGGCAGGAAGTGTTTGTCACTCATGTCCGGTAAAGGACTGTGTCCAGAACATACAGAGAACTTCTGAACATCGACAGTAAGAAACCAACAACCCGATGAAGAAATGGGCAACAGACACATCACCAAAGAGAACATATGGGAAGCACTTGGCACTCACTGTTAGCCACTGGGGAGTGCCACTTAAAACCATGTTGAGAGACTCCTACTTGCCATTAAAGCACCTTCCGTGAAACACTGTGACGTGGGGCACGGCTCAGAATGGGCGCAACTGAATACTCAGGTGTGGATGGTGGGAATGTCATTCCCACTCGGGTGGGAGTGACAGCTGAGCTGTGCGCCACCCTGGGCGACTCTAGAGGGCGTCTGGTAACTGGGGCACACACCTAGCATGTGACCAGCACTCCCATCCCCCCAAGGACCCTTGAGCAGTGGGTCTTCATCAGGGCAGTTACCCCTGGGGACATTTACCAAGGTCTGGAGGCACTTTGGTTGTCACAGCTGGGTTGGGGTGTTACTGGCCTCTGGAACTTGGAGGCCAGGGATGGAGGCAAACATCCTGCAATGCATAGAGTAGCCCCCACACAAAGTATTAACTGTCCCAAGATACCAGTCACACTGAGGTTGAAAATCCTGCCCTGTAGAAATGAAGACATGCTCACAAAAAAGCCTGCACAGGAATGTTTGTAGAAACTCTGGCCTTAAATATTATAAAACCCAGAGAATAACCTAAATGGGCTTCAGCAACAAGGAGCAGATCCACAGAGGAGCACAAGGCACCATGCTGCGGCTCAGCAGTGAGCCCGAGCCAGCTCCTCACAGAGGGACAGGGCGGTGGGTGTCCGAGATGCCCTGCCTTGTCGGTCACCTAACCCTAACCCTAACCTGGAAGGTCACCTACTGTGAGATTCCTTGCATACTGCGTTTCAGAAAGATTAAAACCGGTGAGAGGGAGCAGGTGAGCAGTTTCCTGGGGACTAGTGTGGGGGGAGAGGTGGTGAGCGCAAGTGTGGAGGCACGTGGGAGCGATTTGCCATCAGATGCATCTTCCCTTACTTCCCTCACTATTCACGGAGCTACACGCTCCCCCAGTCAATTTTATTGTGTGTTAGTTTTAAGAAAAATATTAAAAAGTTATCATTAAAAATGAAAAGAGAAGCAAAACTAGGAGAAGGATTATTGTCCAGAATATATAAAGAGTTCCTATGTGTCAAAAGGAAACCCCCGAGACGTGGGTGAGACACATGAACGGACATTTCAGAGGAGACGGGAGTGGGCGCATGAGCGGCCAAACACAGAGAGAGAGAATAAAAAAAGATGTTCAACCTCTGTAGTCACCAGAAAAATGCACATTAAATCAAGAGTAAGGTAATAGCTCGTATTCCCCTATCAGAGATCAGGCAGCTCCACAAGAGGCCGCGTGAAGATGCGGAGTAACTGAAACTCGCAGACACTTGCGTCACAAGAATTAAACTGGTAAAATCTCTTCTGAGATCCAGCATTATCTACTCCCGGGGGTTGAGGAGTGTTTCCCTGAAAGACAGGTCCACGTCCTAACCCCTAGAGCCTGTGAATATGACCGTATTTGGGAAAAGGGTCTTTGCAGAGGGAATAAGGGAAGCATCTGGAGGAGCCGTTGCCTCAGCTCACCCAGACGGGCCCCAGAGCCAATGACAGGTGTCCCTATAGGCGGCAGAGGGAGATTTGAGCTGGGCGAGGCGAGGCCCCGTGATGTTGGAGTGTGGTCATCACACCTCAGTCTCAGACTCTGGCCCCCAGGGGTGCAAGAGAGTCATCTCCATTGCTGGGCGTCGCCATTTGAGGCTATTTGTGCAGCGGCTGCAGGGCACGGACACACCTACTGCTGGTAAAGGTGTGCACACCGCCATGACCCAGCTGAGGAACTCCCGGACGGAGTCCCATTCCGTAAACACTTCGCTCTGTCACTGCCAGGACCACATTTCACACTAGAATTCAGTGCCTGGGTGTGTGTGAGGGGAGCCCAAATTCCCGGGTCCTCTTCCGGAAGAAGAAGAAGCAGACTTTGTCCGTTGTCTTCTGTCTCGTTTTATTCTCTTCTGCTCTATTCTATCCCCTTTTCATGAAAAAATAAAATGCTGGTTGCGTCTCATTAATTTCTTAATCCACGGAGGATCACGACTGTCCGTTTGGAACCACGGCCCTAAAGAACTCTTGCCTGTGTTCGCACCAGCTGATACCAAAGGTTCATAACCTCGAAGATGATGACACGCAGTGGGGCCCACACCACGTCCCTCGTTGCGAGAGCAGCCGCACACTGGACACGGCAGGCGGGTGGGAATGAAATCCAGTCGAATCAACATGAGTAAATCTCAAAAACATGACAGCGCGTGAAAAATGGGAAGTCATGGAGGAATATATACATAATGGCCTATTTGCATAAAGGTCAAAAACAAGGAAAACAGTGTCTCGCGGTGACATGCATACGGAGGAACTCCTTTTAAGAGGAAAGGGAACGGGGAAGACTGAGCTATTCAGCTGCCCGTGTGTTAGGGAAGGAGTGTATTGGAGGAGGGACCGGGGCAGGGGTGTGATGGGGAGGGACCCGGGGAGTCCCCCGAGGTCCCCTTCCATGTATCGGACCTCCGTTCTCCAGCATCTGCTTGAGTGCGGTGGGCTTTACCTGTCACCTTCTCCTGGGGGCCGGCGCTCCTCGCCCGCCTCACACACGTTCTCTTCTTCCTTCCAAGGACATGAACTTTTCTTCGAGCAGCCGTGTTCCCGGGTCCAAACACTCCCGTGCGCTTCCTGCAGGAACGCTGTGCTGAAACCAAGTTGGTTCACGGAGCCCCCCCAGGCCGGGCTCGCATCGCCACATTCTTCCGTTTACTCAGCGCGCACGTGATGACCCACCTGCCCTGTTCCTGGCACCGTGCTGCATGCGGGGGCGGGAGGGGTGCCGGCAGCGGCGAACGAAAAGGTACGTCACCGTCTTCGTGACCTTTCAGAGTGATGATACGGGGTCTGCGTCCACATGTAATTTTAGTGAGACTAAAGCTTGTCTTCATTGTATGGCCATAATAGAGGACATTCTGCATTTTCTTAAAAATTGGAAAATTGGAACAAAAATCTTTGAGAGTAGCAGGTGTTGGGGTCTCATTTTGCTTTTCTGGCTTTTCCCCTGCCCTCGTTCGTCTCCGTCTCCGCCTGCTGGGCCTGGCGTATGCTCAGCGACCAGGGCCCGTTGCTCCTACGGCAGCTGGAGAGGTTTTCACGCAGAGGGGAAAGATGGCCTCTCTTGTAAGACGGTCTTCTCTGGCTTTCTCTCTGCCCCAGCTAGGGGTAGGGTTTTGTATAAACGTACAAACATTGTGCCCCCACCCTGGATTTCTCTCTTTCAGCATGTGATCATTCCAGGTCTTCTGCAGCATTTAAAGGTTGGGGAAGGGACCTCACGCTAACCCTCGGGGCCTTTACCCTTCGAAAGAGCGTAAGATCTACCCACCACAGATTCCGCTACAGCATCTCTTCAGAGACCGTCCATCAGAGTCAGAACAAAGTCTAACTCCTGGCAGCATAAAGCGCCGTTCAGGACCGGGCTCCTTTCCTCGTGCCTCCTTCCCGCGCTCCGGCTTCCTGCGGACCGGCAACCGCGACCCCGAGCTTGGAATGTGAGTGAAGCCAACTGAGCAAGTGAAGATTTATCGGACTGAGTTCAATTCATATTAATTAAACACTTACGGGCTAAGCATTGTGCCACGCTTGCTGGTGTGCAAGACAGAAACTCCGGTGCCATCCAGTCAGTGGTGACCAAAGGAAGCACAGACATCGCGACAGAGCAGAGGCGCCGCTACGAGGAACTCCCGGCGTCCGTCCAGCATTCCAGGGCACCAAGAATTCCCAGCGTAGTTTCTCCTCGGATTCTTACAACGCACTGAGGAAGTGGGGCCAGTCCCCACTGTCCTGTTTTACAAACGAGGGCATTGAAATCAGAGACATATATTTTCCTAAGCAGAGGGTTGGAAAATGCAGGGACCCGAGCACAGACACCTGGGCTCCAAGCCTCCAGAGCCCGGCTCCTCTGCTCTGCTCGTAAGTCCCGACCCGGCCAGCCAGCCCGGGGCAAAGGTCCTCTGAGCACGCGTCCCGGACAGGCCCCCATTTCAAGAGCTTGGCGCCCAGCAGAGAAGACACCCGCAGTGTCGCACACGTAAAGTTCCACGTCTGTGGACCGAGAACGGGCTCCCTGAGTGACGTGCCTTGTGCACGGCTGCCTGCGAGGGGCTTTCCTGGGGCAGAGATCGCCTTAGGGGATTCCGACCTGCCCTCCTCTGGAGGCTGGCAACTGTGTCCTGCCTGTGGGGTCCAGCGGCGTCTTTGCAGTCATTAAAGAGAAAGTGGGTGGTGTCTGCTCGTCACTCCCCAGCAGTCAGTCCTCTCTCTCTCTCACTCTCGTTCGCAGAAAGTCAGACTCGCCGGGCAGCCCTTATCTCCATGACGTCATGCCGGTTGCTTGGGGCCCTGATTTATTTGGGACGTGTGTACATGAACTGTGCGAGGCTTCTCCCCTCTCGCTCTCCGAGGATTCTCTCAGACGGGCACCATCAGTCATTTACGTGCTGGAGAACGTTGCGGGTCCTTTAGGAGGAAGCCAGACTTGTCACACCTACGTTAAAACTTTGTTTTATTAAATACCGTGTTCTTCAAACCCAAGCAGCATGGGCTTGGTCTTTTTAATTTTCACTTCCCAGTAAAGAACAGCGAAATCCTCGTACTTTGACTTTCAGTTATTGGATAGAGGAGTTCCGTTGACTGATAGTTCTAGAAAGCCCTCAAAAAACAGTATTTGGTGTTTTCTATCCCAGATGCTTTAACCAAATGTTGTGATTTTTGGACATAAAATTCACTTCGCTGTGTCTCTCATTTCGAGTGGGTGGGAGCATCCAAAAGGAGTATTTCACAAATCCAGCTTTTAGATGTTACTAACGTACGAATGTGATGATGAATCAGTTTCTGTTTAAATGGCCCATTTTTCACGGATTTATCCACCGCCGACTAATGGATGTTCATTCGATGGGTCTTTGGATTTCCAGTCTCCACCTCAGACAGGCTCAACGACTTTCAAGCCAGTCAAAAGCCTGCCCAGAGGAAAAACAGAGAGAGAGATATAAAATATTTCCTCTGTGTTGTCCCGATAATATTTTAAGAGTCATGGAACTTGTGTGCTCCATTTAATGACAGAGAAGGAATCCAGGTCTCCTCAGAAATATGAGAGGCGCATCAGTCAGGTTCAGCTGCGAAGCACAGAAGATCCAAGAGCGCCAGAAGCAGCAAGGACACTTAGCGAGTTCCCGTAGACTGTATCTGCAGTGCTCCGGGAGGCCCAAGACTCCGTGGTGTTCTGGCACCGGCTGTTCATCCTTTCTGATGGTTGCGTAATACTCCATTGTGTAGACGGACCACGTCTGCTTTTCCCGTTCATCTGTTGAAGGGCATCTCGGCTCTTTCTATAATTTGGCGACCGTGGCCATTGCTGCCATGAACACTGGGGTACAGATGGCCCTTCTTTTCACATCTGTATCTTTGGGGTAAATACCCAGTAGTGCAATGGCAGGGCCATAGGGAAGTTCTATTTTTAATTTTTTGAGGAAGCTCCACGCTGTTTTCCAAGTTGGACGGCACTGGAGGAGATGATGCTGAGTGAAACAAGTCAAGCAGAGAGAGTCAATTATCATATGGTTTCCCTTACTTGTGGAGCATAAGGAACAACATGGAGGACATGCGGAGATGGAGAGGAGAAGGGAGTTGGGGGAAATCGGAGGGAGACAAACCATGAGACTGTGGACTCTGAGAAACAAACTGAGGGTTTTGGAGGGGAGGGGGTGGGAGGATGGGTGAGGCTGGTGGTGGGTACTAAGGAGGGCACGGACTGCACAGAGCACTGGGTGTTATATGTGAACAATGACACTTGGATCCCTGCATCAAAAACTAACGATGTACTGTATGGTGACTAACGTAACACAATTAAAACAAAATAGTGTTCTGAAAACCCCGGCCTTGGGGCACCCGGGGGGCTCCGTGGGTTGAGTGGCGGACTCTGGATTTCTGCTCCGGTCGTGATCTCAGGGGCATGAGACCGAGCCCCGCATCGGGCTCCCTGCTCAGCACAGACTCAGCTTGGGACACTCCCTCTCCCTCTGCTCCTGCCCCCGCTCTCGCTCGCTCTCAAATAAATAAATAAATAAATAAATAAATAACTCTTGGAAACAGGAGGGAGAGAAAACCCAGTCCTCTCCTCTGTGTCTGTCACTTTCAGTGCACTGGCCCTTCCCTCTCTCCCCCACGAAGTGTATGTTTACAGTATTTGGTCACACATTATACATATTCGAAGAAAAATCAGTGGAGGAGTTACTCACATTTCCATCATCCCAAAGATGAGCAGTGCTGCCATATTGGTCTATAAACTTCCAGTTAGTTTCTTTTTTATACAAACAGACATATTTATGTATGTACAAAGAATTGGTTCCTACAAACTCTTTGTAACCCGCTTTTGTCCCCTAACAAATTATCATAAACATGTTCTCTTGCCAATAAATTTGTTTATGGTTGTGCAATATTGTATTGTGTGGATGTAATTGTACATTTCTAATCCCTGTCAAAAGATTTTTTTATTAGTCTCAGGGGTAGAATTCTGTGATTCATCGCTTGCATACAGGACCCAGTGCTCACTGCCTCCCGCGCCCTCCTTACTGCCCATCCCCCAGCTACCCCCTCCCCCAATCCTGTCCCCTCCAGCAACCCTCAGTTTGTTCCCTAGAGTTAGGAGTCTCTTATGGTCTGTCTCCCTCTCTGGTTTCGTCTTGTTTTATGTTTTTCTCTCTTCCCCTGTGATCCTCTGTCTTATTTCTCAAATTCCACACATGAGTGAAATCATACGATAGTTGCTTATTTCGCTCAGCACAATACCCTCTTTGTTGCAAATGGCAAGATTTCATTTTTTTAGTGGCTGAGTAGTACTCCACTGTGTTTGGAACCACATCTTCTTTATCCACTCAACTGCCGACGCATGTCCGGGCTCCTTCCAGAGTTCGGCTATTGTGGACGTTGCTGCTATGAACACTGGGGGGCACCTGTCCCTTCGGATCCCTGTGTTTGTATCCTTTGGGGAAATACCTAGTAGTGCAACTTGTTTTTTTAGTTTTCCCTAATTTTTGCTCTTACAAATAACTGTGATAAATATTCATGTGAGTATATTCTTGAGCTTGTCTTTTTATCATTATCTTTGTTGACTAATGGTCACAAGACAGCTGCCTCAGCTCAAAGCAGCTGCATCTCAAGCAGGAAGGTAAGAGGTGATGGGGAAGGGAACTGTTTCCTCGTGAAGACGTACCTTTTCATTGGTTAAAAAAATAAAAAATGTTACCAGAGTATCCCTCGACTGTTTCACCTTATACCTCACGACGCGAGCTCAGCCATGAACATGTCGCAAACCCTCCGGGCGGAGCGGAATAGGAGTCCCACGGCTTTTTCAGCCCAGTCATGGCTCGTCTCTGGACTTGGGGCAGGAGCCTGCCTTCTCCCAACACGAAGTGTTTTCACCCCATCTGACCAGGGTGGGGGCCGTGATAGCAGGTAAGACAGGAGAACAGGGCTTCCGGGCAGCAGTGGGAGTGTCTTTGGAATGGTGGGCTGTACGGAGAGCCCAGAGGCAGCTTCCCCCCCACTCAGTGGCTTTCACTACAGGAGAAAACCCCTCACCGAGATAGAATTGTATTAGAGATTTTTTTTTTAAGATTTTATTTATTTATTTGACAGAGATCACAAGTAGGCAGAGCAGCAGGCAGAGAGAGAGAGGGAGAAGCAGGCTCCCTGCTGAGCAGAGAGCCCGATGTGGGGCTCGATCCCAGGACCCTGGGATCATGACCCGAACCGAAGGCAGAGGCTTTAACCCACTGAGCCACCCATGCGCCCCGTAGTAGAGATTTCCATCCTCACTTGGCCTAACCAGTCATGTCTAGCCCCGAGTCCCTGATGCGGCACCTTTCCTTGGGTGATTGGCCAGCTAGCCAGCGGCAGGTGGACTGCACTGGACCACTGCTATCACGGAAGGGGAAGCACTTTGCTCTCACTGGAATAGGCACTTACCCTGGATATGGATTTGCCTTCTCTGCATGAAGTACTTCTGCCCGAACGACCAGCCACGTGCTTACAGAGAGCCTCGTCTACCACAAGGTATTCCACACAGCATTGTTTCTGGCTAAGGAGCTCACTTCACAGCAAAAGAAATGCAGTCATGGGTCTGTGCTCCTAGAGTTGACCAACCTCACCATGTTCCCGTGAAGCAGTGGGTTTGATAGAACGCTGAAATGGCCTTCTGAAGACTCAGTTAGAGCCCCCGCTATGTGGTGACACCTCATAGATATCACCTGTAGGTGCTGACACCTCGTAGATGTCACCTGTAGTGCTGACACCTCGTAGGGCTGGGTCAAGGTTCTCTAGAAGGCTGTACGTGCTCTAAATCAGTGTCCAAGGTAAGGTGCTGTTTCTCCCAGCCAGGGTTCATGGGTCCAGGAATCCAGGGGTGGAAATACCAGTGGTGTCACTCAGCATTACTCCATGTGACCCCTGGGCAAAACGTTTTCTTCCTGTCCTACAACCTTAGGCTTTGCTCTCATGCGGGTTTTAGTTGCGGAGAGGCGAATGCTTCCACTAGGGGACAAAACAATGATTCCATTGAACTGGAAGTTAAAACTTCCACTCGGCCACGTTGGGCTCCGATGCCTCTGAATTAACAGGCAAAGAGGGGGTCATTGTGCTGGCGAGGGCGATTGATCCTTATTACCAAGGGGAAACAGGACTGCCATTCACAATGGAAGTAGACAAGGGTACGTCTGGAATCCCGTAGGGCGTCTCCTGATGTTACCATGCCCTGTGATTAAAGTCAGTGGAAAATACAAGAACCCAGTGCAGGCAGGGCTAGTCGTGGCCCAGACCCTTCAGGAATGGGGGTTTGGGTCCCTACCAGGTAAAGAATGACAACCGGCTCAGATGCCTGGTGAGGACAGAAAGAATACAGAATGGGTAGTGGAAGAAGGTCGTCGTCATACCAGCTATAGGCAAGCGACCAATTGTAGAAGAGAGGACTATAATTTTCAAGAGTATTTCTCTCTTATTTAAGTCATAGGATCTCAAGCAGAGGCGTGAACACCACGCAAAGGCATGTCATCCTCTTCTGGGGAGAGAGCACGTGAGCAGCTGCACGCAGCATGGTTGTACCGTGTGAGGCGGGGGTGTGGCTTTGTTTGTGTCTTTACATGGAGATGCAACATGGCTTTGGGCCATGTGCATGGTGCCAGGTTGACGAGGGGTGGATTGTGACCGTCAGCTTTATGTGTCCACTTGGCTAGGCCATAGTACCCAGCTTTTCAATTAGGCACTAATCTAAGGGCTGCTGAGAGGGTGTTCTGTACTTGATGTAGACGACCTACCATCAGCTGCACTTACGTAAAGGAGATTGTCCTGAATGATCTGGCGGGGAGGGGAGGAAACTCGCAGTGCAGAAGAGAAATCCTCCCTGAGGGAAGAGAACTTCCCTCGAGTGTGGGCTCCTGCCTGAGCAGCCGGGGGTCAGCTTACAGATCTGGACCCGGAAGCCAGACTCCACGGTTGGCTAAGCCAGTCCCTTCCTGTAGGTGCCCCCGTCTCTCTCTCCCCGCCCCCACCTCTGTTGCTATATATGCTTCTCTTTCCCTAGTGAGTCCCGGACTGAAGTAGACACGAAGGCTTGAAACTCAGAAAGTAGATTCTTCCTGTGTTCTCCAGCTCTCCATCCAAGGCCAGATGGGTTCACTTCGAGCTTTTGAAATGTTTTCACACAAGAAGAATGCCAGGTCAGATTTAATCATTTTATTTATACAAAATAATAGAATGGATATAAAATGAGATTTCAGGTTCCTATATATTACCCAAATGTTATAATTTAATCCGAATGTCAGTGTTCATCAGGCCCACAGACCATACACCATACTGGGTCCCTGGTACCGATGCGTGGAGTTGTCCTTATCACTGGGTTTGGAGGAGAGAAATTTCTCCAGCAACCAAATAGCTTCTGGGGCCTCTATTCAGCCAGAGATCCCAATCCTAGGTAATCAGCCAATTTCGGAATGGCGGCAGTTACTCGTTTGTAGAAAGGGGCGCTGATGGAGGCCTGCAGCGTTTGGATCATGGGGCGCCACGGAGGAACCTGGTCTGCCAAGGTCACAGAGACATTTTGATGCAAAAAACAGTGTTTGTTAAGAACTCACAGATCCTGTAAGACTCTCGTGGAATTTCTATGAAAAGTGTCACCGTATTTTGAAAGAAATATTGCAAACTGACCTCTTTGCTTAGAAGTCCTAGGCATGTCCCATAACCGCTCATGCTGTGACGATACCCCTCCTTGGCACGGCCCGCCGTGGTCTGCAGGGACGTTCCCACAGTCTCAGCTAATCGTCACAAATTCCTACAGTAGAAAAGTTGACTCCTGTTTCTTTGTGATCTGCACCTGTTGGACCCTTTCTGTGGGTCAGGAGTGGGCACAGTGCACAGGGGACGGCATGTCTGCTGGACGTTACAGGGCTCGTCTGCTCTCAGGCCTGGTGACTGATGGAGGTCGTCCGCTAGCACTAGCCACAGCGACCACGGGAGCATTTCCACAGGCCCCCCCACATGGCCTGGACTCTCTTACCACATGGGTAGGGTAGTGGGATCGAAGCCTCTGGCCTGGTACCCCATTGGTTGGGCAGTAGGAGGCCCCCAGGGCAGGGAAAGCAGGTCCACCCACCGGAGACAACGCAGCCTCCTCCTCATCACACCGGCTGACTCAGATGTTTGAATGAGAGGGTGTGACGGTCCAGAGCTGCAGCCAGGCCAGGATTTGGGGGTGGGGGTGGGGTGTAAAACACGACGTCAGAGCCGGCATGCCCTGGTGCGAATCCCGGTTCTCTCACTTACGCCTGAACTAATCGTGCTGACTGCAGTTTGTGTGGTCATGGCTCAGGGACTCATCGAAGACCGCGGTGTCTCGTGAGAATATCCTGGGAAGTAACTGAGTTAACCAGGTCAGGTGCTTACAGCGTGCGGGGTGGGGGTGGGGGGTCGCTGCTGTCACCGTCGCTCCCGTTCCTGCCCGGGCCCCACGAGCCCCCCATCGTATGTGGTGGGCTGTGCGTGGCCACCGTCCACGCAGGGCCCTGACAGCCCAAACTAGCCGTGTTTAATTTAACGTGTCACCTCTTGGCGAGATCCAGGGAGGAGCCAGGAGCCCCGGGGCTCGCACAGGGGAGGGAAAAGGCAACTCCCATAAGAACAAGGCTGCGCCAGGGTCTGCGGACCTGGGTCGCGTCGGTGTCCTGGGTGCAGCCGGGCATGCTGAGCCCCGTCTCCGCCTGGGCTGACGCGGGTCCCGGACACAGAGGGGCGTCAGTTTCCCTCTGCCCATTGTCCCCTGCTCTGCGTCTGAGGCAGGGTTTCTGGGCCTCGGCTTCAGCCCGCCGGGCAACCCCGGGGGTTAGGGGCACCGGAGAGCCGAGTCCCCTGCTGACGAGGTGGCTGGGCGAGGGGCTGCGCTGACACCAGGCACCAGCGTGATCTAAGCTGCCGCATGATTTCTGCGGTTCCTCCTCTTGAAGCTGTGTCTTCATCCTGTCTGTCGGGGTCCAGGGCAGCCCACCTGGGGGAAAATACCCCCTATGAGGGCTTGTCGCCCGTCCCCACTCCGATGTGGGTCTGCTGGAAATGGAGAAGTCAGGTAGCCAGTGAACACCTCCTAGGGGCTCCCACGTAGAGTGACGCCCTGGTTCAGCACATGGTGTCCACCAAGCATGGTGCTGGGCTCCATGGGGTAGTGCTCCAGGCTGAATTGGGTCCCCAGATTTCCTAAGTCAAAGCCCTAACACCCAGTCATTGCCATAAACATGGCTGCGTTCGGATGTCGGATCTTCCAAGGGGCCGCGAGGTGACGTGAGGTCCCTGGAGTGGCCCTGATCCAATGTGACCTGTGTCCTTCCAGGAAGGGACTGGGTGACAGCTGCGGGCAGACAGCAGCCCGCCGGACCTCAGACATCCCGCCTCCAGACGGCAAGAGCTGCATCTGTGGTCCAGGCCGCCCGGTGTGTGGTACTTTGTTAAGGTCACTGAAAAACGGACATAGCTTGTAACAGTCTTTCTTTTTTTTTTTTCCCATTAAAAATTTTTTTCCTTCCTAATTATTTGTTTGTTTGTTTATTATTAACATACAGTGTATTATTAGCCCCAGGGGTACAGGTCTGTGAATCGTCAGTCTTACACACTTCACAGCACTCACCGTAGCACACACCCTCCGCAATGTCCATAACCCCACCCTCTCCCTACTCCCTCCCACCGGCAACCCTCAGTCTGTTTTGTGAGATTAAGAGTCTCTTATGATTTGTCTCCCTCCCAATCCCATCTTGTTTCATTTTTCCATCCCTACCCCTGACAGCCACCCACCCTGCCTCTCAACTTCCTCATATCAGAGAGATCATATGATAACTGTCTTTCTCTGATTGACTTATTTCGCTCAGCATAATACCCTCTAGTTCCATCCACGTCGTCGCAAATGGCAAGATTTCATTCTTTTGATGGCTGCATAGTATTCCATTGTGTATATGAACCACATCTTCTTTATCCATTCATCTGTTGATGGACATCTAGGTTCTTTCCATAGTTTGGCTATTGGGGACATTGCTGCTATGACCATGCTGGTGCACGTGCCCCTTCAGATCATTATGTTTGTATCTTTAGGGTAAAAACCCAGTAGTGCAATTGCTGGGTTGCAGGGTAGCTCTATTTTCCACTTTTTGAGGAACCTCCATGCTGTTTTCCAGAGTGGTTACACCAGCTTGCATTCCCACCAACAGTGTAGGAGGGTTCCCCTTTCCCCGCATCCTCGCCAGCATCTGTCGCTTCCTGACTTGTTAATTTTAGCCATTCTGACTGGTGTGAGGTGGGATCTCACTGTGGTTTTGATTTGTATTTCCCTGATGCCGAGTGACATGGAGCACTTTCTCGCGTGTCTATTGGCCATCTGGATGTCTTCTTCGGAGAAGTGTCTGTTCATAACAAAGTCGTTCTAAAAATAAAAACATTTCAACAAAGATGCTTTCTCACACCATCCCACCAGCTACTCAAAGTGTGCTGTTCAGTTCACCGGGTTTCCCGGTTCCCTCGTGACAGCTAACCTGGCCCTGGGAGTGACCTCGGGACCAGGGATCCTCAGGCGGACCCGGGCTGCGGCCACAGAGACTCAGGAGTCCTGGATCCAGGGTGCAGCATGGGAACCAGTGAGCCAAACGGTGCCCTCCCCCATTTGTCTCAGTGGGGTGTCCTCATGCGCAGCCCCGAGACCAGATGCCAACACCAAACCAGCCCAAAACTGAGCCCCATGTCCAACAGCCTCGAGATGGGGGAGACAGGAGGAGAGGCCAGACGGCAAGACCCGGAGGTGCAGAAAGTCCGGGCGCAGCCCCGGGGCCCCTGGAAGAGCGTGTCTCCAGAGGACGGGAACATCTGTGGGGTGAAGCATCACACACCGGGTCACTTAGCATCATTTGACTTTGTTTTGTTTAATTTTAAATTATTGTGATTTATTTATACTGCTCCATGGAAAAGCAACCTGTGGATTTTAATGGGTTTTAATGGATTTTAATGGATTTTAAAGTCAACCCTTTCCCTCAGGAATACGCACACACATGCACACACGCGTCCACACATGCACACAGGCACACGCATGAGCTCACACAGCACACCTCCCGCGTGTACGTGCACCTCACACACGTGTACACGTTCACACGTATGCCACACCCATACATTCTTGACACACGTGCACACGTCACACACGTGCTCACACCACATGCCCACATACACCTGTGCACAGCGCACACATCACACTGCTGTACACGTTCACACGCACGCCCCCCCCACGCACAGGGCTCCAGCGCACCCCTCCTCTCCAAATCAACCATCGCTCTGCACGTCTTCCTTCTGTCCGGTGTGTCCTCCCTCACCCTGGCGCTCTGGGCTGACGGGGCTCCCTCTGGAACAAGCTTCTTGGGGCGCACTCCGCTACCTGGTGCTGGTGGGCAAGCTGCTCGGGTGGCGGGTTCCCCCGCTCCCCTGTGATCCCTTCCTTCCTGGGCGCTCCCCTCCCCCGCCCGCAATCACAGATCTGCCTCCGCCTGCACGTGCTGCGGCGTTCTGCGCGCGTCCCTATAAGGCAATGTCGGACACCTCCTCTTCTTCCAGGCCTTTCCCGCCACACGGAAAGTGAGTGTGAGACTCAGCCCGGTACTGCGCATCCCCTGGTTTGTTCCTTCTCACTGCTGAGGAGCAGCTGGTGTGTGGACACACCAGGGCTGCGTCTCCGTTCAGTTGTTGGGGACACTTGGGCTGTTTTCAGTTTTTGGCTGTTTTAAACACACAGCTGCGAACGTTTGTGTGCAAACCTCTGCGTGAGAGCTAAATGCTTGTATTTATTTGGGGTAAATCCTGGGGCCGGAGGATGGCTGGGTCACATGCCAGGTGTATGTCTGACGTTGTTTTCAGAAGTTGCCAAAGGGGGTCACACCCTCAGCAGGGCCTGACAGCTGCTCTGCGTCCTGGCCAACAATTGGTATCCTCAGGTTGGGTTTTGTTTTTTTTTTAATTAAAAATTTTTAAGAATTTCAGGTTGGTGTGTAATGTACTGTGAGCTGTTTCTTATTGGACGCCACATGCTCCAGGTTAGCTTTCAGGGGCCTCGAGCCCTGTCTGCCCTCGCCCCGAGCGTCCTGCTGTCGGTGAGCGGGGCCCCGTGTCCAGCCCACACCCCATTCTGTGTGCTTTCTAGAGGATTCCCTCTAGCTTTCATTCAAGCACAGTTCTTTAAAAATGTTTGAAAGCCACCACCCTAAGTGACTCACCAACTCTCTCAGACGTGGTCTTGGTTGCAATCGCCGCCAAGCTAGGAAGTACAGAATTTAGCGGTGTAACCCACTCCCCCGAAGGAGGGTGTCAGAGAGGGTGTCCCTCCAGCCCTCCATCAGGATCTGTCAGCAAGTCACCAGAGAGGGAGGCGCTGGTCTCCAGTCTGGACTGGGCGGGGACGTGAGCCGGGTACCTCGCCTCTGGGGCTGACCTGCCGCCGTGTCCGTCCTCCCGGAGCCTGGCTGCCCGGTGACCATGAGTGCCCGCGCCCCTGGGGCTGGAGGCCTGCTTCCCTTCCCTGTCAGGGACGATGCCATGTCCTCCCTTTCTGCCCAGGACGCTCCTTGCCTGTTTCTCCCTCAGTCTCGCCATGACAGGCCGCTCGCTGCTAAGCCTCCGACCTGTGTCTTGTGAGACAACCATGCGGGTGCGGGCACTTCCCCGTGAAGCTGATGAACTCACAGCTCAGTCGGGCGCAGAAGGCTAAGCCCCCCGGCCCTCCTCCTCTGGGGACAGTTGAACAGAAGCAGGAAAAGAGCTGAAGGACCAAACCATGGAAGACGAGCGGCTTCGGAATAACCCGGAAATGACAGCCGGTGTCTGCGAGCATGGCCAGGCCGTCCCCGCGGGGAGTGCCCCACCCCAGAGCAAGACACATGACAGACACGCGGCACCGAGCACCGAGGCAGGTGCACAGAGGCCTCGTCCACGCTCGCGCCACCCCGCAAGCTGCCGAGAAACCAGACTTGGACTCCATGGACGTCAAGCACTTCGGGTTGGGTGAGATCTTGCTGTTGCGTTGTACAGTGTGACCCGTGTGTACCACTGAAGCCAAGGACCCCGGCCACGCGGAGCCGCCCCTGTATGGGGCGGACAAGATGCACGGCCAACCGGCTCGCCGCAACGCCGTTAACCTGGGTGCTCGGAGGCAGGATTTGCAGAGCAGGTGGACAGTCCTGGGCGGAGCCACCAAGACCAGGGCAGCCGGCACAGCCCCCTCCGTCCGGGCCGCTCGCAGGCTGCGGGCAGTGGGCGCCCAGCAGAGCTCTGTGTCCTGAAGTGGGAGCCTTCCAGCGGGAACTGAGACTTTGCCGGGCACAAGGCTCAGCCCCACAGGCCTGCCTCCCCTGTGGTTGTCATCCTGGTTTTCCTCGTCTTCTCTCTCGCTTCCTCTAGAGCATCTCCGCCTCGAGGCGAGGAGAGACATCGTGTAAGTGGGTCACAGGAAGGGATGTGGGGCAGGAGCAGCCGTGGCTGGAGTTTCGCTGTGTGGACGGACATCGTCCCCTCCCCTCTCCCACCGGCCACCTTCCGCACTGTGCTCTGTCTGTACCCTTCATCCTGGGGCCGGGTCCCGAACGCAGGCGCAAAAATCAGAGCAGTGGGTTGTGAGGAGACGAGGGGAGCGGAAAGTTGCCACCGAGGCGAGCGCATCACGAGCTTGGCCATTGGGCTTTCTCTCCGAGCAGCTTCCCTTTGGCCGTTGGCCCAGAAGTTATTTATAATCCAATAAAAATTAAAGGACTTATGGGAAGGATTTGCTTACAGACTGGATTGGCTCTGGCATTCAATTCATTGCTAATGTTAATTTCTGCTCGTTCTAAAAATTCTGAATATAGAGCCATTCTCTCTGCAGAGAAATCAGCAAGTAAACAGCTGAAACGAGCCTTCTTTCTTCCTCGGCGCTGGACACCATGGGCCCAGCCCAGTGTTAGGACGCAGCAGGTGCCAGCCGGTGTTTACCTCGGGAGGAGGATGTAAAAAGCAAGAAGAGAGCTAGACAGGCACGGCTGTCATCGTCCCAGGTAAGGCAGGACCCCACTTTGCATAAATAGAAGGGACTGAGCTCCCAGGCTTTTGGCCAAAGGAAAGCTCAGAAGACGGCAGATGCCCACGGGAGCACGGGCAGTCCCTGTGCCAAGGATCCTGTCCTCAACTGCTTGTTTCATGCTGTCCGTCCATCTTTCCGTCCCTGCTATTCCTGACATCCCAGAGGGCTTTGAGTGCCACATAAAACAAGGCTGAGGGACTGACCAGGACAAGGTGAGGTGTGGGCATGTCCGAGCCCCCAGGACATCAGTGCACAGACTGGTCATGAGACAGAGGCAGAGCGGTCTTGCTTTCTCCCGCGGCCACAAGCACTGACGGTGACCCTAGGGCGTGTGGCACGTGGGGGCCTGCAGGGGAGCTCACTCACAGTCACCGCAGCCCCGACTATCAGGAGCTACAGCCGTCTCTGGGCCCCACCGAGAGATGAGGGGGACCCGCAGCTCTGAGCACCGGGGGACCCTTTCTGGTGACTCATGCTGCCTCCAGGGAAGAGCCCTGTTTGCAGTAGGTGCCAACATCTCCCTAGATCCAGGGCGCCCTGGGGGCATCGAGGAATTTGTCCTCGACCGAATGTCTTCAGGGACACAGAGTGGACCCACGATGGCTCATTGCCTACAGTATCCCTCTGTACACACCGTGTTAGCGTCCTAGGGCTTTTGTAAGAAGTTACCAAAATGGAGACATAACACAAGAGAAATGTGTGTCCCCCAGTTCGGGAGGACACACGTCTGAAATCAGAATGTCAGCAAGGTCATGCCTTCCCTGAAGGTTCTGGGGCATCCTTGCCTCCTCTTCCGGCTCCGGGTGGCTTGTGGCCGCACCCCTCCGCACCCACCTCTGTCCGCACCGGCCGTCTTGTCTGTGTGCCCGTCTTCTTAGAGGGACACCAGCTGTAGCCGACCCTCGCTCGGTTACAGCCTCACTCTGTTTCCAACTCCCATCCTGAGGTGCTGCGGGTTAGGGACGCAATGTACCTTTGGGGGGACACGGTTTAACCCATAACACAACCCCTGAAAAATAACAAATCAGGGAATGTGGGGGAAATCAGCTCCGGGAAGGCCAGCGTCACAGCGCCGGGGGCCTCGGCCTCGCGGGTGGGACGTGTTGTGGCGTGTCCTCGTGCACACCCGCCTGCTGGCCGGAGCCGGCGGCCGAGAGCTCGCAGGCATGATCTCTGCCGTGCCGCTGACCTCCGGCCCGGCGTGCGGGGCACAGCTGACCCCAAAGCAAGGAGCACATCCCTTAAAGCAGGCGGACCTGGTCCAGATGTCCAGCTCTGGCTCTGCTCTGACTCGCCGACAGGCAGACTTGGTGCTGCGACGCCGAGCCGTGCCCGGGAAGGCCGGCGCTCTCGCTCCGAGCTAGAGGGCCCGGCCAATGCTGAGCTTCCAGAACAGGCAACAACCAAAGCGGAGCCGCATTCCTTTGTCTGCTCATTAGCCCAGCACTGTCTGCTCAGCTTCTGGCCGGCTACTGGCCTCGCGGCAGCCACGTCCCTCCTCCCCGAGTGCGGAGCTGTGCCCCTGACCCCCTGCAGGTGCCCTGCTCACCCCGAAGACCATGGCCGGAGTCCTCTTCACAGAGGCCCCGGGGACCTGTCTGGAGGCGCAGGACGAGGCTGTCACAGCCTCGCAGCCAACAACAGAGCGGTGTCCGACGCGGGAGAGCAGAGCGTCCGCCGCCCGCCTTCCTGGGTCCTCCCCCTCTGTTCTCGTCATCTCTTCACGCTCAGAACCATCGTCTCCTCCTGTCTTCAGCTCGTTCTTCATTGAAAGACTTTTCCATTTACTTCTTCAGTTGCGAGCATGTGCGTGAGCAGGGCGAGGGGTAGAGGGGAAGCAGAGCCCCCAGCCTGGACCCGAGTCGTGGGTTTCGTCCCCGGACCAGGGAGGTCATGACCTGTGCCAAAACGGCCGATCTTCAGCTTTGCTGGCTGAGCTGCCCCTGCACCCCCGTCTGAAGCATTTTAACACGTTATTTGGGTGCCTGTTCTCTGTGCCTGTGGGCTTGACGACCCCCGAGGTCAGGGTGAGCCCTGTCTCTGCAGCATCTGTATCGCCAACAACGCTTGGCTGGAAGACTCGGGGGTGTGTCGTTGCTTGGGGGAGAAACCCTCCAACCCAACCAAAAGAGGGCAGGAGGTGACGGTCCTTCCGCACAGCCCGCTGCCCCGGCTTTGGCAGCGCGTCGTATGCACCCCTGTGCCCCCAGGTCCCCGTGGATCCCAGAGACACCAGGGAGGACAAGCTCCCATTCTGTCCCGAATCTGCAGCTCGGCCTGCCTGGCCTTCATCGGGGAAGCTTTCCGCACTCTCGTAAAACCCCACCGGCGTTAGACATCCTCCCCCCAAGGAACGAGACGTATTTCCATCTTAAAGGAAATGTGTTCCTTGAAACATCCGATTGCGCTTGCCGTGCGAGGAGGGTGAGATCCAGCTGTTACCTCCGTCCTCAGCCCCTCGTGCTCCGAGCTGGTGCACGCGTTCTGTGTAATTACGCGGCTTGTGTTTCTGGGTTTTAACGATTTTCCCCGTAGCTCCATGGATATTTTTTCTGGGCTAATTGCTTGCTTTGTATCTCACTTCCCCACGAATTCAGAGGGCGGTGCACTTCCCGGAGGGTTTGCTGTGGCCACTCTTCCCTCGATGTCCCATCCTAGCGTGACGGGGGCGCGGCTGGCCTGGGAGACGCGCTGACCGCTGGCAGGTCCTCTGCGAGTCGCCGATGCCGGAGTTCTCGGAGGCTGTCTTCCCCCAACACCCGCCCCCGCGGTCAGCCTCACCCGTCCACACAAGGACACACTGTTCGCCACCATCTACTCGGGCTAAAATACCTCAGCCACCGACGACCTTGAGCGAACCGCACGGAGAAGCACTGACATACAGCAAAGCCGGCCCCGGCTGCAGGCTCTGAACGCTCTTATGTAACCGCGCCAGTTGGATCTGGAGCTTCTCATTAGCCCAAATTACAGACTTGCGGCCCGCTTTTCGGGCTCCGAGCCACCTTGTGCCCGCTCCCCTCGCCCCTGCACGGCGTTGCGGGGGAGCCGCTTCCTTGGCAGTCGGGGTGGGGAGGCTGAGTGCAGCCTGTCTGTGTGGTCCCTCCATTGTCCATCCGTCCGGGAAGCCATCCAACCTGCAACTTTAACCCCAGATGTCCAGTAAAGTCTAAAACGTTGGCCGACTCGGGCCGGCTGAGGGAATAAACACTTTTTCATCGGGGCCTTTCAGTGCGTCCAGACAAAAGACTTGGCTTTGTCCGATGGACATTTGGAGTACGATTTGCAAAAGATAACGCCTCTGAGGTCCTGGTGACAGGGAACTAGAAACTTGGTCTTGCTTTCCAATAATATACATTTTTAGCCCCCAAGAACCAGTGCTGTGAGTTGTGTCCCCCAAAAAGGTACGGGGAATTCCTGACCCCCAGAACCTCAGACATCACCGTATTTGGAAATGAGGTTGCTGCACGCATAACAGTTAGGATGAGGTCATACAGGAAAGGGCGGGCCCGAATCCAGAAGCCCGGTGCCCTCTCACGAAGGGGGGTCTGGGCTCATGCCAGCCCCCAGGAGAGCAGCAGGTAGAGATGAGGGCAGAGCCCTGGCCTGTGTCCACAGCCCCGGAAACACCAGGTGTTGCCAGCAACACCCGAAGCTGGGGGAGCCCAGAACAGATCCTGCCTTGGCCTCAGAGGGAACCATTCCTGCCCCAGCTGGGCCTCCGGCTTCCAGCCTCCGGCCTGGGGGACCAGCCCTTCTGCTGTCTGAGCCGCGTGTCTGTGGTGCTTTGTTACCAGGAACGGGTAATGCAAACAGCATCCAGCTAAGGAAATACAATGAAACAGGAAATGTTTGCAGTGGATTTGGATAAAAATAAAATGATCATTCACCCATTTTTTTCCTACAAAATTTTGTGCTACCTGCATGGATCCTGGGTCTTTAATGAATCCTCTCTTCATCCCCTCTGCCTGTCCCCCCATCACTGTCTTACACCGACATCAAAGGGCCACCCAGAGGCCCCAGCCTGCCCATCTCCCACCTTTCCATGGAGCCTGCTGGGCCCCCCGTGCACTCCGCACGAGAACCATCTTCTAGAACAAATCTGGAGGTCCTGAGGGCCCTTTGGTCTCACCCTGTCACTGGGGCCCCCACCCCGTGTTCCGTTCCCAGCAGATTATGCCCACCCCAGGCCACGTGGTTCAGCTCACATTGTTCCTTCAAGCAGGCAGCAGTGGCCTTCCCGCTGGCTCTGGCTAAGACATTCCTGGCCTCCCGGTCTCTGCTCACACGCGGCTTTTGCAGAATGTGTCCCTGGCTCTCCCTTGCCACGGTCAGCACTGACGGCCTGGAGTCTGCCCCTCTGGCTTGTAACCTTCCAGAAGGAAAGCTGTCCATTGGACGACTCTCTGCCCACAGCAGAGACCCCGCATCCCATGGGCAGGGGGCCCTGGAAAATGTGGTTCTCTCCCTTGGATTGTGACTCATGGCTTGTGAGCACACGGTCCCTCTGGCGATTTCGGTGAGCGGCCCCAAGGAGCCAGAAGTGCGTGTGTGTCTGTCCCTTCCCGCGCTGCCTCCCGCATCCCCCTTCCCTTTCCTGGCCCCTCACCTGTCCTCGCACGCACGGCGTCCCCCTTCTGAGGCTGACACCCGAGCACGGACACGCAGCCGGGGGGAGCCGAGCCACTCAGGGGCAGAGCAGCTGGATGGCCTCTGGCTGCTGGGCACATGGCGAGGTAAACCAGGTTTCCCGAATTCCTCTTCTTTATGCTTAAAAGTCATCTGAAGCTCAGGATTACCTTCAGGTCTCCTTCATTCTCACTGACATGCGTGAGACGCAGAGGAGGATCTTGACAAGAGCTGCACGCTGGGGGCTGGGGAGCTCTCACGCGGTGCCTGGCAGTGAAGTGGTGACAGAGACAAGAGGCAGGAACAGGCGCTGCAGTGCACCTGCGGGCCGAGAGGGGACGGCCCCCCACCTGCCTTGTGCCCCACCCTCCCAGGCTTTCGGGCACAGTCACTGCAAGGACTGGCAGAGAGCCTGGAGAGATGACCAGAAAACACAGGAGAAGGAGGATAAAGACAAGGAACAGCCCACGGCTTCCCAAGGCTGAAGGGCCCATCACGCCGGGAGCCGTCGTCATCCACGGACCTTCGCCCGCACTGCTGCAGGGCTGGGGCTGGGCGCTCCCGCTGGGGGCGTGCGCAGAAGCGAGGCTGTGACTGGAAGCCCCCGCACAGGCTCTGTCTTTCTCGGGGCGCCCCTGCCCCTCCGCCTGGGTCTCCCCTCTCCAAGCTCTTCTCCTGGTCGGCCCCTGGCCCGGCCGGCTCTCACGGCAGGACCGATGCCGTCCTGCCGGCCTCCTCACTCCCTTCTCACCTGCCTCATCATCTGATGAGGTTGGATGGGCAAGGTGGGCATTTCTCGGGCACGCAGTCGCTGGCTCATGGAGGGCGCATGGCTGCCCGGAGCGGGGAGCTTCCTAGGGCCTCGGGAGGGCTGTCCGAATCCCAGGCCCAGTTATGTGGAGTCAACCAATAACTCGGGTAAACACGAGTCGAGGTGGCACCTCCTGTTCCTGCCTTCCGCATCTGGGATCCTAGAAGTAAACGACTTTGCTGGTCCAACTTCCCTGCCGACGTGGGTCCCGAGAGGGAGGTACGGAGGGACAGGAAGAGGAAGAAGAAGGAGCTTCCAGTCCGACTGCAAGTGCTGTCGGGGAAACTACGTCAACAAACAGGAAACAAGGAATCAGACGGGAAGTTCATTTCATCCCTGCGGTGCCACGGGGCCCAGCAAAGCCTGCTACTCTGTGGCTCGGAGGCCTGTGGTGGCCGTAGCGGTGAGCTCTGCCTGCCGAGTATTAAGGTGAGACAACTCCCGAGGGCGGAGGGGGGTCATTTAAAGGAGTGGAGGGAGCCCTGGCCTTCCGCAGGCTGCTGAGAGAGGTCAAGGTCAAGCTCTCGGACAGCAAATGTGCAGAGCTGTTTCCAGCTGGGCTCTGGCGAGCGGCTGCCGTGCTCTGGCTTACACGGGCCAAGAGAGGAAGGACGTCGCGCGCAAACGCCAGAGACGGCTGAGGCTCAGACACTCGGTTAAGGTTCCTGCGTCAACGCGTCTTCTTCGAGGACCCGTTTCGGGATGAGACAAACAGTTCCCACTTCACATGGCAACCAGAAGAGCTTGTTTTCCTCGATGAACTTTGGTTAGGGAGCAGGACACACTTCTGTGTTTTCTACCTCGGAAGGGTTCCAAAGAGGACAGTTGTCCTTTAGATGGATTTTTTTTTTTTTTTAACAGCAAGAGCGAACTTTTCAAGTCTTCTTTATTTCTCAGGATCTCCACACCCAATGCAGGACTCAAATGCACGCCGTGAGATCAAGAGTCCGAGGATCTTTGGGCCGAACCAGCTGGGCGCCCCGGGTTTTTTGAACGTCTCACTTCGTGTGTGGTTCTGATGAGTACGGTGGCACATGCACGTGCTACAGGCCGTGTTGTGCTGGTCTGGATGGCGTAAGGCCAGGACCCCTGGGCGGCCGAGGCCCACAGTGGCTCTGACTCTCCACCAGATCCGCCCCCGCACGCACACGGGGCCTGTGGCTGACTCCCACGGCCTCAGGCTCCGCACAGCCTGGCTGCGCTGGTGGGAAGACAGGTGGGGTCGCGGCCCGGGCTACCTCCTCAACCACCCCGAGGAGGGTCCCCCCGCTGAAGCAGATGCGCGAGTAAAAACCAAGCTTGTCTTCACCCAACAGCCCGACTTTGGAGAAGGCGGGAAGAGGGGCAACAGGCCCCGGGCGACAGACACACCCGGAGAGCAGGCAGGGGCTCTCCTCGCTCATCTCGACCCACCAGAATTCGCAACCACGGGCGCATCTGTATCCATAATCCTCCAGGACGCTCTTCTGTCAAGTGAGCGGGAGACACGAAACCCAATTAAAGGACATGAAACCCAATTAGAGGACAACTTACACACTGGCGACTTTTCATGCCCTATTGAGCAACGGCCTCCTCAAGCTTGCCGAGCGCGGCTGGCGTTCCCATTCCCCAGGCGGCGCACGCGTGAGGAATTACTGTAACCACCTTCGCTGCGTGTGCACGTGTGCACGTGGCCCTTCCAGCCCTGCAGCTGGCTGGGGACGATGCAAATGGGCTACTCGGGTCGCTGGGGGCAGAGCAGGGAAATGACGGCAGACAGGACGAGCAGCGGAGCACCCGGCTGGCTCCAGCGTGAAACACCGGCACCTCGACCCCGAAATCCGCTGGGCTGGGCTTGCCCTGGGAGAGGCTCAGAAACTGGTTGTGCTTGAGCCTGTTCTGGAAATAAAGCTCTTGGGTGGAGGATGCGGCCGCCCGCTGGCGTGGGGTCTTGGGAGAAGCCCGTCCGCTGCGAGAGCGCCTGCGGCGTCTGCAGGGTCCCCGGGGCTCCAGGGCTCGTCCCCAGCAGCTCTTCACTGCTGTGTTTTCACGTGGGGACGTTTCCCATCACGAACGCCCTCCTTCGCCATCCTGCACTAAGGGCTACTCAGGCCGCGTGTGAGATGGTCCCTCTCTGGGATGAAAACACTAGGATTACGTCCATTTTACAAGTAATAAACGGGGGCTTAGTAGAAACACATACAGAGAAGGGGAAACTACTGGATTTTAATACAGACTACATCTCCGGTCATTGGGATTTCTTTTTTAACCCTCATAAATTTTGCTAAAATCTGGTGGAGACTTTTTGAGCCTTGAGAAAGGGTGCATGGCGCTCCCTATACGCCCTGGGTTTACTTGGCTGGTTTTGACGTCGGAATCCCTGGCTTGTGTCAGAAATCTGGAAGTCGTGGAGGCAAACGCCACACTCAGCGACCAGCAGTGCTCCCGGGGCTGCTCCGGTGAGATGGGTGCCGGGGGCCCTCGGTGTGGGACTGACCCCGTTCCTAAACTCTCCCACAGGTCAAATGAGGCTCTTGTTTTACTTTGGTGGAAATGATGCCCAGTCTGACCGTGGCCAGCTCTATACTTAGCCATGGGCTCAGGAAAGCTAGCCCAGAGCAAATTCAGAAAAGAAAGAGTTCAGTAAAGATAATGTTGCTTTACAAGATAAATGGGGCGCCTGGGTGGCTCAGTGGGTTAAGTGCCTGCCTTCTGCTCAGGTCATGGTCTCAGGGTCCTGGGATGGAGCCCCACATTGGTCTGTCTGTCTGTCTGTCTGTCTATCAGGAAATCTCTGCTCAGTGGGGAGTCAGCTTCTCCCTTCACCGCTGCCCTTCCCCCCTCATGTTCTCTCTTTCTCTCTCTCTCTCAAATACATAAATAAAGTCTTTAAAAAAAAAAGATGATCGAATTACCCCAAGATCGAGCTTATTTCTCCCAGCGTGTGTTCAGGATTCATAATCATTCACCAGTCACATACACTTCTTGAAATAATTCCTTAATAAAATATTTGGCATCTCATTTTTCTCAGTGAGTCAAAACCACACACTTTCTGCATATTCTTAAGTCTCCAATGGCAGCACTTCCTTCCTGGTTCAAGGCAAGTTCTGTTATACCTGCACCGTCCTCGCGGGTGTAAGGGCCTCCCCGCACCCCGAGACTCTCCAAGTGGGATCCCCACAACCCCCTAGATGTTCATCAGCTGCATTTCCATTACTCGGCTAACCGGTCCACCCCTGCTAGTGTGCAAAGAAATTGTCCCCGCAGCGCACTGACTGGGGTGGGTTTGCGTCCCTCTGCCCGCACTGCCCGCACTTTCATGCTTGATTCTGCCCTTTCCGTCTGGACTGGAACCGCAGGCTGCTCTTGGCTGTCCGCAGTGAGTAACCCAGGCCACCCCAGCTGCTGCCTCTGCGGTGTGGGCAAGCTCAGAGCTCTGCTGCCCAAAGCAGTAGGACCCCGGCCCCGCCCGGCTGGGGACCCATGCCACGGAATTTGGTGGATGCAGGTGTCCCTTGTACACAAGACAGAAGGACTAACTGGGCTCCCCATCCTTGCTGGTGTCCTTTTTCATCCTTGGATTGACAGGAGAGACTCTGCAATTCACAAAATCATACATTTCAAATTTGGCTTAATAGGGCAATCGTCGGAAGCTGTGAGAAGAGAGCATTCAGGGTGGGCTCCTGGGGTCCAGCCACATGACCCATCCTCGCCCAGGACCAGGTCATCAGAAGGCTGGCCCCAAGCCTTTTATGGCAACCTTTGTCCCTCTGCTCTGCCTTTCGGGGGATCTGCTCTCACAGGTATTATCCGCAGGTGTGCTCTCAGAAGAAAGATAAACCCCAGCGGTGCCGCTGAGACCAGGGAGGCCAAGCCAGTGAGAGCGAGCTCGGATGCTGGGTGCAAGGGGAGGGTCTTTGGGGGCTCCGCCTTAAAGCGGCGGCTGTGTTGAAGTTTGAGCAAAATAATGAAGAGTGTGGGGGAGGGGGGGAAAGAAGGGAGGAGAGAGGGGAGGGGCAGGCCCGGCATGAGCCAGGGCAAAGGAGCAGGCTCCTAGCTATGCTTCTGCTGCAGCTCTGTGACCTTGGGTAAGACACTTAACCTCTCT
Organism: Lontra canadensis; assembly: GCF_010015895.1. Classification (NCBI taxonomy): domain Eukaryota; kingdom Metazoa; phylum Chordata; class Mammalia; order Carnivora; family Mustelidae; genus Lontra; species Lontra canadensis. The sequence continues at coordinate 1,339,350 of NW_022631067.1, forward strand.
GAGCGCCAGTCTCTTCAGGTTGGAATCAGGTGAGTTTGGTATTCCTAGCTCTGAAACTCTAAGTAGTACCAATGGGTTAAGAAAATGTCAGTGTAATTCTAAAGTGCTTCTCTTTATGCCAGCATGAAAAGATTTTTTTCTCATATATGATGCAAAATTTTAATAAGCTCATAGTACCCCAGCTCGACGGATGTCTTTTCCTTGAGTGAGTCTGAGTCGGCAGGTGGTTTGGTGCTATTGAAACAATCTGAATTTTCTGAATTAAATCCCACTCTAGTTATCTGCAGGATTTTAACACCTTTGTGACTTTGAGACAGCACTCTTGTCTAAAAGTTCACGGTAGAAATCAAATTAGTAGTTCACAGTGATGCCCTAGTTAGCCAGGGACCCAGTGTCTGGTGGCGATGATCTTCAAGGGACAGAGACGAAAGTGAAGGGGTGAGCCTGGAGAAGGAGGGAGAGGGGGACAGACCGTCCTCACTCAGAGCGGTTCCCACCCTGCTCAGGCCGCAGCCCCGCTTCCTGGAGTTGCGGCACTTGCTGTCGGCCACAGAGAGCCGGGGAGGGGACAGCTCTTATCTCCAAACATCTTGGAAAAGACATACTCCCATTTACCCCTGAAAATCTTCTAGCCGTAAACATGAAAGTTCAAATGGGCTAGGGCTAAAGGCCAGATGAGGGCAGAGCTTCCGGCCTGGTGGTGGGGGCGGGGGGGGCACAAGGAGACCCGAAAGCATCATAAGCCTTTAACCGGAGAGTGTGGGGTTTCCTCGCCCACCCCCGCTCGCGCACCTTTTGTTGCAAATAATTCAACATCTCATTTGCCCTAATTTTCTTTCTTTATATCTTTGTAGCTGAGCTTTTCTTCCCTATTCATGCCCCTTACTAATTGGAAGGTCTTTTAAAGAAAGTTCTCTTTGACGTTTGGTCTCTCAGATATTTTGTGTTCCTCTTCTCTTTTTCTCCCTTAATAGAGAAGTTTTAAATTCAAATAAGAATTAAACTTTTCTCAACAGGGAGGAAAAATGCTGAACGTATTGAGCTACAAAACTGAATTTTTTATAATATTTTTGTTATGCAAAGAACAGTTTCCTGAACAAATACCGTGACTATTCATATTAAGTGGAAACACCTCAGCGTATAAATGCAAAACTCTTCCAAATCCTTTTTGGGGGAAAAAAATCATGAAAGTCTTAAATTAGCAAATAAAAACATCGCGTCCAGCGAAATTGTTTCCTAAATATGCCTGAAATCTGTCATAATCTGTTTTCCTGGAACAATAAAGAAGTGGTTCCAGCCCCACATCACTATCATTTTCCAGACAAAGGTTATCTGTGCATTATACTCAATATAGAATTTTCAAATTTGGAAACATTTTATTATTACAGTAAACGGCTATCAGCCTGTCGGAAGGTTTAAAAAATGTATGCCTCAGTTCATGCAAAAAAAAAACAAAGGTCAAAACTTTTAAAATGTCACTTCTTCTGCAGTTTTGCATAGAAAATACACGGGATCAGTGGGAGGGCTCCCTGCCCATAGAAACAGGCTCGAGGAAAGAATGTTACCCTGCTTTGCTTCGAGTTTCCACTTCGCCTGCAGCTGCGGGCTGAGCAGAAAGGCACTGTGGGAGCCTATTGTTATCCCAGCTGGGTAATAGTTTTCTTATTTTACAGTCAGCAACCGAGGGGGTTGGGGTGTCTCCGTAAAGTGCCGGAAAAAAATACATAACTCCTGCAAATAGATCACTTTCTCCCTCCTCGGCGAGAAGCAGGAATCTATAAATTGTGTACTTCGCTTGGCCCTACCCATGTCATTAAACAGCACAAACAAAGCAACCCCCCGAAGGACGGGAGTCTCGGATTCAACGACGTGTTTCTCTGCCAAGCCGTGTGTTCTCAGCGTCCTCGGGCTTCGGGCCACGGCTGCCTCCCCGTCCACCGTCCGCCGGCGGCTCTTCCCTTCCCATTTGATTTGGAAGCTGCCCACCATAGAGACGAAAGATGACGGCATTGGGCTAAAATTTTAATTTCAAGTGTCTTCAGCCAGAAGAGGGTAGGCACGCAGGTCCACCCGCTCGCGGGCTCCCACGGGGCCGCGTGCGCACCACACGCTCTGCAGAAGGCCGTTGGGTGGCGGACTGAACCGTCGCGGCCCAAGGCCCAGCACGGCCTGGACTTCAGGCTTGTTTTGCTTTTGCTTTGTTTTTAACTGCAAATCACCCATCACGTTTTTGTTACCATGGAAACCCCGTTTTTAAAGGTGAAAAGTCACCGCCCTCTCACCATTTCCACCGCCAGAATTAATATTCTAGCAGCTTGGCAGGAAGGAGGCGCCTGGCGCAGGTGGGGCAGCCCCAAGGTGAGCTATTGAATTTCCAGCCTTGAAGTCACAAGGGGACGATGCTTGCACATCTCATGAAGCCAAATCACCTTCAAATTGGGTGTTTCAAAAATAACGAGACTGTTTTGTGCAGAGAAAAATGAAGTCATGGTGGGTAGAAACCACTTTCATTTTTCAGAGCGACCGAAAGTGTCAGCTGTCTCGTTTCTTAGGAAGTTGCCTTTCCTGAGCTCTGAAAGGTCTGCTCTGCTTACCTGGATCTCCGGGACCCAAGAAATGAATTTTTTAGAAAACAGAAATGAGTAGGGGCCACCCTAGAACCTGCCGCCGGCTGCCTGGGGACTCGGAGCTGAGGAGAAACCCGGCAGGTTTGTCTTTTAAAAAGCCTGAACACATGAGAGCTCTGGCGTTTATTCTTGTGACGGGTCTGAGGAGCATGTCGTGTCGGGTTCTGCTCTCCGAAAGGACGAGCAAGTCGCCCAGACACGCCGCTGTGCGTAGACGCGCCCGAGCTACGCGTGTTCAGTGAGCACTTGCCCGTGGGGCTGCGGGGCCGGCCGTGGAGGGGTCAGCAAGACCGCCCAGCAAGCCAGCGGACACAGGGTGTCGGCACGCACGTGCAGGTCATTGTTCAGGGTGTTTTCCGAGAGCTCGACACGGCACCCTTGAACGGGATGGAACAGCGGCAGCAACAGGCAGAGAAGAAGCCGGGTGTTAGTGTTTTGGCTGTTCTCTGTGTGTGTCGGGACCAAACCCCCAGTTGCAGGGTGGGCTGTGAGTGACCGGAGGAGTCGGGGCGCGTCAGAGCTCATGGGTCCTTTTAGGCGACGCTTCTCCGAGATGTGCCACTTTCCCCGGAGACCACGATGTGGGGACGTGGGGACACATGACCAGCCCGCTGCTCCCCTCTCCTCACCTCCCTGCACAATGACGGTGAGGATTAAGCCTAACATACTTCTCCATTACTCTTTGACCTGAATTTGCATACTCTGTTCATTTCTAGAAGGCTGGTATGCAAAACAGGCTGAAACAAAGATCCTGAGGCATCGAGGCATGGGCAGCTGAGGCTGGAGAGTTGAGCTCAGGCCCTACCCGATGCGGATGCCAGGGCAAGGGGCCTCTCGTCAGCTCCTGGGAGAGCTGAAGGAGGTGAGCCTATCTCGGGTGACAGACGCTAAGAACAGCAGCGCCCGCTGGAAACCTCACATGCCACACCATTTGGTGATTTCCAGTTTTCTTGTCTGTCTTCCCTACCAGGCTGTGAGCTTCTCAGGGTCGAGAGTGGGCGCGTGCGTCCCAGAACTGCAAGTCCCAGCCCAGTCCAGGAATCTCTACTGAACGAAATGACAGGCCAATGGATGAAATCGCAGCACATGGCTAAAATCTGGGACCAAGGGAAACGAAGGCCCAAGGGAAACGAACCCCAAAAGACCTCTTCACCATCAGACCCCACCACCCGCCACACTCTGCCTGCCCCATCCTTCCCTGCCGTATCCACTCTCCGGCAAGTACCAATGTAAAGATACACCAAGTCCAGATAAAACATCTCTGCTCTAAAGAGACAATAAAAACTGTGATACAAAGAGATAAGTGATTTAGAAGAAAATTAATATTCTGTTTTGTCTCTTTTATGTAAGTCTCACTAACATCAATTGTTGCATTTCAATTATCCTATTGGGGCAGTGGCCTCTTTTACTTAAAATCTTTTGTTGACTTCCTGGCATTTATCCTTGACATATGAACACTCCCAGAGACCACTTTTGGCAAACAAGAAACTCCTTTTGGCATCTCAGGGAGGCAGAGCATTAGAAAAGTGAGGTGGGGCATCTAGCATTAAGACATGATTGTGTATCAATTTCCTCACTGGTAAAAGGGAGATAATAATATCTAGTTCCTTAATTCTCCAAGTATGATGCTGATAATAGGATAACGCAAATGAGTCCTTTGGAAAGGTCCATGCGAATGCATTTCAAAGCACACATGAGTGTCAACCTTCCATTGGCTTCCACCTTCCGGAAAGGAGACAGGAAATGAAATGAATCCTGGGTAGCAATGAACTCTGTACCCCTTGGGGTCAGCTCCAATAATAATCATAAAGACTGAACACTTGCAACAAAGAGTACACTATTGCATTGAGAGAAAAGGCATGGTCCACGGAAAACAAATAACATTCTTGTGCTAGAATGCTAAAGTGTCTTAGCAAAAATGAAGAGTCACAGGAGGGAATGGGTTAGAGTATAACTGTCGTATCCCATCTGCTTTGTGTTAAGGGGAAGTGAGGGAATCAAGTACTTCGGTTTCTGGTTGTCATCTGGCCGTTGAAAGTGTGTATGAATCATCAGAATGAGGAATGATGCATAGTCACTAGCTGCATGGAAAGTGCAGAAATGCCAAATTAACAGAAGGAAAAATCAGAATGACTGTCAACTAAATCAAAACATCTAAAATGAAGAAAGGGAAAAGAAAGCAGAGTAAAGTTTAACTAAAACTAATAATGATCATTGCATAAGATAAGAGAATAAAATATCTGTTTTACACTAAATGTGAATGAGATAAATTGCTCTCTTAAAATCAGAGGTTGTTAAACTATGGTTTTGTTCGTTTGTTTGTTTGTTTTTAAACCAGCTATACGTTGTTTCCAAAAAATCCTTCTAGAAAAGTGGTAGGGAAAAGTTGACAGTAAGGAACATGCAAACAATATAAACACATACAAACAGAAAGAAGTGGCGATATTAATAACACACAATGAAGAATTTAGGACTAATGGCTCTGAACCAGATAAAAACAGTCATTATGTAATAATAAAAGTCACATTTGATAAAAATGAGCCATTAATCTGAATTGCCAAAGAATGTAGTAATTAAATATAAACAAAAACAGTACAAATAAATAAAATAATAAAGTGACATGATACAAGTCAAATGAACATTGACCTATGTGATATATATGTTAGTGAGAGAGTTAATGAGAGATTTCAATGCATTTGTTTTCGATATGCATTCCATGGCCTACAAGTAATTAGAACTCTCAGAAATGCAGCTCTCACTTGGGTTCTTCATTCAGATCATCATGGGCAATACAAGAACCAATCCCAACAACTATCTTGGGCTTCTCAGTTGCCCCGACAGTCTTAATGTTAACAGGTGACCCAGACAATGAGGTAGCCCACTGTGTAAGCGGTCAGTTACTCGGCTGATCTGCTCAAGGTTAAGGACTGGTGCTGTGTGGGAAACCGTCTAGCCGCCTACCTTACGAACGGGAGTCTAGACCTTACAGAATAATTTTGCTTCCTTAAGAGAATTAAGATCATTACTAACTGTATTCCTAAATATGTGCAATCTTTCCTCAATAGACATGACCTTGCTTCCTGCGTAGATGTGTTTGTGAGTTTTATGTAAATTAAATCCCATTTTCCAGTTGACTAACTTACCATTTCAAATTTGTTTTATTTCTTTCTTGATTGATTCTCAATTGACAGTGGCTCTTACATTCTAGCTGTAAGGTTTTCTTCCCTCAGCTTTTCTACTGAAGCATTAATGATCACTAAACAAGGGATTAGCTGCCTTTGGAGACAACGGCTCAAAGAAAACCTTCAGTGAATCCTTCTGTAAAGTACCCTTTTGTTAAGTGAAGACTCCTCAGTAGTGTGAATAGTAACCCCATAATTTATCTGTTTGGAAAGTGTAGTGGAGCTCTCTTTTTGTTCTGCAGCCTTATAGCCCTCCTCTGGTAACTATACCTTTGGCAGGGAAAGCTCTGAAATCACCTGTTCTCAGTCCACGTGGTCCCTGGGCAGGGTCCTGTTCCCACCTCTAGGCCCAGGCCCTAGCAGTGAGCTCAAGGCAGTTTCCACCCCCGGTGGCTCATTCCATGACAGGCCGCTTGCTCAGCCACAGGCAGAGATGCGGGGACTGTGGAGCACGGCCCCCGGAAGAGAGAACTCATTTGCCATTAGAGCTGAAACCCAGGAGGATGTTGCAGATGGAACCAGTGACTCCATCTTGCTGGTGTACGAAGATCAAGACTGAAGCCAACCTTGGCGAAGTCAGAGTGAGAATAATTCAACTCCTGATTATATGGTTTGACTCTTAAAATGCTCGTGCCTGAAACCAGTCCTACCCTTGAGATGTGCTTTTCAGGTGAGCCAACTAATTTTTTTTTTTTTAATCTAGGCAGGCTGAGGATAGGTTTGCTCTCTCTCGCAGCCTTAGCGTGCCTTCAGACATTGAACGTTCCAATTTCTGTGGACTAAATTTTCTTACAAAAGCATCCACTTATCTAACAAGGGTAATTGCTGACCTTTCTTTAATTAACATAGTTGTAATATTTGTGCAGAAAATAACACCAGGAACATTACTCTGAGGTTCTAGGGTCCTTTTCGTGGTCTTTCCCAGAGCTGGGGATCCCCCGCGGCTGCAAGACTGTGTCTGGGTGCTTTCTCGATCAAAGGAGGAGAGTTTTCTGATGACACCATTGAAGTTTCTAAAAAGTAGATTCCTGGGCTTTCCTAAGTCCTAAGTCATGTAGCCAGTGCATTGAAAGCGTTTGAAAAAGACGACGTCTGCATGAGAGCGAAGCAGCCAGGGAACTCCATGCGTGTCTGGACAGGAGAGTCCATGTTTAGAGTGGCAACACCCCAGACAACTGCCTTCTTGTATTTTCCATGATAGTAGCAGCCATTGGTCTCAAGACATATTTGGAAACAGGCTGTGGCTGTGTCCCGGGGTGGCAGAGACGGGTCAACGGTATCTCCAAAGGGCTCGGGCTCCTGTTGAGGAGTCTGACGGAGCTTTTGCATTCGGTGGGTGAGAATGAGCGGCATGGGACCCAGAGCGAGAACGTGTGAGATGCTGGCTGCTGTCCCAGGCGAACAGTCAGAAGAGGGTTCATCACCCGCTCTTCTCCCTCCCTTGTTTCTCAACAAAAGCTAAAGATCGGAATCCATTGGAGGTCCCAGATCCGCTTTTTGACAAGGACCCTTGATGGCGCACGTGTGGTTTGAAAGGTGCGTGGGAGATTCCCTCATCTCCAAATACTGCCAAGTCCATGAGCCGGCATGTTTGGTTCTTGGGGAGGCTTTCTTCCTGGCGTGTAGACCCTTCTTCCTTGCTGGGTCCTCATGGGGCCTTTCTTGCTATAAAAGCAGGTGGGCGGCGGTTCTCTGGTCTCTTCTTCTCATAAGGGCACCACTCCTGTCATGGGGACCTCATGCTCTTGAACGTGTCTCAAGCTAATTGCCAGCCCTACTCCCACTCCCATCACGTTGGGGTTCGGGCTTCAACATAAGAATCTGGATGGGGACACAGGCGTTCAGTTCATGCCAGTCCCCTGTCGACCCTTTGTCTCAGTCCACGCTTCTGCTCCATGCGTCTCTCTTCTCTGCCTGACCTCCCGGGATTCAAGAAGGAGGAGCTCTGTCTGCCTTTGTCCGTGCTCCTAGCATGACTCCGCCCGTACCGAGTCCTCCATAAATGTTTGTGGAATCAACAAACGCATCACTGGTTTATCCCCAAATGTGTACAGTCTCCACAGGAAAAGACTGGAAGGAGCAGTCCTGGAGGGAGTGTGAGTGGCTTCAGGGCATGGTGGTCCTTCCCGATGACTGGCTTTGGAAGGAGCTTTTGGAACGCACGACTTCTAATGGGCCATGTGCCCAAGAAGCCAGGATGGGGCACTGAGGAGTGGGAGTAAGGACATTGTCCAGAGAGCCGGTGAGGCTAGGATGAAGGGGTTTGTATTTTTTTCTTCTCACCCAGCACACGAGAGAGGCAGTGACTCAGGGTAAACGCTCAGCCTGCCTGAAACAGCCCAGGATCCCGTCCTTCAGGAGTCTCCACGTTGTGGGTAAGAGACAGGAACGTGAGGGACTCTAACAGCCCCGTCCCCCCAAATCCTGCAGCCTTTGGGTCCTGTGTTCCCCTCTTGCTTGTACATACGACTGCAAACATGCCAGCGGTCACCTGAGCATTTCACTCAGCTCTCAGTTACAGCTGACTCTGGGAGAAGACATGAGGGGCCGTCCACGTTCGGCGTTCTGTAACTGAGAAAGGCTTGAGTTTTTTGGTAAGTTTGTGTGGCTTTATAATCAGAAAATAACCAAGAAGATATCTAAAATCATATTCCAATAAGTTGGAGGAGGGGGGCAGGTGTAAGGAGACCCGAGGTGGCTGAGGGCATCAGACGCCATGTTCTCATCCCACCAGGACCCCGGTTCCGTCCGTCTCTAACGCTGTGCGTCTAGAAGACTCGGGGAGCGTGAGGTGAAGGAGGGCCAGCCCTCAGGGCACAGATTCTGCCGGAATCCCCCTGTCGGCTTAGACCGACCGGCTCCAGAGTGTGCAAACCTCCCTCAAGGGGGCCCATCTCCTGCGGGCTTGCTTCTGCCCCAGCAGGCCCCGAGAGCAGCCGTCCGCTCTCCACTCTCCTACCAGCTGCGCACGGTGAAGGTCTGAGATCAGGTGGAAAGACCGCCTTCTGGTTTTCACTCTGCTCTGGACGACTTAGATATCCCACATGCCCCGCGAGGCACACGATGTTCTTTTGAACATCAGGTCTCGTCCGTATGAAGCAATACTAAAATGAATCCCAGAACTTTATACCCTAAATCACTGAACCCCAGTGTGTTAGTTCCTGATGGCTACTAGAACAAAGCACCAGACTGGGTGGGTGAAAACACAGGGGGTTATTTTTTAGGGTCCTATGCACCGGCTTGTCAACAGGGCTGTGCTCCCCGTCCGGAAGCCCCAAGGGATGACCCTTCCTGCCTCTTCTGTGCCGCCAGTCGCTGGCCTTCCCTGGCCTCTGGACGCCGTGATCCCTGTGCGTCTCCTTTTCTAACAAAGACCCCCACCGTGTTGGATGAGGGTCCGTCCTACCCCAGGAGGACCTCATCTTGACTAATTACATCAGCTGTGACCCTCTTTCCAAATCAGGTTGTGTTCTGAGCTGCTGTGGTTTAGGACTTCTACCCGTCTTTTTTGGGAGATGCGAGTGAACCCAAAAAGTTCAAATTTTCACTGCTGGCAACGTAACTAGACCTACCACTGGAGCATCATGGCCTAATCTACTTCATTCGCTTTACAACTGGTTGTTTGCTCATCACCCTGATCAAAGAGGGAATCCTGGGCCTGAAATGCCGGGCAGATCCTTTCACCTGCGGGACGGCTGCTGAACTCGGGAAACGGGGTTGCTAAGGCCACCCCCACTGGGGGCATCGTCAAGGCGAATCCACATCCCAGGTCTTGGCACAGAGCTCTACTCCCGCCTTCTCTAGCTGAGAGGGAGTGTGGATGGGCCCACATTGCCCAGGGGAGAGGAGACCGCATGGGAATGGTTCTGAGGAATTTCAGAACCAGCAGCACTGACAGCCGAGTGCTGGAGCTGAAGGACTTCACCTTTGTTCCCTGAGTGCCATCGAGCCCGTCGCAGGAGGTGGGTGGACAAGGCTGTCTGCGGCGGGAGGCAGCCACTTGAGTCTCATCCGCAGCTCCTCCGTGACCTTGACGTGTGACCTTGCAGAAGCTTCTTCTTCTTAGTTTAACATCTCTGTGGCTGCTTTCTTGTTCATCTTTCAAGAGCAGGGGTAGTCATGAATATGTGTTTCCTGCAGGTTTGGTTTTGCAAACCTCTTCCTGGATGAAAAGCTCCATGCAGCTGTGAAGCATTGTTCTTATTAATAACCTCATTTTGGCATAAAATCTCCCACTTCTCATACTTCATGTTAATATTCCACTGCAGAAAATATGCTACAATAACAACTTGTAGGACTTTTTGTCATCTCTTGTGGAAACGGGTCTATATAAAAAAATAGCTAAATTGTTCCAAAACAGAATACATATTTTTTTGTCTTTCCATGTCAATGTGCAAACACGGCTGTGTCTTGTGTATAAAAACGTCAATTCCACTGCCCTTGGACCAGCTAGGAGTTGCTGTAACAAAAACATCTACTGGGTGCGTCAGCAGCAGGAATGTGTTTATTACAGCTCCGGAGGCTGGGCAGGGCAGGACCAAGGCTCTGGTCCGCTCGGGCCCTGGTGCGAGCCCACTTCCTCACGGGTCAACAGCGTGCGCTCACGTGGTGGAGAAGGAGAAGAAGAGAGAGACGGACAAAGTGCAAGCGCTCTGGTCTCTTCTCATAAGGACACTGATTCTGTCACGAGGACCCCATCCTCATGACCTCGTCCAACCCTAATTACCGCCCAAACGTCCGCATTACATCCGGAGTTTGGACTTCACCGTGTGGACCTGGGCGGGGGAGCACAGGTCAGCCCCCGACACCAGTGAGACTGTTTGCAGCAGAATGACTCCGTGCCGACCCCTCAGCATTACCGAGAGCTAGCGCCCGGGGTTTGCGTGGCTGTTTGGAACTGAGCTGGAGATAGCAAGATCACCGGTTCATCACGCTGATGTGATGGACCACCTGCGTCACCACCACTCTGACCCCTGGGTGGGCCGTGGTCAAGGCTGCCCCCAGGACACCCTGCACGGGCACAGGGGAAGAGCTCCCAGAGCTTTGGTGCGGGTGCAGGAAGCAGGGGGCACCTGCCCTGTGTGAAGTAAGGATTTGGGAGCCTCCTCCTTGTCTAGCTTCCGGGCGAAGAACAGAGATCTGAGCTCACTGGGCAGCACCGGACATCCTGGATGGGTGTCTGAAAGGCTGTGGACCTCTGGTTTCGGGCTCCCCAGAGTCAAAGGACATCTCACTCCCCCTTGGCGGCTAAGCCCCCTGATCGTGGGCAAGTGTCAGAAGACACAGCACAGAGTCTGCCTGCTGGCATCGCTCCCTCACTCGTACCCTTTGTGCAACCTCCCTTCAGCTTTGGGATAAAGGGAAAGCAAACTGGATGAAGGCCAAGGTCATTCACAATGCCCGTGAGCTCAGCCCAGAGCCCGGCTGTAGGTCTTTCAGATGCCAGGTTTCCTGCAATGGAAGCATCCTTTTTGGACACGGTCCTAACCTTAGACACGGCGAAAAGGAAAGCCACGTTTGCCCAGGAAGCCCGTGGTGTTGCTGATGGACTTTGTTAAGCCACACACTTCCCAGTAGGTCCTTAAGCTCTTAATACAGAACGACGCACACAGGATCTCCTCCAAAAATGTACAGAAGCGGAAAGCCGGTGGTTAGGTGTTTGTGGGTGTCGAGTTCACTCTGTGTTTGTGGGGGTTTGCCCACACCCCAGACTAGGAAGAAAGTTGTGGCCATTCGCTGCAAGCCCTTGACGTTCTGTCTGTGGCATCTGACAGCGTCTGGCCTACGGAATCGGACGGTTGGCAAGACCGAGTACGACAGAGCTGCAAGCCAAATCAGGAAAACCACGTGTCGCAGGAAACCTTCCTGCTGGAGGAGTCACATTCCTAATAGCTGTGCTTTTCCATAAAATGCAATTAATAATTCATCCAGCCTTTGTCAATCTTAACTCTATTGTCTTTGCACAGAATGTGACATACCCACAAGTGTTTGGTTCCAGATTCCGAGAGCACGCAAAGCAGAACTCCTCGTGAGGCCAGCCTCTGGGTTTGGTGAGAAACACACAGAACCATCCTAAAAAGACTGGGCCCTGAGGGAGGGAGCCAGGAAGCTTGCTTTCATGCCTGCTTGACCATGATGGAAAGTTGTGTGATCAGGGACGGGCCGAAGGGTTAAAGGAATGCTTCACCCATTAAACCCGCTGACTGCGGTGAGAAGCTCAGGCTGACCCGATGATTGTTTCCTCAGGAGACATGGTTGAAAACAGCCTCGTCGGGGCAGGTAATCACGGGAAACTGGCATCGGGGAGAAGGTGCGGCCAGTGGGGCCAGATTGCTCCCCCGGATTCTATCACCTGTCGTCTTTCAAGCATAGTAATGAGATTGTAGTAACCCTAAACCCGCCGAAAGTGGCGGTCTGGCAGTCTGTCAAGTGCCTCGAGTGTAGAGTGATCTGGGTCTGGTTCCCGGGAAGCTGTCCTGGCCACCACGGGAGGACGTCCTCCGAGAGACCCTGGTCAACCTTCCGGCTTGCTTCTGAGCAGCGCGCGCAAAACTTGAGGAAGCTTTCTTCCCCACCGCGTGACTCAGACACGAGTAAGAATATGACCCCGTCCCAGGCCGCTCCTCCCCGCACCGGTCTTCCCTTCCAGGACGTGGCGCCGCACGCGTCCTAGGGCCCCCCACTCCGCACCCACCCCTCCCCCGCCAGGGGTTACGCGGGTTCGTGCCAATCCCACCTGCAGAGAGGAAGCCCGGAAAGACCAGGGCCCCAGACGAAGGGTCAGAAGCCTCCTTCGTGCCTGATGAGAATGCTGACCCTGCGCGACGGGAAGCTGGTAAGGTCGCCATGAGGGGCCCATCGCACTGTTGGGTGCTGCCCCTGCCACCAGCGCTCACACTTCTCGGGCCTCAGTGCGCGCCTGGTGAGGTCTGGCGGGTCCGCAATCACCGCCTCCCCCTGTCCCGCTGCTTCTGCTGCCGGTGCCGCGCTCAGAGCCGCGGTGCGGAGACGGCGTGTGGGGTTACATGTTGGGCCCGGCTTTTAGCAGAAGAAACCCGGGCTCTGGTGTCCAGACCTTGATGACGGCTGGCCGGCTCCAGCACAGGTCATGGGAAGGAGACAGTCGGGGACGAGCTGCATCCCGGGGAGGGATGGACGTGCATGTGTCAACAGTCTTCTCCGTGGCCCACGCAGCCGAGCGCCTGAGGTGCTGTGATGGGCTGAGTCCAGAAGCGTTGGGATTCTGGATGCTTCTTTTCTGGAACTTTCCCTGTGTCGCGGACTGGCCCTGCAGTGACCTCTCTTGCCGTGTGTTTAGTGTTTCTCATCTGTAAAATGGAAACGGTGGCTCTCGCCTCATCATGTCTCGTCCCCATGTCCGCGGCCACCAGCCTGAGGTCACAAATGTGTCACGTGAGACAATTTGGGTGGAAGAGCCTTCACAGCCCCGGGCCTGACGAACATGTGGCCTCATGTCTGTACCCAAAGCACTCAGCGGCTCAGCCCGGCCGGCGACTCTGGGAGGGGCTGGCTGCATGGACCCGGCGCAGCCTTGCGGCCGGGAGCTCGGGGGAAAGCGTCCTCATGGACCCCTGGGCCCATCCACTGTAAATGGACTGTGTACCGTCAGTTCGCTGTTCTGGTGAGAATGGGTGCACGCAGCCCACGGCGACAGGCTCAGAGGCTCTAACAGTGTGCGTCGGGCATGAACCCCCGCCCTGCTGGGTTCTCAGCCAAGGTGGACAGCACCAGGGTTCCCGTCTGGTTCCGACCCTCCTTCCTGCATCAGCCACTTTGGATCTGCTGCTGCACCCGCCTCTCGCCCCTCATCACCTGCCGCAGCAAGTGTGCCCCTCGGGAGGCGCCAGGGTCTGCAGGAGTCTAGGTCCCCTTTTGCTGCCAGCAACCTTGGGTCACCTGAGAACGTCCAATTCTGCTGGACCGGCCAAGGCCCTGGTCAGAGCTCCCCTCCCCGCGTCAGGGCACAGACATACGAGAAGTGGTCCCCACAACACCTGTTCGGGACCAACAGACCTGAGGCCCTCCTTGTTAATGTCCCGTCTGTGGCCCTGTCATGGCTGACAACAGCTGCCGTCCTCTCTCCTCTGTGCTTCTCGTCTCTAGCAGGACGGAGAGGACAGATTGGTCCCCTGGTTTCCTCCCACAGGGACAGGACAAACGATGAGTCAGTGCCAGTTGCAATGACCCAGCGGTCAGAGACGTCCCACCGTGGAGGGGCCTGCCCTCTGTCTGATGTGATTCCTGGGGCGGGGCTCTCGGGCCCCCAATTCCTGGATCGGCACTGAGCTAACATGTTCTGTGGTTGCCTCAGCAGTGCACGAACTGGAACTGGGAAATAACAGAGGCGATCGGCACGGCCCCTGTCCCAGGGCCCCATACAACTTTGAGGAGCATCCATTAAAAAAATTAATCAAAAGATGATGCAGGGCTCTCTGTCATCCCAAAAAGGCCAGGAGGGTCTCTGCCACAGCTGGTCACTGGTCTCCCCTCCTAGGCTGTCCCCCCAGCCAGGCTCCTGTCCATCACCGGAGGGCCTGCCTCCCACCTGCTCAGGGTGGTGGATTCAGCGATGATTCGGGGGACCACCTTGGAACTGTTTCTCCCAAACGATTTCTATGATACATATCGGAGGAAGGGCAGATACAGCAAGGTGAGCTTGTCTCTTCACACAGCTGTGGGTGTAACTACGGGCACCAACACTGATCTCTGAAACCCCATTCCTCGGCGGGAGGACCCGGAGCTCCTTGGAGAAGCAGCCGACCTGGGTGCCGACGCCAACCGAGGCTTCTGCTGACCAGACACAGGACGACCGGGTCATCCAGGTGTAGTGACCACAGTGGAATGAAACGCAGCACATGTGTTTATACTTATGCCCCTCAATGCCTAATGAACACTTTTTAAAAAAATTTAGTTGGTACCACTGGAGGATGCAAATGAAGAATTCACTATTTTGGAAACTAGCAAGTGAAGGGAGGAAATCCAGTACTTATCCCACCTTCCCAGCACGAGGCACACCGCTGGGCAGCCAGATGCAACACGAGGAATGTTTCCTTTTCATGGAAGGGCTCCGGCTTGCTAGTATGTGGAGGAGAAGGGATGGAGCTAGAATAGGACCGTGTTCCCACCCCGTCGCTTGACCGTGTCTCACCGCCAAGCAGCGAGAACCACAAGCGTCACCAAGAGGGAGGCTCAGCTGGGCATTCGCCGCCTCCGGACGGAGAAACCAGCCTGGACCTGACGTTGCCCTCCCACCCAGTCAGAAATCTGACTGAAACCCCAGATGGAGTTTCAGTCCGCCGAGGAGGGGACCATCACACCAACCCAGCGGGAGACACCCGGGGCGCTCCCCTGACGGGAGGCACGATGGGCCCATGACTGTCCCCTTCAACAAACGCATCCTCAGGTAAAAGGAAGGGGCAGGGGCAGTGACGCGAGTCCATCGCCAACGACTCGGGAAACATTTCGACCAATCACAAGACAGGAGCCCGAGTTTGATCCTGGTTCCTGTGAGTCTTCTTAAAAAACTGAAGAAATGTCCTTATCGTGACCTACAAAAGTCAGATACATGGCCCTGAAGTAGACGACTAGATGAAAAATTTAAACACTGGCCAGGTATTTTATGACATCCTGGAATTATTGTTAATTTTTTTAGGTGTGATCGTGTATGCAATCACGCTTTTTAAAAAATGATGCTTTTTAAAAAAAGGTTTATTGTATTTTCTTATATATATATATTTAAGATTTTATTTCTTTATTTGACAGAGAGAGAGAGATCACAAGCAGGCAGAGACGCAGGCAGAGAGAGGAGGGGAAGCAGGCTCCCCGCTGAGCAGAGAGCCCGATGCGGGACTCGATCCCAGGACCCGAGATCATGACCTGAGCCCAAGGCAGAGGCTTAACCCACTGAGCCGCCCAGGCACACTGATTGATGCCTTGTTTTTTTTTAAAGATCCCACATAAATATTTGCACATGAGAACATATGGCACGCGGGGTTTGCTGGGGCGGGAAGTGAGGCTTTCTTGGGGCAGAGCCAGGTCTGTGAATTGCTGCCTGCCCAGATCAGTGTGGGTGCGTGGGGTCATTTTACCCTATTCTCTCCACTGGTGCACGTTTGACACCATTTTAGAAACAAAGCGTGTACTCACTGATGTGTAGTCTCAGATTCCTGGAAACAGGCACGTTCCTATGGCTGAAAACCCGGAGCCCTCCTGCCGGAGCAGCATAGACTCTGGGTGCGTGTGCTCGCACCGAGTGTGTTCCCGCCCGTGTCCTTGAGCCCATTTCTGCACGATAACAGGGCATGGATTCTAATTTGCTTTCCCTGGTGAACAAGATAATGCATTCTGGAGCCATTGATTAAAAACGTGAACTGTAAAATTATGCCGCAAAGTTTGGGAAACTTTCAGAGGTTACATTTTGACACACTGGGATCTTGCCTTTAACAATGACAGAAAGCCCCACAAAAATACTGCGTCTCATCTGGTGTGGGCCTTTATCTTCTCTTGACAGGTTATTGCTGGTTAAATTGTAATGCTGACTTACAGGCAGGACTCTTCACGGAAGCCAGAAATTAAGGCTTCACCAAATGGTAATAAAGCTATTAAAAATGCAAACAGCAAACAGCTACACTGTACAGGTTAGACAGCTAATCCAAACTAGCAGTTTAAAAAGCAGAGCAATTACACTTTTATTTAAATGCAAGGAATATGAGCAAGAATAGAATGAGCAGCCTTGTTTAAATGCATTCTTTTGAATATTTATTAGAAATAATACATGTAGTTAAGCCACTTATCTGATTTCAGTGAATAAGTAAAATGCAAAAGATCAATTTTCATAATTATACCGAAGAAGTCTGTCTTTCATAAAAATCTCATTAATAACACCATTATTACTGAAAAAATATCTCAGTATTATTATTGTTATTCTAATTATCAGCAAAATGCTACTGATAATGTTGTCATAAAATTCCCTTTTAGTATCCTATTAGAGAGATCGACTAAGTAGTGGTTTAAGTTAAATCTAGACCCTAAGTGGCATTATAAAGATCTTCTTTGTGTATTTGGTTAAAATACATTATGTGTATAATTACATAAATTACCACGAGTTTGGCAAACAGGATTTCATGGGCACGCACGTCTGTGCACCGCCCATCCGTGTCGGGCGCTCAGCGCTCCGCACCCACGCGCCGGCCACGCGGACTGGGCAGGCAGTGTGGGTCCAGCGGAGGTCACGCCACCGGCCGACCTGATGTGCGATAGTCTTGCTTGTCGGCCAAGGTTGGGTGCTGCTTCCAAGAGTTTTTCTACCTTCAGCCCTGAGTAATAATCCACCCGTGCTTGCCCAAGGGCCCCATCTGGAAGGGGCTCCTTGCCCAGGTCGACAGCCCAGGGCCACTCCGGCCTGGAGGGTGGGCGACGACCTTGCTGGCCTGGGTCGGGTCCATCCCAGCAACCACTGAGCGGACGAGGGGAGCCTCCCGCGTCACTTCATTCCCCATCGTTTCTAGTGAAACAAGGGGTTACCTAGATCTTCGGCAAATGTTGCGGCAACAAAACAAAACAAAAGGCGTTTGAAGCTTCTCTTTGTGTGATGCTCTCTTAAGGAAAAACGGACCCGAGGCAAGTGAGCAATGCAGTTATCACGGGGGCTTTGCTCCGAGCTCTGAGAGAAGACCCCGCAAACCCAGGTGTGCTTGTTGGCCCCGCAGGTTCTGCTCCTGACTCCACGGCCGCCCTGCGCAGGGGACACCGGCCGCCCTTCTCACCGGACCTGCGGGGAGGTGAGCGTGCGCTCCCAGTCCGCGTTTGAGAATGACACAGACTGGATACGCCCTCAGACAAACCCTCTCTTACTTTAACTTAATTCCCGTTTGTGAGCGCATCTGGGCCTCACTCCGGCTGCGAATGAAGACCTCCGATGCGTGAGGCATTTAAAACGTAAGCCCTCAGGGCCCCCAGGTGGCTCAGTTGGTTAGGCCCCTGCCTTCGGCTCCGATCAGGATCTCAGGGTCCTGGGATCAAGTCCCGCATCAGGCTCTCTGCTCAGCGGGGAGCCTGCTTTCCCCTGTTGTCTCTGCTGCCTCTCTGCCTACTTGTGATGTCTGTCAAATAAATAAATAAAATCTTTAAAAAAACAAAACAAAACCAAACCTTCACGAGACTACAGGGTAAGCGGGCTTTGATAGGGTTACCTGGGAGCCTAATTTCATTTTCTGTCCCAACAACAACTGCACATTTGAACTTAGGGCGTGACCTCCTTGTAAACGGGACAGTGCTCACCGCTAACAGGGGCAGTGCTCAGAGAGGGTGGGCCCGGCGCACTGGGAGCTCGGGGCACAGGCTGGGCGTCCCGGGGCCCCTTCAGGGTCAGATGGTTTCTCAACCAGCAGAGTCCCTGGACGGTCTCCCCACTGGGAGCGCCAAGACAGAGGGGATGGTCCGGAGCAGGCCTGGGCTGGTTTCCATGATTCCCCAAGGTCACCAGACGGGAGAAGACCCCTAGAGATGGTTTCAAACAAAGGTTTAAAAGGTGAGCTGCAAAGGGAACCCCTGCCGGAAGCTGTGACCCGGCTACCTGCCGGCCTGGTCCACACTCAAGGAGGGCCTCGCGGGTGCTGCCCCCGTCTGGACGCTGCCCTCACCCGCGTGGAAGGGCCAGTCTTTCCTTTTAATTTCCAGTCAGTCACGGAATGACACTTGTGCGAAACATAACAAACACTAATTACTACACAAGTGAGAGCAAAGTCACCAACGAAACAGGCTGATTGTCATCTGGGGCTTGGGAGACACTGCGGCGCTTTGCGAAACTGCGGCTGAGCACTCGGACTTGTTCCCTGCGGCGGGCCCTTCCCCCTGGCCCTGTCGTCCACGTGGGGACCCAGCGAGGGGCCAGCCCCGGGCAGTGGCGAGGTGCACCCCCATCCCGGCCTCAGTCCGACGCACACTCAGCACCCGCCCCAGCAACGCAGCGCGTCCCCGGTCTCCTGTCCGTGTCTTGTTCTCACGTGGCTTCCAGAAACCGCCGCGTGGCTGCCGTCGTCTGAGATCTGAAACCCGCCTCTGGGGTCCCGCTCCTCTCAGGGACTATTGTTCTTCCTGCCAAAGTCGCCCTGGGACGCTGCAGAGGAAAGGAGATCACGGCTGTTTCCAGACAGAGGGTGACAAGAGCCCACCTCGACCCCTCTCGGCCAGGGGCCGGGAGCCCCTCAGGAGCCAGTTGTGGAGGTAAGGTCATGACCGTGTTCGCATCGGGCCAGCACACTCTGTCGTCGTTCCCAGGGTGGGGAATGGGGGGCTTTGGGAAGCTCTCCTGTCCCTGCTGAACCAGCTTTCACTTTGTCCCCCAAGCTTGTCCGCAGACCCCCGCGCCTCAGCGGAAAGCCCTGGACCATGCGCCGAGGAAATCCTCTGCAAGTTACGGGTTCCCAGAATCAAGAGACTGTTGGGGTTCCTCATGGAGTCTTTTTTTTTGACAGTCAGAGATCACAAGCAAGCAGAGAGGCGGGAGGGGGTGGGGGGGAGCAGGCTCCCAGCTGAGCAGAGAGCCCGATGCGGGGCTCGATCCTAGGACCCTGGGATCATGACCTGAGCCAAAGGCAGAGGCTTTAACCCACTAAGCCACCCAGGCACCCTCGTGGCGTCCTTCTGTTGACGAGGACGGGGTGCCTCTATGCAGGGGGAGTTGAGTGGACACGCTGTGCGGGGGACCCGCTCACCCGATTTTTCTGTCTTATCCGTGAAGGTGTCAGCAAAAACCCCTCGGACTGTGTTCTCAAGGAAAGGGCCTACCAAACAAAGTGACCTAACAAGTGTCATCAGGCGGGAAGGGCCATGCTCCCCCGTGACTGATCCGGCCGTGCCCAGCCTGCTGTGCCCACAGTGACAGGCAGCTCAGGATCCAGCTCCTCATGTGGAAGGTCATGGCTTCCTTCTCAGCGTCTGTCTGGTGGGTGACGGTGAGGGTGCCGCCCCGCCCCGCCCCCCAGACCCACGACTCAGGGATCCATGACCGGCAGGACTGTTCCATTCACTTTGTGCGTGTGAGGCCTTTGATCCCTCCCTGTTTCCAGACTCCCCCGGTCACTTGCTAATGGCAAGAAAGCGCCCCTCTCATGGGTCATGATGGCCACCGCGCTCATGTTTGACAACAAAGGCAAAACGAGCAGTGTCTCTCGCGGCGTGGTCCCGGCTCGCCTGGAGCGGGGACGGCGTTACTCCCACTCTGTGTGCACGGGTGCCTGTGGTTGCTGTGTTTGACAAGGAGTGGGTGAGGCTGTTTGCTGCTGCAGGTGACGTACGGACAGGACCTGTCCTGTTCAAGGCCACGGCTCAAGCGCTGCTGCGGAGCACAGCCCCATGTCCCTTCCATCCGCGCGGACACATGGAAGCGCAAGCTTCATGTATGACATGAGGGTTGCTCATCAGTCACCGGGGGGCGTCACGCACCAACCCATGCAGGGTCAGGGATGCACTTTGTCCTCAATCAGAAACGCGTCGGGCCTTCGCTTGCACAAACCTCTTTGCTAGATGTGGCCTGGGTCGCGCCATACTTACCACCTGTTGAGGGAGACGGGTGTGGACGGCAGGTCATGCCACAGGACACGCTCACTAGGCGTCGGCAAGGCCCACGCATCTAGGCTCCCTGCCCAGCAATGCAGACCTGAGATCAAGACTTGAGCTGAGATCCAGAGTCTGACGCTCAACCTGCTGAGTCCCCCCAGTGTCCCGAGGCACAGGCATTTTGGCCACTCGGAGATACATGTGTCACTGTCTACACCCACAGCGAGGGCGGCAGGGACCGCAGCTGCCCCAGGAAACACGTGACTGCACAGACATCCTGCAGATGCTGGTTAGACGCGTTGACACTCACAGGGCAAACCTCCCAGTGGTCAGAACAGACAGCCCTGGTGCAGACGCCCGGGTCGCCCAGCTGACACACAGAAGCAGTCCCTTGCCATGCGTGAGCATATTGTGAAAGTGGCTGGGAGCCGGTGGTAGGGGAAGGACCCCTACCCCGGGAAGATGTCCACTGTGGCCCTGAGACCCTGGCCCTGTGTCACACGTCAGGCGGACTGTGTCTAGGGCACGTGGGTGTGGGAACTGCCTGGTGCTGGAGGCGCGGCGGTGACTGTCCCGCCCGTGCTCGGCACTTGGAGACTGCGATCTCCCTCAGACACACCGGCACACTGGTGAGCGCTGGGCACCGTGTGCAGCCGGCATCCACGCCGGTGACAGTGTGGTGACGTGACTCACCTCCTGTGTGAATGTGGGGATGATGGGAAAAGAAAGCCCCAGATCTGCGAGTCTTCAGGCTGTGTGGATGGCTTTGTCCCCTCGCGTCTCATTCACCAAGTGTCACGGGTCAAGAAAAGCTACTCTGATCAGGTGTGTCCCATGGGAGTGTTTTGCTGTCGATCTAATCAGATCTGATGATGCGGGGCTCCCCTGCGGGACGGTGGGGACTCAGCACTGGGCCACTTGTTCCCCCGCCCGCAGAGCTGTGTCCCAACCATGCTCTCTGCTCCAGGCTGCGAGGCCCTGGCCGGCGACGCTTCTTTTGCCCTCCCTGCTGTGGTGACGGCCACCTGCCCAGGCAGCAGATGCCAGGACGTCTGACCACCCGTCTGTGAGTCTGCCATCCTCCCGCTCTCTGGCGCCGGCCAGCCTCAGGGATGACCTCCTGCAGAAACACTCGAGCAGTTTCCACAGACCCTTGTGGCTGCTCCTAGTCACAGACTGGGCTCCTCTGCCTCAGGAGACGTCTGGTGTGCTGTTTCGACTGGCGACCGTTTCCAAGCACTGGGGACATGTGGGCACCGGATCCCTGGGCGGGCTGGACAGCAGTGTCACTGTCATGAACCAGATGAAGGGATGGAAGAAGGAACAACCCCGTCCCACACCCACCCACCCACACACACTGGGGCGCAGACGCAGCGGGCTGTCCTTCGCGAAGGACACCAGAGCAGGCGAGGGCAGTTCAGCACTGAGGCGGGGCCCTGTGGAGGACCTAAGAGGTGATCCTGATGCCCTGCGGGGAGTGACCTGGGAGCAGGAGGCTCCCGTCTAGCTGGTGAGGGTGGCAGGGGGGCTCTCTAGTTGGGGAAGGAGGTGGGGGATGGACTAGCTGGGGAGGGTAGTGGGGGGTCATCTAGCTAGGGAGGGAGGTGGGGGGTCAGTCTAGCTGGGGAGGGCTGTCAGGGGATGGTCTAGCTGAGGAAGGCGGTTGGGGGATGGTCTAGCTGGGGAGGGTAGTGCGGGGCACGGACTAGCTGGGGTGGGTGGTGGGGGGACAGTCTTGCTGGGGAAGGCAGTTAGGGAGACCATCTATCTGGGGAAGGCTGTGGGGGGGTCGCAGGGGCCCTGGGTGTGTCTGGAGGGTGGGGAAGGGAGCGGCCAGCGCTGGGGCATGGCTCCTGGTGGCACCAGGCCGCCTGTCTGGATGCGTTGAAACTGCCAGCAACCAAAGAGGCTGCCTGTGCTTTTCCTTAAAGGAACTTGGAGCTTAACTCAGTTTCGGGTCGTGCCACCTCACGATGTCGCAACGTGCAGGCCCCTTACGGTGGCCGACATCCGTCCGGTGTCCCTCACTCCAGACCCTGCAGAGGTGGCAGTTAACATTCCGCTTCTTTGACTAATTCACAGGCCAGTTCCTGCCCCCGGATCTCGCACCTGCAGTGGAGACGTTGAAAATGTGTGTTTGCAAAATACTGACCAGATTTGGGGGCGTTATCAGTCGGACAAAGAAGACGCCCCTCCCCTCCCCCCGCCCCTTCTTTGTGCCTCAGGCGCACCGTGCTGAGGGCCTGTAGGGCGCATTCGCAGGGGTCCTGCGGGTCCGACAAGCCGGCTTCCAGGCCCTCTGCGGGGGGATGGACCAGGGAAGGGAACACCCGGCGAGGAGCTTTCATGGACGCCTGAGTTAGCGGCGGCTTCTTAATTAACTGGGCAACGTGATGGAAGAGCCTATTCCGCTACGGCCACGGCCGTCGGGGACGCCAGGGGAGCCGCTGTATGACTTTGCGTCGTCAAGATTCCCTGGTGTTTTCACTCAGCCTCTTCTGTGGTTTCCCTCTACGGGGACTCAGCCTGGCCTTCCTGCCCCGCTCCCGGCCCCTCTTCCCCGTGGGAACGTTTCTGCAGACTCCGAGCCCGCTCCCGACCTGACAGGAGGCCTGTGACCTTAGTGACCTTACTGTCTCTTGAGGGCATTTTTATCTTGATTTTAAAAGGACGACTCTAGGGCTTGTGTAGCCTTTTTTATTTAAAAGAAAAAGTCAGGGGCGCCTGGGTGGCTCAGTGGGTGAAGCCTCAGCCGTGGGCTCAGGTCATGGTCTCAGGGTCCTGGGATCGAGCCCTTTGTCAGGAGGGGATGCAGGAAGCCTGCTTCCCCTTCTCTCTGCCTACGTGTGCTCTCTCTCTCTGTCAAATAAATAAATAAAATCTTAAAAAAATTAAAAAGAAAAATCAGAGAATAACTGGACAGAAAGGTTCTGTGCAGCGATGGGGGGAAAGGCCCGGGGGGCTGGGGGAGGGGTGAGAGGGGTTGGGGGAAGCCAGCAGGGGCACGGGATGAGCCCAGCAGCAGGGAGGCGGAGGGCAGAGCCGGCACCGCCGGTGCTTCCGGGAGTCCTGAATGACCGGCCGGCTGTCCAGTGTCCAGGGAGAGGCCCCGATCAGCCAGAGACCACGTCCCCAGGGGCCGTAGAGCGTCTGCGGGTAGAGCAGCGTGAGGGAAGACCCAGCGGGCCACACGGACACCTCAGAGCGCCCGCCCCATGCCCCTGCAGGAGGCTTATGATGGGAGATGGGCAAATGCACGCGGACGTAGCCCAGAACTTAGTGTGGTTCTTCAGGGACACATCAACGAAGGACACTAACAAGACGAGGAGAGAGGGGCAGCCAGCAGAGCAGAGGGCGGCTGGCGTGGGCTGGATTCTGTCATTTCCCACCCACGAGAGCAGGCGCGAGGAGGGACACAGCCACGCCCCCACTGGCAGAGGAGGACGCAGAGTGGGGTCTCTATCGCCACGGCTGAGAAGTCACCCCGGTGCGCGGCAGGCCTGTTGTCACAATGGGGCAGAGAGCCAGCCGCGTGTAGCCCGGCATCGGGGGCCTCCCGGCACCCCACGGGCCGTATCGCTGTGACCCTCTGTCAGCTGACACGGAAGCTGCTGAAGGAGGGTTCGATGTCAAAGCGCACACACATCTGCTACCCTTCCTGTGAGAGAGAAGTGGAGACAACACACGCAAGCACGCACACGCACGCACACACACACCCCTACTTTGTAGAAGGAAACCAGGCTGGAGAAGCCGACCAACCAGAGGTATGTGTCTCCGGGGTGAGTGGAAATGAGGCGGAAGGTAGGAAACCGGCCGAGGTTTCCCGCCACACGGGATGTGTTTTCCAGCTCGAAACCACGGAGCCGCGGAGAAGTGCGGCCTTCGCTTTGTGAGTTTTTGCCGGTGACGACGCACTGGCTCTCAGTGGTTTTGTTCCTTTGGCATCTGGGAGGCAGGGGTGTGGGGAGGGAGGGAGCTGAGTGTGGAGCAGGGGAGCTGCGGGACGGTCCGCAGGGACCTGCACACTGCAGGGGTGCGCATGAGTCCGAGCTCTGGTTCGCAGCTCCAGCCAGTACGCGCGCCGGGAGGCACTGCACACCACAGACGGCGCGTGCCCTACTGCTCAGATCTGCTCCCATAAACTCTTGTCAGAGGAAGCAAGACTCCTCGGAGAAAATCTGATTTTAAGTCTTGAACGCAGAATAGCTTTTTGTGTTGGAAAGTGAGAAAAAGTGAAAAAATGAGTGGGCTTCTGCTGGCTGCTGCGAGGCTGTGAGGCACTGTTGCCTCGGGTCCGCTGGTGTTCTGGACACTGGATAGAATAGCAAATGCAGTGACCTTGTCCTTGACAGTGAGCACGAGAAGTCTGGCTGGGGAGGACCCGCACACTCAGAGAGCAATTGCTGTGTCCGTGGGAGATGTCTGGAGCCTCCTTTGCCCTCTGAGTCTGCCGGCTTTGACCCATGGTACACTGCCCAGGGATGACCGCACGGGCCAGGCTTGTGCAACAGAACTCAGGAGAAACGCAAGGCTTTTACCGGACGACGGGCAGCAGTCTGCCTGGGAGCCAGAGGCTCTGTAGATGGTCCCTGTTTTCTCCCTCTGTATGTGTTTTTCTCTTCTGGCCCCACCCTGAGGCCAGCCCCACCTTGGACCTACACACGCACAGCAATGGGGCCATGAGCTAAGATCCCAAGAGAAAACCCATCTCTGCGGAGGCAGGGTCCAGGGGAAAGGACTCCGTTCTCTGAAGAATGACAGACATCCCTGTGTGTCTTACTCTCTCTCTTTCCTATTGTTCTTTGGCCCCCAAACAGCCAAAATTCTAGAGAAATTCTGAGCAAATCCCATTTATCTGGCCAGAGGTGTTTGGAAAAGGGATCATGAGATACTGCCAAGTGTGGGAGAAATCGCAGAGCGAGAAAGGGTCTCCCTGATTCTGCATGAGGCTCACATGCTGACAATGGCCCCGAAGCGTGGAAAGAAGGAGTGTGGAAACAGAGCTGCGATGGAAAGCAGCTCCGGGACGCACGGGAGGCCGGCCCCCAGCACCGCACAAGCTTTGCAAACCTCACTGGCATTGGGATCAGCATCCGTCAAAGTCAGGAGGGATTTGCATTTTGGACCCAACCAGGAGGGCTGCTTGCTGCCAAACCAGCAGGAATCAACGTCCTCCACAAGGTCTGGAGTCTCAGAATGGTCACTCGAAGTGACCAGCATGGAGTCCTAGCTCGCTTCACGTGCACGGAGCAAACCAAATCTGGCCAGTTCTCAGAGGGAAAAACAACCAAAGGGCATCACCCCTGAGATGACAGAGCAGCCAGCAGACGGAGTACAGGACGTTTCCCGAGCCCAAGTGCGAGAGGGCATCACAGAACAGCCCCACGGCGGTGCCACGTGAAGCATCCACGGGACAGCTCATGCTGCGGGCTAGTAACCACACCTTTGACGATTTAAAAGAATTGAAGCCATATAAATCGTGTAGTTCGAACACACTGGCATTAAGAGGGAAGTCAGGGGGTGCCTGGTGGCTCAGTTGGTTAAGTGTCCAACTCTTGGTTTCGGTTCAGGTCATGATCTCAGGGTACTGAGATCAAGCTCCATGCTTATCCCTCCCCCTCTGCCCTCTCCACGCTGGCACAGGCACACAGTCTCTCTCTCTCTCTCAAATAAATCTTAAAAAAAAAAAAAAAAAAAAAGGACTTCAGTAACAAAGGATACCCAGGAAATTTCCAATTATTTGCATACTAAACAACACATTTTTAAATCACCCATAGGTCAAGAAGAAACTATCAAGCAAACTCAGAAAAATATTTTTATCTGAATAAAAACTAAGATATAACATACAAAAAATAGAGGGATGCAGCCGGAACAGTGCTTAGACAGAGAGAATGAGATTTAAATGTTCACATCTAGAAATAAACAATGTCTCAAACCACGACTCTAGCCATCCACCTTAAGAAGCCGGAAAAGTTAAAAAAAAGAAGAAGAAGAAGAAGAAGAAGCTGGAAAAGTAAGAGCAAAGTAAACCAAAGCGAACAAAGGAAAGAAAATAATGAAGCGACATCTGTGGAATGAGGACGGAGAGAAGTAGATGGAAATAATGAAACCAGAAGCTGGTTCTTCGGAGAGATCTGTGAAATGATAAGATCCCAGCTAGACTACCCAAGAGAAAAAGAGATAAGATACAGGGATGAGCATGGGAGTGGGGGGAGAGAGGCTGTCACCACAGGCCAAGTGACATCACAAACAAATTCAGAAATACTGAGAACAACTCTTTTAACCATACTTGATTGCTTAGATGAAATGATCAATTCCTTGAAAGACAACCAAAACTCACTCAAAAAGAAAGAGAAAATCTTAATTGCCCCATATCTATTAAGAAATTGAACTCAGACTCGAAAACTTAAAAAAAAGATAACCCTCTAAGTCCAGATAGTTTCGCTAGAAAATCCTATCAAACATCTAAGTGAAATATGACACTGATTTGCACAATCTCTTCCAGAAAACGGAAGAGGTAGGAGTCCTCCCCAGCAAACTTATGAGGTCAGCATTACCCTGATACAAAACACACAAAGACATTATAAGAAAGCTGCAGACCAACATTTTTCATGGACATTAGACCCAGAAAACCTCAGCAAACAATGAACAAAAAAGAGAAAAGAAAAATAAATAAATACAATTTAGCAATTTATAATAAAAACCATATATCACGACCAAGTAGGTCTATCCCAAGAACTCAAGTCAGGCTCAACATTTAGAAATTAGTAAACATGCTGTCATACTAACAAAACAAGAAGACTCATATAATCATCTCATTAGGTGCAGACAAAGAAACACCCATGCTCGACATAAACCCTCATCAAACTAGGCATAAAAAGGAACTTCCTT
Organism: Lontra canadensis; assembly: GCF_010015895.1. Taxonomy (NCBI): domain Eukaryota; kingdom Metazoa; phylum Chordata; class Mammalia; order Carnivora; family Mustelidae; genus Lontra; species Lontra canadensis. Next base: position 1,366,630 of record NW_022631067.1, read on the forward strand.
AATGTGATAAAGGTGATCTGTGAAAAACCTATAGCTTACATCGTACCTAAGGGTAAAGACAGAATGCTACCCTCATAAGACAGGAACAGGGTAAGATTCTCTGGTCTCACCACTTCTGTTCTCTACTCGACATCATACTGGAAATGTTTGCCATTGAAACACAATCTGCTGATTGTGAAGGAAGAAATAATCCCCATTAGCAGAGGACATGGTCATTTCTGTCACAAATCCTGTGAGATCTGTATAAAAGGTCCTGGCTGCGTGGAGCAGGGTCACGAGTTGCGCGGTCCAAATAGAAAACAAAATTCGTTGTACATCTACGTACTAGAAATAGACAACTAGAAATAAAATTTTTATTTTTTATTTTTTAATATTTTTAAAATTTTTATTGATTTATTTGAGAGAGAGACAGCGACAGAGATAGAGAGAGAGCACAAGTCGGGGAGGAAAGGAAGAAGCAGGCTCCCCACTGAGCAGGGAGCCTGATGGGGGACTCAATCCTGGGACCCTGAGATCATGACCTGAGCTGAAGGCAGATGCTTAACTGATTGAGCCATGTAGGTGCCCCCAAACAAAACTTTTTAAAACTACCATTTCTGGAAGAATATTGTTAAAATGTTTATGCTACCCAGAGCAATCTACACTTTCAATGCCATCCCTATCAAAATACCATCAGCACTTTTCACAGAGCTGGAACAAACAATCCTAAAATTTGTATGAAACCACAAAAGACCTCGAATAGCCAAAAGAATGTTGAAAAAGAAATCCAAAGCTGGTGGCATCACAATTCTGGACTCCAAGCTGTATTAGAAGCTGTCATCATCAAGACAGCACAGATCTGGCACAAAAACAGACACAGATCACTGGAACAGAATAGTGAGTCCAGAAATGGACCTTAACTCTATGGTCACTTAATCTTCGACAAAGCAGGAAAGAACATTCAATGGAATGAAGACAGTCTCTTCAACACACGGTGTTGGGAAAATTGGACAGCCACGTGCAGAAGAATGAAACTTGATCATTTCCTTACAACACACCAAAAATAGACTCAAAATGGTTGAAAGACTTCAATGTGAGATAGGAATCCATCCAAATCCTAGAGGAGAACACAGGCAGCAACCTCTTTGACCTCGGCCACAGCAACTTCTTGCTAGACAGGGAAGGCAAAGGAAAACAAAGGCAAAAATTAACTATTGGGACTTCATCAAGATCAAAAGCTTCTGCACAGCAAAGGAAATGGTCAACAAAACCAAAAGACAACTGACAGAATGGGAGAAGATATTTGCAAATAACATATCAGATAAAAAGTTAGTATCCAAAGTCTATAAAGAACTTATCAAACTCAACACCCAAAGAACAAATAATCCAATGAAGAAATGGGCAGAGGACATGAACAGACATTTCTCCGAAAAATACATCCAGATGGCCAACAGACACATGAAAAAGTGCTCCACGTTACTCGGCATCAGGGAAATACAAGTCAAAATCACAATGAGATCCCACCTCACACCAGTCAGAATGGCTAAAATTAACCAGTCAGGGAATGACAGGCGTTGGAGAGGATGTGGAGAAAGGGGAGCCCTCCGACACTGTTGGTGGGAATGCAAGCTGGTGCAGCCATTCTGGAAAACAGCATGGAGGTTCCTCAAAAAGTTGAAAATAGAGCCACCCTATGACCCAGCTATTGCACTACCAGGTATTTACCATAAAGATACAAATGTAGTGATCTGAAGGGGCACATGCACCCCAATGTTCATAGTAGCAACATCCACAATAGCCAAACTGTGGAAAGAGCCCAGATGTTCCATCGATAGATGAATGGATAAAGAAGATGTGGTTCATATACACGATGGAATATTACACAGCCAACAACAAAATGAAATCTTACCATTTACAACAACATGGATGGAGCTAGAGTTTATTATGCTAAGCAAAATAAGTCAATCAGAGAGAGACAAATACCGTATGATTTCACTCACACAAATACCGTATGAGTTTAAGAAACAAAACAGATGAACATAGGGGAAGGGAGGGAAAAAGGAAATAAGATAAAAATAGGGAGGCAAACCATAACAGACATTAAACTCTAGAAAACAAACTAAGGGTTGCTTGAAGGGGGTGGGGGGATGGGGTAACCAGGTGACAGGCATTAAGGAGGGCACATGATGGAATGAGAACTGGGTATTACATTCAAGTGATGAATCACTGAATTCTACTACTGAAACTAATAGTACAGTATATATATGTAAACTAAATTGAATTTAAATGAGTTTTTAAAATTTTTCAAAAAAATTTAAAAGCCCTACCATTTCAATGGTAGCATGAAAAATGAAATATTTAGGCATTTGTATCACAAATATGTACACAAGCTGTGTGCTGATGACTACAAAACACTGACAAAAGAAATCAAAGACCAAAATAAATGGAGAAAAGTGCACGGGCTGGAAGACTTATGTGGTGAGCACGTCAGTTCTTCCAAAGCTGGTTTCTCTGGAACCAAGACAAACCCCAGCAGGATTCTTTAAGATGAACTGACTGTAAAACCTTCATGAAAGGGCAAGTTTACCAGAATTACCAAAACAATCTGAAAAAGAACAAAACTGAAACTATCTGACTTCAATACCTACTTCAAAGCTCCCAGAAGCAAGACAGTGTTGTGCCAAAAGGACGGGTACATAGTTCACTAGAAATAGAGGCACACAGACATGGTCAATTGATTTTGGACAAAGTACAAAGACAATTTCATGAGGGAAAACATAGTCTTTTTAACAAATGGCTCTGGAACCATGTGAGTTTGAATGAAAAAAATTTAAAAAGAGCCTTTATCTGTTAAATCGTAATTGATTATAGTCCCAAATGTAAAACATAAACTATAACCATTTTTAAAAACATAGAAAAACTTTGTGAGCTTGAGTTTAGTGAAAAGGTCTTCAATTCAGCATCGAAAGGATAACCCACAGAGGACAAATGAATGATACACCGGCCTTCCTCAAAATTAAAACCTTCTGTTCTGCTCCCACCACGCTGAAGAGAAGAAAAACACAAGTGCAAATTAGGAAAGGTATTTGTAAATCACATGCCTGACAAAGGACTTGTGTACAAAGTATATAAGAACCCTCAAAACTCGGCAATAAGAAACCAAACAACCAATAATCAAATTGGCAGTGAATGTAGGTTACATCGAAGTAGATGTCTCCATGGCCAGCGGGCGCATGAGGAATGAGTCGGCAGGGAGCCACAGATTAGAACCGCGATGAGATGCCTCGATACTTAGTATCTTTAGTGTGTCTATTAAATGGCTAAAAAAAAAGTAATTATGCTACTAAGTGCCAGCGAGGTTATGGGGCGACTGGGATTCTCATACACTGCGAACCGCTGCAGCCATTCTGGAACAGTCTGGAAGCTTCTTACAGACACAATCTGAACATAAGATGCAGTGTCCCTGCCTGAACGCACTATGGTTACGCAGATGAGATGAAAACCAGTGTTCGTTTTTAAAAAATCACGTTCACAAATGCTTTTAGTGTATTTTTGGGCAATGGTCAAAAACCTGGAAGAATGCGGGCATCCCTCAGATGGGAACGGGCAGACGGGCTGGTGCCTGCCCAGGACAGGTGGGCAGGCAGCGGGCGGGCTGGCAGGTCAGGTGTGTGGCTGGGGTGGGATGTGGCGGGCAGAGCTCGAGAAGCCAGAAACAGAAGGCTTCCATTTGCCTGCCATCCTGGCAGAGGCGGCGCTGGAGGGACAAGAACCAGTGCCGCCTGGCTTCAGGGGCGGGGGCGGGGTCTGACCACAGGCGGGGGCGGGGATGAGTGAGATCTGAAGGGTGGGGAGGGCGTGGGTGGTTTTGTCTCTCAGCTGTGCTGGGGATCACACATTTGCATTTGTCAAAACTCGTACAACGGTGCACTCAAACAACTGAATAACTTGTGTGAATTTTTCAAACGTTTCAGCAGAAAGGTACATCCACTTTGACCCACTCTTCCCTTAAACGTTTAACTTCTAATGTTTTTGAATTAACACTAAAAGGAAGGGGAAGTTACTGATGTCCTTCTCCAAAGATAATCACAATTACCATCGTGTGGATTTCCTCACATTCTCCGATGCAGACATTGTTCCTAGTCTGATCTGGTTTCTCTGTAGGCAGGTCACTGTGTACATAACCCGCGCGCGCTCGGCCTCCCCCGGGCTCCAAGCTCTTCCTCCTGCAGGGCCACGGAGGCCCCTCCGGGCCCCTCCACCTTTGCTCATCCCCCCATCTTCCCGCTTCTTCACTTCTCTGGGGGTCCTCCAGCAGCTGGCCCTCGCCCTGCCCTCATTTGCTCCGACGTCCTTGCCGGTACTCATCCTCCCCAGCAACAAGAAGCTGAGAGCTGCCCCCAGCCTGATCTGCTTTCTGCAAGCTGACATACCCCCGTTGCCTCCCCCATGCCCGGTCTCCCCCAGCTGCTGACTCAGAGTCCGCGAGGGGGGCAGTGCCTGTTGCTGGGTTCCAGGCGATGATGTTTTCTAGCACAAACAGGAGCTGGGCAGACGCAAAAGAGAAAAATGCCTTGGGATCCGAGTGAGCCGTCCATCTGTTATCTGGAAGTGTGACACTCTGAACTTAACGATATTAGCTGTGAAACATGAGCTTGGGGGAAAGACTTTTCTGATATTTTCTTCAAAGCAATGAGGTAAGTCCTGGGTGGGTAGCCCACACCGTCCCCAGGAGAACAGATGCCCTCTGTCCCCTTCCCCACTGACCCTTAGGGAGTGGGCGGAAGGCTCAGTCAGGAAAGACGGCGGCTCTGAGGCATCCAGACAAGGGTCTTTCTCTGAGGAACTTCTACAGTCGCCATCCTTGGTTTTGGAAACGCGTTTATCGACATCCTTTTAAGCGGTATAATGAGTGAACACAAGGCATGGGTTGGAAAAGATGATTCCTCACGTCCCTTACTGGATTGTAAGAAATAAATTATTCTTTACCTTAGGAACGTTCATATGGAATTCTGGAACGGTAATGTTCCAGGTTAAATACAGGTGTGGAACCGACGGCTGTGCTGTGCGCACGTCTGCCATACAGAGAGGGAGGAAGGATGAGCCAGGGGTGGGGGGCTGAGCACACAGCCGCAGAAGGAAGGCGCCTCCATCCTTGGCACAGAGTCTGAAAGCTCTGTCTTTGTTTTCTTAGCTCAGTCCAGGGCCTGTGGACACGGTGCCGCTCGGCTTGGCAGGAGAAAGAGCCTCACCCCTGCAATCCCATCTACCCCCAGCTGCCCGGGGGTCTCCAGGGGGCAGATCCCATTCCTGGCCCCCCAGACGCCAAGAATCCAAAGACCAGCCCGCACAGTAGGGGCCACTCAAGGAGCACATGGTCTTAGGACAGCTTTCTTTCTATCCGTCCTTCTCCCATAGAATGCTGCCTTCTAAGATTAAAAAAAAAAAAAAGAAGAAAGAAAGAAAAAGAGGAAAAGACTCTTGATTTCAAGGCACGCACACACACACACACACACACACATGCACACACGCTCGCGCCCTACAGTACAGAGCTTGTATTTGGAAGTCTGCACACAAAAAGAAGTCATTCATTATATTAGTCATTTCTTCCTGCTATTTCCCGAAATAGCCACAAAATGAGTTTAGTACTTCTTAATTCAAATAACCAAAACCCACAGTAATTATGCTGTGTTTGCGTGTACCTTGATAAATTGAGCGCGATCACAAAGCGGTTTTATGGCCGTTTCTCTTAAACAACTGTTTTCATGAAATCTAAAAATGACTATAATTAATCTTTGTACTTGGGAATTTCTGGAACATCCCTAAGTAATTGTCTTCAACACTTCTTGCAGAACAGAATGATGGCTCAGTTTCTAAGCACAAACATGTCTTGGAGAAGAAGCCCGACTCCCAGGAAAGTGACACGTTCCACGCACATCCCTGGGGTCACTGGACCCACTGAGGCCCACACGTTTGTCCCACGAATACGCCCCCACCTCTGCCCAAAGACTTCATCAAGTTAGAACCGTCCATGGCTGGGTCTAGGGTCTTCCATCAGAAGTAAAATATTGCATTTCCCTTGACCAGAAAATCTTTTTTTTGCTCCCAAATTTAGAGCTTTATAGCTGAAGGCTTTGAATTGGAGATGCTAGAGCTCTTGCCCTCAGATTCTCCAACGGTCGACTAGGTGTTGACAGATTCACAGCAAGAACAAATCGAAGACCTGACTGCTCCCTATTAAGGCCAAAGTCAATGTCTCTCCCTTTCTTAGAGCACTGGTGAGTCCCGGGCCAGCTGGCACCATCGCCCGGTGTCCATGGACGTGGTTCTGACGCTGGTGGATGCTGCCGTGTCTGTCCCTGCCCAGGAGTCACTGTTGCGGTGAAAATCCAACAGGGGCTTCCCGAGGGCTGTGCCTTCCCCTGAGATCGAACAAGCTACTTCCACCAGTCCCAGTCCCCTACATGACGCCCTCCTTCTCCCGTCCTGGTAGAATGTCTTCTTCCTAGGGAAGGAAATTAAGGGATGGTAAAAACACAAACAGGAAATCCAGCTTCCCAGCAGTCGTGCCGCTGGTCTGTGGGAGAGCCTCGACCGTTTGCAGAGGGAAAGCTGGCCTTGGCTGGGCCCTGCGGGAAGCAGGGGCATTTTGGGGGGGGGTCAGGTGGGAGGGGGAATGGGGAGGGGTGCGGCGCTCTGCTCTGTCCCAGAAGCACTCGGAGCTCTTTCTGCAGCTGATGAGTAGGAGCCCCTCTTGCTCCTGCTCATGTTCTCCCCGCTGTACCCCCTTCCCCTCCAACCCCCCTTCATCCCCCCTCCACCCACCCCCACTACGTCCAGCACATGCGGGCACTGTCCTCAGGGCAGCAGAGATGTGGCCAATGGAGGCCAGCAGCCCGTCCTGAAGGGACCGGAAGAGCACATGACAAACCCATGATGACAAGGCAGTGTTGCAGGTCCTCACTGAGAAGCGGCCTCCAAAGCCACAGGGCTGGGGGGACAGTGGCTGACAGGCTCAGGGAGAGGGGTGTGCAGCGGCCCGACCCCAGCCGGCTGGGCTGCCCCGGCTCCCTGAAGCCACTAACAGCACTCGTGTTTTTGTTTTTGAAGAGTTATTTATTTATTCACTTGACAGACAGAGATCACAAGCAGGCAGGGAGGCAGGCAGAGAGAGAGGAGGAAGCAGGCTCCCTGCTGAGGAGACAGCCCGATTCGGGGCTCGATCCCAGGACCCTGAGATCATGACCTGAGCCGAAGGCAGAGGCTTTACCCATGCCCCAGCACTCGTGTTTTAATACCCAAACTGCCCACCTTGAGGTGTGTGTCCATGGATCCCCCGGCTCATCACGCCCCTGAAGTGGTCCCGGCTCCCGGGGGTCTCTGGAAAGGGGGACTCTGAAGGGTCCCTGCCCACCCCCGCCTGGCTCCCGACCCCGGGGTGAAGATTCACTGGAGCCTCGGCTGCCCCAGGGCTCCGAGACCCAAGCATTAGGGGCCAGCGCTGCCTCAGTTGACAGTAATCCTGAGGTGGGCCCAGCCTGGGGCCGCAGTGCTGAAGCTGATCTCCTGGACTGACCAGCCCTTCAGAGGCGGGATCAGGCCCGACGTTGCCCCGTCGGTGCTGCAGGGGCCAGGGCCTTTCCTCCCCGCGGCCCAAGTGGCGTCTGGCCAGGCAGGGGACATCGGGCCAGGAATGCAGGCTGCACGCTGGGGCTGGATCCCTGCAGGCACCTGGGCCGCTGGGCATGGGATGCCCTGGTGGGGGGGTCGGGCCTCAAGGGGACCCGCCTGCTTCCTCAGCAAAGGAAAGAGAAGTAACCCACCCCCCACTTGCAAATCCACATAAGAGGGCCAGCTGTGAGCCCTTTGGTGTTTGCTTCTAAAGCAGGGAGCCTCCTTGACAGCCCCCCATGCTGGGCTCCCGGGGTGATGTCGCCAAGCCCGCGGGCTCCCATCCCCCTGCTGCCTGTGGTCGACAACCCTTCCCCTCAGAGGCGGACATGATGCTTTGTGCTCCCAGAACCGTGACCGGCCAGCCAAGCCTCCCCTCCACGGAAAGTGTGCCCAAGCCAGCCAGCTAGGGCCCACCTCTGTCCCTGGGCGGGGGGCTCTCCCCACCCACGGGCTCCAGCTGGGGACCCAGGATGGGGGGCCGCAGAGAGATAGTGGGATCCACACAACCTCTTTCCCCAGCACCCCGCTTCAGTGACTGCCCCCGACCTCCTCCCTGGGGTCTGGGGTGTGGAGCCCTCACCATGCTCCTGCTTTCCCCATGTGCCGACCCACCTCTGAAAACGGGGCCTCTCCGGGGGCCCCTCGCAGCAGCCACCACCCGAGCTTCCTTGCCTCCTCCTGGATTCTGGGGCTCCTTGGCATCCTGGGCATTCCCTGGCTCGGAGACAGAACACTCCAAACTCTGCCTCCCACTCTGCGTGGCTTCCTGCCCACGTCTCTGCTTCTCACAGGGGTGTGGTCCTGTTGTCGGAGGACACCCTGCTCCGGGCTCGTCTCACCTCAACTAATTACATCTGCAGCAACCCAATTTCCAAACAAGGTCACATTCAAAGGTGCAACATGTCTGTTTTGGGGACACAAGTCAACCCCTAGCCCGGCTGCTGGGCTGATTGGCTCTCCCCAAAGCTCACGCCTCCTGCTCCCTCCTGCTCTGTGCACGACAGGCCTCAGGCACCCAACACCATCCTGGTGGGACTACATTCCAGTGTCCTGCCAGTCCTCACAGGAGCCTCGTGACCACCATCCTACCTTCCTGCGCTTCTCTCCCGCCCAGGAGTTTGTGTGCCATGGGCCCTCCTGGGGCTGGAAATAGGCTGGAGGACAGAAGGGAGCCAGGACTGCCCCCGGCACACCTCCCTCCTACCCACTTCCGACTCATTTCTCCAAGGCTTTCTCTTTCTGGGATGGTGGCATTTTCTGTGTCTGCAACCTGTAGGCACGGCCAGCCTCCTGGCATCATTTTTCAGAGCCTCACTTCTAACTTGGGAAGGAAAAAACCCCATGATTTCTCCACCAAAAGACATGGAGGACACAGCTGTTTTATTTTTCCTCACTGATCAGCAATGATGGGTGATAAGAATTTCTCTTTCTTCCGTGTTTCTCTGCAGAGGTCCGTGAGCTGCAAGGCAGAGCGCTTGTGTAGCCTTGGAGCCGGTTGCTTGGATTGAAAACCTGAGTCCCACCCACTCAGAGTCCTCCTGGGGCTGTGCTCACAGCCCAGCTGCAGAGGGCCACTCACGGTGGATCCCGGGAGGTCCTCCAGCTGGGGGCCGGGAGGCAGCGGTGCATGGGGCCGGGGGCAGACTCCAAGCCCAGTCTCTTCACACCCACCCTTTGCCTCAGATCTCCCACCAGTTAATTCTGAAGCAGAGAAAACCTCGCCTTGAATAGTTACACCGTTTCCAGGTTTCCACGTGTACCAACTAAGGAGGCAACAGAGTTCTCTTCGCGTGTGCACTAACTGTTCAATCATAGGTGTCTCGAGTGTGGCTTTCACAAGGTTTAAAAGGGAACCATTTTTCCAGACCAGAACACGAATGAGATTGAAATGTCTCTTTGAAACTCCATAGTTTCATTCGGTTTTCATGTCTTTAATTCTTTGAAAAATCAACAAAACAATGACATCTATAAATATGTAAGCATTAATTATGTATTTGTACCTTTATCACCAACGTTTAATTAAAAGCCCCTCATGGCAGCAGAAACATTTTGTGCTTTATCAATTTTGTTAATTTTTTTTTTTTTATTAAAAAAGCCTGGAAAACTATCTTCCCAACAAGTCTCATGTCTGCATAGCCCCGTCCTCCTGAGTGCACAGGATCCCGTCTGCTTGGTCCCACTTCCCACCCTACCAGCACATCCCACTGCCCCCACGTGGAAGGGCAGCTAGGCACTCTACTGAACCCCGCACCAGCCTCACTCAGCAAACTCCGGCTGCAAGACCCCTCATGACTTCCTCCCGGCTGAACGGCTTGAGAAAAGCATATACCTCCTTGTATCACCGTAAGATCGTGACCATCTGCCTCCAGGGGCCCCAATGCCATGGCTCGAGCACCCCATTCTCCACCTGCAGCCATCCTCTGTCTCTGTCTCCTCATGTCTCTGTCTCTCTCTCGGTCTGTCTCTTTCTCTCCATGTCTCTGTGTCTCTTTTTTCCTGTTTCTGATCTTCTCTCTCCCTGTCTCTGTCTCTGTGTGTGTGTCTTTCTATCTCTCGCCTATCTCTGTCTCTTTATCAGTCTCTGTCTCTGTCTGGGCTCAGTTGCTCTCAGATTCTTGTCAAGGACAATTCTCAGGGACCAAGGAGTAAGCCCTACCATTTACAATGGCCCTAGCAGTGAGAAATCCTGGACCAGGAGACATACCCAGAATTGCAAATCTCACATCTGCTCAGAATCACCAGACGGGTCCCTGCTGCCCAAAGAGTCGTACACAACCATGACCTACATTCATGCGATTTGGTCAAGGCCCCCCCTGCTTGACCTCTTCCCCAGCATCATCACCCTCTTCACGTGGTCAAAGCCTTCTGTTCCAACCAAACCCAGGGTGCCCCACCCCAACTACACTGCAGCCCCCCCGCCCCCATGCTCCCTCTGCCCAAAAGATGCTACCTGCCACTCAGGCTTTCCAGAAGTGGCCTTCGTTTTAAGGCCCAGAGCCAATGCCATCTCCCTCTGGGAGCTTTCCCTGACTGCTCAGCGACCAACCCTCCTCCCCCCAGAATGATTAAGGCATTCCTTCCTGAAACATCCCCTGTAAACAACCCCCCCCCAAATAGCTTGCACTTTCCTCACTGTGACTTTCTCTTTTTTTGCCTCTGCATCTTTGTAAATGCAGCTCCCCACCTGGAATGCCATTCCGTTCCCCTCCTCTTTGTTCAAGACTGAGGTCTCTGGATGTCCCGAGGTCTCTGGCTGTCCCCTGTGGCCTCGCCCGAAGCAGATGCCCACCGGCCTCAGGGTGGGTGACCCACCGGCCCATCTCCAGACTGCTCTCTGCCCCATAGGGCTGAGAATTTCTTTCCTGTTTCTTTTTTTGAGAATTTCTTGAGAGCATGGATCATAAGCAGGATCTTTTTGAGTTTTATGTGCCACACTTTGCAAATACCATGAATATAATAGATCCCTAACAGAAGGGATAGATCACTGAACCGAAGGCTGACCCTATGGTCTTCTACTTTCTTAGGGAAAGAGAGGAAAATTACTGTTGCAATTTATGACTAAACCGCAGCAAAGGGATCCGTTCCCACCCGCAGGTTAGAAATAAAAGGTGATGTCACGGGTCTGCAGGAGGGTGCTGTCTCGGGCTGAGCTTGGCCAGAGCTCCCTCCGTTTGCTCCCATTTTCTCCCCTTTTCTCCCGAGGGAGACGCACACGGAGAACAAGCTCTAGTCGGCCCCGGGCCTGCTCCAATGCAGGAGGAGGAGCGGCCAATGGAGCTGGGCCCCTGAATGGGAAGGATGCCCGCACCCGCCGGCTCCGGTCCGGGCCGCAGGAGGGAGGCGGGCACTGGTGAGGAGGAGGCTCAGCTGCCCGGCGCCGCAGACCCAAACCCTCGTGCTGTGCACGCGGAGGTCTAGGTGCAGAGAGCCGGGGTGCTCGGGACGCCACGCCAGCAGGGTGCCTACGCGCCCGCAAGCCTTCCGCAAGGTCTAGGAGGTTGTCTGTGGCTTGAAGACGAGGAGTGCTGAGACGCAGCCCCCAAAGCTCCGAAGTCAAGTCAGGACGGCGCCGTGCAGTGTCCGCGGCCTGGGGAGGGGTGAAGGGTGACGGCCCGGGGCGTGGCCTCGCTGACTGCAGTCTGTGGCGGGGGCCAGCGACGCGGGGGGCGCCGTTGGGGGCGGGGGGCGCGGGGGTGTCAGCCGGCCAGACCAGGCCCCTGAGCCCAGCGGGCAGTTTCGCACACCGTCCTCGCGTAAACGCAGCGTCTTACAGGAAAACACGCTCTTCGTTCCGGGCCTCAGCTCGGATTTATTCTGTTTCCTTCGGCGGCTGCTCCGGGCGTCCCCCGTGACGGGCTCGCCGGCTGTGGCGGCAGCTCGGATGCTCCGCTCGCCCGTCGGACTCGCGTCTGGGTTTCGCGCCCGAGCCGTGCGCCCGTCGGAAGCGCCCTCCAGCCTGACCACGCGGGCCGAGCTGGGCCGCGCACACGCGCCCGAGTCAGGGACTGCGACCCGGGTCCCCACCCGGTTGTCCGCCGTGCGTCCTGGAAGTCCGTTCACGAGCAGCCCTCCCGCTGGCCAGAACAAATGATCCACTTCTTCGGTCTCCCGTGATGGCAAATAAAGTCTGATGGCGACGCCAGGAGCGAGGAGGGAAGCCCTGGAGGGACGTTCCCCGGAGGATGGGCCGAAGCGGGGGCTGGCGCTGCCCGCCCCCAGGCCCGGCTGGTGAGAATCGCCTGCATGAGGGTCCTGCCCCCAGCACCCTGGTCTCTGCCCGAAAGGTCCCTGCACCTTCCTCTCCAACTCTTGCTCCGGCCCCATTTACAGGGAGTCAGTCAGCACCGTCGGTTTTTTCAGAGAGAAGCGAGGCGCGAGGTTAGGTGTCAGAGAGAAGCAGGTAAGCCGGAAGGGCCTGACACCGAGACTGGACATCACCAGCCTCTTGTCCGTCCCAGGAGGAGTTAAACAGCCCGAACGTGCCTTGAGCTAGATACATTTCAGCCTTTCTACAGAACGTATTTTGAAGGAAAGAAAAGCCCCAAGAGCAACGGACGGATCTGCAAACTCTAGCGACTGGCTTAGAATCACAGAAACTTGAGGAATGTCCGCTTCCCATGGAAGTTGTCTAACTTGCAAAAAACATGTACAATTTGCTTACCACCATATTAAATCTAGATAAGCTCGCTCATTTACCACAGGGCTTCATTGCTTATCTGTTTTTGAGACATCTTGTAATAAGACTTTTTTTTTTTTTTTTTTGGTCGGTAGTGCTTTTTCAATCAATGTAGCTGACACCAGATAATTTGAACACAAGGGACATATCTCACTGGCCCTGTGTGGACATTGACCTAATTTAGCTAATCTTAGATTATTTATCCAAAATATCTTGTCTGCAAATATTTGAAAGTGTATAACCATTATCGACTTTTGGGGGAAAAGAAAAACAGGAAAGTGAATGAGAGTCTCTCTATTTTATAATATGATAGAGCAAATGAGGGCACGCAGTTCGCATATTAAAGCAGCAGCAGAAGTTAGCCGGGAACTTTGCTAACGTGTAGAATCTGCCTTGTGCCCGGATCTCCCTCCCCAATGCTGGTCAGTCACGTTTGGTTCTTTTACTCCGAGATGATCCCAAGGAAGTAGAAAGTGGTTAAATTCTTACACTTTGCGGGCACCTGGGTGGCTCAGTGGGTTAAGCCTCTGCCTTCGGCTCAGGTCATGATCTCAGGGTCCTGGGATCGAGCCCCGCATCGGGCTCTCTGCTCAGAGGGAAGCCAGCTTCTTCCTCTCTCTTTGCCTGCCTCTCTGCCTGCTTGTGATCTTGTCAGATAAATACATAAAATCGTAAAAAAAAAATAAAATAAATTCTTACACTTCATTTCTTAAAGTTATCCCAGTAAGTTCAATGCCAGCAAACGTGAAATCAGCCCAGAGATCCACCTGTCACACTAATACCAGTGCCGTCCTATGGGTCTGGAGTGAGGTCAAATCTGGTGGGATGCCCGAGGCCCCTCAGCCAGTCCACGCCATAGTTCTAGTTCTTTCCCTGCAAACTCTGTCAAAAACAGGCAGTCAGATTAAGTATTTCTGTTAGTTTCTTATTAATGAACATAAGCCTCAAATAACAAAAGTGATATTTTCCAAGGAATTAGTACAAGAAATAAACCATTTCCTTAGTTTACCCATAAAATCTGGATCATTCTCAGTACTCTACATTTTCTCTTTCCCTTAGTTAAATTTAATTTGGCCAAAAAACCAGAACTAATGGATGTATCCACAACGAGTAGCAGGTAGAGCTCCTTTTGAGATAAAAATGATTTTTAAATTTTACCCCGAATTGTTTATGAGATAGGTCCACTTTGTTGGCGCATGGGCTCAGCTCACACTAGTGCTGAATTGGTTCCTCATTAATTATGCAACACTCCAGAAGGAAATGTGTAAAAATACGACGTGTGCAGATCAAGTCTGCAGGCGTGCCCCATGTTCGTGCCGCAGTTACACTGAATTTATTTTAAACAACATTCTCGGCACAATGTCTCCTTTCTTGCTGTCATCAAAGGACGAAATATCATTTCTAAGTTTTATGACTTTACTGCTAGAAGTCTTGTCTCTAAACTGTTAATGTAGACCATTTAAGAATATTTTATTTAAAATAAAACATGTTTGCAAATATGTTTAATTGTAATCTTTTTGACCAAGGTGTGACTCCCCAGGTTTTCGAAGCCCTGGGTCCATCGTAGGAACAGACGAATCTGAAAGGAACTGCTTTCTTGCTCAGCAGAAAGCACGTGGAAGGGCTATGAATTCTCGCGCAGGTCTCCCGTTTGTTTGGTTCAGGCAGCGGCGGGGTAACGCCCTGCAAGGGAGCGGTGCCACCAAGGGGTGCCCACACGCTGGCCTGAAATTTGAAAATGGCTGGAGAGGGTTGCTTCAGCCCCAGGTGGACATTACCTGGTAGCCTGTCGTGATCTGCATTTCATCAAGACCCAGTATTTGTAGCCAGGTCCTTCCAGAGTTACTTGTGAGTGCATTAAAGATTGCCGACTGGGATCACAATACAGCGATTAGGCAGAATTAAAGTTAAAACGGGAGGAAAATGAATCGAGCAAGAAAACACACTGTGCATCGCCTCTCTACCCTACCGCTCACTCCCGCGGAAGGAAAGCAGCCTTGATCACACATGACCTGACGGCAGCACCAGGAGTCCGCAGGTTCTGCTTTGCCTCCTGCGAAACTACGAGCTCGGCCTCACCCTCCAGGTGTGCTTCTCCTCCTCCATCTCCTGAGGGCGTGAGGAAGGTCCAAGACCACCCCGTGGGCCAATTCAAGTCTCGGGTGGGGGTCCTGGGGGCACCTGAAATGCCCCATAGCCACATTTTTCCAAAGTAAAAGAAGCAAGTGAAACGAACTTCAAAAACGTGTTCAGTTTTACCCCCTACGTCCACAGTACACTCATTTCAACATGAAATCGAGAGGTTTCAACGTCCCCTGAGGCGTTGCACAGGCTTTCTGTCCACTCCCCTCACCTTCACAAGCTGGAGGGTCCGGCTGCCCCTTGCACACCTCCGTGGGGACTGACCATTGGTAAATGCTCCAGGGCCACCCGGGGCCGGTGTCCCCCAAACTGGGTCATGGACATGTGAGTGGGCAGCTGGGGAGAAAGAACACAGCACATGGGAAACGAGCTTGGAAGGGTCTGCCCGGAAAGCTCAGAAGAAGGGGGTCAGGAACATCCCCTTGTCCTCACGGCATCCCTTCACTGCGGGATTTGGTGAGTTCTGTCAAGATCGGCTCACGCATTCTGAGTGTGTCCCTAACAGGAGCCAGGGGGTCACCGGCCACATCACCCCCCAAGCAGCCTGCCCCACAGAACCCCAGATGAGCAGCATGTGTGGGAATGTGCAGAGCACGCGCGTGTGTCTCTATTAGCACGCACGTCTATAGGAGAGAGAGCCTCTGCCTGTTTGTGTGAAGGTGAGTGTACGCTGTGTGCGTTGGGTGAGGCCATGAGTGGGTAAGGTGTGTGTGGCTTGTGTGAACATGTCGAAAAGGGGAGGGAGGCAAGGGTGACTCCAGGCTCACAGCCCGGGGTTGGGCGCCAGGCCACTTCCAAGCGGCCTCTGCCAGCAAGATGGCCACAGGACCACTGCAACTTTCCCGTGCCCATCGGCTCTACCCACGGCCACGGCCTCTTCGGGCCTTTGGCAAACCTATTTTGGACATCACCAGTGAACCCGACACCGTCTATACCCTGGAAAGACAGTGGGGATCCCACCCTGCAAAAGCCCAGTCTCCCCGGAACTCACATCCCCCTGTGCAGCACAGGCAGGATCTCGAGACAATGGGCTGGGGCTTCTGGCTCCGCCTCAGCCACTGTGGCCCTCGTGGGAGAGGTTCTGGGCCCTGCGGTGCAGGAAGAGGGACACGCAGAGACTTTTGAGAGCGGCCACAGGGTCCAGACCCAAATCCTACATTCGGGGAGAAAAGGGAGTGTTCTAGGTCCCCTCCCTCAAGGCACCCACATTGAAGCAGAGCTTTCTGGAGTTGGGACATCTTGCCTGCACCCTGCCCCCAGCCCCTAACAGGACACACCCGGTGGGGCCTCCTCTCCGTTCACCGCGCAGTTCTCCACGTGTCTACAAACACATTATTTGGTTGCGCCCTTCCAAACCCTACCCTCAGTCTGTTAGGAAATCATTCACCTGGAGAGGCTTCCGGGAGCCCCCAGGAGCCTCTGGGCACCCAGGAAATCTTGACCCTGGGGCACCTTCAGCCTCCACGTCTGCCTTGCGCTCCGGGGTTGGGAATGGCCTGGATCCTGTCTCTGTGTTGACTGCCTTCTGGGAAAGACGTCCAGCCCACGATGAGGAAGGGAGAGGACGACCCACACGGAATCCTGCGTAAAGGGGCAGAGGAAGGACAGGTTAAGAGGTCAGTTGTTGGAGGAAGAAAACCGCCTTCGTGGGTACCCAGGCCTCCCTGGTCCACCCAGCCTCTGCATCCTTGGAGCTGGCCTCGGGGAGGCTCAGGGATGCAGTGGGCCAGAGCAGCCAGCACAGGCCGCCCCTCCCGCCCCACGGTTCTGGAAAAATGAGGTCACCCTGGGAGGGGGGGTGGCCGAGAGGGAGAAGGGTGGCGATATGGTCGTGGTGTGGTGGTAGCCAGCGATGCTCCGGGATGGTGAGCGGTTCGGAGCACCGCCGTGGAGCAGCGATGTTGCCTTCCTGACCAGCTTGTTAGTTCTGGGCCAACAGCTCGAATATGTGTTGTTGGGAGTTCGGTCTAGAGAGAAGCCTTCAGGGGCTCTCACTGGCCTGTCCCGAGAGCAGAAGCGGGCGCCTGTGTTAGACGCTCGCCACCTGTTACGTTGGCTGCTCTCGGGAATTTAAACTTGCAAGCCACACTCAGAAAATCGTGAAAACCTCCAAAACTCAGAGTAGCTTGAGTCAGACATCCGAGCTCCAGAGCCCAAGGACCGTCTTAAAGTTTTCAAATTCTCCAGAGAGAGGAAAGTGTGGGTCATCGGTGGCTGTCCCTTGCAAACCCCCCTCCCTCCCCTCCCGACAGGAGGGGATCTGCGTTTGAAACTTGTCAGGGAGAAGAGAGACCTTCTCCGAGAAAGCTGCTAATGAATTCGGATTGTATGCTGCTCAAATCTGATGTTTTGCGACGATGACATTCGTGTGGCAAGCGAGGGTCCAGGGCGACAAGTCTGCGCAGCTGCTCGCACTTTGAAACGCGCGGACAATGGGCACCAGTGTTCCCAGCGCTCGCCTCCCCGCTGCATCTGCAGGGTCTGTTCTGCCTGACTGACCAGGGGCTCTGTCGCGGGGATCAGCATTGTTCGCAGATCACTTCAAGATGGCCAAGATGACAAGATTCAGGTGAGAGATGAAGCGGGGTGGCTCCCAAGGCCGCCACAAAAAGCAGCCCTGGGAAACTCCGGGGGGCGGCCGCCAGCCCCCAGGCTGGATTGACTTGTTTGCATTCGGAGACCTCATCAAGCTGCTGGAGGGGAAACTGAAGACCACGGACGGTAGCGGACCTCACAATGCCCTGCTGGGGGGCAGTTTCGGGTCCTCCTTTCTGTAAAAATTCAGGACGCTTATGGCACTTTATTTCAGTGTACGCCTTTGCTCTTAGAATTCTAAGAGTCTGCCAAAGGAAAACAAATAGTTTCCTTCCATGAGGCCCCTAACTGTCACGAGAGAGACCGAGTTTCTCTTTTCCAAAAACACCATTTTGAAAAGTGGCCATGGCACTCCATTGGCTGGAGACTCTGAGTTGAAGGAAATAGAGCGGGTTTCCTTCCAAGTCACCAGACACAGGGCGATCGGCTTCCCCAATCAGGCTCACACTCGAGTCACAGGCACGGAGACCCGCCGGCCTGGATTTCATGACACTGATGTGTTGACTTCCGCTCCGAAGACAAAATCTTTGTCATGCAAGTGCCTTTCCCCCAGAGACCTCAGCTCCATCCTCCCACGCCCAGCACAGGAGCATGGTGGGGACTGCGGCCCTGGGACATGCTTTCACACCCCAGGTCCTCTCCTTGGGGGTTTCAATCACGGGAGTGCAAATATTGCCAATAATCTGCAGATTTGCGGATCCTGGAGGAGGAACCTAAGGTGGAACAGGCGGCTGAGGCCTGAAGCTCCAGCCACCCACAGGGAGGGAGGGAGAACCTTTTCTGCAGAAAGTAAGGGGACTGGCAGGCTTTCTCCCAATCAGGAGCCTTGATTATGGCACCGACAGTTCCACCGTGTGGACCTGCAGGCCGCATCCTGGGGCCGGAGCTCCAGCCAGCCCCGCCCAGCTAGACCCCTGGCTGTGCCCCGCCTCGCAGCTCGCAGGACCTCCTCCTCCTCCTCTCCACCTTCCCTTCCTCCTGCTCTTCCCTCCCTCTCTCCCTCACTCCTCCTCCTGCACCCCTCCCTGCGACCTCCTCCCCCCCGCCGTAAAAGCAAGACCCGCACAAGGCGAGTTGTAGGCAGTAGCGGGGATGGCCGGCACCTGCCCCGCCAGCGCGGGGGAGGCCTTTCCCTGTCCCCACCCGCGTTCGCTGCCGATCGCAGCGACGCTCATCTCGGGAATATAACGATTAATCCAGCCGCAGGTTTCCAGATAAGTGATTGTGATGGAGATTGTTGGCGAGAAAATAGACAATTATCCGCTGTTAGCTTTACATAAAGATCGCATTAACTCAAATTAGTTATCAGACAAAAGAGCTTCGGCGCGAGCGCCCTGCCCGGGCCCTGCCCGCGGGACCCCCGGGCGCAGCCAGGCCCAGCGCGCAGCTGCAGGACGCGGGGGCGAGGGGGCGCGCACGAGGCGGACCCCGGCCCGGGCCCCACGCAGGGACGATAGTACCTGGTGCTCCAGGACTCGCAGCCCCGCACCTGATGCGGTCTGGGGCGGCCCCCCGGGGACTCCCCGTGCCCGCCCCTCTCCTCACCCCCCTCCCCGCCTCGGCGCTGTCCTGGGCCCGCCCTGGGGCTCTGGTTCTTGAGCGCGAGCAGGGCACGTCCTTCCTTCTCCCAGAGAGGCCGGACCCTCCTCCCCACCGCGGAATCAGACTCACTGCAAAGGCCTCTTGAGCTCTTCGAAGGGGCGACCCCGTGACCTGCCCCCACCCCGCCCCGCACTGTCCCTCCCACCGCACTGGCCAGGAGGACTGATGGGAAAGGGGGGATGGGAGAGAAAAGGCGCAGAATGACCCTTGGAGCTGAGTGTCAGTGGCCTGGGGGACCGTCGGGGACCCACAGCGCCAGGGTGGGGCAGAGACCCGTCAGGGCGGTCTGAACGCTGGATGACCCGGCGGTGCGTCCAGTCCACACAGCCGGTTGCCTCCTGCGCGCTTTGACACGGGCACGTCAGAGCACAGGTTTTGCTGACGCCGTGGGTGCAAACGCAGCCCCCCTCTGCGCAGCGCCCCAGGCCAGCCCACGCCCGGCGCGGACCCCAGTGGCGCAGGCGGGCTGGCGCTCCCGCAAGGGCTGCCTCCGGGCCCCCAGGGTCCCTGGGCCCCGCTGAATAGGGCGGATAATGACCCCCGGTTCCCAAGGCAGGCTTTCTGCTGCCTGGTGAGCTTGGATTTGTGTGGTCCGAGCCCTTCCCAGCTTGCCCCATTCTGTCACCGGGATAAGGGGCTCCCTCAGCTCGTTTGCACCTGCGTCGCTTTTGGCTCCTTCAGGAATGCGCTGAAGCTTGTAATCAGCTTTGTGAAGCCATTGAGTGCACGGCTGAGCGAAACTTCCAAAGCTCGAGGAAAACTCGCCCGCTGAATAGGAGCCAGCATGGGGCTGCTCTCCAAGCCTCCGGCTGCCAAATTCCAGCAGAGCCCCTCACAATCGCGCCGCGCGGGCTCCGCGCTTCCCCACACTGAGAAGAGTGAGAAAAGAAAAGCGAAAATTCCAGTCACTGAGGTTAGCCGTTTGTTCCCAGATTAATGGCAAACGGCTCCTTCTCCCTGCCCTCCCCCCAGCTTAGCTCCCAGCCCAAGAAACAGGGCGGCGCAGGGACCAGAGGCCAGTTTCTGGAGCACCCGTCTGATTTCACATTTTCTGCTGAGCTTCCCCCAGCTCTGGCCCCCCGGGAGCCCCCGCCTGTGGCCCCGTTAGCCGCGGGGGCCTTGCACCTCACTGGAGATGAAGGCAAAGCTCAGAGCCCCATGTCAGCCCTGCAAACCCTCCTAGCCCCCCTCAAAGGAAGACACAAGCTAGTCTTACGCCTTCTCGGGGTCCCCGCACCCCCTTGGGCAGGAGAAGGAAGATTCAGGCAAAGCAGAAGTCCCCTGCCATCTGTGTTGTGTTTGTGCTTTTCTAGACACAGATGACTTCAGGACCTGAGGTGCTGGGGTGTTGCAGACCCTGGAATGGCCTCCGGCCTGTGCTGACTGCCCTGGCTTGGCGGGTGGGGGCTTCCTGGCAGGCCCTGGTTCACTGTTCCTGCCGAGGTGCCTGGAGGGGAGGCCGGCCCAGGCTGGCTCTGTCTCTGAAACAGGAAAGTCTTGACAGCTGAGAGATGAGGCAGCTTGCAGAAGGCAAAGGCATACTCGTCAGCTCAAGACAGCAGCACCGTCTACCAGTCAGGTGTCCAGGGCCGGGTTCTTTCTTAGCACCGTGCCCGGTGCCAAATGCTGTGCACTTGCCTCCCTGCCCTCAGAGCCCGGAGGCAGGCCTTCGGAAGTGTGGACTCTGTTCCCCAATCGTGGATCGGGTTCTTCCGTCAGTGAATCCTACCACACATGACTTGGAGGAAAAAAAGGGAAGGCTGCTTAACGCTCTGTGTTCAAAACCGTTCACGGTTGCTGCGGATTTCTTTAGCTCCTGAATTTTTCTCGCCTTGAAGTGAGAGCCTGTCCTTTCCCGCAGCACGTCCTGTGGAGGGTTGATCTGGATTTGCACGCCTGCGCTCAGCCCTGCAGACGGGCTTCCCCTGCAGACCAGCTTCTGGCCCCCAAGCCTGGCTTCCGAGGGTGCGTCCTCAGGCTGGGCTGTGGCTTGGTGCTAGAAATAGTGCCTGGTACTTGGAAGCCCTTCATGGGCCTCTTCCAATACCCAACAGATAGTGCAGCTGGGGCAGGGAAGGAGAGGAGGACTCCCTCTGTGGATGCCCCCGGGGCAGTGGCCGTGGTCACACTGTTCTCTGGGACCTGGAATGGGCAGGAGTTCCATTCATGCCCCTGGTCGTGCATCAGGAGCTGTAGGTGGGAAGCGTGTCTGGGTGCGGAGGGGCCGGTACCCCAGAAGCTCTAGGGACGGGCCCACAAGTCCTCGGGGGCACCGACTGTTATCAGCAGTAAGAGGAAGCAAAGAAGCAAAGGCTTGGTCCTGTCCTATAGCGCATCAGACAGCGCTGCTTGACAGGAACGGATCTTCCAGCTCCGGACGCCACCGGGGCACAGCGAGAGGAGCTGGGGGCTCAAAGTGGAGTCAAATATCTCACCGTGCCAAGGCTCTGTATGTTCATTCCTGGGTGGCGAACCTGTTTGAAACACCCCAAATCCATACCACCCATTCTGGCATTTTAAGGTTTTTTGTTTGTTTGTTTGTTTTATTGTCAAGTTTGATGTGTTGTTTTCAGCAGGGGTTTCTCCTTCTAACCATTCTCGGTAACAAGTCAGGAGGATATGCGGTAATTCAGAAATTAGTGAAATTTTACTCTTGGTGGGGGCGTTGGATTAAGAGGCTGGGAGAGTGTGAAACAAGTCAACGTGTAATTGTATGATAAGGCTCTCACGAGGAATTTATTGGCCAAGTTGCTATTTCTATTCCTTCCTAATCTCGTTTAGCACATTCATTCTCTGCAATCTGTCTCCATAATCTTCTGTGGCAGAACGGCAGCCAATGGAAGCCCGCGTGTTTGGAGAGAAGAGAAAATATGCAGAAGCATGATAAACTGACGCTAATTATCCATATTTAGGACACCGAGTGCAGAAGATCAAGGTTTACAAATAACAAACCAGAGCCAATGGTGATGGCTTCCTCGTGTGGAATATGTTGGAGGGGCCAGATAAGGCTTTCACGGGCAAGAGAGATTTATTGGTCAAAGCGTTCACCTTCCACTTTTCCACTTTTCCATAGCAGTAAATTATTTAGGCCAAATTCACCAGAACATCACTCTTTCATTTGGCTGGGTGCCATGGCTTGCTCTTTGTGTCCTTTGAATGCAAATCCTTGTAGAGTAACCCGGGTCCGTCAGGGACGGATAATTGAGGGAAAAGGTAATTCCCTGTAAATGGTGCCTAGAGGACGGTGAGGTGACGCCACCAGAGGAACGGGATGAGGTATGGAGCAGAGGGGCCGACCGTGGGGCAGCGGCAGCCTCAGTTGTGGCCCAGCCCTCTGCTGGAGAAGAAAGGGACAGAGAGTCACGGACCGTGTGCGCACGGGGGGCTGCTCCCCTCCAGCCAGCCAGCCGCAGTAAGAAACCAGTGTGGGAGCATTGCATCAACATGTCTGTTTTCCTGTATGGAATCCCGATCATTTAAAAATCTGAAGATCTTAACTTGTTCTTTCTCTCCTCTCTACTGTCCTCACACCACCTCCAACTGACCTAACGTTTTAAAATTGGCTCCCAGTCCTCTGCAAGACTTCTGGCTCTGAGGAGAGACGTGGCAGGAATGCAGGCTGGAAATACCGTGTGGCATGGACGCGGGGTCAGCGGCGCAGACTTTTCTGTATTACAATAATTGCCTTGTCAGGTTTCCAGAAAACAAGCTCAAATATAGCCCAGAGTTCTGCTGCACATTTGCACGCTCATCTTGAAATTTAAAATATTAATTAAATCCCATTCAGTGGTACTAACTGGGTGATTTTTTTGTTTTGAGTCATCATCACGCTTGGTACCAGTTGGGAAACCGATCTCCTTGCTTCATCCTTTGACCATCTTCCAAAGTCTTCTTTTGTGACTTTTCTGGTCCATGCTGGGCAAGGCGAGAGGAGCCCTTGTCAAATCCCCAGGGTGATCCAGTGGGAGCCCCCTTAAAAATACAGGACTTCCTAGAATAAAAATAGCCATGCTGAAGTTTGGGGACATGATTTATAATTCCTACATAATGAGGTATCCGGGCAGAACAGGTGACCTTTGACACACAATCTCTCCTCGCCATAAACCACACGGACAAGAGATTATCTACAGGTTAGTGCGCACGCGCACCCGCTTTCTTCAACACATGTAAGATGCCCGTGGGCCCGGGACGCATCTTTACTTTCCGCGCCACCGCGAGGGGAACAGCTCCGCCAGTGGGTCATAAGTTGTCACGGGGCTAACGATGCGTGCGGGTTCCGGAGGCGATAGAACTGAAAATGGGCGTCTTTGAACCGAGGCAATAGCGAGACGAGGAGTTTGTAACATTCTGCCGCAGCGTGTTCAGAATTACCCGCTGTTCTGCAGACATGAACTTCGCTGAAACTCAACCGACGGGCTAACACAACGTGTGGTCGCACAAGCAACGCGCGGTCTCTAAGTTAAAAACGTGGGATTGAGACAATTATCCACTCACTTCACCCCCCAATAGAAAAATACTCCTTCGCCAGTGATAATCAAACAATTGAGGCTAAAGACGCAGGTTGCTGGTGTTTCTAGACTTACGTAGGCTGCGGGAAGAACCCGCTTCTGTAATGTGTCTGCTGCACGCACGTCCCCCTGAGTCAGCGTGTCACTCCACACACGCGTGTGTTTGGTGAAGGCCACGGTGAAGAGACCCATCTTGGCGTGCTGTGTGGTTTGGGTTTGGCTTTGGTGCTCTGGGCGGGGGTGTCGACCTGAGTGATGTGGGCCCCAGACTCAGCTCTTCTCCCCGCGGTGCAGGACGGCGACCTGCGTGCTCTGAGTAGTGCCCAGACTCTCCCCGCAGATGCCCTCACGTCCCCTAGCCCCTTCTCCCCTCACAGACCACCACCAGGCTGAGGAAACCAGCGGCTGTTGTAAGAAGAGGACTCCGCTCAGAGGGAGAGCAACAATTCTTTTAAATGAACACGATAAACTACTTACCAAAGTGAATTTTTAAATTTTAACTTCTAAGACTAAATTGAGTGTGCGGGTGTTCAAGCAGCCGCGCGTCGTGCACCGGACGGAGGCAAACTTCACCCTGACCAGAAGCGTTATCTTGAAGGACATGGGAAAGCCACACAACCGACAGACCACAGATTCCAACTGTGGCTGCTGCCACGTCCTCACGGGCCATGCGTTGGCGTTCTCATGCGTCCTTTCCAGAACCTTCCTCCCTCTGCATCAGCTGATATCACACGTTTATTTAGTGCACGTAAACCCCAGCAGGTGTCTCTGACACAGATACCTCCTTCTCGCTGAACCTTCAAATGACACCGAGGGTGTAGCGCTCCGCCTTCCTGGGGCACTTCATGACAGCGTCAGAGCGCCTTAAGGCGTCTGCGAGCTGCACTGAGCATCCATGGGCACTAGCCATGGAGGAATCTGAAAGAGAAAGGGGACCCCAGTCATTGTTTGCCCGGGCGCTGGTTAGCAAGATGAGTACGAGATACAGTAAATGCACTTGGCATGTTGAAACATCCTTTCAGCTCCAATGACTTCAAATAGCTTCTAAGTAAAACAAATAAACAGAATAATGGTGGGATTTGTTTTGGAATTATTCATTATGAGGCTACCCAAGGCATGACATTTCCAATCACGTCTTAATTTTCTTCTTCGGAGCAGAAAGGGTTTTCATATCTTGACATGTTCGCCACCCTGGGCCTGAGGTGGTTCTCTCTCTGGCTCGTTCTGTGGCTGCGAACGCTGACAGCGTGCTGTGGGGTCTTGCCAACCACGGATGCTTGGCTCCCGCTTCTGCCCATTAAAAGTGAAATAAACCCCCGGGCCGACTGCCCCAGATCCTGATCTGTGAGCTGATGTGTTAAATGAGCCTGTTGCTCTAAAGGTTATAAATGACAAGATTTTTACTATTACAAGTAATTTATAGCTATTTCCTGTTTGATGTGACAGATCCTCTTGGAAAAGTCCAAATTTGTCTGCTTGACATACATTTATTTTAATATTCTCTCTTTCTCCAAATTCTAGAACGGATTAACTACTGTTTTCCCGGGTGTCAATTTGCACCTGTGGGGTCTACCTCTCGAGGCTTCGATGGGTCCCCTGGCCTGCACTCCAGATGGCTGCCTGCATTTCAGCTCCTAATGTGGATCATTACTGGCATATTTACTGTAATTTATAAAAATCACAGGAAATGACATTTTTATTAGTCACTGACTCCACCATCGCCGACTGTGGTGGATGTTATGCATACAAATCCATTTTAGACATCGTTCGTCCTGGATCAAAAGCTCTTCCCGGTCGTTCATTCTGTGAGATGATCCTGTTTGCTTAGCAGGTGAGGACACAGAGGAGCTCTGCTCCCAGCTCATTTCTGACCGCCTGGAACTTTCCATGTGAGGCCGGGAATGAGGGTCGGGGAGATGCCCTCCCAGGCTGACAGAAAGCCCCAGAAGTGTGCGGGCCTCGCAGGGCGGGCAGCAAGGAGCCTGAGCCCAGAGGTAGGCGGCATGCATTCGGGTGTGGTGGCCACAGTGGGGCACGTCAGTGTTCCTACACTGGCCCCCGTGACAAAGCCACTGGCTGCAGAGGGCTCAGTGCGGAGACAAGACCTGAGAAAACTCAGAGCCTGGCTCCCCCAGTTCTCTGCTCCATGCCCCCCGGGAAGACCTTGCTTATCTCAGAAGGGAGCGCAGGGATTGGATCTCACAGTCTGAGACGGAATTTTCTACGTGAACAAGGGCAGAGGACACAGAATTCGCTATCTGCCAAGATATCAGGGTTTTGGTATTCGGGGGGATGGTGTGCGTTTGAGGGAACAGCAGAAAATAAGGCTGGAAGCACAGGCAGGAACCGCCACAAGGAGCCTCGAGTGCCACACCCGCTCAAAGAGTGATCTTCATTGCACGGGCAACAGGGAACACTGACCAGTGTTCTGTCCTTTCGGGTATGAGCTCGGCCTGGCTGGACTCGCACGACTCCAGAGTCAGAAGCAGCCGCAGAAATCAAGCCGTCGGTGAGAAAGAGGACAATGTCCCAGGACAAGGAAGGAGGGATGAGGACGTCCCCTGGGCATGCGGTCTTCCACGGAGGAGATGTGGAGAAAAAAGGGGTCACGTGGAGAAGGTGGAGACAGGAGAGTCCCCGACATCTGCAAGACCAGATGGCCGAGTGGGTGGGAGCCCCTAGTGTCCCCCAGTGTTCCTGTCTGCGGAAACAAGGAGGCCACCGTAACCAGAGAGCCCCGGGGGACCGGCGGAGCAGCGCGCGCCCCGCAGGACGGTGAGGAGGGGACGGGAGAGCAGAGCCCTGGGGTCCCACCCAGCCGCACCGCGAGGGCAGGACCCAGCGGCCTGGAGCACCCGCCGGCTGGAAGCAGCAGATGAGCCACCGCTGACAAGAGCCAGGAGCCGGGACGACCCGGAGCCGAGCACCCGGGGAGGAAGCGCCTTCGCGGTGAACACGGGGAGGGCAGAGCGGGGACGCCGCTCGCGCTCGCTGACCCCATGTGCTGACCCCCGGGGCCGACCCGAGCGGAGGCAGCGGCGTTAGTGCTCCTGACGCTCCGGGGACCCGCCGCCGGGCAGGAAAGCCCCTTCCAAGTCCTCGCGGCCCGGCAGCTGCCCGCGACGGGATCTCTGAAGGGTGAGGAGGGACAGCCGGGTGGACGCGGACTGCACAGCCGCGGCCGCTGGAGTCACTGAGGAGACAAGGGCAGTCGCCGACGAGTCACTGAGGAGACAAGGCTGAGTGGCGCGGAGGGGACACCGTGCGAGACGTTTACAAATGTCCGTGGCGAGCGGCGCCGACGAGACCTCGACGGAGGCATTAATGTGAGTCTTGGAAGAACCGCTGGTGAGACGTGGACGAGGCGTAGGCGAGTCCCTGACGAGACTCTGACGCCGCTCACGTCGGGGCGAACGGGCCGCGGCCTCCGAGATAGACGCAGCCGCGGCTCTTCTGAGAGGAAGGGGCGGTGCGGCGGGCGAGGCCGCGGGAGGCGCTTGAAGGCCGGGCGAGTCGGCCGAGTCCGGAAACGCAAGAAGAACGTGGCTGCGGCGGGGGGTGCGGAAAGGGGGTCCACAGGGGGGCTCGGGGCCCCGCTGAGTTTCCAAGTCAGCCGCACGGATGTGCCCGCGCTGCAAGGATGAGCGGAGACACCGTACGGGTCCTTTCACCGCACGGCGGGTCGCGGCAGGACGCGGCCGCTGGACGCCCAGGGTGGGCGAGACGCAGGCTAGGTCGCAGGATCGGGAAGGGGGCAGCGGGGTGAAGGCGCAGGGGAGGGACGGGAGGAGCCATGCTGTGGGCGGAACCCAGCTCCCTCGGAAGCCGATTTCCGCTTCCGGCCCAGCCGTCCCACTCCTTCCGGAGGCCGGAAGCCGGAAGTGGGAAGAAAGCTGAGAGAGACGCCAGAGGGCAAGAGGGAGAGACCCGGCGAGAGACACGAGGGGCGGAGGGTACGGCAGGCTGAGGAGGGGGAGAGGAAGCCGGGAGGGACGGAGAGAGCGGGGTGCGGGGCAGCGGGACAGGCTGGCACAGGTCGCGGGAGCCCGCCGCGCCTCCTGCCGTGACCAGAGCCACAGACCCCGCAGACAGGCCGTCCGCCGCGTGTCGGGAAGGTTCAGACCCGGCAGGTCCTCGCCGGGGACCCGTCCCGTGTCAGGAGCGCCCCCTCCCCGGTTCTCGGAACGATTCGGCGGGTCTCGGGTCACTTGGCCGTCGTGCGTAGGAAGACACGGAAGCTCACAGAGGCGGACACTTTGCCTTGGTTTGTGCAGCGGGTCAGCGGCGCGGGCCCTGCTCTGCCCGCACCACACCCCCTACTGCGAGGGGTCCCCACGGGCATCCACAGGTGCCGCGCGAGGGGGGACGGCGCCAGCGCCCGGGCCGGCCAGAGGGGAAGCCGGGCCGAGGACGTGGGCGGTGCCCACAGGCTCCGTGGAAGAGCCGGAGTCTCTCGCTTCCTCCGCAGGCCGGGCTCGAACCGCTTCGGGACGTCGCCCCACGCGGCAGACGGTGCAGCCGCGGACCCCTTCGCAGGGCGGCGCTTCCGCCTGTGCGCAATGCGCGGCGTGAAAGGAACCGAGTCCTCGTGTGGACCCTGGATCGATAAAGGGAAAGAATCAGGAACATGTGCTCCGACTTGCTGCGCTCGCTGTGTCCCTGGGCAAGCAAACGGCTCCTGGAGATCCGCTCTCCTTGGGGAGACGATACACCGTGAGCCGGGATGGAACCAAACCATGGCAACCCGAAGCGACTCATGCCCGTAAACCCTGGAGGTCAGTGGCTGCGACACAGAGAAGCAGGACTCATCTTGCTGCTGCTTCTGCCCCAACACCGGTCGGCATCAAGCCTCCAGACCCAAATTGGACGAGAAGTACAGAGCGAAGGGGGGCGTGATGAACCGCGCTTGGGGAGGCAGCCGTGTCCCGGACCGCTGGGAACTCTGCAGGGCAAACGGCCTACGGAACGTCCAGGAGTCACTAGGAGATCATGCAGCTCTGCAAAGGATTTGGGGGTATAGTCGGAGGACGGATGTGTGGGAGTCGACTTATCTTTCGGTCTGCTTTTATGCATGTTCTGAGTTCCTCACAATAAAAAATTAAAACTGCTATTTAAGATGATCAAGGAAACAACTCATATTTTGAAATGCAAATATCAAAATATGTTTTAAAAATATTTCCCAAGATAATAATAATTTCCCTCCGTAATGCACTAAGTAATAAGGTCTGTGGCAGTTCTGAAAACCACCGCAATGTCAAGTGGCTGGGAGAATAAAGCCGTAGTATGAGATGAAAATACCGATTATTTCAATGGGTGACAACACCACAGGAAATGCTCATTCCCCCGTGGTTTGCCGACTACATTCATAACAGAAGAAAATGCTAAATTTCACTTGGGAGTTAATAAGCATAAAGGTGAAGTTTTCTCCACGCAAGAGCGGTGAGTCATTCTGAACTCTGTGCACGGAGTCCTTCGGTCCCAGGTTAACAGCCGCCGGTGCAAAGGCACAGAAGGTTCTGCAGTGAACACATTCCTTCATCCTGGGCGAGAGCCATCCCGAGTGTGCAGAGGGGATCTGAACGGACTTAAAATCATGGTTCTTATCTGCTGGAGGCACTTGTGAATCTCTCTGCTCTCCTCCCTTCGGACACCAAGGCAGCCCAGCTCCAGAGTCAGGCTGGGAAGCTCGGCATTGCTTCTTCCGTTCCCCTGATAGAAGTGACCTCAATAGCGTCCCACGTTCACTGTGCCACGGAAGAACCACTTGCAGCCACACAGAACCATAGAATCTCAAATGTTTGAATTACAAAAAAATTTAACGCAACTCCTTCGTCTTCCAGGTGGGAGGAGCGATGCTCAGACAGAGGAGGGTCCTACACCTGCCTCGTGCTCGTTGCCCTCTGCCTCTTGCTCATTGTGTCACAGGTCCCGGTAGTTCTCTGTGAGTGGTTTCAACTTAAAGCACTTTCATGCACTAACAAAATAACACATGTAAGTTGAAGGATGAAAGCGATGCTGTCATTATGTTCAGAGATGAGCGCGAGAAGCACGTGTGCCTGCTGCAGGAACCAGAGCTGGCTGCCGCCTCCCCGTCATGTTCCATGCTGATTTTTGTGTTTTAAGCACCGACCAACCAGGCTGGAAAGACCACACAGAACACACAGAGCTCTCAGCTAATACCCCAGGAGAATGGGACTCTGAACAGGGCGACTCAAGCCATAGAGGGAAGACTCCTTGGGATGTGTCCTAACAAAGCTTAGGAACAAGCCTTCACAGATCGAGCTGATCCACAAGTGAATTAACTGCTTCAGAATTAAATCCTATACTCTAAGTAAAGACAATAAAATTGGGACATAAAACACTCTAGCATCCACTGTGCCCAGGATACAGTACGAAATTTCCAGACATGTAAAGAAGGAAAAAAAAAAAAAAGGTGAGGAAAACGTGAGTAGGAAAGTCAGTTAAAAGGAACAGACCTGAAATGACGGAAATGTCAGACTTTATATTTATTCTATAAGCAGGCTTCATACCCATTGCAGAGCCCAACATGGAGCTTGAACTCCCGGCACTGAAATCGTGACCTGAAGTGAGATCAAGAGTTGGACGCTTAGCTGACTGAGCCACCCAGGCGCCCCAGAAATGAGACTTTAATACATCTATTAAAAATACTTTGATGTTTTTAAAAGAAAGGATGGATGTCTTGTGGGAATAGATGGGAAAATCAGCAAAGAAGTAGAAATGGTCAGAAAAGAACACATGGAAATTCTGGAACTGAAACATACAAAAAATGAAATATTTCCAATAGAAACTAAAAATTAACCATAACAACAACAATAAGATATCAATAACACTGGAAGCTGATTCTTAGAAAAGATCAATAAAATTGACAAACCTTTAGCTAGACTCATCCAAAAATAAATAAATAAATAAATAAATAAATAAATAAATTAAAAAAAAAAAAAAGAGTGGGGGGAATGCCTGGATGCCTTAGTCAGTTAAGTGCATGGAGCCTGGTTAAGATTCTCTCTCTCCCTCTCCCTTTCACTCTTTAAAAAAAATAAAATAAGTAAAGAGAGGGGACTCAAGTACATAAAAATCAGAAATGAAAGAGGAGAAATAACACCTGACAGCAAAGAAATGCAGAAACTACCAGAGGACATGATGAGAAATTGTACACCGACAAGTTGGACAACCTAGAAAAAATGCATAAATTCCTAGAAACTTATAACCTCCCAGAGTTAGGAGGAAATGCAAAATTTTAATGGATTGATTACCGACAATGAAATTAATCAATTAAAAAAAAAAAAAAAACCAAACCTCCCAACAAACAAAAAACAACAAAGATGGCTTCACGGGCAAATTCTACCAAACATTTAAGAAGAGTTAGTATCTATTCTTTTCAGACTTTTCCACAAAATAAAAGAGGGAGAAAAACTTCCAAATTCATTCAATGAGACCAGCACTACCTTGATATCAAAACCTGATAAAGACTTCACTAAGAGAGAATGGTAGGGTCGCCTGTGTGGCTTGGCTGGTGGAGCGTGGGACTCCTGATCCTGTGTTATGGGTTGACACTTTGAGTGTAAAGATCACTTACAAATAAAATCCAAAAAAAAAAAAAAAAAAAAGAACTACAGAACATACCTCTGATGTACATAGGTGAAAAAATCCCCAACAAAATACCAGCATGCCAAATCCAAGAATACCTTTAAAAAGTCCTTTACCATAATGAAGTGGTGCTTACTCTGGAATGCAAGGGTAGTTTAGAATTCACAAAACAATCCGTGTGATACATGGCATCAACAAGAGAAAGGATAAGAACCGTATAACCATTTCAATAGATGCAGAAAAAACATTTGGCAAAGTACAACATCCATTCATGGTAAAAACCTTCAACAAAGTAGGTTTAGAGGGAACATACCTCAGTATAATAAAGGGCATACATGAAAACCCCGCAGCCAGGAGAAAAACTGAGAGCTCTCCCCCTAAGGTCAGGAACAAGGCAGGGATATCCACTCTCACCACTTCTATCCAACTCAGGACTGGAAGTCCCAGCCTCAGCAATCAGACAAGAAAAAGAAACAACAGGCTTCCAAATTGGTAAGAAATTTGCAGATGACATGATGCTATATATGGAAAATACTAGAGACTGTACCAAAAAACTACTAAAACTGATAAATGAACTCAGTAAGGGCATAAGATACAAAAGCAATGTATGGAAATCTGCTGCATTTCTATACACTAATAATGAAGCAGCAGAAAGAGAAATTAAGAGAGCAACCCCATCTATAATTGCACTAAAAATAGTAAAATACCTAGGAATAAGCCTAACCAAAGAGATGAAAGACCTGCACTCTGAAAACTATAAAACATTGAAAAAACTCAAGATGAAACAAAGAAATATAAAGACATTCTATGCTCATGGGTTGGAAGGACAACTATTATTAAAATGTCCATACTAAAAATAAATAAATAAATAAATAAATAATAAAATGTCCATACTACTAAAAGCGATCTACAGATTTAATGCAATCCCTATCAAAATACCAACAGAACTAAATACGAAATATCAAAATACCAACAGAACAAGATACCAATTTCATAGAACTAGAACAAACGATCCTACAGTCTGTATGAAACCACAAAAGACCCTAAATAGCCAAAGCAATCCTGAAAAGGAAAAACAAACTGGAGGCATCACAGTTCCAGACTTCCAGCTCTATGACAAAGCTGTGGCCATCCAAACAGTGTGGTGCTGGCACAACAATAGATACATAGATCAATGGAACAGAACAGAAAATCCAGAAATAAACCCACAAGTATAAGGTCAGTTAATCTTTGACAAAGCAGGAAAGAATGTACAATGGGAAGAGGACAGTCACCTCAACAAATGGCATTGGGAAAACTGGACAGCAACATGCAGTAGAAGGAAACTGGGTTACTGTCTTTCACCGTGCCCAGAAATAAACTCAAAGTGGATTAATGACCTAAATGTGAAACTTGAAACCATGAAAATGCTAGAAGAGAGCTCAGGCAGCAACTGCTCTGACATCAGTCACAACAACATCTTTCTAGATATGCCTCCTGAGGCAAAGGAAATGAAAGCAAAAGTAAACTACAGGGACTTCATCAAGATTATAAGCTTCTGCACAGTGAAGGAAACAATCAACAAAACTAAAAGACAACCTACTGAATGGGAGAAGGTATTTGTAAGTGACATATCTGATAAAGGGTTAATATCCAAATATAAGAAGTACTTGTACAGCTTGAGTCACCTGGCTGGGTTGGTTGGTAAAGCATGCAACTCTTGACCTTGGGGTCATGAGTTTAAGCCCATGTTGGGCATATAGTTTTCTTTAAAAAAGAAAGAAAGAACTGTTACAATGTAACACCAAAAAAACCACAATAGTCTAATTAAAAATGGGCAGAAGACATGAACAGACAGTTCTCCAAAGAAGACATACAGATCACCAACAGACATATGAAAAGATGCTCAACATCACTTATCATCAGGGAAATGCAAATCAAAGTCCTAGTGAGATATTATCTCACACCTCTCAGAATGGCTAAAATAAAAAACTCAAGGAATAATCCGTATTGGTGAAGGTGTCCTCTTGCTCTGTTGGTGGGATGCAAATGGGTGCAGCCACAATGGAAAACAGTGTGGAGTTCCTCCAAGAATTAAAAACAGAGCTACCATATGCTCCAGTAAGCCCACTACTATTTACCTAAAGAATACAGAAACACTAATTTGAAAGGACACATGCACCCTTATGTTTATGGCAACATTATCAATAGCCAAATTGTGGAAGCAGTCCAAGTAACTATCATCCATCTATCTGTCTATCCATCCATCTATCCATCTATCTATGTGTCTATCTACCTATCCATCCATCCATCCATCCATCCATGTATCTATCCATCTATCTATAATGTGTATTATTCCACCATAAAAAGGAATGAAATCTTACTATGATTGCACTCATATGTGGAATTTTTTAATATTTTATTTATTTATTTATTTGAGAGCAAGAGCATGTGTGCAAGAGCAGGGGGAGGGACAGAGGGAGAGGGAGAGAGAGAATCCCTAGGCATACTCCATCCTTAGTGCAGAGCCTGATGCAGGGCTCAATCTCATGACCCTGAGATCATGACCTGAGCTGAAACCAAGAGTTGGAGGCTTACCTGACTGAGCCACCAAGGCACCCCTCAGTCATATGTGGAATTCAAGACACAAAACAAATGAGCAAAGGAGAAAAAAAAAAGAGAGAGAGAGAGAGAGAGAGACAAATCAAGAAACAGACTTAACTATAGAGAATATGCTGATGGTTACCAGAGGGGTAGAGGGTGGGGGAAATAGGGAACGGGAATGAGAAGTGCACATGTGATGAGCACAGAGGGATATACAGAACTGGAATCACTACATTGTATACCCGAAATTAGTATAACACTGTGTGTTAACTATACTTGACTTTTTTAAAACATGGTAATAGGGGCGCCTGGGTGGTTCAGTGGGTTAAAGCCTCTGCCTTCAGCTCAGGTCATGATCTCAGGGTCCTGGGATCGAGCCCCACATTGGGCTCTCTGCTCGGCGGGGAGCCTGCTTCCCCCTCTCTCTGCCTGCCTCTCTGCCTACTTGTGATCTTTGTCTGTCAAATAAATAAATAAAATCTTAAAAAAAAACATGGTAATAAAATGAAACAAAATGAAGTATTTCCATTCATCTGTAAACTTTCCAATCATAATTTCTGTCTTGTCCATACATGTAATGTACTATACAAAATACACCGTCTCCATAAGTATAATGTGTTGTAAGACCAGTAGCACTAAGCTTTACTCTGGGGGACTTCATGAACACACACAGGTGAGCTCAGAGTGAACTGGGCACCACGGGACACTATTGCCTAAGACAGCACTGTTCAATGGGACTTTCCATGATGACGACAACGGTCAGGATCTGCTTTGTCCCATGCAGTAGCCACTAGCCTCATGCAGATCTTCAAAGGTATATTAACTAAAAACTCAGTCTCTCGGTCACAATAGTCACATTTCAAGTGATCATAGCATATGGCTTTGCATGCACTAAGGTCTTAAGGAAGATGTTTATGGACTTAAAGGCAATTTTGTTAAAATTGAATGCTTTGTGTGTTGAAAGAATTAATTCAACTTTCAAAGGTTAGAATAAGTCAATAACTCCATGAAGAGTAGTTTATGTCCTGGGGAAATCAAGCGGGACATTTTTTCTCATTTTATTAGCCAATATGTTAACAGAGAAGTGAAGGCCTGATCTGAACACGGTGGTTTTCAAACTTTCATGAGCAAAGCAGTCACTTGGAGAGTTTACTGCCAGTGAAGATTTCTGAGACCCATCCATGCTCACATTAAGTTGTGTCTAATCTGGGTGTCTTCCTGGATGGGAGTCAGGAATCCAGCTTCTTAGGAAGCATCTCAGGTAATTCTGGTATACGATTACCCCTTAAGAAATGCTAAGAAAAATCACACAAACATCCAAACCAAATATCAACACCTCAACCAGTATGGTTTTTTGTGCATGATGCGGGCAATTGTTAAATTTTTCCTTTTGTTACTTATGTTGTTATTCATCAGCTAAGCTCTTCTTAAATGTAGAACAATATTCTTTCCCCATTTTTACTTTATTCTATTTGAAGCAAATTACATTTTCTAGGTGATTCAAAATATCCTGTTTTTGTACATTAAAGCCTTGGATGCGCCAGGTGCTGTTCATTCGTTGAGTGAGTGACTCTAGATGATGGGTGACTCTAGATGATGGGTGACTCTAGATGATGGGTGTGCCGCCTCTGAAAACACCTGCCCTGCACACGCTAATGAGTTAACGACGTGAGAACGGAGATACTGGGTCCCAAATGAGTACTTTCCCCTTTTACATCAGCAGAGTGCATTTCACAAGTAAACTCATCATTAGAGAGTTCTGGATCATTAGTCCCTTCCTCTTTGTAAATAAATTATAATGAAAATTTTACTCACGGACTCACTAAAACATGTGTTCTCTCTGGGAGGTGACTGGAAATCCTCTCACATGGTAATGCGGACTTGGCTTTCAGAATTCGCTTTATGAACCAAGAGAGAAGTGGGAGGGAGAAGGAATAGGAGCGTAAAGTTGTGAAAATCAGAGGATGATACAGAAGACGTGGCCTCGGCTAATAGGAATTCCAGAAAGAGAGAACAGAGAAAAATAGAGGAAGGAAACTTCAAAGAAATAATCGATGTAATTTCACAGAATTGAAGAATCTGACTTTCAAGATTGAAAATATCCAAATATCCAGTATAATTAATGGAAAAAAAACCTGACAGAAAGCACGTGATCACGCAATTTCAAAAATCAGGAATAAAGAGAGGATAAAAAATACCCAGAATAATTTACATAGAAAAACCAAAAAACAAGCAAACAAAATAAAAATATGTCAAATATAAATCAAATATAAACAAGTCAAAATAAATATAACAAAATATAAATATTTTATAAATACTTATAAAAATCTATCTAAATTATAAAAATATAAATCTATCAAATTTATAAAAATTTATCAAAATAAAAAATAAACAAGTCAAAAATAAAATAAAAACAAGTCAAATCCAACACAGTGGATTGTCTTCAACTGACATAATCCTTAATGGTGAAAGGTTGAAAGCTTTCTCCCTAAGGTCAAGAGTAGGACAGGAATGTTGCTCTGACCACCTCTCTTAGACATTTTACTGGAGTTTTTCCTAGCCAGTGCAATAAGGTAAGAAAAAGACAGTTAGGTTAGAAAGGTAAAAACAAAAATGTCTTTATTTGCTGATGGTAGAATTGTTTTTGTCAACAATTTTATAGAAGCTGGGGAAAAATCTAGAAGAACTTAGAAGAAACTTATCAAAGTTACAAAATATAAGATCAAATTTCAAAAAATTAATAGCATTTCTCTATATTAGCAATGAACAATCAGAAACTGAAATTCAAAAAAATACCACTTACAATAGCATAATCAAATATGAGATCGTTTGGGGTACAAGATCTGCACACTGAGAACTACAAAACCTTGCTAAGAGACACTAAAGAAGATGTAAGTAAATGGAGAAGCATGTCAGTGAGTAGGAAGACTCAATACTGTTAAGATACCAGTTCTTCCAAAATGCATCTATAGATTCCATGAAATCCTACTTAAAACTGCAGAAAGCTTTTTGTAGAAATGGACACACTTAATCTAAATTTTATATTTAAAAAAAAGGCATAGAAGAGCCAAAACTATTTTTGAAAAAAAGTAGGATTTACACTGTCTGTTTTCAAGACTTATAAAAAGGTAGTAAGCCGGACTGTGCAGTGTTGGCAAGAAGATAGAGCAGCAGATCAATGAATCAGGGCAGAGTCCAACGGTAGACAACACGTGCATGGTTAAGTGACTTTTGACAAAGGTGCCAAAGCAATTTAATAGGAAAAAAAGAATCTTTTCAAAAGTGATATTAGAACAATTGAATAACCATATGCAAAAAATATTAACCTTTACCTCGTGCCACATACAAAAGTTAATTCAAAATGCAGCATAGCCCTGAATGTGGGAACTAAACCTACAGAATGTTAGGGCATGGTTCTCCAGAACTTTCTGCGATGAGAAAACTACTCTCTTTGTACTGCACAAGC
Organism: Lontra canadensis; assembly: GCF_010015895.1. NCBI lineage: Eukaryota > Metazoa > Chordata > Mammalia > Carnivora > Mustelidae > Lontra > Lontra canadensis. The sequence goes on from NW_022631067.1 coordinate 1,403,963, forward strand.
TAATAGCCATTAGCCACATGTGACTACAAGTGCTTGAAACGTGAGTACTGCGATGGAGGAATTTTTTAAATTCAGTTTTACTTGATTTAATGTGAAATATAAATGGCCATATGTAGGTAATAGGTGCCAGGCACCACAGTTCAGAAGAAATCACATGAGACAGGCTTAAGGACCTTGACTTTGGCAAAGATCCCTTAAATATAACACGGGAAGGCACAGACACTTAAAAAAAAAAAAAAAAGAAAGAAACCAATAAATCCGACTTTATCAAAACTTAAAGCCTTTTTTTTTTTTTAAGATTTTACTTGTTTATTTGTCAGAGAGAGATAAAGAGCACGAGCAGGCAGAGAGGCAGGTAGAGAGGCAGGTAGAGGCAGAGGGAGAAGCAGGCTCCCCACTGAGCAAGGAGCCGGATGTGGGACTCGATTCCAGGACACTGAGATCACGACCCGAGCCAAAGGTAGCCGCTTAACTGACTGAGCCACCCAGGCATCCCAAAACTTAAAGCTTTTCTTTTTCAAAAGACAGTGTTAAGAAATGAAAAGGCAAGCTGTAGACTGAGAGAATATTGGCAAAACCGTTACCCGACTTGTGTCCAGTATATATTACGAACTGTCAAAACTCAACAACACAAAAAAAATTTTTGAGAATGAACATGTTTGAACAGACATTTGTCTAGAAATATATACACATACTTCTACATATAGCGATTGTATGTTATATATAATGTGTAAGTATATATAATATATATGTGGCTAAGAAGCACATGAAAAGATGATCAACATGATTCATCATTAGGAAATGAAAAGTGAAACCGTAAAAGGAAACCACCAGACACACAGTTGAAGAGTGAAAATTGAGCAGTGTTGGGTGCGAATGTGCTGTAATGGGCGCTCTCACACTGTTGCTGTTGTCCTGTAATTTCTCAAACCTCTAAGCACGTACCCGTGACCTGACCATCTGAGCACGTACCCAAGACCCAACCATGCCACACTCGGGTATTCACCCAAGCAAAAGGAAAGCCCGTGTCCGCACAAAAACTGGGACGCAAATTCACGGCAGCCCAGAACCAGAAACAGATGTGCATCACGGGTGTCTAAACAGCGGTAGACGTCCAGCAGTGGGACGCTACTCGGCCATTAGAGGAGAGGCCTGTGGATAAGGTGACACGGATGAGCCTCACAACAACTGTGTAAGTGAAAGAAGCCAGGCGGGGTTATATTCTATATCCTTCCATCTAAGTGAAATTCTAGAAAATGCAAACCAACCCATAGTGATAAAAAGCCCTTTCACAGCTACCTGCAGGCAAAGATGGAGGGTTCGCAAAAGGACTAAGGAAACTTTGGGGGTGATGGATGTGTTCAGTATCTTGATCATGGTGATGGTTTCATGAGCACATACATTTATTGAGAGGATTATGTCAAACTGTGCCCTTTACAAATGCATAGTTTATTGTACATCAAGTATCCCTTAATAAGTGGTAAGAAACAGTAGTATGAACTACTGAAAAGCAGCATAGTGAGTTAGAGGACAAAATTTCAAGGGAAAATTACTTTTCACCTAGAATCCTATACCTAGCTTATCTACCCTCTAATGTTGCACAGCCTGCTAAAAGACATAACTTCCCAAGCAAGGGAGTAGACGGAGCAGGAGGGACAATGTGGGGTCTACAAGAGGGGAGATCCACATGGAAGAACGGTAGCGTGAAGACTGGCGATGATAGCTTTGTACCAACACAGGAGAGCAGCCCGTCCAGCTTAGAGCTGGGGGACAGAGGGCCTTGGCAGGAACAGCTCCAGGTAGAAAGTGAACTCATAAATACGTGATGGGTTCGATTTTGCAGAAGATAGTATCAAAGATATTTATGATACTGATACCGAGCCTGGGAAGAATTTGTGATGTGAAAAGAGGAAACTAAGTAAATGAACAATCACAAACCAAGAAGGTTACCAACTCTGGGAAAAACAAAGTTTCACCAGAAAGGAAATATAATCATTGTTCGCCACTGGGCTCAACCATGACCTTCCATTTTCAGACGAAGATGTACCCTGAATATTGATGTAACATAAAACAATGGTACATCTACTTGGGGAAGGGAGGGGGGGAAGAATGTAAAAGAACGTGAGAGCTTTATAGTTCGTAGATAATGTCTAAAATAAACAAATTGAGACAAATCATCTGGAGGGCGGATGGCCAGGTGGAACCCAGGAGATTCCCAGGGCAGTGGAAGTGCCCTGTGTGACACTGTAACGGTGGACACAGGACGCTCCATGTTTGTCCAAACCCACCGAGTGTACAACACCAAGACTGACCCCTAATGTGCACTGTGGGCATGGGTGACGGTGACAGATGTCCCGCTCTGCTGGGGGGTGCTGTTGGTGGAGGAGACTGTGTGTGCAGGGGGCAGGGGTACGCGGGAACTCTGTGCTTTCCTCAGTATTGCTGTGAGCCTGAAGCTGTTCTAAAAATGCCGTCTATTAAACAGGCTCCATGCACTACACTAATTATAACCATTAGGATCTGTCCCTCTTAGATTTTAATCTGAGTTTCCTCTTCATTAATGATCTGCCCTTTGATATTACTTAACCTCTCGGTTTCTTTGTTTTATAAAAAGGGGGAAAGTTATAATTTATTTGGAAGCGTAGCGAGGATTAAAGGAGATTCTGCGTCTGAATTTCAATACTGATCAATCTTCCATTCTTCCTACAGAGATAATGGGGGCTCACACAGATGCACTTAACAGCAAAACAATTCAATTAAAAATAACTAAGAAAAATCGGGCAAGTCTGGAACCCAGGACTTACTCGGTTCTCTTTCCCCTGTGACTGAAGCAACACCTTTGGGGGAAATTTAACAAGTTCCTGTGCCCACTATATGCTGCCTTCATGTGGCCACAATAGGCCCCGTGTTGTCTGGCAGCTCTGTGGGTGACTTATTCAAGGTACACCCCAGGCCAGTTTGAGGGTCCTGACCGGTTGTATTAAAGGGGCCCGTTTACAAATAGAATAGGGGATAATGGCATACAGATTCTCCAAAGCCTGCCAAAGCCTAAATTTCAATTTTCTAGTGGAACCAGAGCCTTCAGAATGCAAAGCACTTCCTGGGCAAGAAAATGTATTAGTGTCCTAATCAAACGAGTGGATGTTGTGGCTTGAATGGTGTTCCCCAAGAAGATGTGGCGGTCCCGAGCCTCTTCTGAGATCTGCCTTGGAAACAGGGCCTTTGCAGATGATCATGTTAAGATGAGGGCATTAGGTAGGTCCTGATTCAGCATGATGGCTGCCCACACCAGAAGGGGGAATTTGGACACAGAGGCACACGGGGAGTTGTTGCATGCACATGAAGGCAGAAACGGGAGCTGTGTCTACAAGCCGAGGGGTGCTGACCATCTCCAGCACATGCCCAGAGGCTGGGGACAGAGAGTGCTTCCCCTCACGGCCTCCAAGGGAACTAGCCTGCCCCCATCTTTGCCTTGGACTTCCGGCCTCTGGGCTGTGAGGCAATGAACCTCTGGGGTTGTCAGTCCCTTGGTCTGTGGCCCTGTGCTCTGGAGGCCCTGGGAGACGACCAGTGTGGGTCAAGAATCGCATACAAGCTCGGGTAGAGACAGGGCAGGCTCTGGCTCCCGGTCCTGGAGCCCGGCTGCCACCGAGCAGCAGTGCCCCGTCTCCAACCCTGAGGTGGGGTGGCCTCCTGGCCTTTGTGACGCGTCAGTGCCTCCAAGGTGACCCAGCTGACTCCCTCTGCTCTGTGCCCACTCGAGCTCTGGGTAACCCCGCGTTCCTGCTCACTCTCCTAATGTCCCTGAAGGAGGTTTTCTGCTCGTTCCTACGCTCCAGTCCTTGTAGTGCAAACGTCCGGCCAAGCTATCCAGTCACCGCGGCTCCACACACAATTCTGCGTCTGTGACAGAGCCCCGCACCAGTGGGCGACAGCTGGTTCAGAGTATTTCTACCGGGAGCAACAAAGCTGTCTCCTCTACTCCCGGAACTGGGGGAGAAGCGGCCACCGAGCAAGGGCCTTTCATTCTGTGCTCAGACTCGCGGGTCCTGCAAACGGCTGACCCAGTGCCAGCTGCCTCCTGCCGCCCGCCCGCCCTCCCTCACGGCGTCCCCGATCTCCTTGGGCCTCCTCATTCTCACTCAACAGAACACAAAAATAGGAAGTAAAATTAGTTTTAAAATAATAACAAGGTTTTGAAGAAAGTAGTTTAATATACGGGGTGAAGAGTGGCCCCTTTCAGAGGAAGCCTTGCTCCTCCTCGTGTGTATTTGACGAGCGCACGAGACGAGTCATGCGAGAGAGCGAGAGTGAGAGCCGCTCGGGTTCAGAGTCCCCGTGACAAGCCCTCCCGACCGCTCTGCTTTGCATGCCGCCTTCACACAGCAAATGCCATTAAGTAAGAAACTTTCTTGCTCGGTAAAAAAAAAAAATTATTTGAGTGTTTCAAACTGAGAAGACTCCTCTTAGTGTTTAAAAGTGTAAAATTTGGATAACAAGCTATATTATCACTTATTAAGGGAAATTATTAAAGAAATTCTTAAAACAGTTAAACCAATACTTTATCATCCAACACGAATATGTCCACTGTAGTGACTGCCAGCAGAAAAATAGGATTCTTTACAGTTGCAGCTTCAATTAAATGATGCCATCATATTTATAATAAAAGAAAAAATAGATAATTTTATATCAATCCATAAGCTACAGATTCGTATCAGTTTGAATTGTGTGCATTTTTACCTCTTAGCGTTCCAGTAATTACTGATAGGGGCCCAGGCTGCAGAATTATCTAACAGTTCTGTTTGTTAAGTAGTGAACTCTGAACAACTTAATAAATATTTATGTCCTAATAACTTAGCAACATTTTCTTTAAATTACATAAGCTGAATGAACAAACAGCTACTTTCACTTCATTCCCCAACCTGTCACAATTCCTGATTCCTGCTCTCCGGACTGGGAACCAGGCTGGACACTAACCCCTCGTTTCGGGCTCCACTCCGATTTTCCCAGGGAATTACTTTTGACAGAGTAACAGCTGAAAACCCCGTTTCACAAAGACGTGCTGTCAGCAGAGGGATTTCGCTGTAAGTGCACGTTCAGACGGTGCGCAACCTTGACGTCCAGCTCACGCAGCATCCCATCAAACGGCGGGCACTGCGGTGATCCCTGCAAACTCAACCACCTGAGCTGGTGTCTGAGTGCTGTGGGGCCCCCGGGGGGCCTCAGCTCACAGTTTGGGGAAGCACAGGAGTAGCGATGAGGTTGGGACCCGTTATGCGGCCGCAGCCTGTCACCCATGGCAGGTGCCTAGTGCTTCCCCAACACCCAGCGCTCTGAGTCCGAGTAATACCATCGCATTCTGTGGCTTTCCAACACAGGAGCAAGGGACCCGGCGGGATTCTTCCTGGCACACGGAGGGTTACAAAGAAGAGGAGGAAGTGAGCTTCTGGAGATGAGGCTGGCTGGGACCAACACACTGACCTGCTTCCCCGTCAAGGTCACCGCCTGGGGAGCTCCTCCGGCACGCCTTGCTAGGACTGTGACTGGAGCGGGGCGTGGTGGCCCCCCCACCCCCAACACGTTGGGTCTGCAGCTTCAGAGGACACCTCCCTGCCCGCTTCCCTTCCGGCAGGTGCCGGAGCCATCCCTGCACGCCAGATGGGACTGCCCCTAATGGTCCTGCCAGGACCTTGACCTTAATAGACTATGAAATAGCCCAGCGTGCTACGACATGACACAATACCGCACAATACAACACAGCACAACACCGAGCGGCGACCGTAACACCTCCCTGGACTCAGGCATTCCTCCCACCCCACTACCTGCCAGGTCGGGTCGCAGGTTTGGGGAATTCAGAGTTGAAAAGAAGCTCCCTGGCCTCCACAGCCTCTCCGTCCAGCTTTATGTGACATAGGGAACCTGCGCTGTCTCAGTGCTGTGCCGCGGGAGGGCGTGTTCCGCTTTCCAGACTGGACGTGGCTTTCTGTGTCTCCTGAAGAGCCACAAGCACAAGGGCCGTGAGAGCCCTCCTGCTCTCCATGTCCTGGGATGTGCTGGGCACCGTGCTCACCCCCGAGGGGCCCTCTCCCCTTGGGATCCTCACCTGCGGAGGCGGGACCCTCTCCTGGGAGCGCAGGGGGCTGGCCTGGCTGTGTCTGGCCCCTCAGCAGCCCACGGCCCTCTGCGGGGTTCCCTCGGCAAGCAGCCAGGTCGCTCAGCAAGGTGCCTGGGAGCTCTGTGTTGTGTGTGTGTGTGTGTGTGTGTGTGGGAGGTGTGGGCGGTGGTGGTGAGAAGAAATCAAGCCAGACACAGTTTCGGTTCTCCAGGCTGGGTGATGCCGGGTGCGACCCTTTGCCTGTGGTCTCTGCCGGGGGCACACCGGCTCCCTGGGCGTTGATTCTAGGGGCTGCGAGGGCCCTCACCTTGCACAGGCACTCGAGAGGAATCAGGGCGGGCTGTCCCCATTTGGCTCGTTACATATACACCCATGTACACCCCGATGTGGGGACCTCGCCTCAAAACGTTATCACCAGTGTCTTGGTTTTTTTCAAACCTAGTTTAATGTACTCATAACTGTTTCGAATTTGGTTAAAATTTTAATTTGTTCAAATTTATATTGAACTTGTATATTATATATTGAGTTTAAATGATCCGTTTTTAATGCAATTGTACGACTCAACTTAAGCTGTGACTTTAAATTATAACTTGAATTTTCTGAGAATAGTTACTGCAGGTGATAAATTTGTTTTTGAGAATAAAATATGGTCTAATTATTTCAAAACGTATATAATTTCCCTCAGTAAATGTATAATTTAGTTGGTTATCTAAATGTCATAGTTTAAGATTGAGATTACACCTCTAGGAGTCTTCTCAGCTTGAAAGACTAAAACAATTTTTTTTTAATGATCAAGAAAGTTTTTTACATTAGCGTCTCTCTCAGATGATCATAACCGAATTTAAATCCGTGCATCTGAGAGTGACAGGTGACCCAGCACTGGCACAGAAGCCCAGCGGCTGAGGACTTGCTAAAACAGGGTCGTTGGGTTTGTGCCCCTTTTGGGGGGGTAAATGCCCCTGAACCCCCGGGTTCCCCCAACTTCCTAAACAGAGGCCCAGTCCAATGGTTCTGACCAGGGCAAGCCTGCTTGCAGTCATCCAAGGGGTTCACGCCACTGTCTCTTTTTTACGTCCCTGTTTCATGTCATGGACTCGAAGAGCGACAATTCTGTTTCCTAGCATGCCCGCTTTCTTTCAGAGAACGGGGTCCTCCCTGGCCTGTGTTAGCCACGTGATGACAGAGCGTGTCCAGCTCTGGCTGCGGGGGGCAGGGTCCGAGGGACGGGAACAGGAGCAACAGCTGGGGTGTTCCTCCCATGGGGTAATATTCAAAACAAGTCTGTTCAGGAAACTCTGCCCTCCCCACTGCTCACAGGGGCCTGATTATCTGGACTGACATTCTCATCCATTAAAATTATGAATGATTTAGTCAACAAAGGCAATGCCATTTTCCCCCCAAAACTATAGTTAAAATGCATAGATTTTCAGGTTTCCTGCATGGTGCCCTGTGTCCTGAAATCACCTGAAAGCCATATTGGAATTCTTCTATTACTAAATAGTTTTGATTCCTTTTATAGAGCATTTTCTCTTGTTCTATCACATTTAACATTTATTTTCTCACATGCTGTTCAAAGAGGTTGCGATTTCTTCCACGACCACAGCTTCATCTGGGTCTGGATCTAGAATTCTAAGGAATGCTGGCTTCACCGGGCTCGGCGGGAGGCGTGACCTCCGAAGGCGGGGCCGTGTTCTGCCGATGCTGTGTTCATTCTGGGCACAGGGCAGTCCCCCCACCCCATGTTTGCAATGCCTCTTCCTTGCAAAGTCATGTCAAGTACTTAACGTGGCGAGGTTTTTTGTTTTTGTTTTTTTTTTTAACAACAAATTAGTCGCATTTTACAGATGATCCTGGAGAAGCTAATGGTTCCATACCACTAAATGGTCCCACTAAACCAATTCAGTCCACCTCGTGTCACACACCCTTCCTCACGTTGCACGGGCTACTAAAACAACTCAACCACCTGACAGGGGCGTCTGACCCCACGTGGCATTCACCAGGGCCACCCAGACCAGGGCATCCGGATGCCCATCCGCTTGGTCAACTTAGAACTTGGTAAGCAACACGTGGCTCTGTTTACCCCTTTTATCATCCGATCCAGGAAGCAAAAGGTGTGCGTGGGGTACGGGCTCCTGGCGCCTCACCCGGAGGGCCGCTCGGGCGCGGCCAAGTGCGTGGACAGGCCGCTGGAGTACTTGAGCAGGAAATGGAAAATAAAAGCCATGAGTCAGTCATGCCTTTCTATTTATGAGATTCTAATAATCCAGCTTAATTTTTTTTCTTCTCCCACTAATTTAATTTTTTCAAAAGCCATCTAAATGGAACAATTAAGTGAGAGCACTTTATAAATAATAAGTCGCTATTCAACGTTAAGCGGTCGACAGTGTCAGCAGCCCTTCACCACACACATTTTGGGGCCCATCTCCTGGCACAGGTTTCCCGCGATCCTGCGTGACCCCCCATGTCCCCGGCAAGCACAGGCACCAGTGCAGACTCGGCCTATCGGGGGCACTGGGTCTGCGGCCCTGCAAGCTCTTCTGGTGCCCTCTGCACCCCAAGGACGAGAGACCACCACCCTGCTGAACACCCGGATCTCCCTCTCTGACAGCTCAGAGCCAGTCTACAGCAGCCGTTGGCTGAAACACGAAGCAGCTATCGTACACACCCTGCTCCAATGTATGTCGCCGTCTTTGCTGGTGCATGAAGACACGCAGCACGGGTGCCTCGTGTGTGGACAGACCGGCCCCGGGGCATGGCAACGCCCCCCAGGATGTCGGGCTTCCACTCCCTCTGAGAAGCCTCCCCCAATTCCCCCAAAGTGATCAGGGAGCATCTAGCAGGTGCCTCTGTCCCTCAACTGTAGCCCTTGGTGGCATCCTCGCTGGTGCAACAGTGAGTCTTGCCTGCTGGGCGGTGAGCCCCAGGATCTGGCCACACACCTACGTGTGCTCTTATCAAAACCCGGCCTTGTAATGTGCCGTGATGGATCTTGCTGGACAGGTGAACGGATGCGTATGACGGTTGTCATGCAGCTCTAAGGAGGTACTGTTACTGACATGGATATTGGGGCGTGCTGGTGCCCATGGGCAACACTGTTCCCATTAGGACCTACTTTGGCATCGAAGCCACCTGAGCTGACAAAGGCTTATATGTCAAGTGACCATTTATTAAGGGTCTTTTCTAGCGACAGCATGCAATCCTGACCATATTCTTAGGAAGTTGGTTTTCTTGTTTCTTTTTGCATATGAGAAGAGGCACTCAGGAGAAGGACCTTTGACCAAGGGCAGGGAGCTGGATGTGCCCCACAAGCCACGATGCAAGGGCAGTTCTGTCTTACTCCAAATCCCATATTCTCCCCCAGGTTCACACCTGGGGCGTCTTAAATACAATAAATGCCATAGTGACTAACTTTTCTCCTCCGTTCTTCCTTTTCTTTGGGCACATGCATGTAGCTTCTCTGTAGTGTGAAAATGCAAATAGTCAATTTTTACAAGAATAAACTTCGCTCTTCGGTCCAGTTTTTCACACGAAGAACGAAGCTGCTGCTTCCCCGTCTACGTGGCTCTTCACGGTAAATTCACTGGTGGAGTCTGGGCTTTTCTGTGTCCTGGAATTTCCCCTATAGTTTGGATGATTTAGGAGCATGAGGGTTTTAAATCTTTTCCCAGGTTCAGACACGCTTGCCTGGATTCCCTCCTACTCTGTTGCTTAGAAATAGGCTGATGAGTTGACCTCCGCTTTCGGTTTCCTCATGCCAGTCTAGAGGCAGCTGCTGAAATGCTTGTAGGTTTCATGCACCTGCACCGTACTGTGCCCTATATTCGTAGGAAATCCTGGGTCAGTCCTCTAGATGTCTAAGACTCTTGTTTCCGCATCTTCCAAGTGCGTAGGACGAACAGGGAGTGCTGTTGCTGCCTCTAGATACCGTCTCTAGTTAGCATTTCCGGGGTGCTCAGAGAGAAAACAATGTCTGGGTGATAACTCTTGTCAGTTTCCCCATTGTCAACCCAATCTTGCATTCCTCCACACTCACAATATTTCCCCATTGGGAACATGCCTGACATTGCAATTCCGCAAAACTGCAGCTCTGCAGGGCCTAATTCCTGAAACTGCAAAATCTAACAAAAGCTGATTTTTTCCACTGATTTGACTGGCTGACTATTTCGAGACTTCGCATGTGATGACCTGCTGTTCTTCGCAAACAACATCTTTGATGTGCCCACATGGTTGTTCCCAAGTGGCTGTGGGCAATTAAATCCCCGAGAGCTGCCTGCGGGGCACATTCAGGATCACTCACAGTGTCCAGACCCAACCCCGAGGGACATTCACCACCTTCCTGAGTAGCAATGGGTCACTTGCTTTTGAACCCGGAGACCATGGGCCACCTCGGGGCACCCGCGGGAGCCGGGGAAGGCTGAGTGCTGGGCTCCGGGATCTGGAGTGTTTTTGGTCTGGAGTGTTTTTAAAACACTCAATCCGTGTGGATGTTTTCATATTTAAAGATGAAAAGCCAATTTAGAGTGACAGGTGGCAATCCTGGTTTTTTGTTTGTTTTTCATCACTCAAATAGATGACCTTTTTCTGTCTTGGATAAATCACTTGTTTGGGGGAATTTTCTCTGTTTTTCATATTTGTTAAAACTCTTGGTGTGATTTAAGCAGAAACTCTGGACCCGACTACTAGGGAAGGCAAAGATTTATCTACTTTCTCCTCCCCCGGCCCCTCTTATCCTTCAACCCCCAAACTCCAGATGTTATTTCTTCTCTAGATCAGAGCCTCCCCCCGCCACTCCACGCCGCCCGGTTTCACTCCCCGATGAAGTCGGCCTGGTTCATCACCCAGACGGGTGCCTCACTCTTTCACGCTGGTGGGCGGGGTGGGGGGGCGAGCACATTTCGCCCCCACCCCGCCCAGTACTGCTACCAGCCGCTCAGGGTTGGCTGGGGCCTAAGGGAGGCGACGGCCGCGGGGAGAGCCTCGGTGAGACCCGCGCAGCACGGCGCCCCAGGACCTGCTCTTTCGGTTTGGTTTCTCATGGAAAGAGAGCTGACGGGGCCTCCGGAGCAGGGAGTCCACTGGACCTTCTCCCGGGCGCCCATCCCAGCAGCCCACGAAGACGGCCCAGGAGGCGGGAGACGCAGGCATTCTGGAGAGGAAGGAATGCTGTGGACAACTCATCCCCTTGCAAAGCCCAGACCTGCGGGCGTGGTACCCCCGCACCCCCTCCGCGCTGGTGTCCTCCAGTGCGGGCTCCGGCCTCATCTCGGCCCCCCGCTCCGCCCTCCACTCTGCAACCTGGGGGTGCGGGTCCCCGCCTCCCGCCTCACCTCCGCCGTGCTCTCCATCCCAGAGCCCTGGGGTGCGGGCCCCTCACCTCTCCTCTGCTTCCCCCTGCTCTCCGCCCCGCAGTCCGGGGATGCGGGTCTCCCGTCTCGCCGCCCCCCCCCCCCGCCCCACGCCGGGCAGCCCCGGGGTGCGGCCCCTCCGTCGCCTCCTTCCTCCCACGTGTTGCAGCCCGGCCTGGAGACAGCTTGTTCCGCTAGCTGATTGTAAAAGGGTTTGACTTGCCGCTGACCCCGGGTCAGGACTTTCTCTCTCCTAATCCCCTCTCTTTAAACACAGAAACACTCTGCCTCTTCCCTCGCATCAGTCACCTTAATCCCCCGCGGCTGACACCGCCGGCCCCGGAGCCCAGGCTGCACCGGCGGGTCGGGGCGGTCGCCCGGGCCGCGGGCTCCGAGTCGGTTGCCCGAGGTCCCTCCCGTCCCGCGCCAGCCGCGGGGGGGACCGGCCGTGTCCGGGTACCCGCGGACCCCGACCCGACTGGAGGCAGCGTCCGGGGCTGCCGCCGGGGCGACGAGGGGCCGGGGCGCGGGGCGGAGACGGACGCGCGGAGGACAAAGGGAGGCCGGGCGCGCAGAGAAAGGAAGGGACTGTGCCGGAGGCGGGAGGGGAAGGAGGTAAAGGAAGAGGGAGGCGAGGAGGAAACGCAGGAGAAACGAGAGGCTAGCGGGACGGGAAGGGGCGCGGAGGGTGGAGAGGGGAGGACGTGACCGGGCGCAAAGGCCACGAAGCCGCCCCGACTCGGGCTTCAACGGAGCAGGGCCGGGGAAGGGCGGCGGGCGAAGCCGGGAGGCCGGCCCCCGCGCGGGAGGGGACCCGGGCCGCGCACCGAGCGCTCTGGGCGCTGCCGCCCACGCCGCTGGGTTCCCGGGGGCGGGCGGAGCAGGGGCCCGGTGGCGCGCAGCTGGAGAGGAAGGGCCGGGCGGGGGGCGGGGATGAGGGCTCTGCGTCCCCCTCCGGGCCTCGCCCTCGGGCTGCGGGGCTGAGCCGCAGAGGGGCTGCGGGGGGGCGGGGCAGGGCCGCGGCCTAGGCGGGGGTGAGGGCGAGGGGTCCCTGCGTCCCTCGCCCGGCCCCCGCGCTGTCCCGACCCTTCAGGCCTGGGGGCGGGGACCGGACCCACCCCCCTCGGCTGCTCGCCCCGGGGCCCGCGTCCCTCTCCCCTCCCCTTCTGGCCCGGCCTTTCGATCCCGCCGAATAGTCGTGCTGGAAAAGGAGCTGCGCCAAGGCCAAGTCTGCTTTTCACTCGAAGTTTCCGAGGAATCAAACCTATTATTACACTCTGCAGCCGACGTTTCTGGAGCCTCTGCCCCGCGGGCCGGGCTGCGGAAGCGGGGAGGGCCGAGGGGGCCTGGGAGGGGGCTGGCGGGCAGGGCGGGCGCCGCGGGCGGTGGGAGCGAGAGCCTGGCCGCCCCGGAGCGCGCCTTCCGGGCCCGGGACGGTCTCTGAATTCACCGGAATTTTCCGGAGGCAGATCTCTGCGTGGCCCAGTCTTTGTCGGGAAACTGAAATGCGTGAATATGCGCGTGATTCCTCTCCCACACGCACGACTTTAATAGACTCCAGTCACGCCGCCGCCGCGCGTCTGCAGATCGGGCGCGCGCCGAACCCGCGACCGGCTTTAAGCCTCGCGCATTGCCGCCGGCTGCCGGCGGTTCCCGGGCCGCGCCGGCTGCGGTCAAAGCCTGAACAGCAGCCGCAGGAAGGGCCAGTCGTTTAAGGGGAGAAAAAAAAAAAAAAAAAAAAAAAGGCGGGGGTGGCGGTGAGCGGGAAGAGCAACCGCCCCCGCAAAGCGAACCCCGCACCGCCTGGACCCGGGCCGCGGCCAGGGGCGGGCTTAAGAGCGGTTCTCGCGGTCGCCGCAGCGCGAAGTTCTGCCAACTTTGTGCGAGACCCACACGAGCCCCACTCGCGTTCTCCACACGGTCTCCCAGCAGGGCTGGAGAAAGCGGTAGAAACACCACCCCGTGGTCCGGGAGCGCGTGAAGCCGCCGTACGGAAATCCGCTCCACGACGCGGTTTCGTGCCCGCGGTGAGCCGCAGCGGGGCGAGACGACTGCGGGGCCTCGTGGACTCTGTCTTCCGCCACGTGGGCTGCAGAAACGCAGCCGGGGTGGCGGGGTCGGGATCCTGAGATGAATCCTAGCCACCGTCTGCTCCCCCCAGTCCCGGTTACTTCTAGAGTCATGAGCGAATTTATATTTGCCTTTCACCGCGTTCCGGTCAACGAAACAAATACAAACACGCGACATTCCAGGAATTCCCACTTGAAGGTCTTCCTGGGTTTTTAACAAAGTGGCTCCCAGCACCTGGCCTTGCATTTCAGCCGTGTATGACACACAAGCGCCCCAATGCCAAGCCGTGAGCCCACCTCAAGAAACCAAGGGACAGCTCTGCCTGGAGCTCCTGCCTACTGCAAACTTTTTAGTCGGAAACACTTCGGGGGACCCACATTGCTAACAGTGTGGTGAGCCAAGACTTGGATGCCAACAGCTGAGCCCACATACAGACCGGGTGTGAACGCATATGTGAGCATGGCCGCATCTGTCTGCCCCTTTAGTGAATGCGGGGGGACGCAGAGATTAGGAGGCCGCAGAAGAACCCAGAGAGTCTATTCAACTGCACATTTCAGTCAGCGCGGCCTGCTCCCTAAGCTGGGTGTGGTGAATTCTCAGAGCCTCGCAGGCTCTCCCAGAGCATCTCCCAGAGGAGACCGTGTGTGGCCTTCATCCATTTCTTCCCCGACTATCTCAGGGTGCCAATCCCCAATCCATATATATCCAAGCACTTTCAGGAGCCACAGCTTCTCAAAGGATCGCATTTCTAAAGGTTTAAAAAAAAAAAAAGAAGAAGAAAAAAGAGGGAACTTTATTATCTCCTTAGAAGCAGTGGACATCATTCTTGAGATTTTTGCACTCACTTAAAAAATGCACGGTTTAAGCAAAATTATCAAAATGACTCCAAAAAATTACACATGTCAATTGCCAGGTCAGCATTTTACTTAAAGCTATTCTCTCCTGCAGGCTCACTGCGGTGTTCATTGACCTGCTAGCGGAGGCCCATTCTGGGATGGATCGTCTGTGCTCATTCCAGGACAAGGAAAGAAAATGAAGGGGAGGCCTAGGCTGATGAAATCAACATGTTTTGATGTGGCCTCAAGGCTTTTTTTTTTCCTCCAAAAATATAATTTCATCTTTATGTTGTGACTAAGTTCAAAATGTATTGGCTACAGTATAACTTTTAAATGCAATATTTAATGCTGTCAGATTACTTGAAGACAAAGTTTTACAGAAAACTTTAAATTCCAGAAAAAAAACTGCAGTGTGCCCATAAACACCTAGAAAAAATAAAATTAAAAAATTTAAAGCATCAAACACCCTCTGATCTCACCCAGAATAATAAACGCCACATTCCATGTGCCCCAGTTCACTCCGGGGATGGGGGGTGGTCGAGTGAATGTGTGTGTGTGTGGGGGGGGTGGCAGAGAGAGAGAGAGAATTCAAGATCCTTTTGCCCTTTCCCAAGGAGAAATAAGCCAGAGGGAGGGGCTGAGGAGAGACGGGAATGGGCCTCATTGCAGGATATTTTGGTTCAAAGAGTGTTTCCTTGAGCCAAATTCAGATAAACTCCATTTGCAATCTTGTTAATTGCAGGGGGAACTGGGGGCATCGGTGACCCTGCAGTGGTCTTTGTCATCCATCCCTAGCCTGGTCCCGCCATTGGGGTCTTCCTCCTCCAGACCAAACTGGGGCAGATCCCAGGCCAGCTGGAGGATGCAGAGCCCGCCAGTGTCAGCCCACAGTTACAAACAACACACCAAAGAGCCAAACTATAAAATGAGGGGTGGTGTTTTGTTTTTTTTTATCCTGGTAATTATTTCTTGATCCGTATTAACACAGTAAACATTACAAAATAATCTACGATTTAAACTTTCTTCCCTTCCACTGAAAGAAGCTCCCTGAAGATTTTACCCTCCCCCAGAGGACCCCTTACTTTTAGTTTATGCTGATAATTTCTTCCTCCTCCGTCAGGTTTACTAATTGTATTTTGAGCTCACAAAACATGCATATAAAATTAGCACGTTCCAAATTATGGGGGAAAACTGGGCTTTTTTTTTCCTCTCTTAAATTTATTGACTCAAAACTCGATGCATTTTTTTTTTTTTAAAGGAGAGGTCTTTTCTCGGTTTTAGAAGAAAGGCTTTTTTAGGAAATTATGTACATAATCTGAATCCCCCTCCCCACACCGCAACGCCTAAAATAAAAATTTCACAATGCATATACAAGAAATAATACAAAACAAAAAAAAAAAGGAAATGCTCAGATACAGAAAGTTTTACAAAAACCCAGGGTATAACGCTGCCATCTGTAAGGAGTGGGGAGATCTCTTTGTATAAATTAACAAACCAACCCAAAAAAGCGGTAACAACTACAAAAAACTCGTAAGTGTTTAGATCTGCCTTACTACATCGATAACAAATGAGAGCAGCTCCCCGGCGCGGGTCTAGGGCCGCCAAACGCCGGCAGGAAGCGATGCAGGATGAGAGCGGGCGCGCTGGCCGGGCTAGAGAAGTTGGAGTCGCCTCTCCCTGGGTTTGGGCTTTGTCCCCTCGAGCAAAGAAAACGCTTTCTGCCTCCTCCGTGAATGATAAATACTGTACAAAAAGTCTCAGGAAAACACCGAAGTCAGTCCAAACCGCAGGCTGTGGCCGCGCCCGGCGGTCCCCCGGAGCTCCGGGGAAGGCGAGCCGGGGGCGTGCGTCGCCCGCGCTCGTGGCCAGTGTCTTCCTCTTCACGAGACCGTGGAAACGTCTGTACAAAAGCAAGGCCGCTCGGGCGGGCCGCGCGCTCCTCCTCGCGCGTCGCGGGCCGCAGTGTCCCCGCGTCCCTAAATGTGCGTCAGGGGCACCGTGCCGTTGACGCCCGCGCCCGCGCCCTGGTAGTGCTGCGGCAGCGAGTGCAGCCGGCTCTGCGCCGCGGCCGCCGCGGCCGCCGCCGGGTCTCCGCTCTCGCCGGCGGGCAAGTACATGCTGATCATCTCGCGCAGGTCCCCGGGGCACGGCGCCCGCGAGTGCGCGGGCGCGGGCGGGCTGCCGCTCGGCTCCGACTTGACGAGCGAGCCCAGCGCGCCCAGGGCGCCCGACGACGCGGCCGCCGCCGCCGCCGCCGCCGCCACGGCCGAGTTCTGGTGCGCGCCGCCCGCGGCAGCGGCGGCGGCGGCCGCGGCGCCGTAGGGGAGGCCGCCGTAGCCCGAGGGCGAGGCGCTCATGTAGCCCTGCGAGTTGGAGATGGGGCTGTACTGCAGCGCGCCCATGTCGTAGCGGTGCATGGGCTGCGGGTTGTGCGGGTGCGCGTGCGGATGGTGCGGGTGCGGGTGCGCCGGGTGCGCGTGCGGGTGCGCGCCGCCCGCGCCCGGGTGCTGCCCGTAGGCCAGCTGCGCCTCCTGCATCATGGCCGCGGCCGCCGCCGCCGCCGCCACCGAGCCGGGGTAGGCGCCGTTGGCCCAGCCGTTGACGTGCGCGTAGCCGCCGCCCGCCGCGCCGCCCGGGCTCTCGAGGCGCTGGCCCACGGCCGCCGCGCCCACGCCCACGCCCACGCCCATGGCCACGGCCGCGCCGCCGCCGCCCGCGCCGGCCGCCAGCAGCCCGCCGGCCAGCGAGTACTTGTCCTTCTTGAGCAGCGTCTTGGTCTTGCGGCGCGGCCGGTACTTGTAATCCGGGTGCTCCTTCATGTGCAGCGCGCGCAGCCGCTTGGCCTCGTCGATGAACGGCCGCTTCTCGGCCTCGGACATGACCTTCCACTCGGCGCCCAGGCGCTTGCTGATCTCCGAGTTGTGCATCTTGGGGTTCTCCTGGGCCATCTTGCGCCGCTGCCCGCGGGACCACACCATGAAGGCGTTCATGGGCCGCTTGACCCGGTCCTGGTTGGCCTTGGCGACCCCACCGCCGCCGCCGCCGCCGCCGCCCCCGCCGCCGCCGCCGCCGCCCGCCCCGGCCGGGCCAGACAGGTTCGTGGGGGCCTGGGCGCCGCCAGGCGAGTGCAGGTCGGTCTCCATCATCATGCTGTACATCGGGGCGGCCCGCGGGTTCACCGGCACCGCGCGGGGAGGGCCAGGAGCATAGACGGCCGGGGGGGTGAGGGATGGAGAGGAGCTCAGTGGAACGGAGCGAGACGTGGGGAGGGGGAGAAGTCCTACCAGAGAGAAGAGTGGGGGGGGAGGAGGAAGCAATGACAACAAAACAAGAGGCAAAAACACACGCACTCAGCGCAGGTCCGGCTCACAGCTGCAAAGTTTCTCCTCGAGCTCCAACCACTCGCCGGAGAAGGGCGATGGCCGGGGTCGCCGCCGCCGCCGCAGCCCGGTCGCCTCGGCTGAGCGGTGCAAACAGGTGCAGTCGTGGCCAAGTTGCAGCTCCACTTTTCGGGACGCGAGCGGTGCGCGGGGCCTGGCCCCGGGCTCTCTGCCTCCTCCTCGCCGGCCGCCGCCGCGCGCTGCCTCCTTCCTCCTGCACTGGGTCCTCGGCGGCCTCCCAACTCCTGGGCTGCAACTTCTAGCAGCGCGGCGTGCCGCGTGCGCTGGGCATGTGCCGGTCCCAGGTGCCCGGGGGGAGCGAGGCGCCGAGGGGGGCGCGGAGGGGGGCCGTTGGGGAGGGGGGCAGGGGGCAGCGCCGGGAGCGCAGGCGCGCGGAGAGGGCCTGAGAGCGGGGCCGCCGAGCCCGGGACTGGCTGCCCACTGCCCGCCCGAGGCCGTGCGCTCGGAGCGGAGGCGCACGCGGGGCCGGCGGCGCGCGGGGCCCAGCAGCCATACGCCGGGCCCGGGCTGCCATTAAATGAGCGCGCCGCGGCCAATGGGAGCTGGCGGCGGCGGTGATTTGCATGGCGCGCTGGCGAGTGACGTGGGGAGGGAGTAGATGCTCGGGGCGCGGGCGGCGGGGCGGGAGGAGGGGAGGAAGGAGGGGGAGCAGGGGCAGGAAGGAGGGGGAAGGAGGCCTGGGAGGGGGCACAGCCACGCTGCTTCCTGAGCGCGCGCGGCGGCGGCGAACCCCGAGCTCGCCCTCCTCGCCTCTCCCGCCCGCGCGCTCCGAACGATTAAGGTTGGGTTTAAAAGCGGAGCCGAAGAAAGAATCGTCCGGGGCGGGAGGAAGAGCGGGAGGAGGGGCGGGGGGTGGGGAGGAGATACAGCCTGGAGCCTGCGTAAAGGAGGGCAGTGGAGATCCGGCCTCTGCACCCCGGCCGGCCGCCTCTGCACCCCCGCGGGCCAACTCTGCGCTTGCTGGGAAGGGGAAAGTTGGGACCGCGGCGGGAACCTCACCCCCAGCTGGGCCCGAGGCCTCGGAGGGACAGGCGCGCCCTCGGGAGCCAGAGGTAGTTGGGGGGCGTCTGAGATGTGCAACTCTAAAGCCCCGCACGGGTTCTCCTGTGAGACCCTCCCAGGGGTACCTGCTCCGCCGCGGCGCGCTCGAAGTTCTCCAGTGCCTCCTCTCGTAGGAAAGGCCTTCCCAGTCCAGGCCCCAAGAATTCAATCCCCTAAAGGAGGGGGCGGGCGTTTTGTCAGACTTGGCTCCGTAGCTGCTTTTAGCATCAGCCCTGAACTTTTTTTTTTTTTTTTTTTTTTGAGGGTCTTTTAATGACCCTGGGGGTTCTGGGCGCGTACTCTTCTCAATCTGGCTTCTTCCTCCTGAAAAGAAATTGCCAGGGGCTCGGAAACAACAGATCTATCTGAAATCTAGCAGCAACTCAACAACAGCTGAGAAAGTTTGTTTAAATCGCAAAAGAACGGTGGCTCCCACGCTCTTCTGGAGCGAGTCTAACCGCATCTGTTTGCCTAAGAACTGTGAAAACTGTGAGCGAAGCGGGGCCCACTGGACACCGAGCGGGGAAAGTGGGGCCTCGCGACTGAGCGGCAGATGCCATGTTCCTACACTGTGCAAACGGAAGGCTTAGTTCTTGGGAGGAGGAAGGTCCCCCCGCCACTGCGGTTAGAATTCCCAAACTTTAAAGTGTCGTCCATCTGGGGACGCACAGGAGATTTCCAAACCCAACCTCAAAACCCCCCACCATTGCGCCCACGCTGCTGATTCCGTCTGAATGATTAGCAAGTGGCCCAGAGACTTCCTGCAGAGAATCCGTTGATCCCAAACACCCGTCAAGTGTGCTCCGCGCGGGGGTCGGTGCGCCCCGGACAGGGAGGTGCTTGGAGGCCGCGGGTGGGTAAAGCGGAGCCGAAGCAAAGCGGCGCGACTGACCGTCTTGTAGTCCAAGGAAACGTGCAAGGATGAGCACGGCCCTAGGCGTACGAACAGGGTGTTCAGGTGGCTGGGCAGTGACTACCTGACACCCTACCTGCCCATTTAAGAAAAAATTCTGAGGTTGTGAATATCCCGAGCCCTTGGCCTGTCCAGGGTGCAGGAGTCGTCCTTCCTTGCGCTCCTCTCAGTTACCGCGATGGGTGCTGTAGGCTTTTTATCACTATTTCAAGGTCGCTGCCGTAGCCAGTGCCACTGCAAATCGGTCTCTGCAGATTCAACTGCTTCCGTTTCAGGCCATTCAGCATTTCATAGTGAACTCACCAAATATTACATAATTATATTAGAAAGGAAACTTCATTTTGTATTTAGTTTTTCACTAAATATCTGGGTTATAAACTTGGTTTGCAACTACCTTCTCATTTCATCAATCGAGTTTGTTAAATCTTTTGATCTGTTGTATGTGCACCACCTCCGAATATCAGTCACATTGTGCGGGAACACAAAAAGGACATGGTTTAAGAATGCTACAGCCTCGTTTTTCTTCTGATAATTTAGGAGACGATGGGTGTGCAGTGAGATCCAGTGTGTTATGGAAAGTCAGCAAGACTGAAATAAAGGAAATGGTTTACAAATTATAAACTATATTATCCACTTAGCAATTGAAAGATTTCTTTTCCTCTGCTTTTCAATTTAGATTTTAAACTAAATAGCCTAAGACCCCCTGAAAATGCTTTGTGTGAGTCAGGCTTGGCATATTATTTTCCATATCAATGGAGCAATTTATTTTATAAACACCCTGCACTCCGGTTAGCATTGCTGGAATGCTTTCTTTATGCTTTTGGGAACTTGGATAGCCGACTTTGAAATGGTCTGGTTTCTTTCTGCCACAGTCCTGAAAATTGTTTCCAAATAGGATGTTACCCTTGTTCTCCAGAGCATCTAAACAGGTGGTCAATGGTTTCTCCTTGTGTGAGATCTTGCTAGTGCTTAGCGTTCGGGGCGCACCCCATAAGCCCTTTTTAGTGAGAGATGTTCCCTGGGCCCAAGCGGGTGCACACACCATAGGTGCCCACGTGCATAAGCATTAAACCAGAGCCGCAGGTGTAACTTGTTGCCAACGGAGAGCTGATTGGCAGCAGCCGCCTGTGCCAATTAGGCAGTGGCAGGGCCGTGAGTGCCAGACCTCTCAGTGCCTTCCATCCTGGCATGAAGACCGAGGAGCATCATACCAACTCCTGCCGGTAATGGCTTCTGGGAGCCTCACCGGCCTGCTCCTTCCGACTCCTCTCTCCAGTGACTGTTTAAAGGGAGAGAAAACAGTCCAGAAACCAGTTTGAAAAACCAGTTTTGTGTCTCCCTCCCACCCTCCACCCAGGTTGGCAGGGGCCTTCTTCAGACTGAGAGCTTCCCAGAGGCAGGGCACTGGAGGGTCTGGAGACAGGCTTCACGGCTTCCCAGTGATGTCAGGGCCCAGACCCCGAGCGGGGGCGGGGGATGAGTTTGCTGTCAATGGACCAGATTTTCCCTGCCGGCTTCTCGGAGACTTAGCTGCATCTCTTTGCTCAGAATGCCGGAGTGAAGACCAGCCTGGGCGTGCGGATGCGTAAAGATACTTTCTGTTCTTTTGTTTAACTTGTGGGCATGATCCCGAAGGAAAATTCAGAGCCAAGCCTCCTTAGAGGAAACGATAGACACATGTATGCTGATGTATCCGCACATGTGTGCACACAGAATGTGTGTATGGACGTGCACACGTGTGCATAGATGTGTACACACGCAGGATACGCACACACAGATGCATACATGCCCACAGAGGATACGTGCATACGTCGACACACACGCATTCAGGCAGGATACACAAATATGTGTACATGGGCGTGTACACATACAGAATATGTGCGTATGTGTGTATGTGGTGTATTTACGCGATTACACAGAAGCCTTTGCCTTTCAAAGAAGCTGATTACTGGACTCCAGCACCAGTAGAATGAACTGTTTTTGTGGAGTCACTGAAACTTCTGGCTCTGGCTTTGCCCCCTCCCTGTGGCTGGCGCTCAGAGATGTTAGACGCAGAGAGGGTCCCTGTGCCTAGAGTCCCCGCAGATTGTCCCCAGCGCTCTCCCAGGAAAGCTACCTTTCAGGCCCCTAGAGGTGACTTTCCGTAGCAGAGACAGTCTAAAGCCCCGCGCGGTGGTGAGATGGACAGGTCTGGAGTTGGGGGGTGGGGACGGAAGTCAGTGAAGGGTCCCCGTAGGGGAGCCGCGAAGCCTAAAAACGCCCGTCCTCCGCGGCCTCGGCGCAGTCGGGCCGTCCTGGGGACCCCCGCCCCGGGGATGCGCGCGGACCGCCGCCGCCGCCCTCCCGCGGCTGGGCTCCCGCGGCTTCCCGGTCGCCCGAAGCCCTGCGTCGGCGCCTCGTGCACCGCCCCGGGCGCAGCCTTGCAGGCTCTGGCGTCGCCCCAAGGGCTCAGACCGGAGTCGAGGGAGGCAGATCCCGAGGGACGGAGCCGCCAGCTCAAGGCCGGATTTGGGGCGAGAAGACGTGCTCGGAGAAGGAGAGCGAGCGGGGAGGAGAAGGCGGCGGAGCGAGCGAGCGCGGCGGGAAGAAGAGGACCCGGAGGCAGCTCAGGCCTTCGGGGTCGTCTCCGCCGACAGGAGGCGCAGACCAGGAGAGGCGGGAGGGACGGCGGCGCCGGCGGGGGCCGCTGGAGGGGGACAGCGGCGGGAGGCGGCCGTGCGGGCCGCGCGTCCCCCAGCCCGGAGCCGCGGGATCGCGGGCCGCGATCGCCGTCTGCTGGCCGCCGCCGCCCTCGCCGCCTCCAGGCTGCGGGCCTCCGGGCCCCGCTCCGCGCCGCGGCGCCCGGTTTCGTTCCCGGCTCCTGCAGCCTCGCGCGCGGCTCCGGAGCTCGGCGCGCGCCTCCGGGGCTTTTGGAGCCGGGGTGCGCGGGGGAAGTCTGGGGGATCGCGGGGGGGGCGCGCTGGTCTGTCCCGGGTCCCCTGGCGCCCGGGGTGCCCCCTCTGCGCCCTGGCCCTGCTAACTTGGCCCTTGTTCCCAAACAAAGCCAAAGCGGCCAAAGTAGCACAAAAGTTTCTTTGTTGATTTTTTTTTCTTTTAAAGGGGAAAAAGTAGTCATGGAAGAGGGGAGAGAGGAAGGAGGAGAAAAAGAAGCGCTCGCCAGTGTGGAACTTCCAGCCGCATCTGTGCCGTTTGGGGTAGCAACAGACCGGGGACCTTCGCAGCCGCTCTGAGCGCGCAAGTCCCCCGTCCACTCCTCCCGCTGGGAGCGTCGGGGTGAGCAGGGCTGAGCCTGTGGCGTCCGCGGGAAGGGGGGAGTACAGGCAAGCAGGGCTTTCTTTCCAGCCACCAGTGTGGAGATCTGTAAATTCACCCTGAAGAGCAAACAGCCCCGCGTGCGTGCGTGTGTGTTTTGTGCCTCCTCGCTCTCTGGGTGAAAGCATTTGGAGAATCTCTGGGAGCTTTCGAGTAGGGGCCCATCCTGTGAGCAGTACTCACACATATAATTCAAATTTCACAGCTGACCTGCTCTGAAAACCTCAATCAGCTTCTAATTGAAGGGAAAACAAAATATTGCTTCCCTACAGCAGAGCTAACGATTTAATCATTATATCAGACATTATAGCTTTTAATTAGGCTAATGCTGATACTGTATGGGAAGAGATAATTCAGCACAGTTCTTGATGAATTCTGTAATTGGGTTAACGGCGGAGCAGTTGGGGGAGAGACGTCAATATTCAAGCTGCGTCTGTAGCCACCAGGTTTATGAATGAAAGAGAGAAGACAAGGGAGGGAAACACTGGGACCCGAGGGGAGCTTCGCGCCCTCGGACTGTTGGCACTGCGGGGCGCTCAGGAGGGAGGGCGGCGGGCCGGATGCGTGGAGCTGGGTAGCCGCAGGGTGCCAGGCCGCCGGGGCCTCACCGCCAGCGAGGGGTCCTCCTGCCTCTCAGCAGGCCTGGCCCTTCTGTGGGAAACTTTCCCAGCAGAATCTCAGCGCGGCCACCTGCCCCGTACGCCTGGACACTGCCGTCTCCTTCAGGGTGCTCCCTCAGCACAAACCAAACCCGTGCTGGCAGAGAGCTGGGCCCAGCGCAGCTTTGACGCTCACTCCTGCTGGGCGGCCTTTAAAGACACGAGCGCCGTCCGGGCTCCCATCCCTTGCTTGGCCCGGGGCGCCGGCCGGGAGGGCCCAGCGTCCCCGGTCAAGGGCAGCGGTCGACGGTCCCCGGCTCTGGGGCAGCGGTGGGCACGCGGGACGCCAGGTGCCTGGGCGCACGGCCCACTGCCTGCATTCTCATGTCCACACTGATGAACAACTTGGCGAGAAGGCAGCTTGAGTGGGGACCCAGGTTGGTGCCTAGTGGCCTGGCCAGTGGGCCTGGGCCAAGCCGCTTTCTGACGCTGAGGCTATGCGTGGAGCTTGCGGCCCGGCCTCCGGCTGTCCCTGGAAGGCCTGCAAGGGAGCTTGGAAGGAGACGGCCGCCAGCCGCACCTGCGGAGAGCCAGCGGGGCCAGGGGGCAGCGGTACCCCTCCCCTCCCCTCCCCTTAGCACCCGCCGGCCCGTGCTGGCCCACTGCGGCCGCTGCGCCATCCCGCCTGTCCTCCCGGGGGCGCGTGTGGCCCAGAGCCGAGGCCAGGCAGGGAGAACCCCCATCCCCCCACCGCCCCCCCACGCCCGCTGGCCGGTAGGACCCGCAGAAGTCGTGCTCAAGTTCCTGGGTCCGCATAGCTACCCCAGAGGGTGCCACAGCCCCGGGTTTTAAGGAGAAACGCCGGCGCCTCTAAAATTTGGATGGCCTTTTTAAAGAGACCACCTGAGTCGCGTTTTCTGCGGTTTTAATCCGAATGATTTCACAGTGTGGTTTTTATGTACTTTTTATATTTCTGCATTCCCCTCCCCCCCACACAAATTTTGTCTTACTCCTTGGCTTAACTACCTCGTTCATCACAATCGTCTCCTTCAAGATAAATATACCGCATTGTGATTCACCCTTGTCTTATTGTGTCAGTAATTACCACAAAATTAAATGGGTCACAGGTAAAGTTTCATTTACACAAACCCCCATAATTAACAGTTTGAATACACCTTGTTACATCGTACAAAAGTTGTAATTTTCTAACGTGTGTAGGTTTTTATTGGTAAAGAATGTTTGCGTCCCATGTGAAAATAACACAAAGGCCCTCTTCCGACAGTAGGTCTGTTTTCTAAGCTCCTGTGAAGACTCATCAGAGACCAAACTTTCCGGGATGGAGTGAGCTTCCTAACTATTCAGATTAAAATGTGCAGAATGCCAAGATCTGAGAATACAGGACATCTGCTGGAGCTAAGTTCTACAGCCAAGGTCCTTGGGAGAGGCAAGCAGCCCAGGCAGGTGAATGCCAGGCAAGCAGGCTCTAGCTGCACAAGTTCATTCCCTCCAAGCTCAGAACCGCTCCTTCCCGACACACACAGCAGCGACCCCACCCGGTCCACGTGAGGTCAGGTGAGCCGGTGACCAGGGATGTTTACAGGAAAGAGCTGCTGGGAGCAGGAGACAGCCCTGTCTCACATTCTCTCATTAGCCTACTGTAGAAAAGGCATCACTCACAAGAGGAGACAAGTCATAAGGAATTTCTATATGAAAAGAAATAAAGTGAAATCAGAGATGCTTTCTCTTACAGGCCGTCCCTGTCATTGCAAATTAGATTAGCTACACAGGCTTCAATATCAACATGACACGGGGTTCACAGGAGTGAAAGGACCATCCACTCCAATCTCTCCTTTCATCGAAGCATCGCACATAAATTACATCTTGTCCTTTAATACACTTTTCAGTGAGATTAAAACATCACTTTGACACAATTTCAAGCCTTTCAGTTGCATGCGTTGCTTACTCCAGAAAACTGCAAACACAGAAGGAGGTCCGCTGAGCCCTTCCAGCCCTGGAATTGGGCTGGGAAGACGGCACCCCTGCCTTGGCTCCCCTGGAATGCTGGGTATCTCACCTGGCAGGGACAGACACCAGCTGTCCTCAGAGGGAAAATCACATTTCCCTCCTGTGGGGTGAAGCCCTAGAGACTACCTGGGTATGCGGGCCTCTCTGGAGAGCATGCTCGTGTTACTCGTTTGTCATTATTTAGGGTGGTGGCCTCGGGACAGGAGGGATGGAGAAGGACCAGCAGTGACCCCAGAGAATCCCCAGGGATGCCCCTTCCCCACGGGACGCTAACTAACTTGGGGAGCAGGCACCAGGAAAAGAGACATTAGGAGGTTTGGCAGATCAGAGAGAGAAACAGGCTTGTTTTAGTCTCTGAAACTTAAATCTTGTGGGCAATGAGGAAAAAGTGGGGGAACATAGTTTCCTGCAAAACCAGCTGAAGGCAGAGTCCACCTCTCTATGGGGCTGTGGGCACTCTCTCTCCCTTCCCCTTCGAGGACTGGTGCAGCTCTGGGCAGTGACCCCAAAAGGACAAAGGGCCCCACCGGGCTGCAGAGAAGGGGTATTCAGGTGGCAGGGTACAAAGTCTATGCTTGCTTTATATTTTGACTAAAATTGTGTTGAACCCTCAGAACACAGCCACGTTTGCTCCTGGAGGAGAGGCTACTGCCCACCCTTCCAGGTAGATCGGATTGTCTGCCAGGGAGCAGGTAGGCCGCCCCCGGGAGGACAGCCCCAGCACCTCCTTCAGTTGGTGTGCTGGGAGAAGGTGGGCAGCTGGTCTAGATGCTCCTGGTTCCTCCCAGGGTCCTCAGAGGGAAGCCTGACCCTTTCAAGCCCACTCCTGGCCTCCATCCTCCATCCTCCGCACCTGCTGACTCCCACATCTGGCTCCCTCTTCTGCCTTTTCCTTTCCTGTAATAAAAAGGACCAGAACTCGGGGCCACCTGGATGTTTTGTGTCATTTTCAGGGAGCAGGGGAGCTCAGGCCAAGCTATCCCGCCTGCCTTGCCCCTTCCGGGAGAGACTCAGCTCTGGGAAGGAATCCTGGGAGTACCTGGGGTGGGGGGTGGGGGTAGAGTGCCTCGCCTAGTGGGTCCCAGCCGGCCTTAATCCTGGGTCGGGCTTGTCTGGACAATGGCCGGCGCAGGGCACTTCTGCCTGTGCTGCGGCATCACGGACCTCTAGGCCGGAGCTGGGGAAGGGACCTGGGTAACAAGATCATGGTCCTGGGATAGAATAGAGCAGGACTCCTCCCTCCCCAACTCCAGCCCAAGGAAAGACCCCAACCTGGCCGCCTGGACAGCACCGCTGTGGCGGTCAGGGCGTTGGGGGTCCCGAGCGCCAATGGGGGTGCCATCAGTGCAGGCCCTTCCCCCTCACGCCCTCGCTCTTCACAAAGAGGCTTTCAGGACGTCAGCCCCTCCGAGCTCCGGGAAATCAATGCGGTAAAGCGGGCTTTTAATGGGTTAATTGACTGGTGGCCGCTATCGTGTTCAAACACCTGTTTCTTGCTGGCGGACGCAGCCAGCCCCGTTCTGGAGCCGGTCGATGGCTGCCAGGCCGGCCCCGCCCGGTCCGTCCACTCCACCACCCGCCCCAGCCGAAAATCCATTTTCACCTTTGAAACTTCGCGACTTTCCTCTCCGCGGGCGCCCTAACCTGGGAAATAGGGGCGGAAGCGGACCGCGGGCCCGCGCGGGTGGGGAGGCTCCTGGGCTGTGCGCTCGGAGGACCGAGGCAGGCGCCGCGTCGTACCGCCCGAGCCGCCGAGCGGGAGCGATTTCGCAGGAGGAGGGAGCACGCGCCGAGGGGGCCTGGGCGCCAGAGCCGGGGTCACCTCCACCGCTCAGCAGGCGGGGCTTTGGGGCACCCGGACCTCACCTTGGGGCGTCCTCCCCTAGCCGGCGGGACCAAGACCTGGGCCACGCCCGCGGGGCTCGCGGCCGGGCGCCGGGCGGGTCCGGGCGTCCGCGGTGTGTCAGGGGCTCTCTGCTCATTGGTGTGCGTGGGTATGTGTGTGGCAGATTTAACACAGTCAAGACCGTCGGGCAGTCAAAGTTAAATTGATTCTTTGCCCAAAACACCTCTCACTAAATGTCACACGCTCTCCATGTTCGTCTTTAAAACGTAATTTCCACCGGCGGGTTTCGTTCTCTGCGCCGCCGGGTGCGCACAGCCAAGAGCCGGAGCCGGCGGCGCCAAGCGCAAGGGCGCGGAGCCGGGAGAAGGGGCCGCCGCCAGCTACGGGCAAATCGCTGGCCCGACCGTCCTCCGCCCTCCCCAAAAAAGGGCGACCCAGAGAGAAACAAGTCTCGGTCCATTGGGCGGCGGCCAATCCCAAAAGCCGAGGAAGAGGGAGGAGGGAACGTACAGAGTAGAAAATGACAAATGCCCCCCCGCCCCCGCTCGAGAATAGCCCGCCGCGGTCACCACGGCTACCCACCTGTTCTCTACCCGGACGCCGCGCGGACACAGTACACGCCTTTCGGGAAGTCGCCGTGGAGACCCCGCGCCCCTCCCCGCGCCTGTCGCGCCCCCTCCCCAGCGTGGTCCGGCCGGCCGCCCCGCGCAAGTTCAGGCACTTACAGTGAGTTCCTCCTCCCGCGCCAGCGGGTCCCGCGCTCCGCCCGCCGCACCTGCCGGCCCGGCGCCTCCGCCCCCGGTGGCCCGCCCGCTCCGTGCGCGAGGCGCCGCTGCCCGGGGACCCCGCCGGCCGGCTCCCGGCGGCGCCCGCACCGCAGACGCGGCGCCACGCGCACGCACACTCACACGCGCACACACGCTCCCCGCTCGCACACTCGCTGCACACGCACACGGGGCTCGCCCGCCTCGCGCACACCCTCCCAGACACACACGCTGCGGGCGAGAGAGACAAGAAAATGAAATTTATTATTGATAGGGAAGACTTTAAAGACAATTTCAAGTTATTGTTTCTCTCTGGAAAAAGGGGGATCCCTGCACATAATGAAACGCCTTTTGTGTGGCGCCGAACAATACCAAACAAGTATTCTAATAAATAGCCACTTTTTTGTTCCTACTCGACAGTGAATAGAATTGAGCAGTTGGTTCTCGAGCAGCTGCGACGCCTTTTTGAGCGGGAGGTGGAGCCGCGCCCCCCGCGCCCCTGCGCCGCGCCCCTGCGCCACTGTCCCCCCGGGCCACCCGCGCCCCCTCGTCCTGGGCCCCATCCCTCGGCGCCTCACCCCACCGGGTCCCGGCCTGGCCTCAAATTCGGGCTCAGCAAAACTGCGCCTCTGCCCTGGGCGCTCGGAAGGCTTTGCCCCCCTCCCCATAAAATAGATGTCACTCCCATCATCACGCAGGCTTCTGATTTTCGCCTCCAACTGCTCTCCAGCCTCGGAGTGGGAGGATGTCAGTCCCCCCCGCAGTCCGGAGTCACCTCCGTCGTGTCCTAGGGTTATGAGCGCAGCGCCCTGCTCCCATCCTGCCAAGCCCCAGCTCCAGGCTCGCTTCTCTCAGACCGAACTTCAGCTTTGTTCTCCCGCCCACCTTGGCGGGGGGACACCTTGGCCTTGTTCCCCCCCTTCCTCTGCTACGTGCTCCTAAGCCCCCACCCCCACACTCCAAGCTGCTGAGCGAAGACAGTGCCTAAGGATTAGTGTTATGGACACAAAGCTCTCCAGGTGCAGGCGGCCTGGCGTTTGGCTTCCTCCGAGGCTGGGGAGCGCTCTGCAGGCAGAGCTCCTGGCCACCCCTTTGGAGGACCCAGCGGTGCTCCCAGGGCCCGCCAGGCTGGCAGAGGAGGAGGACACCTGAGAAGGCTCCTCTGTCTTCTGCCCCCCCTCCCCACTTCCTCTTCTCTTTTCTCTCTCTCTCTCTCTCTTCTGTTATCTCTGTCTCTCTCTGCATGTGTCTCTGTCTTCCCTCTACCCCATTCCTCTTCTCTGTCTCTCTTCTGTTCTCTCTGTCTTCGGAGGTGCAAAGATGTCAGCACTTGGGACTTAAAACCAGCACCCTCTGATCCTACCTGGAAATGCATCAGAAGCTGTCTTTCTCAAAATGATGACCCTACATTTTGCCCAAAGCACTTATGATCTACGCCCAACAGAAGGAAAGCTGTCTGCCATTTAAAAAACAAAGTAGTATGAACAGAGCACAGAGGAACATCCCATGTGCTTGCGAGCCCCCACGGGTTCCAGGGAGCGGGACCGCCGTACTATCCACATATCTTGGACAAATGCACGATAATTTTTTTTCATTGCTTGCAGCTGCAGTTTTCAGGAGATCCTTCTCTGTCTGGCTGTAATTGTAGAGACAAAAAACCCACATGACTTTTACTCAATGGACCTTAATCTAGAGAAACACTATGTCATTTGCAAATTATTTCTTAATCGGACTAAGCTACTGAGGAGTGTGAGGAGAGGAGGTAGTGTTCTGGCAGTCGAGGAACAGCTCGACGGTAGCTGGGATTCTATTCCCGGCAGTTTGCTTACCCCAAAAGACTCACCGGCGTTAACTGTCGAGTGCAAAATAAAGCATGGAGGTTGCTTTACTCAGGATTATTATTATTTTTTGAAATCTACTTTTGAGAAACTCTGTTCCCTTGGAGTTTAAGGCAATTTAGTTCTGTCATCTGAGATGTCGGTGACAAGAGGAAGAGAGAGTTGGTCCTTGACATTTTTTTAAAAACCGGGTTTGTGCAGGAATCCCGTTGGTGGGAAACAAGGAGGCACGTTGGAATTGGACCCATTCCAGCAGACACCCTGAAAGCTTTTTCCTTTTGTATGGAAAATGGAAACATTTTGGAATCCAGATTTAAAACTTTGACTTATATTTTACATGTTAAATCACTGAAAGATTGGGTACAACACTGCATAAAGCTTCAAACCCTGCAAATATTTGAATGGTTTTTGTAAGCGGAGCAGCTGCCAGTCAGCTGGCTTTGACAGGCTGCCACAATTTTGTCACTTAATAGTGGGTGTTAGGCTAAGTGCAAAACACTCTGGCAAACAGATGTCAAACCGTATCTCATATCAATGGGGGCTGTGAAGTGGAGTTTTCACCTCCATCTCGGTCTGGCGCCTGGGAGCCCCCGTCTACGCGGGTGTACAGCATCGGGAACGTGAGGCTCTGAAAGTCGTGGCCAGGGGCGCCAGGCACAGGGGACGCGGCCTGGGAGTGGGGCCAGGGACAGCAGGCGGGAGGCGCGGGCGCGGCCTGGGATGGGCCGGCGCGAGTGCCCGCGCCCCAGCCGGGCCTCCCGGCCCTCCCCTCGCCCGGCCCCGCGGTGGCAGCTCTGCCGACGCGGGGTGCGGGGAAGGCACCGGTCGCGGCGCGCAGCCCCGCGCTGCCCTCCGCCCGCAGCGCTCCGGAAGCTGCCCCGGCGCCCGGGCCTCTGCCCTGGGGAGCTGGGCCCCGCTGCAAGCCTGTGGTGGGCTCACGAGTGGGGCGGGCGCGGCCAAGGTCAGCCGGATGTCGGCGGCCAGCCCGGGCCGCAGCGAGGCCCCGGCCACAAGGAGAGCGCGGGTGGGCACCCGCAGCCGCCCCTGCCCACCGCCCCAGTCGGATGTCCGGGTCCGACAGGCTTCTCCTTGTAGGGATGCGGAGGGACGGGGCAAAGGATGCACGCAGTCCCCGCCGCTCAGCGAGGAGGGCGGAGGCGCCAAAACCTCCTCTTTGTTCCCGGGGTTCTCCCCGCCTCTCCGGAGCAGGCTCTCCTCCCCAGAGGTCAGAACTGCCCTCGGCCCGCTGGGCTCCGGGAGCCTCCCGCTCCTTTCCTAAGGCTCCGGGGTCCCTTTGCAGCTCAGGTCCCCGCGCACTGTCACGACCTGGGCTTGGTTGCGGGCTAGGGGTCCTGGTCCTTCCGCTCGCCTCCCTCGCAACGCAACGCACGGACACCGCAGCAGTGAGAACATGTACCTCTCCTCACGCAGAGACTGAGGTCCCCCCAGCCCCCCCAAACGTCTTCCCAAATTTTCACCTCTTGGTGATGCCCAACTTGTAAACAAAATGCGGGTGTGTACGAGATCACAACCTAATTCACACAGGAATGCACGTGTGACAGCTGATTAATTGTTAAGATTTTTAGACTATGGATTCTCTTTGACTCCTGCTGCCCCACATTCCTCCTTCCCTTTGCATAACCTCCTGCCGGCCCTTCAGGTTTAGAATTTATACTTGAAGCTGGAAGGTCAAAATGGAAAATTTGGATTATACTATAAGATGTGATAAAAGGCAAATGTGTCAGTATGAGGATTAAAAAAAAATTCTCAGTGCTTTCCCTTGAAGAAGGGAAGCTACTTCACTCTGCCTTCAAATTCTCTCATGATAGGCATTTTAAAAATGGCTAAGAGTCTAGGCGACTATCTACTTTATAATAAATAGAGTTCAAAAACACTAGTCTTTATTTGCTTCACTGTAAAGTCAGCCCGAGGCTCATTCTTATTTTCCACAAATGCATACACAGTTAATAAGTGCTTGAAATAAGACCCTTTCGTGTTTCTCGAATTCTCGCTGATGGAATGGAATCAAAACACATCTTAATGCCCTCTCCCCAAACCCTTTTAGATGTACAGAACAAATATTCTACTAGGGTTGAACTTTTAGGGGAACTAAAGCTTCTCTGAGTCCATTTATTTTAATTATATTGGGATGGAAAGCCAAATACGTTCACATCTTGAAAGCAGTTTTCACAGGCCTCTAGGATTAATTAATTCTAAACGTACCAAGACGAAGGTGCGAACATTTCACTTTCTGACCATGGGCCACTATTCTCACAGGCAGAAGTCCCCGGCCTGCTGCGAACTTAGCTGTAAGCCTGAATACTTCACATTAAAGTCGCCGGGGCCTTTTAGAACTTTCCAGTGTCCTATCCCAAATCAACTGACTCAAGCCCCTGAAAAACCCGTCAGCATTCTCAAAAAGGACAGGAAGTGATTCTGATTACCAGGCAGAGTTGAGAATCCCTGGCTTACACGAGTATTTTTAAGAAATGACTTAAAAGTCCTCCAAGAAACCACATCTTCTTGTACTCATAATAAATGGTTTTTCCAGTGTTGTGGGAGAACTGTCCTGTGAAATACTGACTGCAGCCCCGGGGGCGTGGCTATGTAAACGCAAGCTGCTGGCCTAGACTCCGGATGCGGCAGTGTTCCCGCTTACATGGGCCGTGATGGCGCACCTCACCGTCCTCCCGCGGAACCCTCGTTGTTGAAGCGCATGGGCTTTCTGGAAAGCCAGGGGTGGGTGGTGGGAGACGTTGGGACGGGTGTGGCTTCCAGCAGGCACACACACCACCTCAGCTTGTGTGATCCCCGACTTTGAGTTGGGAGGTTGCCCTCGGCAAGAGGGGGTCCTTCCTGAACCATTATGAAGAGATCCAAGGCTGTGTCTCTCTAGGGAAGGGCGAGGCCCGCTTGCGGGCTGCGACAGGTGGAAGAGTGTGCTGAAGCCCGGGCCCGCCGGAAGGAGCTGGGATGGGAGAAAGGGCCGGGGAAGGACACGGCTGAGGGGCCTGGAGGGTGGGGACAGGTGGGCAGGTGGCAGGAGAGGGCGGCTTCCTTCCAAAGGGTGGCCTGTCCCTGCGGGGTTGGGGCCGGGGGTCTCTACATTGTTAGGGTTCGTCGCCTCACAAGAATTATTTACGATCTGTCTGCCCGCTCTTGGCTGGCGAACACGATGTCACTCTCGTGACATTCTTCTGGCCGCGCATCCAAGGATTTACCCAGAACCGACTTGTGCGCCATGAACGAAGGAATTTTGCTGATCAGCCAAGTGTCCACACTCATGTGTACCTGGGCATAAGCCCCCCCCCCCCCCCGTCTCCCCTAACAGGCCACCCTCCCAGCAAAGCGGGGGCCGGGCCTGGGGAGGAACGGATTCTACGAGTTGCTGATCGGGAAGGGAATGGGAGGGCGCTCTCAATCGGAGCCCGGAGGGGTCGGTGTTTCCGCGGATGCCGGGCCTTGAGCAGAGCTGTAATCACGGGGGGACCCCGCCAGAGGGTTCACCGTGTTCAGCGGAGAAGAACTTGGGTAGTTGTCCTTAAAAGGAGGCAGTGTGTGGTGAACTCATACCCGCACCTGAACACAGAGCTTCCTCTAGAAGAGTGTACATATATGTGAATATGTGTTTGAATAAAGACCTTCTCAGTTCATCAACTCATAACTGAAGCCCATCATCTCTGAAAAGCTAAAATGACTTCGGGAAGCCGCTAGTATTTACAGCCCTGGTCTGCCTCATAGGTGACGTGCACGCAAGTGGTCGAGACCAAGCTCTCCAGCCTCCGTGGGCGGTGTGGACGGCTGCCAACGCCTGGGAGGTTGGTGGGGGCACAGGCGGTGCGGAGATGTCCGTCCCACGCATGGGAAGGCATCCTGACGCGACTTTAGCGCGAAACCACCTGCTGGGAGCCTGGCTTCGTTCTGCTGCTTTATGCTGGGCGACCTTGAGCAGGTAACTTGCCTTCTCAGTTCCGTGCCCTGGTCTGTGCAGTGGAGAGAGTCACTCCTCCCTCATGGGATTGTTGGGCCAGCAGAGCGGTATAGACAGTGCAGAGGCACCTGAGACCCAGGCCGTGCCCTCCCTCCCGAGTCCCCTCGTGTGGTCTTCCTGGCACCGCGGAGCGGCGGGAGCGCGAAGTCAGGCCCAGCCCGGGTCTTCTCCAGGGAGAGCCCTGCCGGTCAGGCCGAAGCCACGCGTGCTCCAGGGGCGGCTCCTCCTCTGTCCGGACTCTGTTCACCTTCACATTCAGGGTTTTTGTCTGAAAACCCAAGATAAATTCGTCTTCTCAGAGGTGTTTTTAGCAGCAGTCTGTAATAACAACTCGGCACAGCGTTGCATGCTGGCCTGTAGTCAGATTGGCCTTTTTGGGGAAACAGTGGCTGAATCTTAACCTTCACATTCCCTCCACCAATGAAGGCCCATTTAGTGACTTGGCTTAAAACTCGGCTGGAATGGTCAGGGCGGTCCCTGTTTCATAAATTAGAGGCTTTGGATCTTACTCCTTCTTTGTTGGGAAAATTTTTTTTTTTTTTAGAACTCTGTTCATCCATTTCACAAATATTTACTAATCTCCTGCTGTGTGCTGGGCCCCACGTGGGCCCTGCATGGGCCCTGCCGACCTGACCCTGATCTTTGTCCTCAGGGGGCGCACAGTCCCGCTGTGGAGAGCGGGTTCACAGAGGGGACTGAGGGAAACCGCTGGTGTTTCTTGGGGACCGGCCCCTCTGCCGACTCCGATGATCCTGATTTTCCTCGGGCATGTATTTCCTGAAGCTTTTTTTGCTTTGGTTTGAGTTTTGTTTCTGGTGATGCATTTCGTTTCCTCTTTTCCTTTTAGGTCCATGATCATGTGGTGAAGGTGAGCCTTCCTTGGAAAAACAATCGATAGGACTTTTCTCTGATCTTGAGTCTACATGATGCCCAAACCCCTGAACAATTCGGCCTAAAATAAGGTTGTCACGTGTGAGCTCAGGGCAGCCCAGCGCCTGACTTCAAGGGGCAGTTACTGGACCAGCCTGGGACCTCCATTTTCTGAGCTCTGGAGAAAGGTGGCAGGATTCTGTCTTGTCTGTATCTCCTTTCTAGAGCGAACACTTCAGGATTCCAGAACGGAGTAATGGAATAGTTTGTCATGGTCGAAACCTCTGGGGTTTAATTTCTTCATCTGGGAAGTGGGTACAAAAGTGTTAGTCTCCCAGGAGTAGTAGTGATCGAAGAGGAACTCGGAGGTTCCTAGAGATCAAAGCTCGTTATCACAGAGAATTCCTGCGCTCACCCGTCCATGGTGCAGGGTGTGGAGGCAGATGGGCACAGGGCACAGTGCTGGCCCTCGCGAGATAAGTACTTCCTGCTATTTGAATTTTGCAGCTCTGGCAGGGTACTGAGTATTAGGAACTCAAAGAGTGATTTCATAAAGAAAAAAAAAGTGTAGTTTACACCAAAATGGAATAAACCCCCTTTTGAGTAACAACAATCTGCATAAATGCTTTAAGAAAGCCTGTAATTATGATAAAAATGTTGCTCAAAGTTAAAATTATGAAGCAATCAAGATTTATAAACAGTCTCTCATCGACTTTTAATCATTCTTTCTTTTTTATATACAAACTGTACACAATATATGTTTGCAATATATCATACTACACATCTTATTTTCAGTAATTTAGCGGAGTAAAATATACGTGAGGTGACATTGAGAAGCTAGGTTATATACGCACGTGACCATGCGCATATAGCTGCCTACAGTGCACGCACACACTCGCACACATGCACCCACATGCACACACACGCACACACACACAGACATTTACACATCTTTTTGGCTAGTATCTTACACAGAAAAGACGCAGGCTTTTACTGTGTCAGAATATCTTTCCAATTTTAATTAACCAAGCTCCTTTTACAAATCTGAAAAAGTATCATAGAGGGGTGCCTGGGTGGCTCAGTGGGTTAAAGCCTCTGCCTTCGGCTCAGGTCATGATCCCAGGGTCCTGGGATTGAGCCCTGCATCGGGCTCTCTGCTCAGCAGGGAGCCTGCTTCCTCCTCTCTCTCCCTGCCTCTCTGCCTACTTGTGATCTCTGTCTGTCAAATAAATAAATAAAGTCTTAAAAAAAATTAAAAAAAAGAAAAAGTATCATATGCAGATGAATATTAATTTCTTTCTGCCAAAAAGAAAATATTTAAGTCACCAGATGACTGAGGTAAAATTGATCAGATTGACCAATAGTTGTCCATATTGTGGAAAATTGCCTCATTTGAGTGGATGGAAATAGCAAGCAATTTGGTAACCCCGTGAAGGGCTGACCTAAAACATGAGTTTGTAGATGCTGTGTTTGATAGAAAAATGATATAATGCTGTTTAAGCCGAAATCAAGGAGCAGCATGATAGCATAACCTTGATACCAATAGATATTTATTAATCTTTTTTTTTCTTTCTCTTTCTCAGGGATCCAGAGAAGACTATGGAAATGTTTCTGATAATTGTATGAGGGTGACTTCCCTGCGGGCCATCCTATCTCCCTGGACCCTTCTTCCTCGCTAGGTCTTTATCCCGGCGTTTGTGCTCGGGGGCGCCGGCCTGAAGCACGCTGTTGGTCCTTCACCTGGCTGGTCCTCGGTACAGCAAATTAAACCCGTAAGAACCCAGAGAACCAGTTTGTAAATTCTAGATGAACTTTTAGGCAGGATCTCATCACCTAGACATTGGCAAAGATTAACTACCGAAACTTTATGGTCTCTCTAGATGTCGATGTCTATCACGTGGACCCTCTGAAGGTGGACATCTGTAGCTGTTCTTCACACTCTCTGAAAGCTTGTTTATTCTTGCTGTCTTGGAGGATGGCATATGTATTAGCGCTAGTTAGGGGTTTGTCACCGATACTTCAGAACACTATGCTGACCCTGACCCTGCTCAGAACATTTCAGTGGCGCTCCCTTCTTCTGAAGATACAATCTCATGTTGTTTACAAGACCCCGTTGAGCTTTCCAGCATCATCTTGGACCGTGTTCCCACGCACCGACACCCAGCCCTTGGACCTCCTCCCAGAATATTTTCTTGGTTCTCATAAGCTCTTTCAACCCCAACACATCTTCCCTCAAACTTGTGTCTGGCCCACGCGTCACTCAAGTCACTTGCTTAAAGAGGCCTTTCCCTGCGGTCTACATTAGGGTGCTCTGTTACATTTTAACATAGGACAGCGATTACAATTTTAGCTATGGATTTATTTCTGTGCTTATTTGTTTAATATCCACTTTTTAGCACAGATGGTGAACTTCATGAAGGCAAAGATCATGTCATTTGTTCAACCGCATGTTTCTGATGCCCAGCGCGCTGCAGACACTCACTAGATAGTTATTGGTAAACACAAATGATAAGGGGCGGTGGCCTGTGATGGAGACTGTCCTCCAGCCACAAATCACTGGAAAATATCTTAAAATATACGAGGCAACTGTTCTCCAGCAGCAGCAGGTGCCAGGCACAACAAGGTCATGGTTGTTAACAGAAGGACACTCACAAGGTGAGCTCACGCCCTTGCTCTCTGCCTGGGGACCATTTACTGGACATGGTGCAGATGGCTGGAAGCCACAGAGAGCACTGTGGTCCCTATGAGTTGAGGAAGTGGTAATCAGAGCTCTGGGTACGGGAAGTGGCTGGAATCTCTGGGGTGAAACATCAGAGAGGAGAGAATCACGCCATGAGAGAGCTCATGAGAGAGAATCACGCCACGGTGTCCCGTGGGGGTGTGGCTGAAGGGCAGGCTGTCCATGTACAAGGCAAACCAAGCCAAATCTTGTCAAATGGAAGCTGTTAAAAACAGAAAACTGGAAGATGAGCCATGCAGCTGCTGTTAGAGCTCCAGGCCTGCCAGGGGGTTGGGGGGACGGGGGTGGGGGTGAAGGCAGGGAACTTTCACTAGCACCACTAACACCCGTGGCATCCAGATGAGACACCAGCTGGATGCCCTTAGGAATTAGGAACACATGCTTGTGTAAGATGTTCTCTGGTGCAGTCCCAACAAAACTGAATACCAGGCTGCGTAAAGATCCACAAGGGAAATAATGATAGGTTGACGGTTAAGTTTGGCCAAGTGAGAGGGCCTTGGGAGACCCTGGACCTCCACAGAAATGCACCAACAAAGCTCAAAGACAGGCAGGGGCTCCATGTGGCTTTGTGGACACCTCTGTGGCTTTGACTGCAACAACTGTTCACCTCTAGGGGTTAGTGTCTCTGATCCAGTTTATATTCCATTCACCTGTTAACGGCCACTCCCTTGAAAATACCCTCAGCCTCCTGGCTCCAATCTTGTTTCACTAACTCCTTTATGGCTAGACCACAAGCTTAGTTAAAGGAACCTCCACATTCCATCTGTCAAACGAACGGCTGAACGTGGTTGGAGAAAACAAACAGAAACAATTAAAAGAATGGGTAGATATACTGGGAAACAGGAAAATGAGCTCCGTAGTCAAGACAAAAGGCAGTCAATAGAAACCAACCCTGAGATGACCCAGATACTGCATTCAGCAAAAATTTTAAAGCAGCATGTATATGTTCAAAGAGCTGAAGGAAAATACGGTCTTAATAAGCAAACGGAGTGGAAAACTCAGCAAAGATTTGGAAATTATAAGTAAGAAACAAATGAAAGTTATGGACCATTAAAGTATAGTTACTGCAATGAAAAATCCACTGGGTAAGGTTGGCAGCAGGTAGGAAATGTCAGAAGGAAGAGAAATTAATTTGAAGATGTTAGCAGATATTGTTCAATCTCAAGAACAGAGAGAAAAAATTAAAGAAGCATAAACACAGTTTGGGGGATCTATGGACATTATCAACTAGTCTAACCTACATGTAATTGGAGGCCAGAGGAGAAGCAAGTGATTTAAAAAAAAAAGATTTTATTTATTTGAGAGAGAGAGAAAGAGAGAGAGAAAGCATGAGCAAGGGGAGGAGCGGAGGGAGAGGCAGACTTCCTGCTGAGCAGGGGGCCCGATGCGGGGCTCATCCCAGGATGCTGGGATCATGACCTGACATGAAGACAGACACTTAACTGACCGAGCCACCGAAGCCAGTGATATTGAGGTATGAGCAATTTTTTTTGAGAAAATAATGGCAAAATACCTGCCTAATTTGATGAAAAACATGACTTACAGATCCTGGGAGCTCATCAAACTCTAAGCATGATAAATACCAAGACCGCTGTACTGAGCACATCATAGTTAAACCACTACAAAGATAAAGGGGGAAATCTTGAAATAGCTGGAGGGAGAAGACGCATGTACAGTGGCATAAGTTGGTTCCCCTTGACACACAACAGAGACCAGAAAACAAAGGAAGGATGTCTTTAAAATTAGGAAAGAGTGCCTACCCCCCAAATTACCAAGCCACAGCAATTTCATACGAAGCAAACACACCCTTCAAAAGGAGACTGTAAAAAGACATTTTCACGTCAGCAAAAGCAGAGAGGACTCACAGCCAACAGACTTACACCAACACAAATGCTGAAAGATGCTCTTCATAGCGAAAGGACATGACACCAGGTGGAAACTGGCATCAACAGGAAGAAATGAAGACCAAGAAACATGTAAAATACGATTGTTTTGTGTCTTCCCATGATTTGCTTAAAGGATAACCATGTGTTTAAACAGTAAGTCTGAGATTCAGAATTTGTCTGGCATTAACACACCCATATAACAGTGACTCCATGTCCTTGGCTCCATTAATTCCAACAAGTTCATGTTTGTTTACAAATAAAGGAGAAAAGGGAAGCAAAACTCAATGTTGAGAATGATAACACTTGATCACGAAGTGAACCAAAGTGGGGCACCTGGGCTGTTCAGTGGGTCAGGCGTCTGCCTTGGCTCAGGTCATAATCCTGGGGTCCTGGGATTGAACCCCAGGGGGGAGCTCCCTGCTCAGTGGGGAGCCTGACTCTCCCTCCGCCCCTGCCCCTGCTCATGCTCTCTTGTCTCTCACTCTCTTAATGAAGATTTTATTTATTAATTTATTGTTCAGAGAGAGACCCAGGACCCTGGGATCATGACCTGAGGTGAAGGCAGCCGCTTAACTGATTGAGCCCCCCAGGTGCCCCTAAATAAATAAAATCAAAAAACGAAAACAAAAAACAAGGTGAGCCAAAGCATTGGGAGGTCGGGAGCTTTCTGAACAGTTTACCAACGGAGAGTTTTTAACTCCATTTTGTGAAATCTCTTGAAGGCGAAATGCCCATTACCTTCCGGTGAACACGGGCCTGTGTGTTCTTTTAACTACAACGGACATCCCACCTCCCTCGCGTTGTTAGCTTGATTCTCTGCCCGGTTGTCGCTGTCCTCGAGCATCCTCATTGGATGAGAGAACGCCGCGCGAGGAACCTGCCCCATTTTTACAAACTGAGATTCGTTCGCAACAGACATGGATTTGTTAGGTTTTATATACTGCTGCCCAGGGGCGGTCAGGGCCCTATTTCTTCGTGAGAGGTTCGTGGGGAGACTGTAGAACTGAAGAGTTCTTTGACTCCGGAAACCTCTACACAATGACAGCATACAGATGCGTTTCTTTTGAGAATAAAAAAGGAAGAGGGGCGCTTGTGTAGCTCAGTCAGTTAAGCAACAGACTCTTGATTTTGGCTCAGGCCATGATCTCAGGGTCCTGAGATCAAGCCCTGAGTCGGTACTTGCTTGAGATTCTCTCCCTCTGCCCTTCCTCTGCTCGCTCTCTCTTTGTAAAATAAATAAATAAATCTTGAAAAAAAAAAAGGAAGAGTCAAGTATCCATGTAAGACTTGTTATTTAGTCTTTCTTCCCTCCCCTCTTCTGTCCCTCCTCCTTCTCTCTCTGTCTCTTCTGTCTGTCCCCCTTTCTTTCTTTCTCTGTCACTGGATATTGATCATTTTTTTTTTTTTTTTAATAGTAGGTGATTTTCTGTTTGGGGTATGAGTCCTCTCTTTTAAGTGAGTTATACCAGAAAGCATGCCGAATCACACTGGACTTGGTTTTTAGAAAAAAGAAATACTTCCATTCATTAGGATAAATATAGTACTGCCTCTGAAGACACCTGGTTTCCATTTTTTCCCCATTTTTTCTTGTAACTTGACATAAAAACACGTTTTCATCTTACGGTCTTCATAGGCTTAAGGGTGCAATGTTCTGTCTGTCTGTCTCCCTCTTCTGATAACAGACAAACTTACCAAGGTCTTTTCTTTGAAGCTGCATAGATAGGATCGTCTCTCAGAAACTGAAGTTCTGTGCATCAATTAGAAAATCTGAAAAAAATGTGTTGCACACGCTAGCTTGACAGTCTCTGGAGTGCTAGAAAATACTATGAAACCATCAACGCTATCTCTTATCTAATTTTACAGGCAAATTGACATATATTTAAAAATAACTAGAATATTATTGAACATTTTTTTGGTACAATTACTGTATTTTTCTTTCATCTCCTATATGTTTTTCAAGGATGATATTTCTGAACCTGCATCCGAAAAAGAAAATATCCATGGCCAGCAGCATTTCTAACAGAAATGCAGAATCTTGGGTTCCACCGAGCCAGGATATGCATTTTAAAAGGATCCCAAGAAGCACCCCAGGGTTCAGGCTCGCCTTTTAGACTGATGTTGACTCGAGTGGTTCCAGACGAGAACAAGGCTGTGTCCTATCTGAGCGGCCTCGTGCAATCAGTGTCCAGACAGGAGCTAATGAGAAGTTTCAGTTATTGTTTCTGATACTTTACTAAGATTTGTGTGTATACCCAGTATTTTACCCAAAAAAGTTGATTGTTTTACATTTGGAAACAATGATAAGAGGTGCATTCTGAGGTTCCTGAAAGATGGCTCCTGAGTTACTCGGGGTGAGACTACCACAGACCCCAGCTTGGCAGCTAAGTATGTGCTCACTTAACATCTGCTTCCTTATCGTCGTTCCACGTGGCTTCCTGCTCACGAAAATATCAACCAGTTTCTGTGATTTAAAAACTCAGAGCTTGTTTTTCATCCTATATACTTCCTAAAATAAATGCACATGCGTGTTGTAACTCCTCCATCACTTCGACACCGAGAGAGAGTGAAGGAAAATTGAAAGGAAGTGAATATCCACGAAATGCGGTGATGGGTTGAGAAGCAGAGAACTGGGGGTTACAGCTAAAGACTAGGGACAATCAGCCTCTAAATTAATTTTGCCTCTCTTCTCTCTGGATTTCTTAAGCCATTATTTACAAGCTGTCAAATTTTATGGTTGAAGTAATTTGTATAAAATATGCAGTGAAAGCATATTTTACCCATTGATTTCTGGGCTGTTCATGGATGCCACTCATCTCCTGAAGAACCCTTTCCTGTGTGCACAAAACAGATTAAAATATCAGTTTTCTCTCCTGTCTTTAATGCAGAGATAAAGAGAATGGGCTACGGAGTTAGGCAGGCCTGGGTTTAAATCGCAGCCTGGCCCCTGATGAATTGTGTGTTCTCAGTCAAGTTACTCTGTGTCTCTGGACCACAATTTCTTCATTGAAAAGTGGAGAT
Organism: Lontra canadensis; assembly: GCF_010015895.1. Lineage (NCBI taxonomy): Eukaryota > Metazoa > Chordata > Mammalia > Carnivora > Mustelidae > Lontra > Lontra canadensis. Next base: position 1,446,573 of record NW_022631067.1, read on the forward strand.
AATCATGGTATAACATCCAAGATGGTTGCAGTGCCACCGGCTGAATTAATACAGGTGACGTTCTCTCACTTGGGAAATGCTTAAAGGGCTTCGAGAGGATTTTTTAATGGAAATTTTTATCAGTACAGCTTCATCTCAGCTTGACCTTAACGAGGGACCTGCCACTCCCGGTCATGGCGGACTGGGCAGCTTCCTACCGCGATGGCTGTGTGTGCATGTGTTTGAATATAATGTGCAAATTATAAAAGCAAATGTAATAATATACATTTATAAAATACATAATGACAATCAAATACGATTTGCAAATTATAATGACACATATAATGAGACATAGTAACTATGTAATTGACTCTGTCCTGCAGAGGATAACCCGTAAAGCTGGGCACGCTGTACACACACAAAATCCATTCTTTTTTAAGCATCAGAGAACTAGTAGGATAGTGAGAGTTCGCTGGACCAGATCTGGGAAAGGATGGAGCCCAGAGACAGACTCTGGCACGAAGGGCCTCTGTGGATCCTCTAGGTGTTGATGGAACAGAAAGAGGGACTGAAGACTGATGTGAGTTTGGGTGGCCTTACAGGACTAAGGGCAGAGGTTGGAATTTGGGGCCTAGTGGAACGAAGGCTTTGCTGGAGCACCTGCACTGTGCGCTCGCAAACCCGCAGGACGGTGGCTTCCCATGCAGCCGCCAGGTGGCCAGGGAGCCCCGGGGCTCCACCTTGGTACAAGGGGGCCCCACTGCCACCCCCACCTGCGAGCTCCAGGAGCAGATAATCTTTCTTCAAGGAAGGTGGCATCACCCTAGGCCTCCGGCAATTTCCTCAAAGAGCACTGTGTCCCAGTCCCAGTCCAAGGGTGGCAGGCGCGAGGGGACCGCACGACGTGGGAAGGAATGGGTGACTCCAGGAACCAGGAGGGTTGGGTGGGGTGTCCGCAGTGACTGTGTTTACCTGTTGTCAGAGACCAAGCCAGGCTGAAAGCAAGGTGCCTGGAATTGGCAGCTATAAAAAGTGAAACAGAAATTTCTAAAAATTGAGAAGAAAAAAAATGACAAGTCAATTAAGAACTCACTGATAAATTTAAGACCGAATCAGACAGAGAGGGAGAGGAGGCTAGTGAGCCGGGAGAAGGTTTAGAAGTATATCTGAACTCCGGCAGGGACGGGCAGCCAAAACGCCGGAGTTAGGGTAGGGGACAGACAGCGCCTTGTGCGCAAGCCCGAGACACAGAAGGAAGAAGAGACAGTGGGAGACACAGTGGCCCACAGACGTGTGACAGCCCAGTGGAGAGTGCCAGAAGCTGGTGAGCTCCGGGCACGTCCTGGTGACTCCGCGAAGACCAAGGACAGACAGGACTGAGAAGCAGCCAGTGGAGATGCATCCCCTGCCTGTGGGGTCTTTCTGATGGCCCCAGTGGAGCGCAGAAGACATGGGGTGATGCTGAGACACCCTGAAGTCAGGGCCAGCCAGCCAGGGCTCTGACAGGGCGGACGGAGCCTGCAGGGGGGCCTTCCCCGCCTTTCCAGAGCATTCACACTGAATCTGAAAACCCATGCAGCCTGGGAACTTTTTTATTAAGCTTCACAAAACCTTAAGCGACCTATGAACATTAGATAAAATTGGAGGATTAGAGGAAAGAAAGTAAATACTTCATTCTACCGCTCGGAATGATCGTCGTTTTCGCGTTCCCTTCTAACCCTGGCGTGTATGTCTGGGGTTTCTCATGGTTAGGGGCACCCATCTGGGGGGTGGGGAGGCTTCCTGGTCTCCCTCGCAGGCCTGCGTGGGTCCTGGGGCCACCTTCACGAAGATGGCCAAAGCATGGCTCAGAACAACATTCATGCATGGTTCTGGGGGCGAGCGGGGTCAAGCCAGCCAGATCCTGCTGTGCTGAGGCCCTGGGTGGTGGTAGCTGCGGTGACCCGAGGCGTCTCTCAGCCTGGACGTACGCCCCTCGGTCTCTGCCTCCATCGTCACACAGTGTCCTTCCCTCTGTGCGTGCCTGTGTCTCCCGTCTTCTTCTTAGAAGCACCGTCATACTGGGTCAGGGCCCTTCCTACTATGACCTCATCTTAACTAATTATAGCTCTAAAGGCCTCTTTCCCAATGGGGCCACATTGGGGGTGCTGTGGGCTGGCCATGAACCCGACTTTTTCGTGGAGATGCAATTCGACGTACAAAGAGGTTAGGCCAGGAAAGGCAGCAGTGGCTGGGCCCAGGAGGTGAGGGCCCTGCTGTGACAGGCCGAGGGCGGGGGCAAGGACAGCTGCGCCGGCCTCCTCTCACCGTCCCCTGCAGACTCCAAGTGTGGCCACCCAGGTTGGCCTCTCCCTGCTTCCTGAAGGAAGCTCCTTGGAGGGCTCCAGAAGTTTTCATTGTTAGACCGGAGTCTCACGGGTCCACTTCTCAGGAAACAAAAAGATGTGCTGATTTCATGCATTTTTGTCCAATTCCACTGTTTTCCCAACAGGAAGCGTGTTCTCCCCCGGCGTCAACCGAAATTAACCACCTCTGTGCTCTGGGCACTATGAGTCTGGTGGGACTTTGCTGGGGGCTTAACACACTCTGTGGAGCCCACAGGTGTTCCAGACGCCACCTCTGGGAAAGTCGGCAGTCTCGCGGCCCTCCCAGGACAATGGCCCAGTCGCTCTCGGAAGGTTCCAGGTGTGGACGCAGCCAAAGATGCAGCGTCTTTGCAGCCGGTAGTCGCGCATTCCAGCCCCAGGCGGCGCGCTGGACGCCGGCCGCGCGTTCTACGGTCTGCTTCAGCTTTGCGCCTCCTTCCGTGCGCAGAAGTGAGCACCGGTCAGTCACCCATGGAGGGGGCTGCGACGGGAGGTTCTTCCTCAATAATCCCAGAGTTTATAAAAACCACTTATGCAAACGCCATTTGTGATGCGCGGGTGAGAAGTCCTGTGGTCAGGAGGCGCCTCCCCCACCTCCGGCTTCTAGTCTTCCCTCAATGGGCTCAGGTCTGCGTCAGGATAATTTTAGTGGCGCACCAAAGTCATTAGAGCGGAAGATGAAGTTTCTTGCCATCGAGCGCAAAGCCTTTGACATAAATGAACTCAAGCAGTTCTCTGGGAGACAAGCTGGGGAGGAGGTTTCCCGAGCTGACGGGTGTCCTGTCCCGGGTTCCAAAAGCAGCCGTGGTGGGACCAACCACAGGCCTGTCAGCCAAGGCTTGGAAACTCTCCCCAAGAGGCGAGAGTCAGAGAATTGGAGGTTTGTACACATTTCCGATTAAAACCTGAGCAGGGAAGCAGAACGTATGTTGCATTTCCTTTGCCAGCCCCGTTCCACACCGTCTTGTGACGACGGGCTTCGAGACAAAAGCGTGGCCATGTTGCACCCACGAGGGTTTCTGTGCCTTAAATACCGAGAGGGTCATGCACGGTCACCCGCAGTGGGAAAGTGGGAGTGGCAGCTCCAGGCAGGGGGCAATTTCATACACGTCCCGGTGTCACCCCATCGAATGTGGTCTCACGTGCGTCTATCGCCTTCTTTTCCAGGCACGCGGTCACGCGGCATCCACACAGATTGCAGGATGGTGGGTGGACGTAACTTTTTGTGAAGCTGATAATTTTTGTTATTTAAACGGGATAAATTATTTTTTTCTCTCTGCAGTAAATAACACCAATTTATCCCTAAAAATTTGGAGACACAGAATGCTTTCAGGGAATCAAGATTTTAGAACCAAGTTGTCAAAGACCTTTGTGATGACAGCGATGTCCTGCGTCTGGGGTACCCACTGTTGTGGCCACTAGCCGGCCGTGATGTCCTGCGTCTGGGGGACCCACTGTTGTGGCCACTAGCCGGCCGTGATGTCCTGCGTCTGGGGGACCCACTGTTGTGGCCACTAGCCGGCCGTGGCTGCGGAGCGCTCCACGTGTGGCAGAGGCAGCTGAATGGCTGAAACTTTTGTCACACCCCAACAGTTACAGCCACACATGGAGCGGCCACTGGGAACTCCGCTGGGGGAGATGCACAAGACCTCCGTGGCAGAGCTCCTTAGCGGGGGAAAGACGTGTCCTCTACCCCCTCCAAAGCAAAGCAGAGACACTCCCAGTGATCGCTGTTCTCGGGAAGAAGGCGGGTGCCTTCGCTGTGCGGTTGGCACGGCGCAGCTGGTACGCGAGGGGAGCAGGAAGGATGGAAGCGATGGGCTTCGCATCGAGGGGAATGAGTTGATTTATTTTTCCCGCTGATGGCGGTGGGGTGAAAGTGGCTCAGGTTTCATCCACTCAGCACATGTAGGATGAGGGTCACTGGCCCGGTGGTCACCTAGGTGCTGGACGTGCCGCTGGGAGCAGGCTGGAGTGCACTGCTCACGGAGCCCGCTCCTCGGCTGGGGAAAGGGTGCCGAGCTGACAGGGATGAGTGTCCCATGCTTGTGTGACACAGGGAAGCTTGCTTTGGGGAAGAGCAGAGTGAGGGTGAGGGGAGAGGGACCATGGTTGGTCAGGGCAGGCCTCGGTGAGCCGAGCAGAGCTTTCTAGACAGCGTGAGCATCACGCACAGGGGCCAGCGGCGGGAGAGAGCTTGGAATACTCCAGAAACCACAAGCAGGGGGTTTTCTGGGGCAGAAAGGGGGGGGATGGTCAGGTCAGGTCCGTGGGGTGGGAGGTGGCCTCAGACGATCCCTTGAAGGCTCGTGCTTGAGTTTTGAGTGATCTGGCAGGTTCTGGAGGACCCTCAGGGGCAGAATGACGATACTGGTACGTTCTCAGAGGTCATCTAGCCACTAGCTGCAGGGCGGACAATGGGGACAAGGTGGGGGCCAGCATCCAGGCAGGAGAGCACTGCACGTGGTGTGGGGGCACGGTGTCCATGGTGGCAGTGGGACGCTGGCATGAGCACGGGGTGGGATCTAGCTGCCCATGGATTGGGTATGAGCTCTGACAGGTGTCAAGGAACCAGGCGGGCCGAGGGGCTCGGCTGCCCCTAGAGACGCTGTCTGCAGACAAGGTCATATCCGGGGTCGGGGGAATAGGTCTTGAGCACGTGAACTCTGTGGGGACAAAATTCAGCTCATAACAACCCCACTGCCTGAATAATTTACAAAAAATTGCTGGGTGTGTGGCGGACGATGGGGCTGAGTCCAGGTGTGCTGGTGGGTCTCTCTGCCCTCACCGGACCTTCAGCTCTCATTGGCCCAATGTAAGAGACCCCCCAGGTGTGTCTGCCACAGTTTGCATCCGGAGGCCATTTCCAAGACAGGAGAGGTGGGGTGACGAGCAGGGCAGCCCCTCGGGAATGCCCCTGCCCTCGGCCTGGCTGGCAGAGGGTGTCTGCCTGTGGGGACCAGGGGACCAGCGCTCAGGTTCAGCTTTCTCATCCAAATGAACCACAAGCCCTCTTACTGTGGGAGTCGGTGCCGGCTCTGATGCGAGCCAGGCGTCAACAAACAGCACCATTTTGTTCTCGTTTCAACGGAAGCAAGTCCTCCTCCAGTAACAGATGCAAAGATCCCCAGTGCTGTGTTTGATGGCGGACGGCAAACCCGGTGTCATTGCTCTGACCGTGGCTGTGGGAAGCCCTCTCCCTGGCTCCAGATTTTCATCAGTGGAATAAGGTATTTGGACGAGACTAGATGAGCTGTAAGGTCAGCTTCAGATACTCGAGGTGGAAAACATGTGTCCAAGTGTGAAGCCCAAGGAACAGGAGGTCCCGAAATGGGGTCAGGGAAGGGAATCGGCATGTTTGCTGGTGCGTAAGGACCAGATCCCAGTTCTGCTTTGGTGCTGGGGGCGGGTTCTTGTCCTTGCAGAGATGCGGGTGTCCAGCACACGGGTAGACACAGGCCGCCTCTGGGACCTGACGGAAGGGAAGGGCCGGTCCTTGCTCAAAACGGGGGGGTTCCTGCTTCCTGCCTCCCAGGCGGCTTCTCTGAGGGTGGACGGAGGCCTTCCTGCAGGATCCCAGGAAACGAGGGCTCTTCCAGGGGAGGACACGCCCACTAGTGGGGACAGGTGGGGGACAATAGCATCGCAGACCCGTGTGCCTGTCCTGTGGCCTTGGGCTGTCCTGGAGAGATGGCCAGATGTGCACTTTATCGCCAGTGGCCAGACCATCAGAGACCAGCTGCCGAGGTACAAACAACTCACCAATCCCTAAAAATTCACCGAGCTACTGGGCAGCTGCCTCGGTCCAATCGCTGATCTCTACGTGAGGCCAACAGACTTCCGCAGGGGTCATGTAATGACCCAGAAAAGCAAAAGTAAAAGCTACTATTTGCTGGCAGAGCTGCGGGCCCAAGGAGGAAAGCATCCAGGGGAGCTCCTGGAGGTGAGTGGGGGAACTCGAGTGTGGGTTTGGACGGTGTGGGAACCGTGGCACGCCCCGTGGGAGCAGAGGCGGCTTCCGAGCACAGTCCTGCACCGCGACGTCAGCTTCCGCTCCCTGGCAAGACTATAGGATTCCGGTGGCCTCAGGGCGGGCGGGCACGAGGTGGGCTGAGATGCGGCATCCCGCTGGCTTCCCCGAGAGCGCACAGTCTGGCCCTTCTCCACTCAGAAGCACGCGTCCGAGCCGAGCCAACACCTGGGTCTGCTTTTCTGTGTTCTAGAGAAGTCTGCAGGGGGTCTGGGGGAGGGGAGGGCCTGCTCCCTGGGGCTCTGGGGCCCACCCTGGCGACTTCTGGAAGCCCCGCTCAGGGGTGCTCCTATGTCCATAGCTCCATGCTGCGGCCTCCGTGGGCAAGGCCATGGTGGGATCACATGGCCTGATGTGGGGTCACAGCTTCTGGGGGGTGGTCAGGGGCATCCTGGGGGGCGGGAAGCTTCCTGATCCCGGCAGGGCGTCCTGGAACCTTGTGGCTTCCGAGCTAACTGATACCCCGCTTTTGTGACTGGGACAAAGGTTCCCGGCGGGTCACTTCTTCAGGGGTCCAGACTCCTTCCTGGGATGCAGGCTGGAGCCTTACTCCCGGCCCCCACCCAAGGGTCCTCAGTTCTCACGTGGGGCCCCTGGAGCGGTTCGCATGGCTTTGGCTAAACCATCGGGGAGATAATCCCGGCACCTGGGAAGGTCGGTGTTTTGTTCGTTTGTCCATTTGCTCTTTGACCAACATGAACACTGACATCCTGTGAGCTTTCCAGATCTCTGGGGAGGCGGGATGCATCAGAGCTGCTCTTGAAGGCGAGGCCGGTCTCGGGGAGACAAGCTGTGACTCGGGGAGACAAGCTGTGACACGGTGATAAAGCACGTCGTCCCGCTGAGAACGTCGGGGGTGCTGCCCAGGGAGAAACCAGAGGGACACGTCCCTGGCCTCGAGGAGCTTGTAAGGAAGGAAACAGTGTCTTCTCGTCACGGACACAAAGGCGTCAGGGACGCTCATGTCAGAGCTATAACAGTGACGTGAGAATGTGGAAGTGAGCTTGGTTTCCAGAGGGAAAGAGGGCAGATTTTTGGAGAGGAAAGGGGTCAAGGCAGGGCCCGCCTTCGGTGTGTTTGGGGTGGAGGGCCGGGGGACCTTGTGCCTACGGGCCCCGCCCTCCCCAGCAGCCAGGGTCCCCGCGTCTCCGGGCCTCTCCGCTGGTCTCACTTGCCGACAGGGAGCGGAGGCGCGCACGGCCTGCTCCAGAGCTCAGACAGTAGCTGGGGTCCCTCCAGATGTGGCCTTGGTGCTTGCTCCCCACCTCCTTCCTACCCACATCCAGATCCTCCTTCCTGGCCACTCTGTGCCCCGCTCTGTCCCCGAGAGCTTAGCAGTAATCCCGGGGCAGGTGGCCTCGCTCTTGGCTCCTCCCCGTGTTCTGACCTTGACTGTCAACTGGGCAAGGTCGGGCCCCACCTCCTCCTCCATGATCCCATCAGGGTCCTGCCTGGTCCATGACGTTGCAGCTTGCCCGCGGGACTCGGGGCAGTGGCAGCTCAGCCCAGGCCACCAGCTCCTCCGTCACTCCTCAGAGACCAGGGACCCGCCACCCCAGCCCCGGATGTCAAACTGAGTGAGATTACCGGGAAATCTGTGCATAGGAAACACCCACGTACAGAAGAGGGGATGTTCTCTCTGTGTGAGAGCGATGGTCTGGAGGGAGGCGGGCGTGGTGGGATCTAGGAGCCCGGGGCTAGCATCGGGGCACACCCTGGGGACAACGAGTGCGACAGCAGCAGAAGCCAGGGTTGGGGGGCATTGCCGACAGCCCACGTGCGCCCGCTGACTTCTGTGCTGAGCGGGCGTCACCCGCAGGGGTGACTGTGGGGTCTCAGGGCAGACACGGTGCGGACTGTGTGGGTCCCCAGCCCATGCTCTCACAGCCCCAGAGCAGAGGGGCAGGAACGGACAGCGGCATCCCTGTTCTGAACCGAGTCCTGGAGCCCGAGCAGGAGCTCACAGCAGACGGCGGGAAGGTGGGAGGGGACCTTGGTGCCAAGGCGAGGAGCCCGCGTGACACGGAGCAGGCACTCAGGAACGCCTGCCTGGATGGACGGCTGAAGCTGGGGGCCCGGGGCGGGGTGGGGGCGGCCAGAGCCGCCGGGGCGGAGGCACGGGGTCAGACCAATCAGCTCCGGTTGGCACTGACACAGCCAAGAACTCGGGGCCTCAGCTCCCAGGCCCCCCGTCAGGAGCCCAGTATGCACTCAGGGGCCTCATCCTGAGTGTGGGACACAGTCTACACGGAGCTCCTAGCTCGGCGCCTGGCAGACAGCAGGGGCCCAGCAAAGGGCACCATTAATGTTCCCTCGCTCCGTGCACAGCGGGTCGGCAGGGGGCAGATAGGACCCGGGGTTCTCCCCTTAGCCGCGGGGTAACCAGAGCATCAGGACGGGGGGCCCGGACCCGAGCCCGGAAGTGATGCGGCATAGTCTGCCTCTGTGGGGGCTCCCTCATTTCCTTGCCACTTGTGTCCCCATGAACGCCAGCAGCAAAGCCCCCGAGAGCACCCGGAGAAGCCCCCCACAGAGCTGAGAGCCACACCTGCTGGACGAGGCCATGGCAGACCCGTGTACCCCGTGGAGGGCGCCCGTCGGGGTGCGGGGCGCCACGCTAGGTGAATGGCCAGCACGGCATCGATGCCGGCCTTGAAGCCCCGTTGCTCTCATCGGTGATAACCTCCGAGTATCAGAGTTGGCAGCCACCCTAGAAGGTCTTTCCGTGATGCAGCAGCCCCTGGTTCTCCTGGTCGCCTGCTGGTTCCCCCGTGCCTCCTGCAGCCTGGCGTGGAATTAGAGACGTGGGACTTCCTGCTGCCCAAGCCCTGGGAATCCGGGTGCAGCGTGAGCCTGCAGACACCCAGGCCAGGGCCACGTCCGACAGCAGAGTGGCACACGGTCCCCTCTGCTCGAGAGCGCCCAGGACTCCCATGCCTCAGTGGGTCTCCCTCGAGCGTGAAGGCTCTTCCTCCGCACCTGCCGCTTCCCTCTCCACGCGGGCGCGTTCTGCTTCCCTGTATCGACTCGGGGCCCCTCGAGCGGGGCAGAAGGAGAGGAGGCCCACCGCCCCAGAGAGCGGACACCAGTGGCCCTCGGGCCTGTGGGGGCCACACCTGCCCTCCCGGGAGCGGTGAGAACGGGCCGGCCCGGAGCGTGGCCTTCCACAGCTCCTGCTGAGCTGCGCCTAGGCTTTCGCCGTCAGAGCGCGTGGTCCGGCACCTGCGCCTTTTCCTTGGAGTTTGACCTCATGGGAAACTCCGTGGGTGTGAAAATACGTCAGATCATTTTCCTGAGAAGGGGCCTCTGCTGACAGGTGCAGAATCCAACGCGTGTGGCAGAACAGCTTTCTCCCAGACGGGGGGGCGACGTCTGGACCCGCAGGAACCCTGGGAGAATGTGCTAGCTCGGGCCGCGAGTCGACGGCAGCCAGCCGAGGGGCCGCTCTGTTCTGTCACCTGAGAGCCTCGGGAGGCGGGAGCCCATGTCCGCCCCATCACTGTCCCCTGGGTGAGGTCGGCCTGTGGCTCCTTTGTGGCCCTCTCACGTGCGAATCGGCCAGAGTCAGGCTCTCAGGACTCACCTGCTCCTCACGGCAACACCCGGGAAGCCTGAGGGGGCCTCGTCCCTCTGAAGTTCCTGTCGGGACGGCATCGGTGGCCGCCGTCCCCAGCGCTCGTCCGGGTTCTGGGGACACGGCCTGGCTGGGGAGACGTGGAGACCTTTGCAGGCCTCAGGGAGGAACTTTGAGAACGGACGCGCGGGGTTTGCTGGTGGAAATGCCGTCAGCCGAGGGTTCAAACGCCCTCCAGCCCGCCCTGTGCCCGCAGGTCCACGGGCAGGAGCCGTCCTCGGAGGCTCACATTTCCCTCCCGAACTGTTGTCTCTCCGGAACAGCAGCAGGACTCTTGGTGTCTGAAAAACATACGCACACCCCCACTCGGGGCAGGGGAGGTCCCGGTGTGCGGGCGAGGGACGGGCGAGGTCGGGCCGGCGAAGCCTCGGGCGGCCGTGGCGCACCTGCCCGCGGGTCCTCTGCTGGGCGGAGGGCGCCTTCGGGACCGAACGTGTCTGCGGCGTTCGGCAGCTTCTGTTCTGACTGGGCAGCACTCGCCGCTGCCCGCTGGTCCCGGGCCGTAGCCCACCTTCTGGTGGAGCCTCTCTTGCTTCCTAACCTCTGACCTCGCTGAGCCGTCCCTTCCTCCTGAATGCTGCCGGCTCCCGCGGCACAGTTCACAGCCGTGGAGGCCTTCCCTAAGCCGGCGGAGCCGACGTCCTGGCCGTCTCCCTGTCTCGTGCACGGGGTCTGCAGAGGAGGGGGCTGGCCCGCGTTCCGCAGAGCCGAGCCCTGCTTACCTGGGGCTCGAGCGTCTGGCCATTAACCGGTGAGTGAGAATAATGTAGATGCCACCCCAGAGACGGGGAAAAGTACTTCCACACACAAAACTAATTAACTTTATCGTGTGAGTTTTAGGGGATAATAAATCTTACATTCAGAGTAATTTCCAGGGTCTGTTTTCCTTGGCATCATTTTCTTCTCCTGAGACGCTTCCTTTCTGGAACCCACTGATGCTTCCAAGCCCTTGGGGATCCCTTGCGGCCCGTCAGTGGACAGAGAAGTCCGTGGAAACCGAGGTGGGGCTCCCAGCACATGGCCCCATGTGCTCCCGGTGATGGAGGTGGCATGGCTCCTTCATGGGGTGCCGGTGGGACACCAGCGTCCACACCCCTGTAAGTGCTCAGGGAGGTCACTCCTCTGTGGGGTCTAGTCTTTGGCTCCATCTGCCAGTGTCTCGTCCCCGATCTCTCTCTGTCACAAGCTCCGGGGCTCTCCTTGGCATTGCCTCCCCCACATGCCCCTGCTCTGCACGAGCTGTGCACCTGCCGGCCCTCACTGCCCAGCGTCCAGCTGCATGTCCCCCGGCTTCGGGGTCTGCTGTGTGGGTCTCTGATGCCTCCAAAACTCAGATCCCTCACAGTCATCCGGCCTGGAGGACCCTGCCTGCCCGTGTGTTTGGGAACTGGAGCCTCGCCCAGGATGTTAGAGAGGCTCCGGACAGCCATAACTGGCCGCCCCCGGCACCCGACAGCCCCTCAGCCCACTTGCCCTCTGCACCTTTGCGTGCCCTTCTCCCTTTGCGTCCCAGCTCACAAGTCTGAAGTCTTTTTACTTAAAAGACAGAGCACAAGGCAGACACTTGTCATGTCCACTCACTGTGGTCACATGTCCACTGTCCATCTGTCCTTTGCTGCTGTCCCCCCGCTGTCACGCACTGACTTCTCATCCTTGCCCCTCTGCTGATGCCCCAGGGGGAGCGTCTGTGCCCGGGGGGATGGAAGGCCCAGGGTGCTTGGTTCGGGCGGCTGTAGGCCCAGTCTTGGGACACGGGGGGCCGGGTGGGAAGAGACATCACCTTCCACCGAGTACCGGGTGGTCGTGGGTCAGGCCGTGTTAGTGCAGACACGAGCGATCCGTGCACTGGGGTGTCTAGAGGACTCTGCACATCGGTGGGAACCGAGAGACCCTGGAGCCAAGACTGTGTCCCCAGGGTCCGTGGGGTGCAGCGGGGGAGACGCCCCACAGACATTGAAAGCCCTCTGTGTTCTCCCTACAGTTCTGGTCCTGTGGGGATGTGAAGCCGTCCAAACAGCGTTGCCACAGACACACACGCTGAGGGGACCCAGAGTCTCTGCTCTGCCCGTCTTTAGTCAGAAACGCCTCAAACTTCTGGAAACACAAAGAGGACGATGCAATGGACACTGTGTGTTTGCCGACTGCCGACAGGCGCGTCCACGAACAAGGGTGTTCTTGTACAAATCCACAACCCGACCCCAGCCCGAGCGACCCGCCCTCGACTCCGTAGGGACGTCTAGCTACACAGCCCGAACACGGTCTGCAACGGTCTGCAACGTGCTCTTTGTCTGCTGTTCACAGTGCGGATCCAGACAGGAATTCACATGGTGCGAGCTTTGAACAATTCGCCATTGGTTGTGTTTTTTCCTTTTTTTCTTTTTTTTCTGGCTTACACAATAGCATCATTTTTGAAGAGTACAGTCCGGTTGTCTTGTACTTGTATTTTAAGGTCCGTATCCACCACTGACACAAGCAAGTTGGAAGGTAAATGAAAGAGAGACCCCAGGCATCCCAGCAAAGGGAGCAGCAGGCCCGGCGCCCACAACGGCAAAACCAAACTGACCAAGAGGCCTGGGAACCGGGCACAAGGGCGCAGCCTGTGCAGAGCGAGACGCCTGCTTCTCCGGTAAGCAGTCTTGAATCTAGAAAGATACCAAGTCTCTTAAGTTTAAATTTAATACGATCCCATTTACGTTATATACCTGCGATTTTTTAACACCAAACAAGCTAATTTCTAAGTTGATAAGGGAAAATAAGGAATAGCCAAGAAATCCTGGAAAGAAGAGCCCCAGCCGTGGGCCCAGGGCCACCCGACAGCAAACACGAAGACTTGTTGTTGCTGACGCCCCAACGCACGCACGGACAGACAGAAAGACAAGGGGACAGAGGAAGGCTCAGAGCCGAGTGGAAAGAGAAATGCTGGTTCACATGTCACACCTTAAACTAGAGCAGGCCCCAAGTGCACCCGGAGATTAGAGGTAAACAGAAGAAATCACGAACACTAGCGGGAAGCAGACCCCTCCCCCGGCCGGGCTGCAAAAGCCCCGCTGAGGCGCCGGTGGGTAAGACGCAGGCCACGCGCGTCGAGGACCGACTTCCCCGACGTGCGAATCATGCAGATCAGTAAAAGACGACGACGACCCGCCAGCAACGGACGAAGGAGTGAACGAGTGCGTCCACAGAAGAGGGACGCAAACACCCCTAACTCACGAGAAGAGGCTCCGGTTCCGTGAGCGCCGCGGAAACCCCACGGCACGCGGCCGGCTCTGTGCGCCGGGGACCGCACACACGCAGTCGCCGGGGCTGGGGGGCGCGAGCCACGGTGTGGCCCTCAGATGCGACCCCGCTTCTGGGATCTGTCCTGAGGACGCAGCTGCGCGTCTGTAGGCGGCGACTAAGCCTGGGCGGGTCTGCGGCCGAGTCCGTGCTCACCAGCAAGAAGGGGAGGCGCCGTCCTGTCGTCGGGGAATTCACGTCCTTGCAAGGCGTCCTGTGTGTGAAGGAGGAGGAGAGGGCGAGGAGGAAGAGGCCGGAACAAGATGGAAGACAGAGGAGAACGCCCGAGTCAGAGGCTGTGAGGACGCGGGGAGAACGGGGGACCCTGCCCACACGCAGGGCTCCCACCTCGAGGGCCCAACACTCCTCCAGGCTGGGGGGCCCACAGAGGCCCCTCCCAGGCTGTTTCTGGGTGCTTCCTCCATGGAGGGCCCCGGTTCCCACTGGGGGTGAGAGACAGGCCCATGTCCCGGGTGGAGCCGCCTGGTGTGAGGCAGGTTTTGGGGCTCCAGGTCTCTCTGCACCGAGACCGGGGAGCTGCAGGGCCGTGGGTCCCCGGGGGCCCTCTGGCAGCTCCCTGGGCAGGTCCGAGGCAGAAAGCCGAGCCTCAGTCCCAGCCTGTGTGGGGTGGGGCAGGGCGGCTATGGGCGCAGGGACTCCAGGGCCACAGGGCTGGTGAAGGCCCGACAGCCCGGCAGGGGCGGGTGTGGGAGCCGCAGGCCTGGCCGGCAGTGCGTAGCTGTGTTTGGGTTTTTTTCATACTCTGCCCATCCCCAGGTCTGATTTGTGTCCTGAGCCCGATGTCCTCTCTGATCTGACCACTGAACTCGTTTCCTGGAGCTGTGACATGGCTTCACAGACTGGCTTCCGTGACAGGAAGGGGTCCTCCCGCCATCTGGGGTCACAGCCGAGCCCGAGGTCCTGCCTGCCTCCTGCTGAGACCTCCGTGCTGGGCCTGCGGACACGGTCTTCCTGTGCCTGGGGCATCCCTCTTGGTGACTGTCTGCATGAAATGTCCCCTCCCATAAGCCCCCTTCCTATAAGGGAGGCGAGGGACCAGCCCAACGACACCACTGTCACCTGATCGTCTCTGTAAAGACCCCGTTTCCAAATACGGTCACCTGCGAGGTACTGGGGACTGGAACATCAACACGTGAATTCTGGGGGACACGGTTCAGCGCCTAGCGCCTTGGTCTCTTCCCTCCTCCACAGGAAGGACACCTGCTGGTCGCCGCGAATTCCCCCATACTGACTACCCCCTGCTGACACGGAGGTGTTGACTCCTCAGAGACGTCCCTGCCATGGCTTTTGTGAACCTACAGGCAGGAGTGGGTTTTCCTCAATGAGCCCTGCTGAGCGAGTTTCCTGAGACGGGAGCTTCCGTTGGCTTCTGGACACCCGCCTTACGCCACGCCACTCCAACATCTTCTCCAGCCGTTCTTACAGTGACACGGCCATTGCACGTGCGGCGGTGGGACTTTGCCACCCTTTTATGGACCAGGGAGCCGGCACTCGGGAGGTGTCAATGACTTGCCCACAGTCACACAGGACAGCACAGCACTGGGGTCTGAACCAGCTTCCAAGGTGCATCTCCCCACCATGGGGCCACGATGAGTGGGGCCTCTGCTTGGCTTCCTGAATGAAGTCCTGCTGACCCAAATGTCAAGTCCCTGAGGGGAAGCTTGCAGCCTCCCCACGCAGCCCTCACCTGTCTTCTGCCGCCTCGCACATCCACGCATACGCCATGCGGAGGGGCACGCGGGTGCTGCCTGGGCCCGGCGCGCCGTCCCCATGGTCTAGTGGCCCACCTCAGTGCCCCAGGCACTAGCTGCATCTCGCACCACTGCAAGCTCGCTCACTTAACAGAAAGCAAAGGGCTGGCCGAGGAGACCCACCAAGGCATTTACACTCTGCGGAGGTGACGGTTTCTGACGGATCAGACGCTGGCAACGGTGAGCTCAGTGTTGACGGTAATTCCAGGCCACAAAGGGAAAGACGGTAATTGCGCTGAGCCGCACGGAAGGGGGTTTTGAGACCTTCCTGTGTTCCTGAATTTCGGGTCCATGAGGAGATGACACAGAATGAGGGCGAGACCGTAAGACGACGTGTTCGCCCGAGGAAACAGCACATCAAAATGCTCCTTGGACAAAAAAACCCCACAAAGATGAGAAAACAAAAAGCTTGAATCCCATCAAGTCTCCAGGACCACGCTGTTCTAGACTCGGGATTTAAAACGTATTTAATATTGAATTATTTAGGACCAAATTAAACTAAGTATTCATTCCTCAGTGGCAGAAGCCACATTTCAAGGGCTCGACAGCCACATGTGGCTGGTGGCTGCTGCAGGGGACAGAGCCAAAATACAACACTCCCGTCACTGCAGAAATTTCCACTGGACAAGGCAGCTCTAGAAGAAATGATCCGCTTATAGAAAACCCAGGGGAAAGAGAACTGTGTGGATGCAGTCAACAAGTGCCAACTATGGAACTGCTGTGGGACAGACGACCTGGTTCTTCAGTGCAGGAGCAGTGAGGGCGCCCGGGGGAGGACAGCAGTCACAGGCCAAAGCAATGTACAAAGGGCCTCGGCCTCCTGAGACACGTAGACCTCGTGCAGGCCGTGGCTCGAGCAGACCACCGCCCACAGAGGCATTTACGAGACAGTGGGGAACACGGAACATGGACTACGCGTCTGACCTCCTTGATGTCTGTCAGTTTCTAAAAATTTAAAAAATTGTGGCGAAATATTCATGAGATAAAATTTTCCATTTTGACCCTTTTTAAGTGTACAGTTCAGCGGCATCAAGTACGTTCCCATTGTTACACCACCCTCCCCACCACCTGGTGCCAGAATGTTCCTCATGTTGCACAACTGAAACTCTGCCCCAGGAAACAGTCAGTCTCTAGATGCCCGTTCCTTCCATCCTTGGCATCCAGATGGTCCTTCCATCTCTTGACTCTGACCACTCAAGGTGCGTCCTATGAGTGGACTCCGACACTATTGGTCTGTCTGTGACTGGCTTTTTCCACTTAGCCTAATGTCTCCAAGTTTCAGCCATGGCACAGCTTGTGTCAGAATTTCCTTGGCCTTATTATTATTATTATTACTATTATTTTTTTTTTTTTTTAGTGCAAAATGGGGGTTTATTAAAGGACGGGGACAGGACCCATGGGCAAAATAGAGCTGCTGCCTCCTGGCTCCTATTTTTAAAAAAATTTTAAAAGATTTTCAAAGTTTATTTCGGAGAGAAAGAGAGCACAAGCAGGGGGAGGGGCAGAGGGAGAAAGAGAAGCAGATCCCCTGCTGAGCACAAAGCCCGATGACAGGGCTTGATCTCACCACCAAGGAGCAATCATGACTTGAGCAGAAACCAAAAATCAGGTGCTCAGCCTACTGAGCCACCCAGGCTCCCCAGAATTTCCTTGCTTTCGAAGGCCAAATAGTATTCCATTGTGCAGAGGGACCACATTTTGTTGATTTGTTCATCTGTGCTTGGACACTGGGGTTATTTCCCCGTTTTGGCTGTAGTGAACACTGTAGCTGTGAACATGGGTGTGCAAATATTTTTTCAGGATCCTACTTTCTTCTTTTTTTAAGATTTTATTTTATTTACTTATTTATTTTGAGCACAAGTAGAGGGAAGAGGGGAGAGGGAGAGAGAGAATCTTAAGCAAACTCCCGGCTGAGCACAGAGCCTGACGCGGGGCTTGATCTCACCACCCTGAGATCATGACCAGAGCCAAAATCAAGAGTCAGATGCTTTACTGACTGAGCCACCCAGGCACCCCAGGACGTTACTTTGAATTCTTTTGGGTGTACACCCAGAAGTGGAATTGGTGGGCCATATGCTACTATGATTTTAAATTTTTTGAGAAAATATCATACCATCTTTCATAGTGGCTGCACCATTTTATAGTCCCACCAACTGTGTACAAGACTTCTAATTTCTCCATATCCTTACTAAGACTTGTTATTTTCTGTTTATTATTTTTAATAATAGCCATCCTATGAAAAACTTTTCATAAAGTTTTTTTTTTTTTCATAAACTTTTCATAAAGTTTCAAAAGAGCTTTTTCCTGTAATGTCAGGAGTAAGACAGGGATATCCACTCTCACCGCTTCTACACAACTCAGGACTGGAAGTCCCAGCCTCCGCAATCAGACAACAGAAGAAACAACAGGATCCAAATTGGTAAGGAAGAAGCAGAGCCCTCACTGTCTGCAGATGACATGATGTCACACATAGAAAACCCCAGAGACGCCACCAAAACACTCCAGACCTGATAAATGAACTCAGTAAAGTCACAGGATGCAAAACTGATGTTCAGAAATCTGCGTTTCTCCGCATTAATAATGAAGCAGCAGAGAGAGAGATTAAGAGAGCAACCCCATCTACGATTGCAACAAAAATAGTAAAATACGGAGGAATAAACCTAACCGGAGATGTGAAAGGCCTGCACTCTGAAAACTGTAAAACACTGACGAGAAAATGGAAGAGAACACAAAGACATGGAAAGGTGTTCCATGCTCACGGATCAGAAGAACAAATGTGGTGAAAACGTCTATGTTACTAGAGCAACGTACACAGTCACTGCAGTCCCTCTCAAAACGCCAACAGCATTTTCCAGAGAACTAGAACGAACAGCCCTGCAGTCTGTATGGAACCACAGAAGACCCAAGTAGCCAAGGCAACCCTGAAAAGGAAAAGCAAACCGGAGGCATCGCCGTTCCAGACTTCCAGCTCTATGACAAGCTGTGGTCATCCAAACAGTGCGGTCCTGGCGCAAAAACTGATACGTAGATCAGTGGAGCAGCACACAAAATCCAGAAATAAACCCACAATTATTAGGTCGGTTAATCTTTGACGAAGCAGGAAAGAATGTACAATGGGAAAAGGACAGTTGCTTCAGCAAATGGCATTGGGAGAACTGGACAGCCACAGGCAGAAGAAGAAAACCGGGTCACTGTCTTTCACCGTGCCCAGAAATAAGCTCAGAGTGGATTAAGGACCCAAGTGTGACATGGGAAACCATAAAAATCCTGGAAGAGAGCACAGGCGGTAACTGCTCTGACACCAGACGTAGCAACATCTATCGAGACATGTCTCCTGAGACGAGGGAAACAAAAGCAAAGATAAACTATTGGGACTTCATCAAAATAAAAAGTTTCTGTACAGAAATGAAGCAATTAACAAAACTAAAAGGCCAACTATTAAATAAGAGAAGGTATTTGCAAAGGACACATCCAATAAAGGACTAGCATCCAAAATATATAAAGAACTGATACAATTCGACAGCCAAAACCAAATAACCCAATTAAAAATGGGCAGAAGACATGAACAGACGTCTCTGCAAGGAAGACATCCAGATGGCCAACGGACTCATGAAGATGCTCAATGTCACTCAGCATCCGGGAAATGTAAATTAAAGCCCCAAGGAGATATCATCTTGCACCTGTCAGAATGGCTAAAATCAACAACACCAGAAACAAGTGTTGGTGAGAGTGTGGAGAAGAAGGAACCCTCGTGCACGGTGGGAGGGAACGCAAGCTGCGGTAGCTGCTCTGGAAAACAACATGGAGGTAGTCCAATGTATATTTTTCCTTGTTTCTTGTGCTTTTGGTGTCATATCCAAGAATTGTTAGTTTTTTAGTGTAATAACGATGGGAAGGGTCTGTTCCTTCTAGAGCAGAGGGCGTTTCTGCTCACGCGGCACAAAGATGCTCATGGTCACGGAGCCAAGGCTCTTCACCCAGGTGGTTGCTGGGGGTCCTCTCAAAAGGCACCGGCCCCCAAAGACATGGGTTATAGAGCAAGGGCGCCAACCCCCCTTCCTTCTCTGGGGCCCATCGTCGTGGTCTTTTGAATAAAATACCTTAATGCTTAGGTCGTTCAAAGACCCAAGGTAGAGAGCAAATGTGGGAACTTGAGAGCGATGTGCTGTATCATATTCCTTTATGTCCTGCTCTGGGCCACGTCATGAGGAAGGGAGTTTGGAACCCCATTGTCTGGCGGTGTTCATCTCCAGGCAGCCCAGTGAGTAAGCAGCATGACTCGGCAGTGGACCGCCCTACCCTCTCCCTGCGGGAGCGTCGGCTCAGCCCGCGTGCCCGAGTGGTGTCTTGTCACTCAGTGATCACAAAAGGAAAGCTCAGGTTTCATATACATGCTTTCCAAAGGCAGCCACAAGAATAGGCACCACTCTCTATTATGTACTTACTGTATACCGGGCCCAGTGTTAAACTCATCTGTGCTTCGCTGAAATCATCTTTACAACAACACTATGAGGTAGGGGTTGTCAAGGTGCTCCTTTTACAGGAGAGGAGAGAAGGGCTCAGGGAGAGAAAGGAATCTTTCCAATATCACACAGCCAGAAAGCACAGCGTTGCTAGGTCTTCCCAGCAAATCTGTGGAATAGAGCACCATCTTGCATCTACTTAGTTAAAAACAATTATTTGAGTGTAGTTGACCCATAATGTTAACGTTGGGTTCGGGTGTACCGCGTGGAACATTCCATTGGTTTCAGGCATAGCGCGTGGTGATTTGACTTCTGGGTGCTCCGTGCTCCTCAGCACCAGTGCAGCCCCCACCCGAGACCGTAGCGCGTCCCACCACCACCTGTGCTCCCCGTGTTGCACTTTCCATCCCTGGGACTCACTCAGGCCTTAATGGAAGCCTCTACCTCCTGCTCCCTTTCACACATTTTGCCCAACTCCCCCAACCACCGATTTGTTTTCTGTATTTCTCTGTATTTACAGTTCTGTTCTCTGATTCTGCTTTTTTATTCATTTGTTTTGTTTTTTAGACTCATCAAAATACCAAGCTTTTGCACATCAAAGGGAACCATCAATAGCACAAAAAAGCTACCTATAAAGCAAATGATGTATCCAAGACGGGGTTAATATCCAAAATACAAAAAAAAAAACAAAAACAAAAAAACAAACTTATACAATTTAACACCAAAATATCCAAATAATCCAATTAAAAAGAGGGCAGAGGAACTGAATAGCCTTTTTTTTTTCTAAAGAAGACATCTAGATGGTCACCAGGCGCGTGAAAAGATGCTCAACGTCACTCAGCATCGGGGAGATGCACATCGAAACCACAGTGAGATGTCACTTCACACACGTCAGAATGGCTACAATCAAAATGACAAGAAATAGCAGTCATGGGTGAGGATGTAGAGAGAAAGGCACCCTTATTCTGCTGGTGGGCGTGCAAAGTGGTGCAGTCGCTCCGATTGGAGGCTCTCCAGGAAATTAAAAATGGAACTACCCCATGATCTAGTAATCCACTACCAGGGATTTACCCAAAGGAAAAGAACACAAAGTTGAAAATACATATGTACCCCTCTTTTATCGCGACGTTACCTACAGAGGCCAACCTGAGTGCCCAGTACCAGACGGAGGGGTGAAGGAGTCGTGGGCGGCGCGTGCGGGCGTGTGCGTGTGTAATGGAATACGGCGCGGCCACGAAACAGGCGGGATTGTGACGTTTGTGAACATGGAGGCACACAGAGGAGGCCAGACTGAGAAGGACAAACGCCGTATGACCTCATGCATCTATTTAGTCTTTCAGAGCTAGTTGAGTAGATAAAAATATATGCTCTGTGTAAGTTTTTACTGAGGGAGGGTTTGGTTGTCTCTGTCTGTAATTTCCATTTTTCCTCCTGTTTTCCCTAAGTTTTATTGTTGATTCACACCACACACATTATGAATACACAGATGGTCACATAGAAAAGATCATGTTTAGAAACTGCAAAAATCACCCCATGGTAGGACCATTGGATCGCGGGTGCTCGGCGGGTGCCCAAGAGCCCTCAAACAGGACAGAGTATTAGCTCCCGTGGCAGGGCGCGTGGATGTTTCTAACCAGCGAGTTCTGAGGACAGAAACCCCTTTTTTATTCTGACTTGCCTCCCCGTTCTGGCAACTAGACAGGGCTCGGTGTTGTTCTGGAGCAAAGGCAATGGGAACAGGCCGCGACGCCCGCGGGGGGAGCTCCGTGCTGGCGGGTTTCTTGGCCACGGACATTCTAATTGGATTTAGCACATTTATAAAATAATCACCCTTATGGATAAAATGTGAAGCCACCATACATACAATTTACCATGCCTCAATGACATAAAAAAACACATGGTAAATACATTATAATTATTGCTTAAGAAACAACAGAGACAGTTCTCTCTTTCTAAGTGCTCATTTCATTGTAAAAGTTTAATAAATAATTATATTGCAGTTATGTAGTCTCCTCAATGGCTTATTAAACGGCGACAAATGATCAAACACCTTGCTTGCAAATACTTTGCAACGTGTCTGCTGTGTAAACTAGTTACGGAAATACCAATATTCTTAAAATATCAATACACATTAGCGATGCATTTACTTTCCGTTTTTAGACCTATCCACTTCTAGTCCAGAAAAAGCTTATTAACGACCCTTATAATCAGATGCGCAACCTTTAAAACAAATGAGCTGAGAGCGGCTGTCTTTGGCATCAATCTGGGAGTTTTATAATACTGTACATTTTCAGCCTTGTTTTGCTTCTGCCTGAATTGAAGCCAAAAAGCTTTCAAAAACGTGCGTTCACCAAAAACAGAGTAAACTGCCAAGGCATAAATTGAATTCTAAAGATTAACTGTGGCTCTAGCCATTGTTAGCTTTTACTGTCTTTGTTTGCTTAAAAAAAATGGATTCTGGTCTGAAATGTGGATTGCCTGCACACTAACATTTTGCAAATTTTACCTACTTTACTAATATGACGTTTTTTACTTGCTAAAATTTTTATTGTTTTGTTTTTTGAAGGATGCAAGTCGCATCCCCCCCTTTTTCTTTTTCAAAAGGAATGCTGGCTTTTATTGAAATTAACTACAATTCCGAATATATTTAGATTCATGCGCCCCTCCCTGCCCCACCCCCAGCGGGGCCAGGGGCGCGGAAGCAGCCCTTCCCTCGAAGAGCAGAACACACAGGTTGCCACCCCCTAACCAGCCCAGCGGTGCCTGTTCAGGCCCTGAATTCCGATTCACTCATCACCTGCCATTTCATAGATGCGGTCTTCCCAACCGCAGACACTACGCAGGCATTTACAGGTCAGTACACGAATCTTTTCCAGGCATGGCTTCCCAAGTACATCACACATTTGGTTATTTCCATAGCTGACGGTCCTCCCCCACCGCGGGGCCTGCATTTGAGTCATTTTTCTGTTTGTTCCTGGAGTTCTCTTAGATTTCTAGTAAAATAATTGCTTAAAAAAAAAAAAATCCTTGCCCAGCATCTAGTTTAGCAATTTTCCTCCTCCCTCCGTCCCTTTCCTTCCTTCCCTCTGTTCTCTCTAGATTTTATTTTTAAGTCATCTCTACCCAACATGGGGCTCCAACTCACAACTCCGAGATCAGGAGTCACACGCTCTACCGACCGAGCCTGCCAGGTGCCCCGCATTCAGCAGTTTTCAAAATGTGGTCCATAAGCACCTGGGGAACCCCAAAATCTCAATAAAGTTTTCCACATTCCACAATGTTTCCACGATCATGCAAGATGGCACATGTCCTTTCACCGTGCCGACATCGCAGTGATGGTGCAGAACCATGGTGGGCAGATCACCGGCATCTGAGCCCAAATCAGGGCAACAGCAGCCTGAGTGCAGGGCTCGCCCGGGATGCATCCCAGCCGTGTGCTCACAGGAAGACATGACAATGCCCGCCGCACTCCAGAATGCCCTGCACAAGGGATAACCACGGCTGGTCTTGTTAATTCTTGACCTTGAGCACACGCCTTTCCAGCGTTCTGTGTGGGCAAGGGGCAGGTGCATGGGTGCGCGGGGCGCCTCGGCAGGAGCATGGAAGACTGGGCTGCGAGCTAAACTAACGCTTCTCCCTTCCCGGAGCACCGTCCTTGCAGCTGGTCCAGGGAGAACCCGACAGGTGCAGCGTGGGTGTGGAGACGGGACTATCAGGTGGGAGGGAGGCAAGTGGCCTGTCGCTCCAATGGAAGTCACTGCCAGCATTTGTGGCCAAGGGTAACATTTGATTTTGCAAAGGAGAATTCATGTTTTTGGAAACTTGGGTTTGCTGAGATGAGCTGCACAGTGTTTTCCGTCTTAAAGACTTCTCTTTTCTGATGAAGTCAGTGATATTAATGATTGCGCTTTTCGAATATGATGTAATGAAATGTGTCAACGGCATGAGTCAGGGAGCCAGCATTTTCCAAATGACCAACACATAATGTCAGAAAACCACAAATGTGCTGAAGATCTACTCAAAATGCAAGATTAGCCCCTGGATTTACGTGTAAGGTGCTACGACATGGTCACTTACGTGTTTGCGGATGCCACAGTGCCGTTAGCAATGGGATACGGACACTCGTTGCCCTCTGTGGTAACAGAGATCATCCACAATTATTTACAAGAGCTTATAAAACGCTCCTCCCCTTTCCAACCGCATGGGTGTAGAAGGGCCTGTGTTTCTTATACACTTCAACTGAAACAGCAGAGAGGACAGACCGGGCACTGGAGTGGACGCGAGGGCCCGGAGGCTGCTGCTAGAGCCAGGTTCCGAGTCATTCTGCTCTTGTCACGACCCTGCCTTCTGTTCTTGCAAATACAGTCATTTTTCATAAAAACAGCCTAAAAAGTCATATTTACTTCTTTATTCATCATTATTTTATACATTACTATGATTATTTTAACATAGATTATCAGATATTCTAAAACATATCCGTGTTAGTTTTTAACATGAAAATATCTAGAGGTCGCTCCCACAGACAAAAGCCTAACATCGTGGCAGGTGCGTCTCTCTCTCCTGACACAGAGGCTGGCGAGGAGTTAAATTTTCGGGGAGCCAGCTTCAGTCTCCACATTTCCACCTCAGAAAAGAGTGTTTTAAGTATACTGTCTTTTATTATGTCGTAAAATAATCATCAGAGTGATGGCAGCTCCATTTTAATCTTAGGTTAGCTACCAAGAACACTGGCTAGAGGGTCCTCGTTGGATAAAATTAAAACTAGTTTTAATGAAAGATTACAATAATGTTTTGTTAAAATTAGGCGGAAGAGTGGGAGCTGCTGACAGTAAAAAGTCAAGTTCAGAAGCTGATTGCTGGCAGCGTGGAGAGACGGTCCCCCTAGGGGATTCCTGCCTGCTTGAGCTACAAGCAAGTGCAAGAGAATGATCGATGGGAAGGGATTCTCTTGTTCTGCTCTTTTTCTGCAGAGCCGTCGGGTGGTGGGACGGCCGGCGCCCCCTGGACCAGCCTCCCGGACCCGCTGAGCAGACTCTCCATGGGGCGGACTCACCCGCAGCCTCGTTTGACTTCACTCACAGGAAGAGCTGGAAGTCGCCTCCAGGAGCACCAGCTCACGGTCCTTGAACATCTCAGACCCAGCGCGACAGCCACCTACAGCACGCGAGGGCTGCCTGCCGCGGCTGAGAGCACAGCGGCCCGGAGGGAGCGGCTCCTCCGTCCTGCGCACGAGCCCGGGCACGCGTGAGTCCGTAAACAGATGCACCTGCAGCAACGGGGCGGCGTGAGGCTGTCGCGGAAGTGAGCGGTTCGGACTCCAGGGCGGGAGGAGAAGTTTTGAAATCAACACTTCCCAGCGAGAAAGGAAACGGAAATAATCGGGGGAGGTGAGAAAAACCTCCCTCGGATGTGAACAGCTTCATTCGATTTCAATTCCATTCTCCGTGCAGGTCCCAATTCTCCGTGTTTCCCGAGCGCGTTTCTGAGAGAATGCTCTTAAAAATGAAAACGTTTTCGTGCTCCTGCAGAGTTCATAATTTTCAAGTGTTAATAATCTCACTCATTTTAGCTAAAAAATTCTTTGCACTTCATAGGATTTCCTTTTTCACCAAGGTCTTCCCACCTGCTCCCAGTTAATTCTCTGATGTCTTACAGGAATCAAAAATGACTCAGCAATTTTGCGTGGAGACATCTAAGACAAACAGAGGCGAACGTTTGTTGGAAAGTGGATTGTTAATAGGCTTCGAACCCTGAGAAACGCAAACTCTAAGCTTCCAGCCCTAGGTAGCCCTGACCTTCAGTAGGTGAAAAACACTGACAAAAAACTGCTTGTTTTTCCAGACGCAGGCCTGAGGGAACAGCCTGAGATTTGCAGGGGAAAGGGCATGTGCACGCGGGCAGCCCTCCGCCCACAAACAGAGGCGAACTTGAATGTGTCTGCAGGGCTGTGTCCTTGATAGTCAACAACTTCCAAGTACTACAGTCCTTCCCTTCACGTGTGCCATGATGGGCGCTGCGGAGGAGGTGTGAGAGTGCGGCCCGCAGGAGTGCACCTGTGTGGAGTTAGTGCCCGCATTTTACCAGGTGGGTGCTGGTGGGTGGGGGCAGGGTTCTCCGCTCCTGGTGCTCATGGAGAGGCCCCATGGTCTTGTGCCGCTCGTGTGTGTGTGTGTGTGTGTGTGTGTAATTATGAATGCGGTCACACTGAGACAAACGCCGCTCTTGAAGGACCTTCTGAGAGTGGATCCACTGAGCCCGGGGACCACCGAGAGTAAGGAGTGGAGACATTTCAATTTTAATTTATTCAGTTCTGTGTATTTTGAGGTTGGCCAATTTCAAAATCTAAATTAGCTGGGGTTCATGTTTTATAAAATTGCAGTCTTTGCTTTTTTTTTTTTTTTTTGAAGATTTATTTATTTATGTTACAGGTGGAATTTTGTAAGTTCTCTTTCTCTAAACAAATGTGGGCAGAACAGATCTGAATCATTAGATTTCACTCGACTACCTGTGCTGGTCCTTACACAGGGTGAGATGTGGAGTTCAAGTGCACATGAAAAAGACATGGCACAAAAATGTGACATTAGACGCCCCCCGCCGCTGGCTGGTATGTAATTATCATAAGACAGAAGTATCCTGCGGCCAGAAAAGCTCTTCCATTGTGAGAACACCCAGCTCTCCCCAGTATCACTACAGCATGCTTCATTCCCTTATTCCTTCACTGTTGACCTTGTCCACGCCTGGTCCCCTGGGCTCTGGGGAACCTGCTCGTGGACCCCTTGTTTGTTGGCAGAACTGGTGGCTTCCCGCCCCTTCTGTCCTCGAACGAATGGCCCATGCTTCCTGGTTTTGCTCTTGTGTCCGCATAGGACCATCTGTGACAAGAACAGTCATCGAGGAAGCGGCGGCTGCAGTGGGGTAGTCTGGCCCATGAGCAACAGAAATCTCTGGTATAACCATCTTCCACAAGAAGAAAAAGTCTTTGTTTTAATTTTAAATTTAAAAACCCCAAAGTTTGGTCTCCGGGTTTTCACTGGATGCTCAAGGGCCCGGGTTCTTTCCATCTCCCGCCCCATCTTCCAGCCGTCAGGTGGTCTTCAGGCCGGTTCCCACGTGCTCCTACCACGGGTGAAAATTCCAACGCGACCCGGGTCTCTCCGGACAGTGTCTAAGGGTGGATGACGACACACTTTTCTATGTGTCCCATTTCACAAGCAAAGACATCCCTTTGTGCTTCCTGGGCTGGAAAGAGATCACAGGTTACACGCCTAATCTTTCTCCGTTGGGAGCAGAGCCCATGACTGGCCGGGGCTTTCGGGGAAGCGGACCCTTTCCCTTGAAGCACGTGATCACGGGGAAGAGGGTGGAGACTTGAGGAAGATGAGGTCTCATTAAATATGAAGAAACTTGTGTGTGAGAATGGCTTTTGGGGACACAAGTCAACAGTGTCCACTACAGACAGAGAAACCACGGGCAGATGCCACATCAACTCTCCCATTTTTTCAGCCTTGGGATGGTATCAAGGACCCTGGGAAATCTCCCATGGGGAACCTTGGCTACACCACCTGGTGTGTACCATGGGACCTTCGAATGCCCGTGGGTCCCAGCCCCCCAAAGCAGGCTCTGTTCTCTTTCCTCCTGTGGCTTCCTTCCAGGGGCTGTGCTCCAGCCCTGGAGCACAGTCATTAGTAAAGGACGTGACCTTGGTAAGCAAGAACAGGGCTCCGCATTTCCCATTCCTTCAGCATGAACTGTAAAAAGCCACCTAAAGTGGGTGCCACACTCCCTTTTCCTTCTACATCTCTGCGGACAACTGCAGATGTTGCCAAGATGAACTCGTCTGCATGGCACCAGCGGCCTCGCGTGAGCAGAGGGGAATGGAGAGAACCCCGAAAGGGAAGGGGGAGGCACCCCGAGGCAGCTCCCCCATCCACCTGTACATGGAGCGGGCTGGGCAGGGCTGTCTGCTCTGTGCCTTGACCCCTGGCTGGAGCGGCCGCAGACAAGCAGCCCGGGCCTGACAGTGAGGAGGGAGGAGACGGCGCGGTCAGGGGCTGGGACAGTGACATTCCCTCTCATCCAGCACGAGCGCCAGCGCTGCGGTGACCGATGGAGATGAGGGCAGTGTCATCTTCAATATCCATCCATTATTCATATCGTGAGTTAGCCGGTGACTTTCAACCGAAAGATGACTCATGAAAGAAAAAAGCAAAGCTCTGAATAAAGTCAAATTGAAATATTGTCATTTCTGGAAGTCTAATTAAAAAAAAAAACCACCTAATTTTGATCACAGATGGCTTATAATAAATACAAAAATCGTATTGGGTCTTATATAAAAAGCAGATTAGGTTTCACAGTGAATCGCAGAGAACCGACATATGATACACACAGTGTAAAACTTATGACTTGTGTCACGGAAGAAAAAGAATTCAATGTTGTATTGATCATTTGAAGGTTTTCTTTGTAAGTTCATGTCATTGGAACAAACCGGTCCTGGAGCAGCTAGAAAGCCGTGAGGTCTGCGTGTTTACACGTGCTAAAACCCGGAATCTGCGGCGCACGCAGAAACCGAAGGTCCCCCCGTTCCTCTTCAAGCAGGCCTCGGCGAGTGCACCACGCGAGCAAAGAAACAAGTGCGGAAAAGGCAGAGCAAAAACGTACATGTGTAAGATGCTCACACGTATTCCAGGGCCCGGATCTTAGCTACGCACTATCCGCAGCTCCGTGGGAGAAAAGTCAAGGGTATGGCTGCCGCCGGCTCCTGCGAAAACAGCCCTCGCGAGCGCCAGCGGCGGGCGGCCTGCGTTAATCCGCTCTCCCATCACTTAATTACATCACCCTTTAAGACAGACGTATAATGTAATTAGAGATTTGAACAGTTCACAGCCAGATCACTTAAAGTAACATTGTTAATGGGCTCTAGAAGTTCTCCCTTTAATATTGCCAGTGTTATAACTCCTAATTACCTTAATAATTAGGGCTCTGTCACTCACGACCGAGGTGGCAGCTCCTCGCACTAATGGGTACTGGAGGTCTGGTGCGAGGCATGTTTTGATGTTCTCATCTAGTTGCTTAGGGTCGGAAGGAGCTATTTGCCCTTGGAAACCTGGTGGTTGCTATGAGGTGGCCTGGGCACCCTCACCCGCCGCATGGAGGCTGCCTCTGCCACCGCTGTTTTCATTCAGCAGAGAATGTATAAAGTCTATTCACGGAAGACCCCTCGCGAAACACAAATGTGGCACCTGTGGATGAAAAGCTCTGAATTTCCACGGCTCCCGTGGCTCATGCTACAAAGTAACAGTATAAACTTGGATGTCAAATCAACTGGGATTGAAACGAAAAGGCACCGAAATTTCTTTCCTGTGCAGTTAGGAGAAGTAGACGGATGTTGGCGGGGAGCGGGGGGGACGGGAAGGACCTTGCTGCTCTGTGCAGAGTTGCATGGGGACAGGTTGGGGGGCTAGGCGTCCACAGAAATCTCTTGGAACAGAATGGAAAGAAAAGGCGAGGAAGAACACCTGGGGGCTAACATTATCTTTATGACACGATTCAGAAAGTACGGTTCTCATGCGATGCAGGGGAAGGGTCCCGGCCAAGAGTGGACTCCTCTTCGCCAGAGCCATTTCCTTGTCTCTGGGGAAGACCCTCTGTGATCTTGTGCCGTGGCCATTTGCTGGTCCACGTCTTCTCTTCTGACTGTAAGCCCCTGGGAGTAAGTCACAGAATTAGTCGTCTGAGCGCCTCCGTGGTGTAACCGGCGACTTGGCGGAATCGGACGCGGCGCTGTGTGCAGCTCATCAAACGCGGGGCACCGCGTGGCTCAGCCAGCAAGAAGACCCCTGAGAAGGACCGAGCCAGCTCACTCGCTGAGCGGTGGGTTTGGGCTTTAGTCATTGACTTCATTAGCGTATTTTCTAGAATCTGAAAGGTGTTCGCCAGAAATTAAGATAATTCATCCGAGAACAGCGAATTTGCTGTATAACCCGGCTTCGGAGCTGGACTCTGAAGACAGCACGCCGCAGGGGAAACGGTTTTCCTTCTGAGCTGTCTCCCTCAGAAGGATCACAGCCGCCCGTCCAGGCGCGCCCAGACGCCACTCGAAACACGGTGCTCTGGGAGGACAGGCTCCTCCCTGAAGCACAGCCAGGACTTCTTATTAACTTTTTATTCTAATTCCAGTAGCGTGACATGAGTTCACATGAGTAGCGTGAATATGAGTTTCAGGTGTACGATAGCATGACTCAGCTTCCGTCCGCACGTCATGCGCAACACAAAGGTCCTCCTTCGTCCTGACGCCGTCCCCCTCCCCCTTCCCCGGGGACCATCAGTGTGTTCTCCCTAGTTAAGAGTCTGTTTCTTGGTTTGTCTCTCTCTTTTTTCCCCTTACTCATTTGTTTTATTTCTTAAATTCCACATATGAGTGAGATCATATGGCATTTGTCTTTGTCTGATTGACTTCTTTCGCTCAGCACCATACACTCCTGCTCTGTCCATGTCATGGCAAATGGCCAAGTTTCATTCTCTTCTGTGGCTGAGTAATATTCCTTTGTATGTATTATACCACGTCTTCTTTATCCATTCATTTATGGATGGACACTGGGGCTGTTTCCGTATCTTGGCTAAGGTAAATAAGGCTGCAGTAAACATGGGGGTGTCAGTATCCTTTTGAATTAAAGTTTTTGTATTTTGGGTCAAATACCCAGTAATGCAAATGCTGGGTCACAGGATGGTTCTATTTTTGACTTTCTGAGGACCCTCCATGCTGTTTTCCAGAGCGGCTGCCGCAGCTTGTGCTCCCTCCCACAGTGCTCGCGGCTCCCTCTCCCCGCGTCCTCGCACACACCTGTTGTTTCCTGTGTTGTTGATTCTCACCTGTTGACAGGTTGAGGTGGGATCTGCTTGGGGTTTTGATGTGCATTTCCCTGATGCCGAGTGACAGTGAGCATCTTTTCATGAGTCCGTTAGCCATCTGGATGTCTTCCTTGCAGAAACGTCTGTTCATGTCTTCTGCCCATTTTTAATTGGGTTATTTGGTTTTGGCTGTCGAGTTGTATCAGTTCTTTATATATTTTGGATGCTAGTCCTTTATTGGATGTGTCCTTTGCAAATACCTTCTCTTATTTAATAGTTGGCCTTTTAGTTTTGTTAATTGCTTCCTTTCTGTACAGAAACTTTTTATTTTGATGAAGTCCCAATAGTTTATCTTTGCTTTTGTTTCCCTCGTCTCAGGAGACATGTCTCGATAGATGTTGCTACGTCTGGTGTCAGAGCAGTTACCGCCTGTGCTCTCTTCCAGGATTTTTATGGTTTCCCATGTCACACTTGGGTCCTTAATCCACTCTGAGCTTATTTCTGGGCACGGTGAAAGACAGCGACCCGGTTCCCTTCTTCTGCCTGTGGCTGTCCAGTTCTCCCAATGCCATTTGCTGAAGCAACTGTCCTTTTCCCATTGTACATTCTTTCCTGCTTCGTCAAAGATTAACCGACCTAATAATTGTGGGTTTATTTCTGGATTTTGTGTGCTGCTCCACTGATCTACGTATCAGTTTTTGCGCCAGGACCGCACTGTTTGGATGACCACAGCTTGTCATAGAGCTGGAAGTCTGGAACGGCGATGCCTCCGGTTTGCTTTTCCTTTTCAGGGTTGCCTTGGCTACTTGGGTCTTCTGTGGTTCCATACAGACTGCAGGGCCATTCGTTCTAGTTCTCTGGAAAATGCTGTTGGCATTTTGAGAGGGACTGCAGTGACTGTGTACGTTGCTCTAGTAACATAGACGTTTTCACCACATTTGTTCTTCTGATCCGTGAGCATGGAACACCTTTCCATGTCTTTGTGTTCTCTTCCATTTTCTCGTCAGTGTTTTACAGTTTTCAGAGTGCAGGCCTTTCACATCTCCCGTTAGGTTTATTCCTCCGTATTTTACTATTTTTGTTGCAATCGTAGATGGGGTTGCTCTCTTAATCTCTCTCTCTGCTGCTTCATTATTAGTGCGGAGAAACGCAGCAGATTTCTGGACATCAGTTTTGCATCCTGTGACTTTACTGAGTTCATTTATCAGGTCTGGAGTGTTTTGGTGGCGTCTCTGGGGTTTTCTATGTGTGACATCATGTCATCTGCAGACAGTGAGGGCTCTGCTTCTTCCTTACCAATTTGGATCCTGTTGTTTCTTCTGTTGTCTGATTGCGGAGGCTGGGACTTCCAGTCCTGAGTTGGGTAGAAGTGGTGAGAGTGGATATCCCTGTCTTGCTCCTGACCTTATGGGGACAGCTCTCAGTTTTTCTCCACTAAGTACAATGTTGGCTGCGGGTTTCTTATATAGGGCAGCGCAGGCTTTGGTGAATTCCATCCTATGAACCACGAGTACCAAGAAGTGCCCGTGGTCCCTCAGACTTACTGGCTAGTCTGACTTAATCTTCACGATATTTCTGCAAGTTCGGCACAACCACAGTCATTTTCCAACTGCATCAAGCAGGGATCTGAGTCTGGATACAGCTTACCCTGCATGCTACGATGTGACACGTGTGCTCTTAAATACAGTGTAACACAAAATCGTGTGATGAAAACCACAGACTTTATTGGAACAAAATGATTAGGGATAGAACGCTCCAAAACTTCACTGGTGACACATTTTAAAAAAAAGATGGAAAAGTAACAAAATATTAACACAGTTCTTCACACATTAGCTGGTTAAGAAATGCACGGATGCAGCATCGACCCTAGGACATATCCTTCCGGGCCTGGCGTGCAGGTGGAGCTGGGTGCGAGGGCTCCGTGTCCTCAAGAGCTGGTGAAGGGGACTACCTGAGGCAGAGGGCGGGCCATGACCCCGGGGGGCTGGGGACCTACAGCCCACAAGGTGAGCGAGGGAGCGGGTGGCTTTGGGCCGTGTGCACGCCAGTGCGTGTGTGCACGTATGTGTTCACATGAAGCTTTCTTCAGCCACATGTAGGGTTTTGGGACCCTCCAATGTTTCCGGCAGAGGAAATCAGGCATAAGCAAACACCAGTTTTGTATCATCCTCAATACATCAATTTCATCAGAAACAAGTCTCGATTTCAGAACCTGCACTCTAGGAAAACAGAGTGCATCCACTCGAAATCTCCCTGCCTGGAGGTGGTTGTACCCAAGCCGGGCACTTCTGGCCATGGACCTACCCGCACACACATCTGCTTGGATGCTGGCACACACCCCAGGGGGCGGGAGCTCATGCTACAGTAGACACAAGCATTTAGGACCAGGGGCGCTGGCAGACTGGGCAGGTCCACCCAGCAGGCAGGCCTGGAACTCCTACCTGTGACTTCACAGCTACAGAATTACCCTATGAGCCCACTGAGGTCTGAGAAGAACAGTTTTCTTCATAAAAAGCAGGATCCATTCTTTGTAGCCAACAGAAGATCAAAGCCCAGAGACATGGGTCCATGGAGACAAGACAACAAGTTGGTGCACGGAGCTATTTGCAGGGCTCTGAGCATTTTGCTGCGTGTGTATGTTCATGGTCACTGGGCTGCCCGCTTCTGCTTACACTCGGGGGAGGAGACGAGAAGCCTTCTCCCTACGGGCAAACTTGGGAATGATCCTGAGGACCTCCTGTGGCAAGGAGACCTTGCTCCTTCTCCAGGCCCCCAGGTGCAGTGCTGGGGGTCTGCACAGGCACTGGGGAGAGAGGAAGACAGACTTGGATTGACCCCCAGAGTCACCCGGGACACGCACAGTTAGGTGATGGGGAGCTATTATTCTGGAAACAACTAGGAATTAGTTGTTTCAATTAGGAATTAGGGATTCTGGATTAATTAGGAATTAGGAATGTGGGATTCTGAATCTGGACCAGAGACCAGAAGATAGACAAGACAGAATCTTAGGGGACCTGTATTTAATGGGCAGGGGACAAGGGCAGTCAGTAAAGGAAGAGAGAGTGCTGGAATGGCCGTGAGCCGCCTGCGATGGGGTGCAGTAGGTCAGACCTCTCTCCTTCCTCTGATACTGCATTTTGCGCCACCATCATCTCCACCAGCAAGTGAGTCTGAGTCCAGATGTCCTGAGTGCCAGTTCCAGCACTGGGCGCTCAGCACGGACCATGCTGGGCACGGCCCCTCCCCCAGGAGAGAAGACATGGCTTCTGGGAAAAGCAAGTACTCGGGCAAAAGGACAGATACGTTAGCTGTGTGATGCAGACACAAAAGCTTACGGGCATCTCTCGGAGAGAAAGGCACTTCCCTGGGGCAGTCCTGAGGACATCCTGGAGGAGGCAGGCATTGATTTCAAAAGGCAGCGATGGAAAGACACAACTTTAGTCAGAGGTGAGTCAGGGGGAAGAGATGGGTTTAGAGGATGAGGAACAGTGGCCTCAAGGAGGTTACTGACGGTCCCTTGACCAGGCTCGCAGGGACAGTGATGGAGTCCTGTCATATTAACACGATGGGGGCCCCGCACAGGAAATGACCTACATACCCCTGGGGAAATAGTTCCTGTATTGGGGCTGTGGGTGGCTTGGTGGCTGGACTGTGTGCCCCAAAATTCACATCCAAGTCCTACCCCCAGGGCCTAGGATGCCACGTGAGCAGAGGGTCATTGCAGATGGAATTCGTGGAGATGAGGGCTCTGGTGGGCCCTAGAGCAGCGGGACCGGTATCCTCAGGAAAGGGGAAACGCGGACACTGGCTGATGCCTGGACGGAAGGTGACGTGGACATGCACGGGGAAGACGGCCGTCTGTGTGCCGGGAGGGTGGCTGGATCCCACGGTCCCTCACGGCCTCAGAGGGAGCCAGCCAGGCCCGCAGGCTGCTTCTGTCCGGGGAAGCAGACCCCACACCACCCTTCAGGCAGCCCTTCCTCCCCAAGCTCACAGACAGGGAAGAAAGACAGTCAGCCAAGGTCAATGGTCAGGGAGAGGCTCTTGGGGCTCCTGAAGGCCCGGGGGGAGGGGAGGCAGCCACAGCGTCAGTGGTGTGGGGGCCCAGGGGTGCCTGGGGAAGGGCCAGTTAGTGCGGGGCAGACCTGGACTGTCCCTGCGCATGATGCCCCGGTGTTGGCTGAAGGAGGAGCTTCACGCTCCCACACGGAGGCCCTCGGGGGGATCCTGCTACGTGAGGTCAGTCAGCCAGAGAAAGAAAAGCGCCACACGATTCCACCCAGATGTGGGACCTAAAAGCCATAATCGAGCCAAGGCAGAATCATAAATGCTGGGGGCAGTGTGGTGGCCACTGGAGGGGAGGGGCGGGGGAGGGACGAAACCGGCCAAGGGGATTCAGAGTACAAACCAGTCACCGGAACTACGTCACGGAGATGGGAACACAGCGCGGGGACACAGGGGTTTTGTCGTCGGGAACGGGGACAGGCTGACGCATGAGAGGGCAAGTCTGCCAGCCGGGTGCAGGCAGGACAGGGGGCCAGTGGCCCAGTGCCCATGGGGCAGGGGCCCTGCGGGTGCGTATGCTGGGTTGGCAGGGAGCCGGGCCGCCCCGCGCAGTCCTGCAGGGAAGCCCGGACGCCATGGGGACCATGTCCTCCCTCTCACAGGGGCAAGGCACGAGCAGCGCAGGGCGGGGAACGAGGAGGACGGAAAGCTCTCGGACAGATGCTGTTTGCAGATGCTAAGGGACTTCAGGAGCACACGCCTCCTTTCCCTGCTGGCAGACGGGACGCGGGTGAACCCGTTTTCCGTGGGTGCTCCTGGGCCTCCGTCCTATGCCGTTCCTCCTGCAGAGTTTCTGACCTGGAGCCGGTTTGCTCATGTGTCTGACCTCCCCGACCCTTCTCCCCCAGCACCCAGGCCCTCCACCTGCTCTGGCTGCCCAAGGCCAGGCGCTGGGATGGGGCACTGGGGTGGCACAACCCTTCACTGTCTCCTCGGCCGGCCGCTCTCTGCCGGGGGAACAGCAGCCCCACTGTCAGGTCTGAGAGGCCGGCAGGGGGTGAGGGGCCACTGACAGGGGGGTGAGCACATCAGCTAGCGCCGGGGGGTGGCCTCTGACGGGGCCTCCAGGGTGCGTGCGGACCCTTCCGGCTGGAGACGTGGAACTGAGGCAGGAAGCTCCGGGAGACTGGCCCCTGCCCCGGAGGCTTGCCCCTGGAAGGCCGGAGCAGACTGCAGAGTCGGGCTGTGGACCCCTCAGCACCTGGGGCTCCTGGCCGCCCCTGCCTCCCCACGCCCTGCTCCCCAGCGGGTGAAGGGGGACTGGCAGGGCGTAGGAGCCCATGGGGCTGTCCCCTCCTCACCACCGGACTTTGCTGAGTTTTGAAGAACTGATGGACTTGGGATCTCTGCATTTTGGAAGCCTTTAACTAAAGAGTCCCTGAACCGACAGACTGCATCGAGGAGGGGTCATTCCTGGGTGTTCTCCAGCGGCTCTGGCGCAGCCCCGACGGCTCTGGAAGGAAGGGGGAGGCTGTGGGGCCACCGCAGAGACGCGGTCAGCCAGGCGGGAGCTCGCCACGTGCACGTCCCACGGCTGGTGGTTTCGGGGCTGCGCACCTCCCTTTAACGG
Organism: Lontra canadensis; assembly: GCF_010015895.1. Taxonomy (NCBI): domain Eukaryota; kingdom Metazoa; phylum Chordata; class Mammalia; order Carnivora; family Mustelidae; genus Lontra; species Lontra canadensis. Next base: position 1,482,576 of record NW_022631067.1, read on the forward strand.
TTCCTGCAGCCAGTGAGACACATCCCTGTACCGCTTCACTCGGTGAACTTAAAATGCAGGCGAGCATCTGGTTCTTGAAGGGGCGTCTGACCTTATGACGGCGACCTCACACGGGCCGAGGGCGAGATTTCTCGACCACGAGCACGTTTCCACAGGCCTTTTCATGTTCTCCCCCAGGCGGCGTCATGCATAGCTTCTAACTCCGAAGACAAAGCCTGAGTCAGACCACATCGGAAACGCCCCGAGTGCCCTCATCGAGGTCCCATTGCCGCACAGCTGCTGGCCTGGCAGGAATAAGACGGCTCCTCTTCCCAGACTCGGGGAACCCCGTGTGGCAGGAGGGTGGGGAGAAGGGACAAGTGCGGCGTCCTCCGGTCTCTGGGGCCGGTTTGAAGCCACGTGGCCCTCATGTCTCTGCCCCACACGCTGGGTTTCTAAAAGAGTATGTGCCCGTCTCAACCCCCGCTCAGTTGTCCCCTTCCGGGCTGCAGCAGTTCTCACGTTTATCGTCTTCCTGTGCCTACCGACCCGGAGGTGCCCCCTCGACCTTAGCGCACTGATTCGTCCCTCTGTATCGAAGGACGAGGCAGGAGGATGTGTCTGGGACATCCCAGACGTAGTCTGTCCACCTGGACCCATGCGACATCGAAAGCCACAGGACGGCCAGTCTTTGGGGTGATTCTGCCACTCGGCCTCACAGCTGACCCCAGATTTCACCTCCAAAGAACGCATCTCTGTCGTCGCAGTCACTGTGCTCCCGGCTGGGGCTGTGTCTGCTTCTGCCTCTCCGAGTTCTCCAGCTCTGCCACGTTGAAAGTGCCGCAGAGAGTGCTTATGACCACCCCGATGCCCCCGGGGATCCTCACTGCCGCCCGCCGCTCACTGCACGCGCTGGCGAGGGGGGTGTCTGTAACGTCCCCTCAATGCAGGGCTTGCTTCCCACGTGTCACCAATGGGGCTGCTTCCCCACCTCGCCATTGAGTCATCACCCAGGGGTTTGTATAGGTGATGAAGCTAAGAAGTGCTTTGGGACCTGGATGGGACGCTCAGCCACGGACGTGACCACTCTGCGAGCCGACAGGTGCTGGGGGCTTGCCTGGGGAACGGGGCGTCAAGGACCCGTGAACCCAGATGCAGCAAGCATTCAACCCAGAGGTCCTCCATGGAGGGCGGCCAGCTCCCCTCTCAGCGCCACCCGAGTCCAGGTGTGCTGATGACCTCACACGTGTTGTGGCTTCAGTGACTCTGGGGTCCCAGATGGAGACATACGTGTCACTCTGTCATGCTGTGTCGGCGTGAAGGAGGGACGCTGACAGTCTGAGCTTCCCTGGGCTTTGAGATTCGCATTGAGAACACCTACAGCAGGTGCATAAAATGCCAGCCTCCTCCATTCCTTGAACGTACCACAGCCAGAAACCTGAGTCAAGCTCCTTGTGGCTTGCTTTGACGACGCTCCGTGACCGTCTGTGCACCAGTCTCTTCGTGTGACCAGCGGTTTTGTCCTAGCCGGCTTCCCAGCCCCGGGACTCTTTCTGGGACCAAGAGGTGGCTCAAGGAAGGAAGCTCAAGGAAGCCCGGGGTGCAGGCCGGCACGTGGAGGTGCCTCCCCGGGGAGCCGGTCCGCACTGAGCCATGGAGGACAGCGGGTGGGAGAAGCCGCTTTCCAGTTAGGTCACGGCTCAGGGAGCGGGGCTGACAGGACACTCAGCACTGCCATCCACCGTGGGGAGAAACTACAGGGATTCTTTTTTCCCAGTTCAGTGCCCGGAGCATCTCCTTCTCCCAAGAGAGAAAGAGAAGGCCTCGCATCCGACCAGCGGTGTGCCTCGTTCTCGGCTGGGCCGGAACTGGCTGGGCGTGGACACCGGAGCGTCCCACCAGCCTTGGCCGCACGCGCCGGCTGCCCAGCGTCTCGCCCTCACCGTCTCGTCGGTCCTGCTCAGCCCCCTGGGACCTGGCTTCAGCCCCATTTTACGGAGGCTGCAGAGGAGGACCAGGGAGCTTCAGCAACCTGCCTGAGGTCATGGGGCCGGGAACCCGCAGAGCTGGAGCGGCGGCCCCGGCGGGAGGGCGGTGGCGAGCGTGTCCTGCGGCCCCGATGGTTCTGGTCCGCTAGAAACATGCTCTGCTCTTGGATCGCGTTACAAATCCCACAGGTGTGGCGCTCATGTGCACAGCCTGCGGATGGGGCTTAGTTAATGCACGGGTTGGCTAAGCCCCCAAATGACCCCATTTTATCTCCAACCGGATCGCTTTCTGTCCTGTATAAATAGGGACATAGTTAGAGGTGGGGAGCCTGGCTTCGTCACAGCATGAGCCCAAGTGGGAGTGTGAGAACCCATGACTTCAGACAGCAGACTCCGCGGAGCCCACTTAGACCTGACGGCCTCCCCCTTTCCGATCCAAGAGGAAGAAGGCAGGTACCCTCTTCACTGAAGTCTGCAAGTTGAAGAAAAATGACTGAAATTCAACAAGGTAAGAACAAGTCAAAGCCCATCGTGGTCTTCAGTATTTTTCCTCCCACTTGTTTTCAGGACAGGATCCCCGGAAGCCAGCCGAGGTCCTGGAGGGTGATTATAAAACTCAAGTACTCTGGGTTCTGCCAGATCTGAACAGACGGGCAGTCCGGCTCCAGCCTCTTGCACCGAGACCGCATCACCTCCAGCCTTCCCGCCTTGGGAACGAACAATTCCGGAAGCGCACGGCTGTCATGAATGCCAGGAAAGGTAACCCCGGAGGGTTAATGCTTCCTGTTGTCATGGTTAGCTTTCTCGGGGGATATCATCAAGTAGCCGACAGGACATCCCGGTGAGCCACGACGCCGCGTGGGGATGCTTCTCCCTGCTCGTGCTCACCGAAGACCGGACGGGTGAGACCGTGGACAGTGGGGCCCTTACACAGAAGATACAAGGCTCTGGCGAGTGAACTTGTAACATTCCCTGGGGCTTTCGGATTAAATGTGGACTTTAATAATTGCTCTAATTACTTCCGTTACGATTCTACATTTGAACCCACGTCAAACAAGCATCGCAGCGACTGCACTTCCCTTTGTCCCCTACTTCTGGGACGACTCAAGCGTTACTTCCCCGTGGACGGTTTGACTCAGCGGTGAACAGGTGCTTCGCACGTAAGAGAACAACTTCCTTCCGCACAGATCTTCAGCGCGCGGGCTGCCCTGAAGGCCGGCGTGACACTGTCCGCCGTGGACTTGATAATGTGGCCCATCGAGCTGCGGGGGCAGGGGGTCTCCCACGGCGCCGCGCCCCCTTCGTCCCCACCCACCAGGCTGTTCAAGCTGATCCACCCTTTGCGGTCTGGCACACTCGCCGATCTCTCTTCTGGAAAAGGGCTTATTACAATCATTCTATTTCACCAAGGCCAGCAGTGAGAGAGGCCTGTGTGTATGAGTCGGAATAGGAAGGCTCCCAGCGACGGCCCAGCCCCGCTCCCTGAGCTGCAACCTTGCTGGAAACCTGCTTCCCAGGAGCTCGGAATGGGACCTTGTCTATAAGTTTTTGTCCAGACGTCATTTATTTATTTGAGCGTGCGAGAGAGCACACGTGTACGTGTAGCGGGGGCGGGTGGCAGAGGGACAGGGAAAAGCAGGCTCCCCGCTGGGCAGGAAGCTCACACGGGACTCGATCCCAGGACCCTGTGATCATGACCTGAGCTGAAGGCAGACGCTTAACTGATTGAGCCACCCCGGCACCCCAGAATGTGACCTTATTTGGACAGAGGGCTTTTGCAGATGCGATTAGCTAAGATGAGGTCAGGCTGGGGTCGAGGGAGCCCCCACCCCAGTATGACTGGTGTCCTTTAAGAAGAGACTCAGAGACAGACATAGGAGCAGGACGACCACAGGACAACAGAGGCAGAGAAGGAGTGATGCTCCCATGAACTGAGAACCACCAAGGCTGCCCATGGCCACCAGAGGCTGGGGGGCTGGAGCACAGCCTCCCCCACGGCCTCAGAGGGAGGCCAACAGCTCATCTCGGCCTCTTGGCCTCCACCTTGCGAGACCGTCGCAGTCTGCCTGTGGCACTCTGTCACCGTCGTGCTGTGAGCACAACAGAGGAGCGCGGCTGGGTCAGGCTCGAGGCAAAGTGGTCCCATGAGGTGACGTGTTGGGTGCACACAAGGCAAATGACTAGTTTGAAGGCACGTTTGCTTGTCATGAGTTCTCCTGCGTGAGCGTGGGGTCGCCTGCTGGGGCTGGGCCGTGGGCTGAGCGGGCCCTGAGCGGGGCGGTGGTGTCCCACCCCATGTGCGTGCGTGTGTTCCGCGTTCATATGTGTCGTATCAACCTGCAGGGGCACGTGTACTGCTCAGCGCTACTACGAAACCCTCACGTTCCTACTGGAATGAAACTGTGGCTATGCCCTGCCTTTCCAGGGACCGAAACACACAGAGAAATGGAACATAACGGGCTGCCCCGGTGCCAGAGGCAGAAGCTCACCACGTGGTGGAAAAATCCCAAGAGGAGACCTTCCGTCTTCTCTCTCTCTGGCCGCGGTCTGCGAGGCCCCAGAGCATCGGAACCCAGGGCAGGATGGGCCGTGCGGGGCTCCGATTCAACCCTGGGTCCGCAAGGAAGGAGTGGAGCCCGAGGGGCTGACCCAGCAGCCAGGCCCTCCCTTGGCTGCCCTGCGGTGTGGGCACCTGCTTACCCGGGGCAGCCTCACTTCCGAGACCGGAAGGAAAGCAGACAGAGACCACGGCTCCGGGTGATGTGAAAGGAGAGTTTTCTAGACGAATAGAGAGCGGGTCCCTCCCCCTCCCTCATTCTACTCTGGTCTGTTCTCCTACCCGCTCCCGCTCCCAGGCCAGGCCCCACTGAATTCACCTCTGCTTCTGTTGGACGTTTAGTCACACAAGCCTGCTTGTTCTCTCTGACGGCCTGGCACCTCCCCAGACCTGGCACGGCCACCCCCTCTCCTCCCGACTCCCCCAGCACGCAGCTCCCCTGGGCCGACACACAAGCCTTAGAGTGGGGAATCCTAAAACAGCCGGGTCTGGCCTGAGCCTGGAACGTAAAGCAGACACACACTTTGCTGTCGGGCCAAGGCTGCCGCGTGGCCTCAGAGCCCTTTTTCTCGCACAAAAAACTTCGACCCACCGCGCACCTTCCAGGTTTCTTTAAACGGAAGCCGTTGAAACCACGACGTTCAGCGTTCTGAACGCAGGCTCTAGCTTTGCGTGATTTCCCTGGTCGCTGACTCTGGTCTCACCCCTGGGTGATTCCATATTTTTAAAAACTGGTTTGCTCTTACATAGTCTTTTCAAAATAGTCTGTTTTGTTTTCAGAGAAAAACCAAGTCTTTATTATTTGTTTGCACTCGTGTTTCAGCAGCTTGCACACATCTAGTCCATCTCAGACCTGCAGCAGAGATGGCGAATAGCGCGGACGTGGCCTCGGAGAGGGGCCCGCGTGTCCGTGCGCTTCACGGGGAGGGCAGGGTGGGCGACGCTGGTTGAGGGAGGCGGCTCAGGCTCTGAGTAGGAGACGACTAAGTCAGCCCCTGACGTGAGACCCGGAGACTCATCAGTCCCACTGTGACCTGTCGCTGAGACCGCGGAGAGCAGGACTTGCGTGTCCTCACACACACACAGGAGGGGACCGCGTGAGGTCCGGAGGCGGCGGTCACTCCCCGACAGGTCACCTTTCAGACTGTACGGTGTATCAAGTCACCGTGCTGTTCCCCTTAAGTCTCTAGTGATTTGTCAAGCCCACCTCGATCAGTCTACAACAGAAGACGGCAGGGGACAGGGGTGCTCTTGGCGCCCTTCTCTCTGCCATCGAAGAAATACGAAGTCACTGGTGCACTTTGGAGGTCTCCTTGTTCCTTGTCCATTCAGTCTCTCCCTGAATTGTCAGTCCTTGAACTGAGTCGGCCGACTTTAATTCTGGATATAAATTTTCCCACCAACCAACCTTGCCTAGGCTACGTGCAATCTTTGGCAAGGGTGGCGATGGGGACGGGGAGATCATTTTGGGGGAAAGAACGAATGTCTTCACCAGAGTTTCTTATGCTTTGTTTGGTAGGAAATGGTCAAACTGAAATTGCTGGGGTGAGTGCAAAGCCCACGAAGGGAGAACTTAAAACTCGCCGTCCCAGTAGATCCACAGGCCGGAGTAGGAAGTTGGCCCCGAACCCGCAACTCACGCTCACCCGTCCACTGTGCTTCTCTTCCGTTTGTTGTGGTAAAATACACTCAACAGGAAGCTCTGCCATTTTAGACGTTTCTACATGTACAATTCAGCGGCATTAATTACATTCCCAGTGTTGCACGCGCACCACTGGTATTTCCAGAACTTTCCATCCCCCAAATAGAAACTCAGTGGGCATCATGCAAGGACTTCCCCTTTCTCACCCCTTGCCCCCAGAGCCCCATCTCTTTCAGCTTTTGTTCGATGAGATCCCCAGGCTCTCCTGCTCACGTGTTCTGGTCTGGCCACAGTTACTCAACGAGGCAATGACAGCCCCTGTTTCTATGGAACTTAACACCGAAGCGCCTCCATCGTACGCGTGCGTCTTAGACAATAAATGAGTTCATGAAAATTGTCTTCTTGGGCTTACTTGAATCCAATAATGTTATAAATTATCTGGTGAAAATGCAGTGGGCGGGTGGTGAGAGGGGGACAGGAGGTACCTCAGTACGAACCCATAGCACGGAGACGACAATGTCGATTTTACACTTTGGATCCCCCCAGGGCAAAATCCACACAGATCACTCCAAAACTTTTATACCTGGGAAAAGTTGTCATCATTTTCCTCGGGCATAAAAGTGCTTGCTTTCTGAGCCAGTAAGAGCATCGGACAAGTTCCAGCTCAGCGGAGCACGGTCCCATCTGGAAGCCTGTCTGTTTCAGCAGATCTCCTCGCACCGTCACAAACCCGTCTGCGGAAGCTCCAGCCCACTCAGAGCTGATGGATTCCGGGTCGGGGAAAATTCCTGCCGATATTAGAAATTTGAATTATCAAATAAATACCAATGGAGAAAAAAAATCAATGTTTCTGGAATCGTGCTAAGCCGTTAGCACACAAGAACAGCAGTGACGCGCGCTTAAGAGCTGGGGCACTCGGGGCTCTTACAGCCCTCATCGCATGCCCTTCTCCTTAAGCCACACTTAATAAATGCAAACATCTGTAAAAGCAAATAAATACATCTAAGAGTATAATTTCTTTTAGTCCGCGCACTGATTTCTCAAAACACGTCTCATAAAAAATAAAATCCCATTTGGAGATGTACGCATTCCACCCGACTTCGAGAAGGAAAAGGGATATCCGTGTCCTTTATCACGAGGGGATCCCAGGCTGGCCACAATCTTGAGGCGCATGCAGTGTGACAGTGGCGGCTTCTCGGAGGTGCTCGGAAGCAGCTCGGATCCTGGGAGCAAAGAGTGTGCTTGCAGAGTACGATCTGGCTGATGCAGTGTTCTTTGCTAAAGGCTGTGAGGTCTTAGCCTAATAAGCATAATCTCATTACACTGCAAATAAAAGTTTCCTATTTATCTCCAGATTTCAAATGAATCTAATAAGGCTTATGATACAGCCACCCAATACCCTAATCATATTTCTGCCTATCTAAAAGCAATCAGTAATGGTGTTACAGCAGAACGTGCTGACAATGCCTCTGACACAGAAAGGAGAATGAGAGCCCAGCTGTACTAATTAAATTAAATGCTAGGCTGATGGAATACATTTGCGGCAGCCGGGAGAGTATGGGTGCAGAATTAATAAGCATTACGGCTCAGAGCGAGAGATGATATCATAATGGCCGCCCGGTTTTGATGTTGAGGGCCTCATTCAGATTCAATGTACCATAATGTACGGGCCTGACAGCTGCTTACAGAGGTGCCGAGCCTTGAACAAATTACCCGGGAACTTTCTCCTTTCCATGCTCCTCGCCGAGGGACGCGACTACTTGCCGGGCCCCCGCCGCCTAAAACCCGCCCAGGCCACGCTCCCGGGAGGCGATCTGCTTGTCCCTGCCGGCCACTTGGCCAGCCCCGGCTCTGCTGTCCCCCGGCTGGGACGTTTTGGTGTCCTCCTCGGTCGCTTTCGGATTAAAACCGCGGATAGCATGGCGTCGGCACAGGCGGGAAGAGATTGCGCTGGCATCAGCTTGTCCTCAGGGGCTGTCCCCGCGTCTCCCCGGGAAAGCCAGGGCCTGGGGTAACACTGGCACAGGGGCCCGGCCATGTGGCCCCCGGGAGCGCGGCAAGGATGGCGGGCCAGGGGGCCTCCCGGTGCCAGCGCCACACAATCTCATGCTCATGAATGAGCCGCGCTATCTCCCGGCTGCGGTGGCGGAGCCCTGGTGCCAGCCGGCCGGCCGCGACTCATTATCATGAGAATTTTGACAGGATATTAAATTTACTAATCCTGAACTTTCCGGACTGACCCTAACGGGGAACAGACAATGCTGGTGTCTGCCGGGAAAACATTCTCTCCGCGTTCTCCTTCTTCTGCCTTCTCTCCTCCCATGAGCCCACGTGCGCCCGCCGCCCCCCGGACCCCCGCCTCCAGTGCCCCCAGCCCGGGCTGCAGGCCGCCCTCCCCCCTGGACGCGCGCTCCCTGCGGCAGGAAATCCTAAGAGGACGCCGCGCCCCCGCCCTCTGTGGGTAGGTGTTTGCGAACCCAAACTCTGGGCGCGTCCTTCTGCATGCACCAGGCAGAGCCGAGGGTGACTCGTGGGTCTGCAGGGTGAACGTGACGGCGTGGCTGTGGTTTTGGACACTTGGACCTGAGGTGCGTGACGGACACACGGAGACACACCAGCACGCCGGCAGCGGCCTGGCTCCAACCCGCACGCGTGCGTGTACTCAGGCAAAGACACGCCTGTGCATACACAGCCCCCGCCCTGGCATGGGGTCGCACGGCCGTGCTCCCCTGGGACGCACCCCAGGAAGATGCAGCCCCACGCCGATTCCACGCGCCGTAATCCCAGAGAGGCCCGCACACACTCGTGTGTGCTCAGAGCTCCCTGCCTCTCCGCCCGTTCTCTGTCACTGCCCCGCAAGTCAGACACCGCACATATGTTGTGATAGCAACTGGTACTCCTTGTTTATTCCATCTATAAATAACCCGCAGCAGACCCTATGAATATTTTTAGAAAGTTTCGGGCATCACAGCGGAATCCGGCATCTTGCCCATTCATAAGCTTTCCGTGCTGCAGAAAAACAAAACGCGGCACAGATTTCCACTGACACTCTGCCAGTGTGATATCTAAATAATTCAGCATTAAAATCTGGTCAGCTCTCCTACCTCCCCGAAAAACTCCTGCAAATACAGTGCCAATTAAGTTGCTGAAAACAGCAGATTTCCACTGATACTCTACAGATAAAGCTGACCATTAAATCCCCATTTAACGTCCAGGCAGCGGGAGCCGCTGACAGCCTGCAAAGCTTGTAATCTCATTTAACCCCTCCTGTCACGAGCAGGCCTACCCCGTTAGCATAATGCCACCAAATTAGACCTGGCATGGCAACAAGAGAAAGAAAAACCTCTTTAGCTTAAAAGTCAGGCCACAGTGGGCAACCCTGACCTTCAGCATGGCCCGCTCACCCACTCCGTTCTCCAGGGACCCTGGAGACATTTACCCTGAGAAAGGAAGAGAGAAGGACAGAGGTGGTGGGGGGCCCGGCCGCAAGGCACTTGGATTTCCCTGGGGGCAAATTACAGAGAATTTTCCTAGACAATGGAAGGAAATTTCACCTGGGCTTTTTCAAGTCTTTCTTTGGTAATAAAAGATGAACCCCGATGGCTCTGTTCAAACTCTTTTGGCTCAATATTTCTCTTTGCCTGCAGTGGCCTCTGACTTCGAAGCCAGGGGACGCCTCTGTTGGAACACAGAGTTCCCCACTCCATGCCTGAGACAGTGTGCATTTTAAATGAGGTCATCCTGGCTGGGGGCGGACGCCTTCAAAGCCCGCGTTGGAACTGGCATTTACTGGAGTCTGTTTTCATAAGGAAATCGGCGCCTCTGACAGCTAGTGCTCTCGGCTCTCTTTCCCTGAGTCCGACTGATTTTGTTGAGTGGGTGGTGGCTGACCATGGGGTCCCGGCGGAGATGCTGGGGGAGGGCTCTTCAGGTCGAACCCGGGCTACCCTTAGAGAAAGAGCCACCCCACGTTTCACGCCTCCCTGTGCATCCCAAGACCACGACGACACCAGGGCACACTGTTTCAAAGGAAAAATAACCCCTTCTCCATTTAAACAAGCTTCCTTCCCACGTATTAAGTGAGGTGTTTGTTTATTTTTCCCCTGAAAAAGTAAAACACGGTTTCGGGCCAAAAGTCAGAGGGACGTCTCCCAAAGCTTGCATCCATGTCTCTAGTGCGTCTTCGGACCGGAAGACCCCAGACACAGCGGCACCCTCAGAAATCCTGCCGCAGGTCTTCCCTTGCCGGCCTTCCAAACATTCGTGACGGCGCAGACCACAGGCTTCTAGAAGTCCTGGCAGCGCGTAAGAGACACAGAGAGAGACAGAGAGACAGAGCCAGAGCCAGAGCGCGGGGACAGAGATGGGGGGAGAGCCTCCCCGTCTGTGCCCGAGGGGCCCACTGTCAGTAGGAAGCAGCTCGGCAAATGTATGAATAAATTCTGCTCTGCAAAAAGGACAGAGAAGCCAAGATGCTTGCAAGCGGGAAACTTCTGGGCCTCCCGGGCCGTCAGCACGCCGCCCTGCGGTGCCCCCGGCCGGGCCCTGGCCCCGAGCGGCTGCGGCCCCCCCAGCGCCTCCCGGGACTCACCTGCTCCCGTTCCCAGGGCCCACGCAGCAGGAAGGGACTTTCGGCGCGTCTGGGAACCGCAGCCCTCTCCGCCGCGGACCAGTACCTGCCGAGGGCTGCCTCCGATTCCGGATCCCACCCCGTTATACATAGATATGTCTCTTTTCTCGCTCCTTGACCAAAGTTCGCTGAGATCGTCGCCCGCAGAAGCTGCCTCAGGGTTCCGACTTCCCGGGGCTGTGGCGCTGAAGCCCTGCCTGGCCAAGCCTCCGGCGGTTTATTTAATTCGTCAGGATAATGGGAGCGGCCGAATGAGAGACGGAGAATGCAGTGTGGTATAAAAGAAACAAAGGCTGAAAGTACCACTATTTTGATTCCCTTTTTAAAATTACTTCCAAAGTGTGGTATCTATTGTGGAAAATAGTGCTGAACAAAGCACAGTGTCTTGGCAATATTCACGGAGCTTACTCACCCACAGCCGGCTCTGCCCGTACCCTCGGAGGTAGAACACACTTATAAATCATGTATTGCAGGGACTCGAGCTTCCATTGTGTCCCCAGTGTAAACAAAAAGGCAGACAGGAGCTGAATGGCACATGGGCAGCGAGGCCGCGCCGGAGGCAGCCATTCCGCCGGCGCTGGGGAGGGAGCGCGGAGTCAGCTGAACCCCACCGAGGGCTGCCCCACTTTCTCCTCTTCGCCCACCGCCCCCGACTGGGACCTGGAGCGGTTTCCAGAAGCTTCGCTTGGGAAGCACAGGCTGGGGACGCACCCTGCCGCCTACACTCCCAGGAGGAAGGGCCACCCCAGCTCTTCCGACGATTTCCAGAAACTTCCACATGGAGGGCCCATGCGGCAGCCCACTCGCCCAAGTCTCAGCGCGCTGCGCACGGGCCTCCCGGCACCAGGGCAGGCCGGACTGGTCCCTGCGGCACGCGGCGTGAGTACACGTCCATCCGTCGGTGGACACGGGGCACTGGGGCCCTCGTTCATGTTCCGCTGCCACACGCTTCTTCCGGAGGACGTTGCCACGCACTGCACATGTGAGAAAGGGGCCCTCACATCTGCCTTCCCTGCCAGTCTGGGGGGGAAGCACTCTTTGACTATAGGTTTTCTCCTGGTCAAACCTCTCTAGACGCTCACGCCGACAGGGAAAACGAGCGCTTTCGGGGCGGTCCTCGCCTCTGGATGGGGAAGCGGGTAGGATGGGGTTTTTCCCCGAGGGGGCCATGCCTGCCTTCTGGAGACCTGCCTCAGATGGCGTCTCGGCCCTTGCTAGAAATTTGTACTGTACACCCTCACCCCGCACCAGCCGTCCCCGTCCCCGGGTGAACCACACCTAGACCCTGAGCCATGGGCCTGCTCATGAGCAAGCTGTATTTGGAAACGTGTGTTTGCAAAGTCACTTGCTTCTGCACGGAAGGACTGCGTGGTTGCGGAAAGAGAGGCCTGGCCTCCACATCTGCATGTCTGAGCCACGGCGGCCACGAACCCAGGAGCCGTGAGGGGACCCAAGGACATGTGGCAGGGCTCCTGTGTCCCTCAGGCTCGTTCGGGCCTCAGGTGCAGAACACATTTCACAAACGAACACACCAAGTCTCCCAGAGGCCAGGGGGCCCGGCCCCGACCCTGCACGGTGGGCAGTCTTCTTTCGGTCTACTTGGCCCCACAGTTTACTCTCTCATCCCAATTCCGCAAATTAATGCGCCTTACCTTAGGCTGAAAAAAAAAAAAACCCAAAAAACCTAGCTCGTATCTCTAGCTGTTTTTCGTATTTTTCCCCCATATATAATTCTTCTTAAAAATTTATCTTATAACTGAAAGTTGTACCTTTCTGCCATTTCACTTGGCCCCACTTCCAGGAATGCATTCTGTTTCCCTGAGGGCTGCGTTTTTGGATTCCACCAATAAGAGATGAGACAGTGTTTGTGTTTCTCGGATTTAGCTCATTCAGCACGACGTCCTCGGGCTCCGTCCACGTTGTGGCGAACGGCAGACTTCCTCCTGAGCAGTATTTGCGTGTGTGCGCAGGTCTTTATCCAAGCTTCTGCAGGCGCACGTACCTCTTTCCACGCCTTGGTCATCGCGATGATGTTGCTCTCGTCCTGGGATTCCTGGGTCCTGTGTCTGGTGTGCTGTGTCCTGTGTTCTGTGTCCTGTGGTGTTGCTACGTTTGTCCTTCCAAGGACCCTCCGTGCTGGCGTCCAGAGCGGCCGCCCCAGACCACCTTCCCACCAACAGCGCACGAGGGGTCCCCTTTCTCCGCATCCTTGCCGAGACCTGTTGTCTCTCATCTTTGGATACTAGTGTGTCTCTCAGTGTTTTAAGGCTGGGCATGTCCCCTGCCTGCCCAGTGTTCCCAGCTCCTCGCAAGCATGGCTGTGGGTTGTCCTTAGCTCGGGGTGAATGCCCATGTCACAGTCGTGTTCTGGAAGCTCTTCTCACTGCAGCGCAGGAAGCGCACTTGCTGGTGCGAGAAAGGTGGACGACGAAATACCATCCAAGTGGGGTTCCAGATTCCGGTCTGGCTGTGACGGGGCCAGTGTCCAGCCTCTGAGCCCCAGCTCCCTGTCTCAGAAACGGGCACCACGGGACACTTGCCGTTTGCAGTAATGGGAACAAAGTGTTAGAAGGGAAGCGTTCAGGATGGCTGAGTCAGAGCCTGAAGACGGGTCCCACGAGGGGCACATATCTTCTTAGCTGTGTGAGCATCGAGCCCACATGGGTCTTGCAGACAGAGGCAGAGCCTACATCCGTGAGCCCCACGAGCTTCCAGAGCCCTCGTCCTCCTTCCCCTGTGGCCCCGCGTCTGTTGGGCCTCTTCGTTGTGGCCACCGTTGTCGGCACTGGAGGCACGAGGAGAACGGGGACTCATCAGGGACATCACGCTGGGGCACGCACGCCACTGCTCGACTCAAGCCTGCACACGGAGCTCCTGCGGGCACGTGCAATGGTGTGTGTGTGACGGCGGGAGTTCGCCAACCAGCCCGCCTGCTGCCTTCCTCTCACGGTGGAGGAAACGGGGCCCCGTAAGCCTGGGTCGTGGAGGCTCACGGAACAGCTCTTGCTGGGAGTCATGGGATCCTGCTGGCCTAACTGTCCCGTTTTACAGAGGGAGAAACCGAGATCCAGGAACTTTCTTTACTCGAGACTGGTTAGGAGACCAACAGGTATTACGTCTCAGATCTCTGAAGGTCCCCAATACTTTGAAATCTCTAGACACAGGGTCCCCAAGAAGCAGTGGTAAGAGCTACGAATGCAGTCACTTCCGATGTGCAGACATGCCAAGAGACACTGCTGTTGTCTAGAGTTTGAAGTTTTGTCCGCAAGGTTCTTGGACCGTGAATGGCCAAACAACAGCTCATCGGGGGAGCAGGGACCGAGACTCTGCGGCATGGGGGGTGGGGGGCGCCTTCCTCTGTGCAACGTCCTTTCTGTTTGAGAGCGATGTCCTGTGCCCCACGAGCGAAGTGGCCGGGATCCTGGCCGCGTCTGAGCCCCTCCCCCGGCCCCAGGCTCCATCCTCGGGGCTGCCGGGACCGGCTAGCGGTGGCAGGAGGCCTGGCTGCGGCCCCCGGGTTCCTCCGTCAGCGGCGCAGAGACTCCTTTTCCAAGCGTCGGGATGCCACAGACGGCCACCGTCTGCAAGAGGCGGTTTCAAGGGTTTTGGCTTCTGGGGTCAGTCTGAGATTCCAAGGCCGGGGCGCTGGCTGGAGGCCAGGAAGTGAGTCTAGATCTCACCTCAGGTTCTGGGGACACTGGTAGGTCCTCCGGCTCCAAATCTGTCTTGACAACTCATGTGTATCAGCAATACCCGTCCCCCCACTCGCACGTTTCTAGAGACACGTGTGCCTGTGACATGTGTCGGGAGCAGCCGCCTCGGGAAAGGGAAGTCAGCGTTACGTGTGCATCTCCAGCTCCTAGGGAGAAAGATGCTACAAATTCTAGGCAGTGGAGGTCTGCAGGGGCAGCCGGCAAGGGTCGGTGAGCCGTCGCGACACCAGGCCCCGCCTCCCACTTAATCCACATCAGCCGAGATCTCCCCGACTCTCCTGTCAGACTCCTGCAGGCCGTGGTCCCGCGAGGCAGGGAGTGTTAGTGCCCCCCCACTGCACGCCAGACCATCACGTCCGACCCTCGGGAATCTGCGGTTTTGCACGGAGGCACGGGTGGGAGGGTTTAGCCACCATCACTCTGACTCTGAAAGCCTCGCCGAGAGTTGAAGTAGCACGATTGCTTCATGAGGCGTCTCCTGAATTCCATCTCGCGTCGTGGGGCTCTGGGATGTCTAGATTTTCAAACAAGGATTTCTGTTTCCCGAGGAAGAGTCACCAAAGGAGAAATTCACATTATTAGCAAAGCACTCTGCCTGCTTTGCGGGATTAAACAGCAAACCCATTTAAAAAAATCAATTCTCCAGTCCCCAATTTTTTTCAGCTCTTCTTTCTCCCCCTTTTTTTCATATGCTTTAAAATTCGCCGCGGTCTTCCCTCCCAGCCGCACAGTATCAAAAGCCTCTGTGCTAATCCTCTCCGCGCTGCCCAATTAATCACTTCTTGATTACAGAGCTTGGCGTCCTGCCCTCCCGCTCACCAACAGGCTCACTCGGCTTCCTCCTGCTCTGCTCTGCCGTGTGGTCCTCCTCGTTCTCAGGCTCCCATTTTCTTCCCTCATTTTCCCCATTCCCCATTTCATGCTCATGTTTTCTCTCAGACTCCTGGAAATCGACCCGCTCCCCCACACTCTTGGCACACCTGGGGCAGGCCTGCTGCGCCCTTCTGACTAGCGCAGGAGGGGAGTCACGCACCGTGGCCCGGGGCCGTGTCCATGCCCGCCCTCTGGGAGCCTCTGGAACTGTGGAAAGGGGGCTAGCCACCCGTTTGACGGGGGGGAAGAGCATCAGTGACCGTGGACAGTGTAGTCCCCTGCATGACCTGTCCCACCGCCGGTTCTGTGAGATGTGGCCGTGGTCTCCGACATGGGCAGGCAGGGCTCCTTGCGGGGCCTGCTGGTCATCGTGGTCATGGGGGGTGCTGGCGGTGCGGCTTCCTGCCTCATCTCGCGAGGACCACCGCGCTGCCCGGGGAGGCCGTCCTTCTGCCGCCCGTCAGACAACTATTCTGATACTAGATTTACTCGTCAGGAACAAGAGTGATTTTCATCTGAGCAGTTTAGTGGGATGGTGAAAATGCGCGATAAAAGTGTCTGTTCTCACATAAAATAATGGATATTTTACAATTTGCATTTTTTCTGAAGGTCTATTTTAAAACTTCATTATATGGCAAAGTAAGAACATTTCTGATCCCTCTTTATGTAATTGCCCTAAAACGCAGGCCTTTCCTAAAATCACAGGTGTCTGCCGAATTCCGGGAGTGTTGCTGAGCAAGTCACCTGGACCCCAGGGGGACCCGTGAGACGAAACGGAGGGGCAACCGCCAGGTGCTGTGGACAGTACTCTCTGAACACCCAAACACAAGTGGCCTCCCTGTTGGGGTGTTCCGGAAGGACACATTGGCCCTGGGGATAGTGGCTTACTGGCTATGTGTGGCCGGCAGCGCACTGAAACCTTTCACGGTCCATCCAGGACATACTGTTATTGACGGTGAAATGAATACAGCGCATGAAGACAGAGCCTCGCGGCCAGGAGGCTGCCCTGATGATGACGGCCCGGCTCCCCGAGCCTCAAACCCTGGTTTCCTGTCCTTGTGCTCCCCCCACCTAGGGCTCCATCCCGCTGGTCAGGCCCCAGTGCCCGGCCACCGCACGGCGCCCAGGTTGGGAGCCACGAGCCCAGGGCGGCCACTAAGACCTGAAATCCTGCCAAATTGAGGGTGGTCAGTGCAGAACACACATCAGGTTTTGAAGATTCCTATGAAAGAAAAGTGCTTTAAAACATGTAATGTGAGAAAAAAAAAAAACATGTAATGTGTATACTCTATTTGGGAGCTATTTAGGGTTTATGGCTACGCTGAGAGAAAGAACCAGGGATGTTCCACATGCCCCGGCCCCCGTTATCCACACCCCCAGCAACTGGGACCTTTGTCATGATGGATCGCCCAGAGTCCACAGTCACAGTAAGCTCCTTCTCAGGGTCGTGCCCTCTGTGGGTCTGGACAAAAGTGGAATGACGTGTCCACCACTATGGGGTCACGCAGAGAGGTTCCACTGCCCTGACATGCTCCCTGTTTGGCCGGCTCACTCCCCAGCCCCCAACGGCCACCAATCTTGACCGTCCGTCCCCACAGTTTTCTACCTCATGTAGTTGGAATCACAGGCTGCCGCCTTTTCTAACTTCTTTCGCTTGGCGATGTGCTTTTAAGTTTCTTCTGTGTTTTTGTTTTTTGTTTTAATTCATTTGAGAAAGAGAGAGAGACAGAGACAGAGAGCACGAGCAAGGGAGAGAGGCAGAGGGAGAAGCAGGTCCCCACCGAGTAGGGAGCCCGATGTGGGGCTTGATCCCAGGACCCAGAGATCATGACCTGAGCTGAAGCAACACTCAACCGACTGAGCCCACCAGGCGTCCCCCTCTGTGTTTTTTCAGGGCTTGACGGCTCATTTCTTTCCAGCACTGAATACTATTCCATTGTCTGGACGGACCCCGATTTATTTATCACTATTCTACGGAAGGATGACTTGGCTGCCTCCTAAATTTGGATGATTATGAATAAAGCTGCTGTAAACATCCCTGTGTAGGTTTTTGTGAGGATGTCATGTTTCAGTCATTTTAGTAAGTATCAAGGACCAGGACTGATGGTTTTAAGAGAACGTATTTTTAGTATATTGGACTAAACGAAGTATATGATTAAAACTAGTTTTCCTTATTTCTTTTTACTTAAAAATGGTTTTTAGAATATTTAAACTCACAATTGGGCTCTCACAGCCTCTCTCCTGCAGCACAGGCCTGGAGATGCCTGGAGAAGCCAGTGGAAAGCAATCGGTGGCCAGCCCCCGCAGCCACGCCACCCATACCAGGTAGATGAGCCCCCAGTCCCGGCCCCGAGCCAGAGCCCACGACAGTTGGCCAGAACCTCTCAGCTCTGGCACCGCTTCTGCAGCTGGAGAAGAACCCAGCCAGCAGGGAGGTCTGGGGACTTGAAATCGAGATGAGTTAGAGCAAAGCGAGATCCTAGAGTTCACGTGCGTCTCAGCTCGGTGCCAGCTCTGAGCTGACAGGTCCAGCTGAGCTCCGCGCCCCCCAGATGGCAGGCTGGTATTCTGTGCTGCTTCTCTAGGACGGGACTCACGTGCCGCGGTGGGCAGTGCACGACCCCAGAGGCCATGACGTGAGCTCCCTGCGGATGTGTCACCGCGGTGTTCGCATCTCCTGTCGTCAAACGGTCCACGCCACTCCCCGAGGCTTCCTGGCACCTGTAGCCTTGTCTGCAAGCTCCTTCCCGCAAGCAGGGGCACAGGGGACCGGGGTTGGGCTGCCCCGGAGGGTCTGCCGCAAGAGCAGACGGGTCAGGGGTGGCATCCAGAGTGACACCTGCGGACACTGCCATGCTCCAAGTTCTGACTCCAGCGCAGCGGCCGCGGATCTCCAGAGGACGGGCGCGGCATGGCAGATGCTTCCCTGGGGAAAGGGCACAGACGGGCTCCACGGCTGAGCAGAGAGGGAAGTGGGTGTGTGCCAGTTCCTGTGTTTGCGGCCGGGCGGTCAAGGGGGCCCGGCTTCCCAAGGGAGCACACCTGCTTACTGTGTGCGCGGTGTTGGCTGGGGGCTACTCAGCGGGCACCGTGGGGGTTGGGCACCTCCTGCCGCGGTTGCCGCGGTTACCTCGCTTCCTGGGCGCAAACCCTGACTGTGCGAGCCGACCCCGTGTGGCCTTGGCCAAGCTTTGCCGTGTCTCCTGCCTCCGTCTCTCCCTCCGTGGTGGGAGTAATAACCATGGTCCCCGCTGTGCAGGGTTGGGACACCCGGCGGGCGAGGCTGTGGCGAGAGAGGGTCACGTCTGCATGCGGCAGGTGCTGCGTGTCAGCGAAGCTGCCGTCTCTGCGGTCGTCACTGGAGCCCAGAGGGCAGAAGGCATGCGTGGGGCCAGGACTCAGGACCCCACGGGCGGCTGGGCCGGGCACTTTCACGGAGCAGCTGCCAAACCGGGCCCGCTTGGGTGTCGCTGGGCAGCTCTCAGTGGGGGTTTACATCGTGTCCCTGACTTCTGAGTAAGAAGCCTGAGCTTCCCGTGGGATCCCCGCACCTGGGCCCTGCTGGGGTGACGCCCAGCTCATGGGGGCCAGGGGGCTGGAGGCATTCAGAGAGACGGGGTTCAAGGGTTCAAAGGTGAGGCTTGGAGGCGAAATGAACTTGAGGCCGAGGGTGCCGAGGAAAGACACTTCTGTTTGTCCGTTGCTGTCTCGCAGGTGCAGCGGGTGGCGTGGCCCGGAAGCCAGGGCTGCGGAGCCTGTGAGCCCTGCCTCTCTCACGCTGTCCCGGGAGCTCCTCAGAAACCCAGACACACACACACGGCTTTGGGTCTGCAGGGTTTATCTACAAATCTGTCATCCACATGGGATGTAAAACAGTCCCCGAAAAACAATTTTTAAGAGGAAAACCTTGTTTTTAACAGATCTTTACAAGGTTCTGTGAAACACCAAGGTCAGCTGGAGATCTGTTGCCTTAAGGAGAGCAGGAGGCGGGAGGCAAGCACTTCTGCAAGGTGGGGGCTCACCGCGCAGCCCAGTGCACAGAGCGCGGCCGTGGGCCCTCAGCGGGATGCACAGGGCCTGCACCATCCCCAGGCCGGGAGCCATGGCTGCTGGAGGCGCTGGAGACGCGAGCAGAAGAGGGACGACCCTTCCTTCCGCCCACTATGACCCTTGTCCACGATTTTGGGGGAAGCAGTGAAGCCGCGTCCCCTCTGGGAAAGGGACCACACTGGGCCCAGGCTCATTCTTGTTTCCTCCTGGCTGTGCAGTTACAGCCGTCCTTCTGGAGACAAGCCTGGAGCAGGGTCTTTGCGGGGGAGAGGCGAGCGCTCAGAAAGGTGATGCTTAAAGTTCTGCATTTAGGGCGAAAAGCAGGTGATCCCAGAGCCCAGCCGGGAACTGGAGGAGTCCCAGCCAGCGTGTGGGCCGGCCAGAGAACCACAGCCTCCCCAGATGGAGGGGCTGCCCCTCACCGGGAGGAGGCCTTCCGCTTCCCGCCCTGGGGCCGGCGTTTTCTGCAGGGACAGCTCTTTCCGAGTTTGGACTGGTCAGGGCAGGTTGTGCTGTGGCCACACCCCAGCCTCTCAGCATCTGCCCGGGGAGACGTGTACTCAGGAGCACACGCCACTCTGAATCAGGGGGCGGGGCCTCTAGGATCCAGACCCCGCGGCCACTGGCTGGCTCATGGCGTCACGCCCCGAGTGGGGCCATAATGACCACGCTGAGCCGGGTAGGATGCCGCTGCCCCGTCTGTCCACAGTGATTCTCAGCCACCCTGCCTCCAAGTACGCAGACCCGCTCCTGTGACGGGTGTGGCGCGGTCCGGGGACGGGGGCTTGAGATCATTGCCGGAGAGACCGGAAGTGGAGAGGGAAGACTGTGTCCACGTGTCTGCTGGCTCTCAAGCTGGCTCTGAGCCAGTGGACAGAGGGCTGAGACACTGTTTCTAGGGCTGGGCTGGCCAAGACCCAGGTGCCAGCCGTGCTGCTGTGGGGCTGAGTGACAAAGTGGAAATGGAGAGTATCTCAGGGTCAGTGAGGTCTGAAGGGAGTCGGAGGGGAGTCCGCGGGCCTTTTGGCACAAGAAGGCTGTTGAGTGTCGGCAAGCATCCTGAGCTGAGAACTCGTGTCCCTTGGTGGCCCAGGCCATTCTGTGGCTTTCTGGCCAGACCAGAAATAGTGGGAGACTCAGGGACAGCAGAGTCCTCCAAGGGAGGGCCATCAAGGTGATAGCAGAGCTGCGATTTTGTCGCCAATGACAGGACCCGCCGTGGATAAACGGCCCAGAGATGGGGCATCAACCAGCTTTTGTTGCAGAGATGTTGCATACCGATGTCGTTGCATACCGATGTCCAGAGGACGTGTAACGCCAAAAAACCCCTTTTGGGTTGAACAGCTGCTCCACCGTCCAGACTGGAGGCCAGCTACCAAAGGCTGTGGTAAGGAGTGTCTTTCTGACAATTTTGTGGGAGAAAAGATCATCTCAGTAGAGACCACTTTCGACTCAGGCTGCTCGTGTTCATGAAGACGAGAAGGAAACCTGGGATTTGCTGACTCTCACCCTTCCTTCCTCTGGGGAGCACTTTCTGGGGCCTCTCTGTGCCTGACTGTGCCCCAGACCCTGGAGAGATGGCCTGGCTGCTGTCCCCTGCCACAGGTGTCTGTGGGAGCCTCCACGGCCCGTGGGTGCCGCCTGGGGGAAGCAAATAAGTGCATTCAGTCGGCTTCATGCTGTGTGCTTGCTTGAGGTCCAACAACATCATTTTCTGTATTTCATAAATATTGTTTTCTTTATTGCCTCATTCAGCAAAAGATTTGAGATGGCTTGAAATGATCCACAAATAGGAGAAGATTAAGTAACTGAGGGAGTCCAGTACATTTAGCAAAACTGAGGTAAAATGCATAAACCATTTTATATAACAGGAGGCTCCTAGAGGGGTTGGGTTGACCATGCTGAGTACAGTCATTAAAAAATACTAAAATATATACATAAGAAAATAAACAGCCCATAGTTTCACCAATCAGATAACCCCATCCACATAAAAATAATTCACACACAACAAAGAAACACAAACATTATAGAAAAGTACAGAATGGAAACTGAAATCCCTCAAAGCCACCATAATTTCCCCCAAATTCCTAGTTCTGCCAATGTTAACCATAACAATTTCTTGCGTTCCCTTTTAGGAGAAAAAAAATAGAAAAGGCAATCTATTATTTTCAAACTCTCCATCAATCCATCATCCATCCATCCATCCCCCCATCCAATCTCTTCATCCACCCATCATCCATCTCTCCATGCATCTCTACATCCATCCATCTATCCATCCATCCATCCATCCATCCATCATCCATCATCCAACCTTCATCCATCCACCCATCCATCCAAAATCTCCATCCATCATCCATCCATCCACCCATACATCTAATCTCTCTATCCACCCATCCATCTCTCTATCAATCTGTCATCCATCCATCATCCAACCATCCAACCAATCTTTCCATCAATCTCTTCATCCATTCATCATCTATCCATGCATCCATCACAATCCATCTCTCCATCTCTCCATCTATCCATGCATCCATCCCATCCATCTTTCTAATCTCTCCATCCACCCATCTATCCTTCCAATCTCTCCATCCATTTCTCCTGCCAACCATCTATGCCAGGTTTAATTTTAATGAACAATCAAGAATTCTCTAAGGTTTCAAGAACAAGTGCATGGTGAGATAGTTGGAGCCATTTCTATATGAGGCCTGATTATTCCTGAGCTCTAACTTCTCCATGATGGGGTTTCAGTAGGAAATACACATACCCAGTCTTCTCAACTTCTCACTATGTTTTAACAGTTAAGAACATGTTGGCAAGGACTGGGATTATTTCTCAAAGAATCTGTAATCTGAAGGTGTTTTTATGAAAAGTCGTGAGTGGAATTTTAGTTGGCAGCCTATATCTGTGTGGAATTCTCTGGTGCATGAAGAGTGGGGCCTGTGGCTTCCTGATTGCGCACATTTTATCCAAGCCCAAGGGGCGGGGGCATGCCAGGGGAGCCACTCTCCTTTACTCAAAACCTCATCAGGCTCCACGAGGCCGGGGATGTTGCGTTTGGCATCGGGGGAGTCACACCAACTCAACATACAGACAAACCAACGGATGTGAGGAGAAGCACGAGGCCGTCTTGAACAGACGGGACTTTGCAAAGCAGGTGGGTTACATCACCTGGGTTGAGACGTAGGTGGAGGTCTATGTTTGATGGGGCCTAAGTCTCTTTAATAAAGACATGAAAAATCGCAAACTTACCATTGTAAGTATAAAATTCCATACAGAGAAGTGAGGGTCCCTTGCTGACGCTTTCCTCGCTTCACAGAATATCAGTCTCCGCCAGGCCCGAGCATGAGGCTCACGTGGCCGTGGGTTCTCGGGTGTCTGCAGCTTCCCGTGCGGGCTGCTCCTCTCCCAGAGCCCATGTCCCAACATCCGGAGACAATTTGATGGTCCCACCTGGGGGGCCGAGGAGGTGCTAAGGGCATCTGGCAGGTAGAGGCTGGGGATCCTTCCACGCACAGGACACACCCCATCCTGTGGACCCACGACATCCGCGAGGCCGAGGCCGGGAAGCCCTGAGTTACTGAGCAGTGGCGACGGGCTCCTACAGAACGCCAAGTTCACCCTGGAGCCCGTTCAACCCGTAGGGCCCGAAATACCGTTTGCGGGGCAACTCACAGACTCCACAGGGTGGACATAAACATTCGGCTGCCCCGTGCTGGCGGCCACCGCCCGCTGGTTCCGGGCTCCCAGGCTCCCAGGCTCTTAGAGTCATGCTCGCTCAAGCCGTGTGACCAAGAGTACTGTTTACACCTTGTCCTTTGTACTTGGCTACCAAGTAATATTTGAATCTGCCTCCAGTCGAAATTAATATATTTTAATGCTTATTATACCCATAAATCATTCATCTCGAAATTCGCATCTCTTATGAATAAGTTCATCATCTTCATTCACACTTTGTCACAAAAATTAGGAGTTTAGCTTTTCGAAAATTTCATTTTCCACTTGTCTTTTATTTGCAGAAAGATAGTAAACCAGCAGATTAGCTTTTCTTTCATCACAGCAGAGGAGGACGAACTAGAACGTAACACAATCAAAACAGATTGCTTGGGGAAATAATTCCTTTATTTAAAGGAATTACCAATAAGCAGGCGGCTTTCAGAGGAAAACAAAACTGTCACGGAGCTAGCCAGGGTCAGAGAACGTGGAGGCAGAATTATGCTTTCTTCCGCGTCGCTCTTCCAAATTACAGCAACTCTCAGTCCCTGTGAATGGCTCCTCAGCCTGGAGTGAGTTACGCTCTGCACTCACATCAGCGGCTCGTTGTGCCGTCTGACAAGTGTAAACGCAAAACGCCTTCTCCTCGTGCGCAACAGAGCCGACGGCCCCTGCCTGGCCTGAGTCCAGGCGGCACCACGTGGCCGGGGTTGGTCCCACGTCACGTGCACTCGTGACCGCACTTGTGGCAGGCCCTCCGGGCCGTGCGCCCTCACCTTCTGCTAAAACGCTCCTACTGGCTGGGAGCTGCTTTGGCCATAGGTGCGCTCCCGGGGAGGACGTTCTCCTCTAGAAGGTTCGGTGACAGCAGGGAAAGTCTACTGCCACGCGAGGGCCAGCCCAGTGGCGCTTTCATGAATGTCGTACATCCGCGTTGAGGTAAGTGCATGCTGCCCATTGACATCACGTCTATTTCCAAAACAATTTTAAAACAAATGAAAGCAAAAGCCTGAAACGAATTTGTATGTTTGTCTTGGGGTCATTTTCACTGTATGAATAAAGGAAAAAGGTGAATTAAAGTCATCCCAGGATATTACTTGTAAGAGGTTAGAGTAGGTGATAATGGGCAGATTAATTCCGTGGGGAAATGATGTTAAATCTTTCTGAAACCTTGAAATTCCTCGAAAGCATTCTCGCTGCTTTCTTGCACTGCAGCACATGCAGTCGTCAGGCTGGATCATCTGCCGTCTTAAATAACTTTGCGCTTAAGCCCCGTCAATTTGATCTTCCAGGGTTAATTGATTATTTCAACAAGCATTCTTGCCAGAAAAGACCCGAGTGCTTACATCTTCTCAGTAATTCATGCTGTTTGGGGAGAAGGCGAACCTACGCAGGCGCTGCTTGGCTTAGCGCTTTCCTGACCCTGCCCCCTGGAGCGCGGAGACGCAGGTCAGGACGCAGCCTCGCTCCGCTGAACCGCGGCCCGTCTGAGCAGCGAGTGTGCAAACCCAGACCCTCGCCGCACACGCACGCCCGGGTTTCCCAAACACAGGTGTGCGCGCCTGTTTTGCAATAAAACGACAATTTCACTCCGACGGCTTCCCTACGGCCGGCCCCCAGCCTTCCCGGAAACGCCGGGCCATTCATGCGGGACAAAGCCTGTTCTACCAGTGACCATGTTCGTCCCTTTCCAAGGGGCAGCCGGGACCCCAGAGGCCCACGGCCCACACGGACGGCGGCCCTGCTCACCGGCTGAGCGGCTCAACCTGCCCCACGGTCAGGATCTCTCTCACGGGCGTCGGCTCGGCGCGGCAGTAACGTGTTTCTTAAACAGACAGAAAGCAGCCCCCACCTGGGTCTTTGTGGTGGCAATTCTGCTTCTGAGAGCCGCCGTGTCCAGTCCCGAACGCCGGGAGGGCAGGGGCCGGTGGACTCCCTCCCAGTAGACCGCCGCCGTCTCCCCTTTCCCTTGCTGCCGTTCCTGTCCAGGCGGGCTTGGACAGCACGTGGGAGGCTGTCCCTCTGGCAGCCAGTCTGGGGCCGGCAGCTCCCGTGCTGCCACCTGCCCCCACGCCCCTCATGCCAGCTGGCTTCTGGTCCAATGCCTCGGTGGACCCCTGCCCTGCGTGCCTTGGCACAGCCCGCGCTCCAGGGCGAGGAAGGGGGAGGGAGGCCCGGGGCGGGCAGCGCGGGCAGGGTGGGCACCGCCGGCCAGAGGCCGGGAGCGCGTGCCGGGAGCGCAGCCGCGGCTGGCAGGGCTCCCCCGCCCTCCCTCTGTGCGCTTCCGAATGAAAGCAGCCGAACCACCCCGATATCATCGGAAAGAGAAGGCCACAGCTTTATTTACATGACACAAGAGAGGGGACAATAAACAAGCACTAATCATGGTCATTACCCAAAATCATACAAAGCAGTGCTGCTGACCGCTTCTGCGGCTCGTGGGTTAATTTTGTTCCTTTTCTTTCCCTCGATGATAAAAGGGGGAACATGACAAAATCACTAGAGTAATCCAGGGTCCCCCAAATCCAAGCACGTGTAAATCAAACGCATATGAGGGGCTCACCATGCGGCAAATTGGTGCAGGAACAAGCAGGGCCACGCGGCGGAGGCCCCCGACCCGCGACGTGACAGGTGGGACTGCCAGCGGCACAGGGACTCCAGCCCGGTAGGAATCCCAGGGTCCGGGAACGTCAGGGGACTGTTACTAGACAAGTGTAATTAGGATCTACCCTGCTGCTCCTAACAAGCATTTAATTAACTTCCAGGCAGGGTAATTAGCCTCAGATTGTGGCTGATTTCCTTCCTCACCTTCTGCTGACACGTGGCCTACACGGAGGCGTCCCGCCCGCTGACAGCGTGATGGCTAGCGCTGGCGGCGGGCAGACTCTCCCAGCGTCTGGGAAGACGCAGCCCGGCAATGAGGTAAAAGATGCCAGAACACGGCCGGCCGGGTCCCGGGGGGTCCCAGAAGTTCACGGACCCCCAGGCAGACGCAAGGCTGTCCGCCAGGAGGGGAAGGACGGTCGTCTCTTGACTTCGCCGGCTCAGGTGCAATGAAGGCAAAGATGCCCCAGAAGCAAACCCAGGGCTCCCCTCTGTGCTGGGCTTTGCCACTCACAGCACCGGGGCGCCTCTTTTCCCAACAAACTGGGTGGTGTCTGCCTGGCCATCTTCTCCCGGAGGACTCGGTGTCTGATAGATGCTCTGGCCGACCCCCGCCTGTCACGATGGTACAGAGAATGGAGGGCAGGGCCCAGGCCCTGGTGGCCTCAGGAGCCACCACTTCTTCCCAGACGCTGCCTCTCTGGGTGCACGCCGTGTAGCCTGCTCTGCGGTGCCCCGGCCTTCTCCCGCCAAGGGCAACAGCACCTGTCGTGCTGCGCTGGGCCCGAGGCGTCGGCTGGGGCAGGGGGAGAGGTCCAACAGGCCACGCTCAGCCCCGAGAGAACACGTGCTGGCCAGCGAATTCTGTTTTCACACCCCCTCAACAGTGGCCCTTTCCACAGCAAGCGAAAGACGGAGGCGGCCACAGCGTCTGTGGGCCCACGACTGTGGTCCATCCACATAACGGAATATTCCTCAGCCCCGGAGAGGACGGTCCACGTGCATGGGCAGATGCAGGAAGACGGCACGTACACGGGGTCCCTAGAGTCCTCAGCCCCACGGGCAGGAGCACGGTGGGTGCTGGGGGCAGGGCAGTGAGCGTCCAGTGGTCACAGAGACCCGGTCTGGGAGGAGGAGAAGGTTCTGGAGACAGTGTGGTGGCTGCACAGTGGCCTGAATGTGCTCGTGCTCCTGAGTTGGGGGGCTCACAGAGTCCGTGGTCTGTGCAATTTGCCGCAGTAGAAAGGGAATTGGTTCTTCATCTTCTGCTCTGTTACTTTCTCCCGGAAGCCTCCGGCATCCCACAGACCAAGGCCAGACCTCTCCATCTGGGCCGTAGCCCCACGGGGACTGTCTGAAGCTTGTTGAGTACGTGCTATGCTTGTGGTTATAGGTGGCTGGGGGACAAGGGGCTTTCTCTCAAGTCCCGGAGGTGTGTCTGTGCCGTAGGCCCCTTCAGATGGGACACATGACTCAGCTCCTGTGGCAGCTACAGCCACCCTGGGAGAGGGGACTGTGCCTCTGTCCAGCCTCAGGGCCCCGGCCTCTGTCCTCAGCAAGCGCTCCCCTCCAGCCAGTTGGCCAGCAGCTCTCAGGCTGGGCTGCACCCACAGCCTGCGGGCCTCCCTGCGGCCCCAGGAGCTCCCACAAACTCACATGTGTGTTGCAGCCCCCCCAGCGTCCACACTCTCCCGGGTGCAGTGTGTCAGATGGTGAGAAAAGCTGGGCCTGGAAACCATACAAGGAATCCCGAGGTTGCGTTCCCGTGGAGCGAGAGTCAGGAGGGAAGCTGAGAGGACAGTGTTGGGCCCAAGTGGGTGTTGGTGACTGAGCGTCATGAGCAGAGGAAGCAGCAGATGCAAAGGCCCTGAGGTTGGGCGACTTGCCTGGAGCTATGGAGCAGGGGGTCACGGCTCTGTCTCTGCTCATGCCCCAGACACACCGCCATGACAGTGTGTCATGTCCACTTCCATCCTCCCTTCTCCCTGTCCAGGGGTGGTCAGGGAGCCTCATGTCACCAGCCTGTTCCTCTTTAGGCAAGACCTTGACTCCTAATCATGTGTGAAACCACCTGAGGATGCAGGTGGCCTTTCCAGTCACTTCCACGCTGGTGAAGGTGATGCGGCAGTCGGGGCACGTGCACTGACCCTCAGGGCACAGGACACGCCACCCTTGAACTGCCTGATCTTCCATCATGTGGGTTTCCATGAACACATTATTTTTCGCTGTTTCTGGAACAGCGTCATTACTATCTTGTATTTGCCCCAAAGAAGAGAGTGTCAAATGGGAAACCTGCCTGTGATGTGGAGACTGGGACCACTTGAGGTGGAAGCTGGGGGTGGACACGCTCGTCTGTCGGGGAAACCTGCCTCCGCTCCTCCTTGGCTTCCTTCAGACCTGGAACGGCGGCTCAGTGCGGCCACATGGGCGGCCAGAGCCACGGCCCCCACCATCGCTCCCAAGCTGCAAAGCCAGACACACACCCGCAAGCCTTAAACACCAGCTCATGCACTTGAAAATTATGAAGACGTGGCTGTCTGTCCTCCTCTTGGCTTTTGGAGGAGAGAGAACCCCCAATCAAACCGGACAGAAGGGGCTGGCGGACCTGCCCGCCTGCCTCCCGTTTCTCCCGCGCCCCTGCTCCGATGTCAACTAACCCACGCCCGTCCCCTCCCCCTGCCCGGGCTTCCGTCATGGTTTTACGTCCATCCCACGTATCACGCACCTGCTTCGTATCTGGCTGTTGCCCGCCCCTGCCTGCTGGAGGGCCCCGTGTCTATTTTATCTGCGGTTCCTGACACTGTCTGCCAGATACTCGATCAATATCTGGTAACTGAGTAAAGAATGAATTAACTCCCCACAGTGACATCAGGGATTAGAAAAAAATAAATCAAAAACAGGAACATCCTAAGTATGTTTTGAGTGCGATATTAACTCAATCTGTGTTTTTTAAGTAAGATCTACACCCAACGTGGGGCTTGAACTCCTGACCCTGAGACCAAGAGTCCCAGGCTCTTCCACTGGAGCTGGCCGGGGCCCCGATTCCGTCAACCTATCATTCTTGTCTGCTGAATTGTCCAATGGGAACCGATGTTCAGAGGAACGGTCGTGAATACTGGAAAAGTCAATTTAATTGATTCGTGGAATCAACATGTTTACCGCGTGCTTGCTGTGTCCCTGGCATCGGGGGATCAGAAGCAGGTACGGCTCCTTCTCTCAAGGAGCTTAGGAGACGCCAGCCGGCACAGGGTGTGAATGCCTCGTAAGAAGGAGCGCAGGGAGGGCTCTGAGGAGAGGACCCCGTCATCACGCGAGGCGCCCACATCGCCGCAGACCCCGCATACTCGGCACCACAAGCCTCCCCCCAGACTCAGCCTCCGGAGGCGCCTTGGCCGCTCCCCCACACCCAAACCTCATGCCACCGTGCACTCAACCTTCCCTGTTCGAGGACATCCTAGAAGGAACACTTCAGCAGAAAGATGTAAAATGACCCCAGCGAGAAACGAAATTGTGCAGAAAAGAGCCACATGCAGAGAATTCGGTGTTTGTCCCCCTGTGGGGACAGATACCAGCACTGGCGCCTGTCATTCGACATGCAGAAAGGAAACATCGCTGAAAACATTATTGTTTGTGTGCATAAAAATGGACTTGGGCAAATAGGAAAGGGTGCTTTCTTCTCGTTTCCTACCCCAGCCTTTCCACCGTGGATTTCTAGCCCTTCCTCAGAGCACCTCCGCAAAAGGCAGAGAGATGGAGGAAGTCGCGGGATTTCCTGCTTTGTAGCGGGAGGCCCAGGAGCCTGTGCCTGCTGGGGACGATGGAGAGCAGGTTGCTCCGCGGTCGTGGGTGGCGAGGACACTGCTCCTTCCCCACAATGGGGACACACGTGGCAAGGAGTCCTGGGCGGGGGGCTTCCGGATCCAAGGACGGGCCGGGCACGTCTGCTGACCTGATGTGGGGTAGCGGCTGGATGGAACGGGACATCACAGTCAAAGCCCCGCAGAGGCCTCAAGAACGAGTCAGGGGGTGCCGGGGGCTCAGTCGGTCACACATCTGCCTTCGGCTCAGGTCATGATCTCAGGGTCCTGGGATCGAGTCCTGCATCGGCTCCCTGCTCGGCGGGGAGTCTGCTTCCCCCTCTGCTCCTCTCCCCTGCTCCCTCTTACTCAAATAAATCAATAAGATCTTTAAGAAAAACCCCCAAAGATGCACATGGTCTCGTCTGTCTCACACACAAACACACACTCACACACTCAGATGTTCAAACACAAAACCCGCGATCCAGACCTTTTAGAAACCTGACCGTTTCTCCTCAAACGTGTATTTTCCATTCTGTTGCACTGTGATGTACGGGGATGGCGAGTTCATCGTCAGAAGATCTCAAGCTGCTAAATGACCTAAGGTAGGATGGTCTGGAGCTTCCAACCCAGGTTTTCTGAAGACGCTCCTAGGAGAAGGGTTAAGGCAGGTGGATTCCCTGAGCTTCCGCTCTGGCCGGAGCAGCCCCCGGGCGCCTGCTTCCACACCGCAGTTCCAAGGGCTGTTTCCCTCGACATCCCTGATCTGTCCAAATCCTCTTATGTTTAAAGATATTAAAGCAAGACAAAAGACACTGCCTGCCGTGATGAAGGTGATCTCCTCGGGGGTGGTGGCGGCAGAGGTGCTGGTGTGTGTGGACATGTCCTCTCTCACAGGGTGGAGGCCACAGGTCAGATCAGGTGTCGGCAGGGCTGGCTCCTTCTGAAGCCGCGAGGGTCGGTCTGCTCCAGGCTCTCTCCCGGCTGCGGGTAGTTTTTGGCGATCCCTGGTGTTCCTTGGCTTGTACAAGCATCACCCACCTCTGCCTGCCTGCTCCCCTCACCTTCTCCCTGTTCTTCTACTGTACAAGGACACCAGTCATAACGGGTGAGCATCGGGATTTACAAGGGCAGCTGCATCTTCATCTGACCGTCTGCTATGACTGTTCCAGATAAGGTCCGTCTCATCACAGGCACTAGGGGCTTAGGACTTCAACGTCTTCACGGGGGCCCGTGAGAGCCGGCAGAGCCCAGGTCTCCCGCCTCTCCCGCCACTCTGTCCACTCCTGGAGGGCTGTGCTGCAAAGCTCCTCGAGACTGTGGTTTTTCGGACTATTTCAAGATAAGGACTTACAATGATTGCAGTTTCGTTTGGGGGCTATGAAGCTTCTCTGGATTCTCTGCTTTTAAAATGCCGCACTGCCTAGACCCTGCAGCTTGGTGGGCAGGTGGGTAGGCGGTGGGCACCGCTGGTCCAAAGAGGCAGCGAGATGACAGTGTTGGCTTCCTGTCGCCGCACCACCAGGGAACCATCACCAAACCCGCCCGGGAGGCAGCTTTTTGCTGAGGTGCAGGTGGAAGGGTTGGGATACTGGTCGGCAGAAAACGCTCTGGAATTCAGCTGCGGGCTGACCCCGGCAGTGCTGACCGGAAAGAAGGGGGTCTCTGAGTCGGCTTCCACAGCATGTCATGGGGACCGGATGGTGAGAACAGCCCGTGCCCGTCCACACGGAAGATAACCACAGCGGACACTCGCATGTGCTGTCGTTAGGTCAGTAACAAGGTCCGTCTCTCTTCTTTCACGCTTTCTCACAGACACTCAGGCTGTCCTGAAAATCGCCCGACCTTTCCGACATGCGTTAGATAAATAGTACGGAAACGTGTCACGTGCATGTCGCGTCTGGCCCTCACTGAACTTGAGTGTGAACGAAGATCTTGTGACCCGACTCACGCGTGTGACCTCCTCGCTCTGCCTTCTGAAATCACAGCCGTTTTATCATGCTTTTCCTCACAGTGAGCCAACGGAAAAGGTAAAATTCTGTGCCGAGGGAGCTTGGCTCGACACTCACCCCACAGTCATTACTGTGCGGGTTACGGCACCCGTGACAGATGACACACCAGGGGAGGGGATGTCCGAAGAAGGGCAGAGAATGGGGGACACTTCACAAATTCAAGATGTTCTGCGGTTTGTGGGGTGGCGAGTGGCCCCTCTGCCGTGGGGGCTCTGCGGGGCCGGCCGAGAGGAAACACGGGGGCTGCGGGGGCGCCGGCTCTTTCCTCCGTGCTCCACCCGGAGATTTCCTGCGTGTACTTCCCTAGCGAGCAGCCACGATTCTCCCAGCAGTCGGGAGGTCTCCTTCCTTTTGACGAGAGCACACACGTGGTGGTGCATGTTGTCCGCGTACCGTGGGGCGAGCCGTCCTCGTCCCATAGGACACAGGGGTGTGTCGGCACCACCAGCACAAACGGAAGGAGTGGGTCCGGTGGGTGCTTCTGTCAGGTCGGCCGACAGCCGCTCACACCGGGAGGGCCGCAGGCGGAGCACAGGGGAGGGAGTCCTCGCACGTGCCGGAGACAGGAGCTGGCCGAGGTGAAGACGGGTGGACCCCACGGCCGTGTGCGCTCGCAGCCAGGCTGCCCACGCTCCGCACTGCGACGGAGACCCCGTGCACTGTGGGCTCGCGGGTTGGTAGCTCGACTTGTAACAGAAATTACGTGTGAGCGTAGGAAGCGACCTCTGGCCACTTCCGGGAGGGCTGGGTGTGGCTGGGAGCCAATGCAGGGACACTCCCTCCAGCCCGCCCCCTGCTGCCCCTTGAACATGCACCCTGTGCAAACGTCACTTTCTGGGAAGAAACAGGACAGATAGAACACAGCCATGGAGACCGGATCACGAGTAGCCGTGTCCCCGATGAAGTGGGGTGCGTCCACAGGCCCGTCTACACTGACTACGGGACTTCACCTGCAGGTGACTGTCCTGGACCTGCGTACACCCCCCCAGGGAGAGACTGGCCTGGGCGTTTCCGTCCACACTCGGGTGTCCCTCCAGGAGGAACGATGTCACCATGTGGTTCAACGTCCCTTTCAGGGACACAGGTAGGTGGCCAGCTTGAGTGTCCGCCCAGTGGCTGCTAGAGGATGGGCACAACCAGCAGACTTTCTGTTGTTCTGCTGGACATAAATGGTATCTTGCGTAAGGCCCAAAATGAAGACTCAGCGTCATGTGTGGCCTTGATATCTGGTGTTGCTGGAACGGTCTCAGGCGGCCTCATGGCAGGACCCCTCCCAGCTCTGCAACCCCGGATAAGGTCCCCCAGCCAAGCAGACCTCCTTATCACGGGGACCAGGCCCAGCGCCTGCTTCGTCCTGAGTAGTGGGTTTCAGCTCCCTGCCAGCCCGTGGACTCATTCCAGCAAGGCAGCCGCGAGCTCCCAGGGGAGCCAGGGCACCCCCCCCCCCCCAGCGGTGTCTGCTTGCTCACCCCGTCCGATGGAGGGGCCCCGAGCGGCCCGGCCTGGGGAGTGCGGTCCCCTCCCTGGGCTGAATGTGCGTCACTCCGGCCTGCTCTCCAGCTCCCCGGCCCCGCCTCCGGTCAGGGTCCGGCCACCCCGGTAACCTTCAGCGGGGATTCCTCACCAGGAACTGAGGCGGGGAGGCAGCCAGGTCTCGGGCAGCGGTCCGGGCTTGGTAGCAGGACCAAGGACTGTTGGCGGATAACCAGCTCGCGCCACGGGGCGCCGCTAGAACAAGAAGTGGTTGCGGCCCGGGAAAGGAGGGGGTATTTATTACGCTGTTTGGGACGTGCTCTCCTGCTGCTCTGGGTCCCTGCTCCCTCCCGCTCACCTTCTCCTCCAGATTTAACATTCTGAAACGGGGAGCACCTAACAGTCCACCAACAAGGGCTCCTCAAGTCACGGAAGGCAGTGGCCTGGGCCCAGCCGGCTCCCGACCTACAGGTGAGAGGAGGGGTGTGCAGGTGTGGACACAGAGGAGGGCCCCGTGGCATTCGAGAAGAGCCGAACATGGAAAAATCCCACTTCTCACTGCACAGCGGTGCCGGGCGGGAAAGGAACCTCAGGCCCAACCCAGGAAGAGACGGGTCTGGGGTCAATGGGTCCCAATTGTCCTTTTAGAGTTTATGTTAAAACACTGGAAACGCTCTCACTGTTAGTTATGGCTGAAACAGGAATGTTGACTTAGTCGCTGTGATCTAGCGTGAGGGAAACACTCTGAACACAAAGTGGTTTCTTTCTTCCTAATGGATGCACCAAGAGGGGCCGGAACAGCCTGACGGCCCACGGATTGGGTGCAGCCTGCGGCCAGCTGCCCAGCACCCACACCACCCACATGGGTCTGCCCTGTCTGCTCCCCCGGGAGGTGCTGTCGCCACAGACGTTTCCCTCACGTCTGGCCCCTGGCTGTGCGACTCAAGTCCCCTACAAGGCGGAGCCCATGCATGTGGCTGGGTCTTCCGCAGTCTACACCTGCCCCCCGCCCAGTTCCGTCTGCCCACTCACCCTCACCCGCCCAGCTCCATCCCGCCCACACGGCCGTCTACACTGCCATGGCCTGGGGCTTCCAAGCCGCATGCCAGGTCCCTCTGTAGCCTCTAGCTTCATCCCGTTAGCGGGTTTACCACTGGACACAGGGAGGCAACACAACCACCCACGGTGCTGTCCACGCGGGCCAGCCAGGGACCTGCCATGGCCGGTCACAGACCTCAGTGCACGTGTGTTGCCACCAAAGGGCCGGCAGCCACGTGTGTGCTTTGTGCTGAGCCGTGTCCTTGGGGACCTGGTGTTACTCAGAGAGCAGAGGATGCGAAATGCGTGTGTGTTAGAGTCCTGGGTGGAGGACCGTCTGTGAAAGCACACGGGTCACGGACGTGGACGTTTGTGTGGCCGTGTGCACGTGTGCGTGTGTGTGCAGAGAGGGCGGACCGGACGGAGAGAGCAGAATTTTTATTTCCCGGGAGGCTATTGTGGGGAAATTTTCTTCCTTTCTTTTCCCCTTTTCTTTTCCTTCCCTCCCTCCCTCCCTTCCTTCCTTCCTTTTTTTTTTTTTTTTTTACCATATAGACATCTGTCTTTTTTTTTTCTTGGCAACAAGCATATCTTACTTCTACAATCAGAAAAAATCCTATAAATATATGTAGATGATACAATTATTTTGCAAAAGTTTTCATTCAATTCCTGAAAGAAGAGACCAGGCTTAACTTCCCGTTAACCCCCCAGTGAGCAGACAGCCCACAGACACTCCCTCCCCATGTGAAGGGAGATGGAAGGTCACCTGGGCTCGGAGCTTGACACCCGGTACCCGTGGAGCCTCCAGAGGAAAAGAGTGCAGTCACGTGATTGTCACTGTTGGTAGCACAGCCCCAGGCCAGTACTGCCACTGAGTACTTTTCTTTCAATGGACTTCAAATCGGCTCACTTCTCATATTTAGCCACGCAACAATACTGCGGAAATCTTGGGTTTGATGTGCTAGTTTTAGCTTTTTCTCTCCCACTATAGGTTAGAATAAACATATAACCATTAAAATAAAATGCTCCTTCTGGTATCAGCTCAGATCCCTGTGGCCTTGAGAGAAACACGCAGAACCAGCAGGAACGGGTCTGTGGGAGATGCAGGGTCTGGTGAGTGGGCCAAGGCCTGGCTGAGGATGCGGGGAGTGGGGCGCGGGGTCCCAGCACGGACCCCGGCGCTGAGACCCAGTCTGCGTGGGAGACGCCACTGCACAGCAATGCTCAGAAATTGGGGCATTTGGGTTAGATTACAGATTTTTTCCTGATGAATGCAGTTAGCGCATACCTAGTTTTTGTTTTTGAGAAATGCTATTAGAAGTCTTTATGAGATGTGTGGGGTATTGTCCTGCCTTGGCGAACCTAGAACAGGAGCAGAAACTGGTGCTTCTTTGCTGGTTCTGGATTGTGCAGGTTTGTCGGTCGTCAGGAAGATCCGTCCTCGTGATAAAACAGCAAAGCTGTGTATGGGAGCACACATGCCTCTCTCGCCTAGGGGCTGGCCAGGAGCCAGCAATGGGGCACGTGGGCACCCCCCACCCGGAATAACAGAAGGAGCGAGCCCTGGTCACCAGCTGACCTGGGCACCGGATGAACCCTGGGGACACACAGTGTCGGGACCCAGAGACGCAATGGAAGGCACTAGGAGAGCCAAGCACGCAGTCGTCCCTCTCCTCCTTCTCCACCGCCTCCCACCCCGGGAAGGGAAGCCTCACCCCAGAGCCAGCGGGCAGGGCACACGCGGCCTTGCAGGTCTTTTCCAGACCACTATGGAGCAATAGCATTGTTTTCAGCTGGAGGCAGAAGAAAGGTGTGTGGGTGTGACGGGCTCCTGGCCACGTTTCTGCCCTGCAGACCCGATGGGCACGAAGGTGATGAGAGGCGGGACGGGAGCACATGGACACACACCCAGGGTGACCTGGCAAGGCCGTACCCGTTTCCACTCCTGGGACTTCACGCCACAAGCGCTCGAGGAGTGTGTGCCGTGCCCGCACGAGCGTGTACCGCGGGGCTGTTTGTACAAACGGGAAGTGACTTACTGCCAAAGGCGGTCAGAAGTAACTCAAATGTCCCACTGTCCTTGGTGAAAAAATAAACTACGAAACCATTAGCGCAAGGAAACAGGACGGGTCTGTGAAAGGCGGAAGGAGGAAGGGGCATCTGCGCGGATCTGGGAAGATAGCGGCAGCTGGTCACTCAGTGAAAGCCGAGCTGTGGGACCGCAGGAAGGACGTGAGTCCGTGTTTATCTAAGACACGATGGGGCAGGACCGGAAATAGAGACACGGCCAGCGGCGCCGGCGTCGGGCTGTCCGCAACGAGGACCCCAGGACACCAGCTGCAGGGGCCGTGCACACGCCCAGGGAAGAAGGCTTCCTGCGCTCTGGTTCTAGGCCTTATCTGAGGGATCGTATAATCCGCGCTTTCTCCGTCTGCGAGAAAGTTACCGGTGTCGGCTTCGGAGAGAAACCGGCGTAGTGCCCGACGCCTGTGCCCGAAGGGAAGAGGAACACGCTTGCTGTTTCCAGCCGTCTCGGCCACCGAGGACCACAGAGCGCACCCGAGTTAAAACTGACGGCAAGGGGCACCTGGGGGGCTCCGTCAGCGACGAGTCTGCCTTGGGCTCAGGTCGTGATCTCGGGGTCCTGGGATCGAGCCCCTCGGCTGGGCTTTCGGCTCAGCAGGGAGTCTGCTTCTCTCTCTCTCTGCCCCTCCCCCTGCTCATGTTCTCTCTCTCTCAAATAGATAAAAATCTTAAAAAAAGCAAACTGGTGGTAAAATTGGGCACATGCCTGCTAAGTAGTTAAACGCACGTGCCTTATCCTTATTTGGCGTGGCCTTTCTTAAGTCTTCTCGGTTTATTTCAATGACTGAGATAGTTAATGAGGACCTTTTCCTCCCCCTTCTGGGCCCTCCCTCCTTCCCTCCCTCGCTCTCCCCTTCTTCCCTCTGTCTTTCCCCCCTTCTCCCCTCCTCCTTTTCAATTTCTTTCTTCTTTAGGTCTTTCTACGATGGAGCCTTCTCTGAAGGGAAGAACAGAATTCTCTGCGGAGGGATGGTGCCTGTGACCCCGGTGGGGATCCACTGTGGCCCGCGGGGCAGGGGCCATGGGAACGGCGCCTTGGAGATTAGCCGGACTGAGCTCTGACGGCCTGGGGCGAGGTGGGTACCAGGCCCACGGCGGCCTGAACGCAGATGCCGCCCCGGCAGGGAGCCATCCTGGCTCCATGGGGACACACTGGCCAGGGTCCCCCGCCTCGGGCCAGGCTGGGATGGCCACAAGCCCTCCCCGAGATGGCTGCCCCTGTGTTTCAGGAAATGGTGACAGAGGATGGCTCTGCCACACCTCCCGCCCATGAGTCACCTCTGGGGAGAGCTGTCCCAGACCAGACGCGAGAACTGCCATGCTCTGTGCCCAGACTTGAGGTTACAGGGTAGGCAAGGCCAAGGGGCCAGAGTCCTCTCCTCTACGCTGGACGCTGCTTCGAGGGGGAGAAGCCAGAGTCTTAAGCGTCGAGAACTGGAAACAGAGGAGAGCAGGTGCTGTAGTCTAGAAGCATTTTCACTATTTTGTTTACACGGAAGTTTAGTTGAGCAGAAATCAGTAAAAAAGACGGTGAGAACACAAAGACCTTCTGGAAAATCCAAAACAGCAGCGTATGGCAGGTACACGGACGTTACAGAAAAACACGGGCATCCCACGAGGGCCACCATGAGCTAGAAACAGGAGCGGAAGCGGCACTCCCTACAAAACAAGCTTCTCGGGGCTCCAGGTGGGGATTCCAGAAGAACTGGTCGGGAACGTGAGTGTGTCACCCTGGGTTGGGATGTGGAGAGCGCAGCCTCGGAAAATTATACTACAATCAAACGTATCAAATTCTAAACCGGCAATTTTAAATGGTACATTCCAAATTGACACATTCTACACAAATAAAAGGACCTGATTTCGGGCTTTGAGCGCAGCCGTCTGCCTCTGGCTGCCTCTGTTTGCCGTCTGACTTCCTAAAAAGCTCTGAGCCTTTTTCCCTCGTGCACCTGCCTACCTTGGAAAATGCCAGCGACTCCTGTCAGACAGCTCTGTGTGCCGCCCGGGCTGCAGTCCCCCGACAGCACCGGGCAGAGCAGGTGGTGGGGAGGAGGGTGGGGCCGATGCCCCCCCACCCCCGCCGTGGGAAGGGTGCGGGAGCCAGACTGCCCCGGGTCTTGGCAGCCCTCCCAGGGAAGGGTCCCCTTGCTGGGCGGCTCTCCACATCGTGTGACAGGGGGAGCCCCCGGTGTGGCCATTGTTGCTGATGGACGGGACGGCCCGGACCCCAGGCAGGACTCATTGTCTCCATCTTGGGCAAATGCTCCCCGGGATGAACCCCCCTTTGAAGTCGGCATCACAGAGCAGGGAGCAAGTCTCACAGGTACGGAACCGCATGATATTGTGGACGTGCCCGTTAATCTTCAGTCTGCAGACCTTAGCAAAGCTGCTGGAGCCCTCCGACCCTCACTTTCCCCGTCTGGAAAATGGGCGGCTCCCGGTCTTCCCTCCCGGGGCCGTGAGGGCACCCGTCAGGGGCTCGGGACGCACTCGGCCCGCAGCTTAGCGGCTGGGACCCCCGTCCCCATGGATGCCGCGTTCACACAGACGACACTGGTCAGGTGTGTTGCCGCGGCCGCCGGCTGCCCTCACCGACGTCGTCACCGACGGAAGCCAGGACGCTTCTCTGAGGGCCTGGGGCTGCTTTCAGGCGGCAGGTTCTGTTCTCACCGACGACATGAACACCCTCCGGCCACGTACGTGGAAGATAACTGATAAGAGGATGAGCTACAGCCACTGAACGCGAGAAAGAACGAGCGTGTCACCACAGTTCACGGTGCGAGTCAACCTAGAAAGTCAGGGGTGTCACGGGGGCAGTGAAGGAGGAGTGAGCAGGGCGGCAAAGCATGGGGGGACGGGGGCTGGGGGAGGCCCCAGGGGTGCAGGGAGGGGCGACACACACAGGGCAGGGGGCCTCCAGGTCCTGGGAGGTGGGGGGGACAGCTCGGCCCCCCTTTCTGAGGAGTTGTGGGCTTCATGCCGGCTTTCCCCCCGTCCCGGGACCCCCAGAAACCAGCTAGTGCCCAGACACGTCATGGGGCTCTCCGTGCTGGTCTGACGGGAGCTGTGAACCCCTCACCCCAGGGCACAGCTGCCTCAGGCACTCACTGTCCCGGCCTGTTCCACTTGCCCTTCCTCCCCCCAGGATCCCCCTCCTCTGTGGGCTACATGATCATGGGGGGTCGCCCCTGTGCTTATTTCCTATTCCTTCTGTGCACACCATCTCTCCCCTTAAGGCAGACACGTTGGTGTATGTCCTTGGGGTTCCTTCCTCCTTCCCTACCTGGCAGAGCGTGGTACCCACTGACGGATGGGGTCGTCCCAGCCAGAGGAAGAACTAAAGGGGGAATCAGGATGAATTCAGGCTGAGGTGGAGACGGAGAATGCACGTCCTGTGGAATGTTCTAGAAAAGACTGGGGATGAGGGGCCGAGGTTTAGCCGCAGGGGTGGGCCAGGACGCACAGATGGGCCGCGGGGCGAGGGGGCAGGCGAGGGGGCAGGCGAGGGGGCAGGCGAGGCCTCCCGCTGGAGCTGGCCCCAGGCCCAGCCCAAACCCTTCTCCACCTGTCCTTGTGAAAGTCTATTTACTATCTGTTTACTCTAGTGAATACTCACTTTAGTGAGTATCGAGTAAGTGTTTGGAGAGAAAGCAAGAACGTGCAAGTGCGTGGACAGAGGGCCGGGGGAGGGGAGACGGCGGCGCGAGCAGACTCCCGGCGGAGGGGGGGCCCGGCGCGGGGCTGCGTCCACGACCCTGCGTCCACGCCCCGGGCAGGTCCCAGGAGTCGGACTCTGAAGAGACGGAGCCTCCCAGGCGCCCGTCGTGAGCAACTTTCAACCGCGGCGTCTCCGCGGACGTTGAGGAGCCGATGGGAGGAAGGAGGACGCAGCGCGGCAGATACGGCGCGAGCAAAGCCCCGGGGAGCGCTGGCCGAGTGCGCGCCCCGCTGACCCGGGGAGGTCTGGGCGACGTGGTTGTGGTGGGAAGCGGCGAGTCTCCGTCCCGGTCCCTCTCTGCGGGGGGCAGCGGTCGCGGGGGCGACACCGTGGGAAGAGCCACGGCCGCGGGCCGGGACGTGTCCGCACCGCACTGGCCGCAACTCAGCGGCCCTGTGTGGGTCTGCGTTGGCACGTGGGTGCCTCGCACACGGCTGGTGACTGCTGGGGACATGAGCACCGTCGGGATCGCCTGCTTCCACAGCTGCGTGTTCGCGGTCTTCTTCTGCTCCTCTGCCTGGGCGCGGAGAACGAAGACTACTTGGGATTCCAGCGCACGGTTACCTCTGCCTCTGCCACCTTCTGCTTCCAGAGACGCTGCCTACCCCGGCGGTTAACGCCTTTTCGCTTACTTTGGCACCGACGAAGGTCCCTGAGCTGAGGACAACCTTGCCCGTCTGAGCTACGGAGCAGACCAGTTACTTCTGCTCATGGAACAAGATGTGAGGAAAGGATTCCCACAGACCCGCTGTAGAGTCCCATGAAAAGATCTGTCTTCCAAAGTGTCACCCCCGATGGTAAGTCCTTGCCAAGGAGGGACGTTTCCGGGCTGGAATCGGCCATGAACACTGCAGCAGGTGTGTTCCTTGCAGAAAGGTCTTATTTGACTTTCCGGATCTTTCCTGCGGACTAGGTGACTCGGGGTTGGATCAACGGTACAAATCACTAAGTCCAGGGACCTCAGGCAACTCTCTGAGAAACCGGTTTCCAGGGAGGAACGGGGCTGTGCCAAGATGGCCTCTTCTTTTCCTTCCAGGCGAATGATCGCTCTCTCTAGAGAGGGAGCCGCGGGTTCAGAGGGGGCACGAGTAGAAAGGGGCACCCACCCAGGGTCAATAGGTGGCGGATTTAGACCTAGATCCTAGAGCCGTTCTCAAAGCCAGTGGGGCTCTGTTGGGGAGCCCCTAAAATGCCCACACAGTGTCACTGAGGGGACACCCCACCCAGCCAGCGGCAGCAGCTTCGCTGGGGGCCCGCTAGAAAGGCACATTCCCAGGCCCCACCCCGGCCACACTGCGTCTGACATGCTGGGGTGAGGCCAGTGATCTGTGTGGATGAGTCAGTCTCTTGCAAGCTCAGCCGTGGACACCCCCACTCCCGTGCGCCCTCATTTGTCCCCTCACAGCAAGGAAGGCTTGTGATCGTCTCATTTAAATAATCGTTCTCGGCAGAGGGGCTCCGCCAGCACCCGGGGGGCTCCCAGAGAGCCTCCCGTAGACACAGGACCCAGGGAAGCTGCTCTGGCTGCCGACAGGTCTGCTTGTCTCGTCTGGGAGTGCGTGCCCCTGCCTGCCTTCCCCTGCTCACAGGCAAGACACAGAGTTTTCCTGATCTCTCCAGGCTCCCCGCAGGGGAGGACTCGAGCAAAGATTGAGAAACGCGATGTCAGGGGAAGCCAAGGCACACCCAGAAACCTCTCCCTGCCTACACTCGGCTGCTAAAATGTCACCCGAGGCTGGGTGTTCATAAGAAGACATAAAATTAGTTCTTCAAGGCCAAACCCAGGGCTGAGCCTCCCCCTCGCAGCGGATCTGATAATGTCCCCAGGCATGCCAGAGGATGCGGCATGTGGGTTGCTATGGTGATGGGAGGAGAGGAGACAGAATTTGGAGGAGGACTATCACATGTTGGAAGTGGAGACAGGCTTCCCAGGAGTCGAGAGCGCTCGGTCAGAACGCGGGCGGGGGCTGCCACCCTGCCCGTGACACTGCTGTCCTCATACCCCAGAGCAGAATCCCCTGGTCTTTAGTTCTGCTACGGTCTCAGGACCCCGTAAGTCCAAAGCCACGGACGAGGGTCTTCATCCCGGGGCCTCCTTGGCTGTGGGCGAGCTCCGCGGCACAACTCGCTGTCCGCGCCTATGCGGGACGGAGCCCGGGTTTGCGCTGGGGCTCCCGGAGCTGTCGGCGACGCCCCAGGTCTGCGGGCTCTCACGCGGCATCCCAGTGCGATCGCAGTGTTTTGAGAGGACTGTCACTCACGAAGCATGAAATTACATTTAATCACAAACCTAATGTAAATGAATGTAATCAGGTAATTAGAATGTGTGGTGGCGTGATATTTACAACATGCAGTGATGCGCTTATCATGTTGTGTAAAATTATGTTAAAAATTGAACTTTGTAAAAAAAGGCCCCGTTCAGCGAAAGCAGATGATTCTGAAGTTCAGCGTCTTGATCGCTTCAACATTTCATTTATGAAACGCTGTGTTTAGCCAATACTTTTAACAATTTGCTAAATATGTTTTGTAAAAATCAAACAATTTCATAGTTAGTGGAGTGCTAAAAAAGCCGTGGGACCTATTCTCTTGGCTGCATATAGCTCCAGCAGCTGAAACCATTTTAAAAAAATGCTTCATTACAAATCATTGAAAATAGGAATTCAGAACAGAAATGCTGACACGATCCTTTATTGCAAATGAGGGCCTTACGCACCACCAGATTCCTGAATGTGACCAAATGACAAAATCCGACGTGACTACTTGGGCAGAGACGGCGTAGACCGTGCAGCTCGCGGGGGGCCTGTCTACACAGTTGTGATCCGCTCCCTTCCAAGCCCAGCGACCCGACAGGCGGTGCACCTGCTTCTGCGAGTGAACCCTGCAAACATCCTGGCACGGGGCGGGGCTTCTGGGAACTGCTGGCTGTGCAGAGGGCCTCGGGCCCGTCCTGAGGTGCCCCATGGGGGGCCCCTGAGGGGACCCGTGTCTCCAGCCTCCCTCCTTTCTCAGCCAGAGCGCCTTTGCACCCATCTGCTTTATCTTGAGATTCCTGTGAGTTTCCACGTGAAGAAAGATGCTGAATGTGTTTGGAAATGGCACAACTATGGGGAGGGGGGCTTCACCAGGTCACAGCGGGGCAGGGGCTGAGGTAGGCTGATGAGGGCAGGACTGAGGGGTCCAGGGGAGAACGGGGCTGAGCGTAGCCCCAAAGCTAGAGAGGCCTAGATTGATTGGGGGATGACAGCCGAGAAGCAGCAGGAGCGGCCGATCTGGGTGAGACGCGGTCTGCAGCCACGGCACGTGCACAGCGCCACCCTGGGGTCCGCGGGCTAAGCCCTGTAGCTCCGACTCACAGCGTGTTAGAACGCACATCTGCAAAACCACTTAAACTTGTGGCCACGGACATTAAAAGTCATGTTAGAAATGAGGGCATGAGCGCACGTGGTTTTTCAAAAGTGTTAGTGGCACATGAGCGAAGCGTAAAGACCCTGGAGACTCCCGGTCCAGACGGTGAGAACCAGGACACAGGCTCCAAGCTGCAGCGGCTTGAACGGCGCCCACAGTCTCCCTGGCGTCCTCGCTTCCAGGGCCTCAGAGCAGGGCCCGATGTGGCAACAGGGTTGCTGCAGATGTCGGCTGCCGAGACGAGGTCATGTTGTGTCGGCGGGCGCCAGCCCAAAAGGACAGGTGTCCCTGTGGAAAGACGCTGTGTAGAGGCCACGAGAGATGAAGGCAGAGGTTGGGGGAGGCCTCTACATGTCCATGGCCACTGTGGGGAGCCACCGGAAGCTGGGGAGCATGGGACAGGTTCCCTCATGGCCCCCATGTCAGTGTCCTTCCCGGGGGGTGACCTTTTGGGCCCAGAGAAATGGGGAGCCCGGGGCTGGGAGCCCTTCCTGTCCTCGGAAAGATCATTGTCCTGGGCTCTCTGGCAGGGGTTTGGGACGGCATGACCGTGTGGCCCAGGGCCTGGCTCTGAAGCCACAGCTTTTGCTACTTGCCCAGGCCCTTTATGTGTCCCAGGGAAGCTGGCCACGTGTGACCGGGGCTCTTAGGTCCACCTAACGCTTCTAAACAGAA
The DNA here is from genome assembly GCF_010015895.1 of Lontra canadensis. NCBI lineage: Eukaryota > Metazoa > Chordata > Mammalia > Carnivora > Mustelidae > Lontra > Lontra canadensis. Next base: position 1,526,526 of record NW_022631067.1, read on the forward strand.
GGAAACCGCTGACCATTTTGATTAGTCCCCGCTCTCAAGGCAGAGCTACGTCCCAAATGTGTCTGGGTTCACATGGCATAGACCAAACCTGCCCCAGGCTCCGGCGGGCCTCTGGGTCTTAGAAAGTGAAAGCCTCTGTCTGACTGGACTTCACATTGGAGTCACAGCAAATAAATGAGCTGTTGGCTACGCCATACTGGAAACTTCTTGGTGCTCCGAAACACCAGCGCTTGGAACCCTGGCCTCTGTGGGCTCTCCAGATCCACTGAGGACAGCGGGGTTTGTGAGGTCGCTGTCCTGCATCTTTCTGTATCTTGTTCATCCCTGCTAAAGGTTTCATGCCCAGGACCCCAGGAACCGGAGAAGCAAATTGTGTCCTAACACCACATTCTGGTCGAGGAAGAGCTGGTGGGTGGTCAGGACCCACACTTATGTCCCAAGCCCCCGTTGAGCCCTACGCCACACTGTGTCCCCACACAGGCAGGAGGCAACCTCTGGGAAAGGCAGAGCCCACCTGAGGACAGGCCTGATGGGCTGGCGGGGCTCTGGGGGACGGAGGACACCAGCGAGCTGGTCTCCCAGGCAGGAGGCGCCACTCCCGGTCTTGGCCTCCCAGAGGTGCGTCCCCAGGCCGGGCGGCGCTCTGCTCACAGACGGCTTTGTTCCCGCAGTCCTCCCCTGGCTGCAGGGCTGTGCCCTCTGTCCAGCTTTGGTTTCAGCAGGGGCCGGGCTTCGGTGGGCCGCTGTCCCACATCAAAGTGCAGCCAGCCTCCTCCTGCCCCGTGGGCACAGGGGCCCTGCTGGGCACAATAATTGATTCATGTCTCTGCGAAGATGAGTATCATGTGAGGCTCATTATCTGATGCATTTCCGCTCGTCTGAATGACTGCGCTGCCTGCGCAGGACCTCGGGAGGCTCCGGGCCTGGGAACGGGACACCTAACACCAGAGGCTTCGTGGGAACCCCATCCCTGGATGAGCCCAGAGTCTCAGGTGTTTGGAGAAGAGGCAGCCCCACCTGGGGCTGGGCTCTGGCTGGAGGGGCCGGGGAGGGTGCTCAGCCCTGGGGACAACCCCCCTATCCGTGTCCTGGGTACAAAGGCAGCCTCAGATGAAGCTCCACGCGCTTCTGGGGCTGGCCCCAGGCATTCGAGCCAGGCCCTTGGCCCCTCCAGGACTCAGGTCTTTGTCCCTGGGGTTGACAGAGTGTGGGCCTGAGATGCCCGGGCCACTGCTCAGATGGAACATATCTCCTGGCCTGGTGTGGGTTCTGTGGAGCGGCCTCTGTCCCCAGGAGGGAAGGGGGACCCCGCTGGGATTGAAAGGGCGGGCGTGGGAGAGTACGGCCTGGGTCTCTCACTTACCACACTCTGAGTCTCTGGGGACGGAGAAGAGCCAGGAAATCATAACTCCTGAGTTTTTAGCAGGCTAATATATACAACATAAAGGAATTCTTTTTTAACCCTCAAATTCAAATGTAGTTTTCTGACCAACTGGCACTTTGGGTGAACAACAGTGTAGCTCAGAGGGCCCAGGAGGGGAGGGGAGGGGCGCTCAGAGGGCCCAGGAGGGGAAGGGAGGGGCGCTCAGAGGCCCAGGCAGCTTGTAGAGATTTCCAGTGTGATCAGGCCCTACTACCAGGCCCTGAGGGTCTTCCCTGGCCTCGTGGAGAACAGTAACACAGCGCAGCCCACGCAGCACCAAGCCCCGCCAATCCCTTGTCCCGCATGGGCGTCCCGTCCAGCTTTCTGCGGGCATCCACTCATCGCGCCCTCTGAGCTCCCCCGTGCTGGGCAGGAGGCTCCTTGTACGCAGTGCGTGAGTGACACTCCGACGGCAGAGGCTAGGGCGACCGGCAAGCCCATGAGAACGTGTTCCTGAGGCTGGTAACGAAGGCCTCCTGAGCTCCCCGACAGGGAAACTGAGGCCCCGAAGGCACATACGGCAGGGGATCTCCCGGATCGAAAGAAAGAGCCATGTCCTCTATAGCTCAGAAGCCTGGTAACTGGCTCACAGAGACCTGTAAGTCACGCTCGCCCAGCCCCGGGAGGGTGGTCCAGGTGGGGTGCTGGGGAGGGCGGCTTTGGACGATGTCATGTTCTCAGTGGTTCAGACAGGCCGGCGCGCAGGAGGGCCAGTCAGATGCTGGGGTCCACCTGGCAGTGAGAGCAGGGCCCCTTGGGCAAGGCCTGGGGTGGGGCGGGGGCAGCACCGGGGGTCTGCGAGACGCCCACAGTAGGAGATCCTCCATTCCTATGGTGGGCAGGCTTGCGCAAGGCTGGAGGAGACCCGTTTCCTCACTTCTACACGCTCAGTGGAAACAGCCCTGAAAGTCACAAGGGTAGTGCCAATGGGCACCAGGTGTGCCTGTGTATCTGTCTGTCCATCTGCTCCAAAGCCCTGCTTGGGGGAAGCATGAAACAGCTGCTTTCTCCTTGCTGCTTGTGCTAGGTGGGGCGGCTGCCAAGTGATGGGGGCGCGGGGCATCGAGCCAGTGGGGGAGCCTACAGGGCCTATCGAGACCCTGTAGCAAACAGTCCCTGACCCAGCTGCGGGCTGGCCCTGGCAGTCGGGGGCTGGTTGGACCAGGCCTGGAGGTGGGGTGCTGGCAGGAGAAGGTGTGTGCATTAGGGCTGCTGACCCCGGAGGTCTCTCTCCTGTTCCCCAGAGGGAGTTCTGGAAAGAGGCTCTTGAAAATGGGCAGAGGAACCTTCAGTGACCCCAGGCCGGCGCATGGGCTACGGGGAGGCAGCCTCCAGACCCCCTTGTCTGCGGCAGGCATCCTTGCCCTGCCCTTGCGTACCCCAGGACCGTGCTGCGGGGCTTCTCGCTGGCCACAATCAGCCAAGTAGAAAAGAAGGGGAAACAGAAGCTGTGGGGCGGAAGAAGTAAGAGATGCATTTTTTTTTAATCATAAAAAAGTCGAAGTTTATAAGGCCATGACAGTTAGGAAAGGGAGCGGTGTCAGAGGGAGAAAACGGACTAAAGCAGAGACAAGATTAGCCATCCACACCCTACTGACAATAGGAGGCAGAACGGGCAAGCCAGAGTCCGAAACGTGCGAAGACCTCACACGACTCAGTAGCAAAACCCCAAACAATCTGATTAAAAAATGGGCAAGGGACATGAGCAGACATTTCTCCAAAGAAGACATCCAGACGGCCAACAGGTCCATGAGGAGGTGGTGCACAGCCCTCGTCGTTGGGGAAATACACCTGAAAACCACCAGGAGATGCCGGCTCCCACCGGTCAGAGCGGCTCGAATCAGGACTCAGGGGCCAGCAGGTGTCGGCGAGGACGCGGGGAAAGGGGAGCCTCGTGCGCCAGCGGAGGGAACGCAAGCTGGGCAGCTGCTGTGGAAAACTGTGTGGAGCGTCCTCAGAAATTACAAGTGGAGCTGCCCTACGACCCAGGAATCCCACTTCTGAGTATTTGTGAAGGAAGCTAAGTCCGTACTCGAAGAGGTATCTGCGTGCCCACGTTTACCGCATCCCTGTTCACAAGAGCCAAGATATGGGAGCAGCGGGCTGTGTGGGCGGACGCGTGGGTACCGAGGCTGCGGCACCACACACGACGGTGCAGGATTCCGCAAGAGAGTAGGGGGTCCTGCCGGTTGCTACACCACGATGGACCTTGAAGGTATTATTCGAAACGAGGTAAGTCAGAGAAAGACAAATACTATGATTCACTCACATGTGGCATCTAAAAAAACCCCAAACAAACCAAAAACCCAAGCAATCAGGCCCATCGACACAGAGAAAAGACTGGGGCTGCCGGAGGCCGGAGCAATGGAGGAACGGGTCTTTCTGTTTTCTTTTTTCAGTTTACATAAGTTGAATTTTTAAAAAATCAGTGAGAAAGGGCTAAGGGCCAGTCAGTTGGAGATGATGAATGGAAGTGTCCGGACAGTAGGGAAAGGGGAGAGCTGGGAGGGGAGCCGAGACAGAGCACACGGGGGCCCGTGGGGCTGGAGACGGAGCAAAGACGAAGACACTGGAGGAGCCATAAGCCGAATTTATGATATGTTTAGAAGAAAGTACTTTTTAAAAAGATGTAATTATTTATTTTTTGAGAGAAAGAGAGAGAGAGAGAGTGCCTGTGTGGTGGCGGGAGGGGCCGAGGGGAAGAGCCCCAGGCAGACTCCAAGCTGAGCTCGGAGGCCGATGCCGGGCTCGACCCCCCGACCCGGAGATCATGCCTGGGCTGAAATCGAGAATCAGACACCGAACCACCCAGGCGCCCCTAGAAGAAAACATTTTTAAAAGAAAACAAAGCCATTAATTTGAGGAGGAGAAGGGAGAGAGGTCGTGCCAGACGAGGAGGAAGCGGGCAGAGTGTGGGCAGGCCTTTCTGGATCTGGGGGGTCCAGCGGCCTGGCTGGCAGGTGCTGCCCACCCAGAGGCCTGTGCACGGGGCTTGACTCCTCTCCACCTGGTTCATGGAGGGGCGCCCGCCTCTCTGACCAGTGTCGGGGGGCAGCCATCAGCACTCGCGTCAGACTCGGGCAGCGCGGGTTCCCGTCTATTCTAGAGGAACATGTCAGGCAGACCTCCTTGATCACATGGAGCCAGTGCATGTGACTGGTGTGGCTCTTCCAGATGTGTTCCCGCTAATCGCCCCGTCTTACAGATTGCCACGTGTCTGACTCGAATGGCGGGAGAACTGGTAAATGGGGCTAAGCAGATGTCCACTTTTTTTTTTTAAGATTTTATTTATTTATTTGACAGACAGAGATCACAAGCAGGCAGAGAGGCAGGCAGAGAGAGAGGAAGAGAAGCAGGCCTCCTGCTGAGCAGAGGCCCCCATGCGGGGCTCGATCCCAGGACTCTGGGATCATGACCTGAGCCGAAAGCAGAGGCTTTAACCCACTGAGCCACCCAGGCGCCCCCAGATGTCCACTTTTGGTCCAAAGGAACGGGCTCATACCGGGCGCCCGGCAGGGTCGGCTAACTCCATGCAAGCTCCCTGAGTCTGAGACAGAAACCGTCCGAGTTAGCCGGCGGGTCACGCCGAGCTGCCCGCGGGGTGATTTTGTGTTGAAGTCTGTGTTGTGCTACAGGGCACGCCCCAACCATCAGGTACCATTGTCATTGCTGAGGCCACGGCCTTCCGATCACCGAGTGCCTTGAAAGGACTCCATAACAGGGAGAAAAGTGCCCAAAACCTTTTATTGAGAAAAGAAGCATTTTATTCTCAAATTACTCCTTTTGGCCGCGAGAAGGTTCATATAAACGACGGTTCAGTTTCCCAGGTGGTGTTCCCAGCACTTCTGTCTGGTTCGCAGGCCATCACTGCGTGGGGACAGGGACAGGCAGATTGGACACACGGCGACACGCGGACCTCACGCTGGAAGGGAGGGCACCCGCGGAACTCCAGCCGGGGGATCCCAGGGAGGAGGGCAGGGTGGTTGGAAGCAGGGCGGGAGGCAGAGACAGGCTGGTCGGCGGAGTCTGTGATGAATCCACCCTGTGAACCGGACGCCTGGGTCCTGAAACAGTGGGTTCCAACCCAACGGGGCCAACAGGGCAGGGCCAGGGCTCCCTGCAGCTCCCCTGAGCACCCTTCCTCACGCCACACCTCCGGGTGCTCCCTGCCCTCCTCCTGGGCAGCCTCTCCTCCCTCCCACCCCGGGCTCAGCGGTGTTTGAGGCCCGTCCAGGACACACAGCTTCCTGATGCCGCGGGACGGGGCGCTGGTGAGACGGCGGGGGAGCGGAGGCGGGAATCCCTCTGTCCTCGGCGCACGGGCCGCTCTGGGCTGCAGACTTGCCGTCCACACCCACGCACTTGGCGCAGTGTTGCTGACGGACGCGTCGCCACGCTCTGGGAGGTCGTGCGTCTCTCAGCATCTTCTCAGGGATCTGGTTTCAATCATTTTCCCCCGCAGCTTCCTCCGCTCACACCGCATCCTTCTTTAGAGATATTGTCAAAATGGACTTGCTCGAAGTTGGTTTTGTTTTGCTGCTAATCGCTAATTTAACACATATCTACCGGGTTTGTGAAGCCTGAGCCCCGGAGCTTAGGGGCTGGGCTACAGGGAGGACCGAAGCGAAGCCTGCCGGGAGGGACTGCCCCTCCAGGAGGAGACCCCGGGGGGAGACGTGGGTGCGGGTCTGCTGGGGACTGCCTGTGGGGACGACCCGTGGCAGGTGGAGCGGGGTGTCCACAGACACGGAGCAGAGATGGCAGACAGTCAGGCAAGTCAGAACTGGGCAGCTGGGGCTCAGCTCTGTGGCAAGACCCTGGTGGGCGGCACAGAACACAGCCCAGAATCGCCCCATGGAGGGGCAAGGGGGTTGGAGTTTTTATCCCTCAAATTCCCCCACCCCATGACTGGTTAGAGCTGCCCGGTACACTGGCTTCTCATTCCTTTAGCCTCTGGGAAAGCCCCAGATGTCCCCCGCGTGGGTGTGATCCCCCTGCAACCACGGGGTAACCCCTGGCTTAACCAGTCCCTGGTACGCTGGCGTTCACACCCGGGGAAGAGGACCAGTGACCACGTGCTTTGGTGAAGGGGGGCTGGGCACCTGCGCGCACACAGGGCACACCCAGTCCAACAGGCTCAGCAAGGGGAAGCAGGGGTGGTTCGAGGAACGCGGTGGAGGAGCATATGAGTCTGGCATTTCAGGAGGGAGATCTGCAGGGGCGTGGAGGTATGCAAGGAAGGAGCTTCAGATGGGATTTGCAGAGAGGAGTGGGAGACGTGTCGAAGGAATTCATAGTCCCGAGGGCTTTCCAGATCGCGTTGGCAATGGTCTTTGGCAGTGGGAAGCTACTGAGGAGTTTCAAGCCAGAGAATGACCTGCTCATTCTGACTTTCTGCAAGTGGACTCCTCTGTGTGAGCGGAGGGTAATCTGGGACCATGTGAGACCCTGGGAGGGGGACCTGTTAGGAGACCATGGTGCAGAATTGGGGCAGGACACGGTGCCGGCAGAACTAAGGACCCAAGTGACAGGGACCCACTCTAGAGAAGCACAGATTTCCAGAGGGCAATTCCAAGCTGGGCCACTCCTCTCCCCCAACCAGGGGCAATGCAGGAGACTCTCCAGTTGGACCCCGTGTGCACAGAACCAGGTCATCCCCCTCGCCTGCTGGTCCGAGGGCCTCACTGTGTGTGTAGGAGGCTGATCCCGGGCAGGCAGTCCTGTGGGTCCCTGACTGTCTCTCACCGAGGGTAATGCTGGGGGAGGCGTCTCAGTGGACTCTCACAGATGCTCTCCAGTCCCGGGAGTTGAAGCTTCTTTCCCTGGCACAGGAAGGACGTCACCTGCAGGACGGGCGCGGGGTGGGGGAGCGTGACTTCCACGGTGTCTGTGAGAACATTCCAGGGCAATCCCCATCCCTCCAGAGAAGGCAGGCGGGACCAGGGCCCAGAGGCTCCCATCGTGGCATGTTTCCCTGACAGCTCTGATCCCCGCTGGGTACAAGACTGTCCCCTTTGTTCTCCAGGACACCGATGGGCCTGGGACGCTGGGCTCCGGGGGCTTTCTGCAGGGTGGGAGTGAGGTCACGAGTCTGGCTTTCACACGCTCTTCTCCCCCTGCTAACCTGGGCCACCAGCATGCATCGCCTCCCCGTGGCCAAGCTGTGGTCTCCCTTACTGTCCTATTCCAGGGTGTTTCCAGTTTCCAGGCTTACTCCCATTGGTGGGGTGGGGGCGGGCGGCCAAACCTTGGTCCATCTGTAGACGATGACTTACGGCTCAGCACGGTCTTCCTTTATCCACCTGACGTCGGGGAGGCGCACGGGGAGCCGCCCTGGACAGCAGCGGCCGGCGGAGCACAGTCCTGGGAGGAGCTCGCTTCGCTCCTGCTGGCGCGCTGCCATGAGAGGAGGCCCGATGAGCGGCACGCGGGGCTCCTGGAGCGATGGTGTGCTGGCGGCCCACCTGGTGAAGGCCTGCAGCAGGTCAGGTGCCCCGAGCAGGGGGCCGTGGCCCGGGCCGGCGGCCACAGAGGGACAGCCCCTCCCTGATGCACATCTGGTGTAGAGCTGCCCCCCGTAACACGAGAGGCCAGTCCAGGAACCTGCGGCTTCTCCGCAGAGGAGCAGAGGGGAAGGGAGAGGATGGGAGGCGAGGTGCTGACGAAGGGTCTGGAGGCCGAGGTACGGGAGGAGAGGGCTAGTGTCCGGGATAGCACAGCAGGAGCAAGGGACATTCAACCCCAGATCTCCAGTCAGACGTGCTCACGATTGTCCCCTCGTCCGGTGGGGTGCCCCTGACCCTGCGGCTTTTGAACGTCATTGGGACCAGTCAGGGCTGAAATACTTTACTGATACGGCCCTGCCCACGCATGATTCCAGGATACGCGGCCTCTTGCAATGGCCAGGCCCTCCGCGGCCAGGCCTGCAAGGCCACAGGGACCCCCAGGATGGTAAAGAACACGTGTGCATTGGATCCGAAGCGGGTGGCCCAGGGCTCTCACCCTCAGACCTGGGACTGAGGCTCCGGCTCAGCTGAGAAATCCTCTCCTTTCACATCCGGGGACGGTGGACAGCCAGTGGGCAGCAGCGAGAATGTTTCCAGGAAGGGGAGAGCTCACAGAGTTGGACGCATCATGGGACGAGGCCGACACAAGCATCCAGTGGCTGTAGATGGGTCCCCTCTGCTGGGCTGGCGTAGCTGGGCCATGGCGCTGACTGGGGCAGAGCCAGGGTCACCGAGAACTCTCTCCCCTTGGGAGTGGCCGGGGTCCCTCATGCAGCTCCCGGTGTGTCGTGGGAAACATGGAACGTGGACTGAGCCGTGAGGCACACAGGATTTCTTGGCCATCTACCTTGAGACCAGCTCGCCCCAATCCGGAGAAGGCTGAGCTTGGTGGGTGGCTGTGTTTGAAGAGGTTTTATTGTCACTTGGGAGCGGCGAGGCCAAAAGATCCGGAAAGCGGTATCCTGAGCTGTCTGTCCCACACGGGTCTAGAGAGAAAGCGTCATGTTCTGTCAACAGGGTCACCCTGGCCTGGTTGGGAGGCAGAGCGAGAGGGGAGGCCGTGGACAGGAGCCTTGACAGTGGTTTCTGGGGAGGGACAGGGGAGCAGGGTGAGTGTGTGTGGGCCCCACGCTCAGGGCAGGCAAGTGTGGCTAACGTCCGTGGCTCTGGGGGCAGAAGGGCTGCCCAAGTTGCCGGGCCACTGCCCTCAGGGCAGGAAGAGCAGATGCGAGCGTGAGAGGACTGAAGCAGCCGCGGCCAGGCCTCTGCGTGGGCTCAACACAGCATCGACACAACCGTGTGCCTGCTGCGAACCTGAGGCCCGACAGGCTCATCCTCAAGGAGAACGCAGGCATGTGGCCTGTGTGTGTGCCGGCCCCACGCATCTCGTGTTTGGCGTGTGTATTTACACACTTCTGTTCCCTGCATCCCCGTGCACATTCCGCGGGCCCAGATGCACAACATGAGGCACAGGGAGCGTCTGCAGCTCTGGGTCTCGCCTCGGGAAGGGAGCAGGGCTCGCCGTTCGGCAGACCGTCTTCCCGGGCCGGGAGAGACGTGCTCCGTTAGCTCCCGCACGAGCCGGAGGCGCTGTCCGGGGCCACCTGTGACGCCGCTCCTACTCCACCAGCAGGGGACCCTCTGCCCCGAGCGGGGGCCGGGAGCTGCGGCGCTTGTCCCCGCCCCGAGCCACGGCAGCAGGTCTTCCTCTTCAAACTCTTGAAGTGGAAAAGACGCGGACAGCAGCACCTGAGAACTGGTGCGATGGGCGTTTCCTCTCCCCTTGCTCGGGGTGCACGGCGAAAGGGACTCTGTTTAGGGAAAACAAGGACTAAACTGAAGCTGTTTAAGTCCCTCCCGCTGCCGTTCAAGGAGAACCAGCGTCCCCGTCCCGCGCTGACCGGGAGGACACTCTCCGACTCTCGGCCACCTGCCCTCTGCGATGCTGTCCCGTGAGGCAGGCACGCGGGTTCCCTCTGCCACCACCCGGGCGGGTCCCTCAAGAGATCTCCAATCAGGTCGTCCGTTTCACGTGACGGACACTGCGGGTCCCTCAGCCACTCAGGACGGCAAGTGGCCATGGCCACGGCGTTTCCAGGCGTGGAGGGACGTCTGGGGGCTCTTCTGCTCACAGCCTCATCAGGGAGGGTGTCCCCTCAGCGAGGCAGCGCTGGGCGCCAGCCTCGGGGTGGGCGGGGCAGGAGGGCCCGAGGCTCCGGCGCCGGCCACTCTCTGACTACGGTCCCGCAGAATGACAGAGACATGCAGAATTCCAGGGCTCTTCCCTTATAATTTCTAGTGAGAAATGGGGTCGAGAACCAAGCGTGTCTCCCCAGTGCCTCTCGGGTAATTTCTCCTCAAAGCCGCCAAGCAAGACACCGTTTACCCCTCTAGACCTTTCATACGGGGTTGTATTTGAAGCTGTGGATCCGATCAGCTTAGGGAGCATTTATCGGGCACCGACTGTGTGTGCCGCGAGCCGCGGGGGTGGCTGCCTGTCCCGCGGACCCACGTCCCGACGGGAAGCAAACCCAGTGCCCTAATGAACGTGCCACGTGCATCTGGGCTCCAGGGCCGCTTAGCGGGGCTGTGAGAAAATGCAAGGGTTGGGGAGGTGCTTGGCCAAGGTCGGAGCAGGTTCTGGAAGAAGGGTGGGAAGTTCAGGACGCGGGAGCAAGAGCCAGGCCTCAGAAGTCAGCCGGAGCAGCGCGGGAACCGACCCTGAACAGTGGCGAGCTGGCGGCAGATGGTGGTCTGTTCTCAAGGGCTCCGTCCGCGTCCCGCAGGGCCGCTGCCCGCGGAGGGGTGAGAAAGGGTAGGAGAGACCCTGCCTTTGGGAGCGAGGGCACCCAGCCCGCTGGCCACAGATGCTTTCCACCTAAGCAGAAGGGAACGAGGTTCTGGAATCTTTAAAATTTACTCATCGGTTCCCTGGCCAAGTTGGAAGGTGGACGCTGAAGGGTTTGTGCTCCTTCACAGATGGCAGAAGAGCGAGAGAGAGGCCCGCCGCTCGCCAGACGTGCTCGTCTTCCTCCCGGGCCCCGAGGCCACGGCTGCAGGGGGCAGGACTCCTGCCTCCCCCCAGGAAAGCCCACAGGCTGGACTTGACCGCTGGGGTTGTTAGGAGAGCTCCTAACCCACCAGGACTCATGCCCAGCAGTGAGAGACGCAGGGCAGAGAGGTGGTGGGTGTGGGGGTGACCGCTCAGACCATGGCTTGCCTCTCTCCGGTGGCCCACGAGCCCGCAGGAGCGCAGCAGGCCCGGGACAGATGCTGGGCTCTGGCCCGAGGCATGGAACAAGGGCTGCTGGACCCACGAGGTGACCGCAGGGGTCTGTGTGCCTGCCACACGGCCAGCGGCTCTTCTGGAAATCAGCCATGATGAGCAGGAAGCTTCCTGGAGAAGAGTGCTAGCATGCCCGGGTCAGGCTTCCAATAGCTGCGGCGCCCACGAGAGCACGGTCACCTCCATGCCCAGCAGCCATGAGACTTGACCTGGGGCCTCTGGCCGCCCAGCTCGTCAGCCTCCTCAGCTCAAGCCCGCTTCGGGGCCTACACGGGGCTGGGCGTCCACCCTGCCCCCATCGCCACGCCACTCCCCGGCGCTCTGTGCCAGCCGTTCCCTTCCTGGGTCCGTGCAGATGGCTGTGACCGTGGGTTCCTGCCACGCTCACCACCACGCCACCGCCTGTCAGCTGCCACTTCTCAGACTTTCACTGGGACCATAAAGAAAGACACTGAAACCCCGTCTGATGCCTGCAGGCTACGTTCTCTCCACCTTCCCCTTGCTCCTCGTAGACCAGGGTCTTTGCTGGGCGGGCCCTCCGGTTCCCTTGTGCCCAGCGTACCAGCAGGGGCCCCTCAACGGCTGTCCTTGCCCTGTCCCGCCTCCCTTGGTGACACACAGTGCCCTCAAGACGGCTCCTTGCCCTCCCGCACCTCCACGTTTCCACCACACGCTCAGCCAACCTGAGCTCCTGCCGTCCACAGACCGACAGAAAGCTACACGGTGGTCGTGAACGCGGGATCCAACGCGCAGTCAGCGACACGTAGGCCATCCCAGAGGGCTCACTCGCAGAGCAGCGGGACACGTGAGCTCAGAGACACACCCGGGGAGACTGGGGTCAGGCAGAAGCGCTGTCGACTGAAAAGGAGCCCAAACACCCCCACACATGCCCATGACTTTCCACATGTTCCTGCGAGCAGAGACGTGTGGTCACGTACGACTGCGGGCAGTCAGCTCCCAGGGGCACACGAGAGGCCGAGGGCTCCAGTTGGGGGTCCCGGGGCTGCCCCCAATCTGCCTCTCCTCAGCGTTGTCAACATAGCTCCAACATAGCTCCAGACAGACGTGGCTAAGACAGAGGGCTGACACAGGGTGGTGGACGCCAACATAAGACTCCAGTCCTGGTCACGGGGAGCACCTCGCCGGGGCTGTGGTGTGTCCCCTGGACGTTGTGCTGGTGGCTACACTGAGGTCAGGGAACAGGCTCGTGTCATTGGGAGCTTCATCCCCCCACAGCCCCACCGCCCCCGGGACAGCCAGCTGCGAGGCTCCAACCCAGTGTGCCGCTGACCAAAACCCTCTGTACCCTTTATATAAGCGTCTGGACCACCTCTTTGGTGACCCTCACGGACAGCCTGGTGTCCAAGATGTGCCCAGTCCTCGCCTTGCCGCTGGGGGTGACAACAACGGGTCCGGCAGCTCTGGGAGGTGGGGGGACCCTCCTGTTTCTGCTCTGCCCAGGCACCGCGCTGGACACTCAGAACCCAAACATGGCACCTCGTACTTAGTCCTCTCACATGACGTCCTGTTGGATCTCCAGAATGTTCCCTCCCTTGCCAAGTTTACGATCCGAGCCTCACCAGAGAAATACTCACTCACTGTGGACAAGAGTTTACCTTCAGATCATGGCTGGGAGGATAGAGTTACGTGAGCGGGGAAAAAAGCGACAATTATTGGTTTCCTGGTGGTGTCTCGAGCTAACTATTCAATTTCCCACAAAATACATCATGCAAAAGTGAGAGAGAACACCTTCACTCACTTCCGTTGATCCGGGCAGACGTGTGAGTGGAGATCTGCGCGGGGACGTGGAGGCAGTCGGTGAGTTTTAACCGCGGACACAGAGACATCCTGCGGTGGCCGCCTCTGCCCCATCCTGACCTGCACATTACCGCCCCCGGGAGCCTGGAATTAAGCGACCCTCAGCGCCCCGATCACGCACACGGTGTCGTGCAGGCTCACGGCTGGCTCAGGAAGATGACACCCGGGTGTCATCGCAGCCATGACCAGAGCCATCAAGGCGGCCAGATCCACACTTTGCACTGTCAGCGGCCAGCAGCTCAGTGACAAGGAGCCATTGGGAACCAGGCCTGGCCCTCGGTGTGTGATGAGTGGCAGAGAGGCGGCCGTCAGCAAGCTGCTTCGGCAGGAAGAAGGGGCGCGGCGCCCCGAAGGCAAGTGGCCAGCGTCAGCTTCAGAAGACCAACCTTTCGGGGCAGCTGTGGCGCCGGGCCCTGGAGCCCTCAGGTCGCCTCCCCCACTGTGACTGTCAGAGTCAGGGCAGGCCCCCCCGCCGGGCGCAGTGTGGCATTCTGTGAGCTCGGTCCCACGTGCTGCTGGCCACGGAGCTCCCCGCCATGTGGAGCACCTCGAACCTTGCCGAAAGCCCCTGCCGCGGTTTTATGAGCCGCGGAGAGAAGACAGCAAGGCGGGGGGCAGGTGGGTCTGACCTTCTCTCTCTGAAGAGCCCGGGGCTCGCTCTCTGGAGAGTCTGTGCAGGGACATGAGCCTGGGAGGCGGGCACCTCTGCCAAATCTCCCCCCCTCCAGACTCCCAGGGAACCAAGCGATAAGGACACCAGCTCTGGAGCGAGCCGAGCCCGGGCTGACGGCGAGCGCGGGGCAGCCTGCTCACAGGAAGGCGTCACGTTCAGCAGCCGGGCTGCCCTGCCCCATTCCACGTGTCGTCGCGGCTCGGGGCAGCTAAACGTTTCTGAGCACGAGGCTGACACGGAGGTCAGAAAAGATGTGTTTTAAATAAAGCATCAGTGAGGGGTGGGTCTAAATACCAAGCCCTGATGGCAATTCTGGATTTAACCAATTAAGAAAGAAAACCCTATAATAATTCTGGCCGACCACTTGGACAGATCAATCAACATGAGCAGAAGAGCCGGGGCCGGCCGGCAGACCCTCACCGTGATTAGCGCAGGCAGGGAGGGCGACGGGGGAGGCCCAGGTCGGCAGGGTGCGGTGGGAACGGGGTTCATTATCATTGTGGCATTTGCTCCCCCAGCAGTTATCCTCGACCCCAAACTTAATCTCATGCGTGCCATCTTCTATTCTGTCTCCCTTTTCCCTGTGGAATGGGGCTTGAGGTTTTGAATGCTCCTGCCTGCGTTCTGTCCAAGGACTTCTGTGTAGAGGTTTACGCTCGGATTGGAACCCAGCAAGGACGCCGTGGTGTTGGGTTTGCAGGGTGACACCTACTGTCTGATGTGGTCAAGCCAGGTTTCTGGGTTCCCCCAGAGCTCTCTGAAATCAGCCGGCTGAACACGATGAGGGCGAGGCCAGGCTCCAGAGCCTTCGGCAAGCTCACGTGACCACCCTGTGATCAGGGTCAGTGGGGACGGCCTGCCCCACGGCCCCAGTGAGAGCCAGTCCTCCTGCCTGAAACTGTCCAGCTTCCATGTTCACGTCCAACAACCAGATCTACGGAAATTACTTTTTTATATGCCCATCTGGCTTTGCAGATGCATCTTTAATGTCACTGAAGTTAGGCTTCAGCAAGATAAAGCTTGGTATTTTTTATTTAGTGTTCCAACAAGAGCTGAAGCAACCAAGGGGCTCCCACCTCCCCCCACAGGCACAGCCGATGACCGCCCCCACCACAACCCTGCATGCTGTCCTTCCCGCTGTCTGGAGGCTGGGGCTCTGCCAAGTGGGGTGTGTGTTGGAGTCATCGGGATGGAGCCTTCCCAGGAGGCCGAGCCCCTGTGGCCCACAGCTGTCCAGCCAGACATCTCCCTCTCTGCCAACGAGCGTGGGGGACGCCCTGCAGGCCATTTCTGCCCGGGCAGGTCTGGGGCTCTTGCAGAGAAGGGGCACTCGCCTTAGGGCACCTTCCAAACACCGTGCCAGCCTGATTTCTGTCTCTTCCGGCTCTGAGACCAGGATCTTCGTCCCGCGGCCATCGGTCCCTCCCTTGCTCAGTGTGCGCTCACTGCTCCAACGCTACCCTGGGCTTCCTCTCTCCCCACTCCACCACTGGCCTCACAGAACCAGCAGGCATGACCCTGGGTCCCTCAGCTTGCCCACTGCGGACAGCTCCCTGTCCCCATGGTTTCCGGGGCTCTGGTCCCCTGCCCCCCGGGGGCTCCGCAGCGCCCTCTGTGGTCACTCTCCCTGCCTCCGGTCTGCTACAGTCGCACTTCCCCCGGCACGGAGCCCGACTCGCTGCACCGTACGTGATCCGCAGCCTGCCTACCATCTCGTCCGCAACCACGCTCGAGCGACTCGCTGTGCCCCAGCCTCCCTGGGGACCCACATGCCCTGTGGATATGTCAGTAGATGGTGGTGTCCCAGTCGGGGCCCCACAAGGCTTTCTCATCCCCCTTCCTTCTCACCACCTGCTTGCAATGATCACTTTGGCTCCTAGATTGCTCTTGAAGGAGATGCCTGCCTTTCCTCCCCCCTCTGGAGACAGGGAATCGCTTTCTGACCCACAAGCCTCCAGCTGCCTCCTAGGGCCTCAGCCCATCCCATCACCATAGCCTTGGTTACAGCACTCCCTGAACGTCGCCAATGCTGGCACCACAAGCCTGAACACGATGTGGCCAGACAGTGGTAAGAGCGGACATTTCCCACGCACTTTCTGCCTGTTGAGTGCATGGAAAGGCAGTAGATACTCCTCTCCTGGGAGGCGGGCACAATTATGACCCGTTTTCCATTGGAGAAAACACGCAAAGAGGTTAAGGAGTCTGACTTGGGAGCCGGGAAGCGCCCTCCAGCCCATGACTAGGCTTCACACCGCCGGGTTGTACCAGGACATCCAGTGGGTGGGTTGCCTGATCTGGCCGTGCCCTGGGTTCAGAGTCCCTGAGGGGCTGCCCTCGCCTGTGGCTGCGAGTGGCCTCAGGCAATCTGAGGTGCCGACACCAGAAGAGGGGCTCAGCTTCCTGCCCACACCGATGTTCACTGATTCTGTTACCCTCTGCCTCTCCCTGATTCCGAACGCTGACGGGGCGGATTTGCAGGAGAAACAGAGCGGCAAGTGACAGAGTCCCGCCCTCCACAAAGGGGACGTCCTCTGGCAGTTTCCAGAGTCATGTGAAAACAAGTCCCTGCCCCAAGCAGCACACCCGCGCAGGATCCTGAGCCCCTGGCTGACACGGCTAAAAATAATGAGCCTCGTTAACACATTCCAAACAGTGGCACGAAATTACATAGGACGTGCTGAAGACCGTGTTGGCAGCTCGGCATGGGGCCGCTTTCCTCCCATGCAGCTCCATGGGAATTCTTGAACACGCTTTCTCCCAGAGGCATGGGGCTGGCCCCTCCGCAGCGAGCAACATGTTCTTACTCTAATTACACTGGTAATTAGAACTCGGCTCTTTGAACCTCGACCAACCACACCCTCTCCAGGGAGTCACGTGGGACGTGAAGCCTTCCCGCTGGCTTGCTCTGGGGAGGGCTCCCAAAGACCCAACCAACCTCTGCATCGATCTGTTTACCCGCTTATTTTGGGCTTCCTGACCATGAACCGCTGGTGTCCAATCACGGATCTGTGTTCTGTGCGCGCGGAAGGGCCAAGAGCCTCCCCAGCTTCTAGGTGATCTGAGTGTGCGGCACACAGGACTGGACGCTGGTTCGTCCCACTGACACTGGGGATCGGACAAAGGAAGGACGCAAAGACCGAGCTCAGGGAGTACATTGGATCTGTCGGTTTTGCAAAGTCTGCTTCTGCGCGTGACTTTGAATAACGGTATGCCTCAGGTTTGGCAGTAAATTCTCTCCTACCAAAATTTTCAAAAATCAACGAACCCAAACGATCAGGCTGATTTCCAAAGTGATTTGGACAGAATGAATTGTAGCCTTGACTAAATGCCAGAGTGAATCCTCTCAAACCTCACATGTGTGACAAGAACAAATTAGTCCATTTTGAGGACTGACTCTAAATGAATATTTTAGGCTGTGAACAAACCGGGGAGACTCCTGGGCATAGATATCCAATCTCCTACCCCTTCTGCAGAGACATCCACTGACAGCATCCAGGAAGCACAAATGACAAAGGCATCCACCCTCTACGGGCCTACTACCCAGTGAAAGCACAGGTGAGTACATCTGTAACTTGAATATGAGAGCACCTGTCGTAACCACTCTAACTGGGGCTCAAGGAGTGACAAAGGAAGGGGAAGGGGTCTCTTTAAGATTCCAGAAGATCTCCAGTGGCTGCATGTCTATCTTGTGCCACCTGACTTCTTCCTTCGTTTTTTAAGAACTTATTAATTGAAAAAAATAATTCTCTTTTTAAGATTTTATTTTACTTTATTTTATTTGACAGAGAGAGAGAGAGAGAGAACACAAGTGGGGAAACAGCAGCAGAGGAAGAGGGAGAAGCAGACTCCCCACTGGGCAGGGAGCCCGATGCAGGACTTGATCCCAGGACCCTGGAATCATGACCTGGGCCAAAGGCAGATGCTTTACCCACTGAGCCACCCGGGTGCCCTGGAAATATACTTCTTATTTAAGATTATAATATTATATCCATGTTCTGTTAGATCTATGCTATATAAAGTCCTTTGGCTAAATCTTTTAAAAGGAAAATTTCTAAAATGCTTCTTGATCAAAGGGATGAAACTGTAGTTGAAAAGAGTTCAGAACCGCAACTAACCAGAACTGGGTCTGAAGCTGCGTCTCAGTGAGAACAGTGAAGACTGGGCCCTCAACCAAGGCTAGGAAATGTATTGGCTCCAGGTGTCTAAGGGAATTTTTGCTCAGTCATTAGCTGACCACTGGGCTAACTGAGCAGAGAGTTCAGTGGCCACGCATGATGAAAAACAGACCCTACAGAATTAGTTCAGGGAATTTACTAAACAAATCACCACAACAAATGCCAAGGAAGGGAGAGAATCTGATTTCCAATGTTGACATGTTATATTATATAAAACATCCAGTTTTCAACCAATAAATCATGTGACATGCAAAGAAACTAGAAAGTATAGAGAATACATGGTGGTGGGGGTGGGATGGGACGATTGATAGAATGTGTCCTGTAAAAAACCCAGACACGGGCCTCTCTAGACAAAGTCCCTTGAGTAGCTATTTAAAATGTGTTCAAACAACTAATGAAAAGTATAAGAAAAATGTCTCACCACGTAGAAAATATTACAGAGGGAGAGAAATTATTGTAAAAAAGGACCCAAATAGAAATTCTGAAAAGTACAATAACTGAATTGGAAAGTCCATCACCAGGGCTCAGCAGTAGATTTGAGCCAAAGAGAGAAAGAGCAAACTCAAAGATGTATCATTTGAGATTGTCCTTCCCAGAAACAGAAAGAAAAAAGAACAGAGCAAAATAAACAGAGCCTCAGAAACCTATGAGACACCTTCAAGCACAGTGACGTACACGTGATAGGAATTTCTTGGTGAGAGAGGTAAAAAGGCGCAGGAAGGCGATCTGGACAAATAATGGCAGAAAACCTTCCCAAATGGGATGGAAAACATTAATCTGTATTTGTAGGGAGTCCACCAACTCCAAGTTAGGTAAACACAAAGAGGTCTGCATCTAAATTATGAACTGTGGAAAGACAGACAAGGAGAGCATCTTAAAAGCAAGAAGAGAGAAGGGACCCATCACACATAAGGGGTCCTTAGTAAGACTGACAGATGGCCTCGCAGATACCATGAAGGCCAGAAGGCAGTGGAATGACATTTTAAAATGCTGATGGGGGGCGGAAAACACTGTCAACCAAGAATTCTATATCCAGCAAAACTATCCTTTAAAAGCGAAGGGAAGATTAAGACATTCCCAGATAAACAAAAACGGAGTTTTTCCATAGCAGACCTATAAGAAATACTAGAGTCCTTCAGGCTAAAATGAGAGGATATGAGACAGTAACTCAACTCCTTACAAAGACAAAAAACACACTAGGAAAGGTAACTATACATGTAAATATAAAAGACTATAAAAGTATTCTTTGTTTGCAAGTCTTTTTTCCAATTTAAAAGAAAGTAGCATAACACAATCGTTACACATCTGCAGTGACGGCCATACAATTTGTAAGGAAGCAACTTGCAGGATGCTGCAGAGCGAGGGAGGGAAGAGCACTACAGAGGAGCACACTATGGGGTTAGGGTGGTATCAACCCAAACCAGATGCTTGTAGGATATTAACGGTAGTCCTTAGGACAGCTGCCAACAAAATGAAAAATACAATAAAAGAAGCAAAGGGAGTAAAAGGGTACAGTAGAAAATATACATTTAACAAAGAAGAAAACCGTAAGGAGAGGATAGAGAAAAAAGATGGTTCCTAGGAAACAGTGAAAAGGCAGATGTAAATCCCACCTTATCAGTAAATACATAAAACAGGAAGGGATTAACACTTCCGTCAAAGGGCAGAGATAGGCAGAATGGGTAAAAATAAAATCATGCGATTGTATCTTGTCTGCCAGAGATGCACTTTTCATCCAAAGACACAAATAAATCGAAAGTAAAAGGATGAGAGGAGACAGACTGTGAGAGCAGGAGCCAAAGAACCACAACCCACAGACGGAACCAGCGCTGGAATAGCTATGCTTGTACTGGACAGAACAGGCTTCGAGAGGAGAGTAGCACAGACACAAAGTAGGACACTTGAACCACGTGTCCGTCTATCATGGTAACTGAACAAGTGTCAGTAACACGCACCAAACCAGCCTAGAACCTGGGAGGCAAGGACTGACGGAACTGAAGGGAGAGAAGTTAATTCATCAAGAATCAGCGGTGACTTCAAATGCTCTACATCCAGTGACGAGCAGAGCGGCCAGACGGAAGACCCACGAGAACCAGAAGACCTGACGGTCGCTCGGAGCCACCTCGACCTCCCCCGCATCTAGAGGAACAGCTCACCCAGCAGGGATATGTGACCTTCTCGAGGGAACGTGGAGCGTTCTCCAGGACACACAACATATTAGACCATAAACTGTAATAAAATTGCAATAAATTTAGAAGGGTTGAAATCCTGAATGTTCTCTGGTCACACTGGGATGAAATGAGAATGGTTTCTCATTTCATATGAGAATATGGATAATATTATATTATCAGAATATATAATACAATAACAGAAGGAAATTTGGAGACTCACAGATAGGTGGAAATTAAGGTACACACTCCTCAACAGTTAGCCACAGACAAAATCACAAGGGAAGTGAGCGGATACTCTGAGATGAATGGAAGCCAAAACAGGACTTACCGAAATTCACGGCATGTTTTTGAGGAACTGCGGAAGTGTCCTCCACAGCGGCTGGTGTGTGTTCCGTTCCCAGCAGCAAGCTGCCGGGGTTCCCGCTGCTTCCCAGCCTCACCCGCACGCGCTACTACCCGTCCTTTGAGAGAACCCACCCCGTAGCTGGGACGTGGTACCCCACTGTGCGTGCGATTTGCGTTTCTCTGACGACAAATGACGTCGAGCGTGCTCTGTGTGCTTGTCGCTCGTGTGTAAATCTTCTCTGGAGAAAGTCTATGCGGATCCTTTGCTCATTTTTCATGAGGTTATTTGTTTCGTCGTTGTTGAGTTGTAAGAGTACGTTACATATTTGGTCCCTAGACCCTTGTCTGATAACTTGAACACATATGCTCCCGTTCTGTAGGTATCTTCATTTTCTTGGTGTTGTCCTCTGACGCATGGAAGCTTGTCTGTCAGACATTGACAATATCGAGTGTTGGTGGGGTGTGAACAGCTGGCGTTTTCCCACACGGTTGCTGGGAGTGTGAGAGGCACAGCCCCACTGGAAAACGGTCCAACAGTTTCAGTTAAGTTAAACACACTCGTTAGGTGATCCAGCAAGCCCACTCCTGTGAGTTTACCCAAGGGAAATGAAAATGAGTTTCCATAAAGACCTACATACAAATGTTTATTCGCTTAGAATCAGCAAAAAGCAAAAACCACCTGAATGTTCCTCAGCTGGGAAGTGGGTAAAGCACCTGGGAATCTGTGGTACGACAGGACACTAAAAACTAAACACCCAGAACACGAGTCTTACATTTCCAGCCCATCGTGGCAGCACCAAACGGGGCCCACGTATGGTTGCGGTGGAGTGGTCTTCTGGAAAAGGGACAGAAGTGAAATGGGGCGCAGATCAGGGGTTGTCAGGAATTAAGGGGAAGGTTTTGACCACAGAGTCATAGCACAAGGCAATTTCGAGGGGGAAGGAACTATTCTGTGTCTTCTTTGTGGTGGGTCCGGGCCTCTGCACAGTGGTCAAAACTCACACGTCCATGTGCCATAAAGGTGTCTTAACGTACGTAGATTTAAAATAAAATGAAAACTCAATAGTGACATGACGGACAGACAGCCGCTATGTGTGTATAGCAAACACCGTCCACCGTACAGCCTTGTCACGTCGCCACGGGGCTCGCCTGAACTAATGCAGCGTCGCGCATCAGCTACACTCAAAACCGACCACAAAATGAACTAAGGAGAGGGGACGTTCACAGACGAACAGTGGCCGATCAATCAGCGACTGTTTTCACAGTAATTATTTTTCTTAGGCTCTGCCAGACCTTAAGACGCTCTCCCTGCCACGGCAGTAATCAGCTACCATTAATCTCACGCAGCTCCCAAGCGTGCAGAATCGATCCCACGGCTCTGTCTTCGTTTCTCAATGGCTGCCGTCCTGCTGCTTGATCTCCAATGAGCCTGTGTGTGCTGGACCGTTCGCGTGCGCTTCAGACCAGAGAGGAGCACGTCGGCGCGGTTTACCTGTCGGAGTCGCACGCCTGGGAACGGAGGGAGAAGGGACAGTGACAGGCAGCGTGAGGCAACACAGAGGTAGAAGGACCGGGATTCGGTGACTCTGCTGAGCCATCGAACCTCTCTCCCCGGACTCCTGCCATTACTACGTATCATGGCATGAGGCTGTCTTTGCAGATGTGACGCTGTCTTCAGGGAATCTGCTCTGATTTCCACTGTCCTGCTTTGAGTGACTGTCTGAGCTCTCAGGGGTCTGCGGGCTGTTAGGCCACCATCGTTTCACCTGCACTGATTAGATACCACAGGATAGCAGTGTTTGCGCGTTGCCTGTGCAGTACGCCTCACTGCGGAAACGTAGGGACGCCGGGCTCAGAGCTAGGTCACATCTGCCAGCATGGACAGCAGCGGTGCCTCTCCTCACGGGCAGAAGCGGTTCAATCCATGACCACTGCCGGCCTCTCTGGATAGAGGGTGTCGGGTGACAAGAAGTCCCCATGCAAGGGACACCTCTGAGCTCCCGGCGAGGGCAGGGCACATCGCTTGAGCCCCGCGACGCTGGCTGGTGTGCTTGGCCTGCCAGTGGTGGGACAGCTGATGGGTCACCTCTGTTCTCCGCAAGTTCTCCGACCCTGAAGACTCACCTCCAGGGTGATGGGGCCTGGAGGTGATCCGGTCCCAGCGCCACACAGGCAGAACAACACGGCCAGACCAGGGTGACAGGCCAATGATGGCACATCTTGAAGCAGAGGAGTCTTGCTTGCCTTCGCCATGTTGAGACACGCGTCCTCCGGGTGTGACTCCGCCACGAGCCCCAGCACTGCCTGCTCCCGGCCTTGGGTCTCCTCCGCGCATCAGCTGCACGTCTGGATGTCTGGAGCGTGTGGATACGACTATTTCAGGTGCCCCGATGTGTCCAGCTGCACGACGCCACACCCTGGATGGCAGAGTGTACCCAGTTTCCGCACGTGCTCGGATGCAGACGCGCCGCACCTCTCGGAACAAGTGAGCTGCCATCTCTCATCGGCGGGTGCCTGTCACCCTGTCAGTTCATGATCCAGCCCAGGCCCACAAAGGCTCCTACCCAGGTCCCAGGTGAAGGCTGGCCTGCACAGTGCCGGCTGCACAGGTGGGAAAGGATGAACACCTTTTAGGCATTGGAAGCCCATCTACTTTCATAAATTTCAAGGGGAGAAGAGTTGATGGAACTGTTGGTGAGATCAGAATGCAGAGTTGTAGGAACGTCACCATCCAGAAGACCGGGGGCTCTCACGGGGGCAGGCATGTTCTGGAGGGGGCATATCAGAGGCCCCTGGGCCGTTGCACAGCCTTCCATGGCTGGACCCACTGCAGAAGAAGCTGGTGCCTGTCCATGTTGGGTAGACACCTCCCAGGAGATACATGAGGCAGGTAAGGGGACTGAGCATCCCAAAAGGACTTCAGTCTGTTTTTTTTTTTTTTTAATTTCAGTGTTCCAGAATTCATTGTTTATGCATCACACCCAGTGCTCCATGCAATCCGTGTCCTCCTTAATACCCACAACCAGGCTGACCCCACCTCCCAATCCCCTCCCCTCCCAAACCCTCAGTTTGTTCCTCAGAGTCCACAGTCTCTCATGGTTCCTCCCCCACCTCCAATTTCCCCCAACTCCCTTCTCTTCTCCATCTTCCCATGTCCTCCGTGTTATTCCTTATGCTCCACAAGTAAGTGAAACCATATGATAATTGAGTCTCTGCTTGACTTGTTTCACTCAGCATCATCTCCTCTAGGCCCGTCCAAGTTGATACAAAAGTTGGGTGTTCATCCTTTCTGATGGAGGCATAATATTCTGATTTTTAAATAATCATCTAATTGCTAAGTCCACGGCCTTCCTCCAGGGATCCCACCTGCTGGGCGTGCGGCCCTCTGTCCTTCTCTCCTGGAGTCTGCTCTTCCTTTAGATTTGGAGGCTCTACTTTTCTCTGGTTCTTCTACTTCTTGGCGTTGCCTCACACTGCCTGTCACTGTCCCTTCTCCCTCCGTTCCCAGGTGCGTCTCCTACTACCTGTTTTCAAATCCGTGCCTCTTCTGAGTTTCAGACCTGGGTGGGCGACTGTCTCCTGGACGTGGACAGACTCTACACATGTGGACGGCAGCCCTCGCCTCCCCGCAGACACCGCTCTTCTGTTCTGAGCACACGTGACAACCTCCTCCTCCACCCAAGCAACAAGTTAGAATGTGAAGCCATCCGTGATTTTCCTCTCCTTAATCCCACACGTTCACCTGACCAACCATCCTCTAAATCTGAGCCCGCAGGCACCTTTCCAGTCGAGACGGGCCCACAAACTCCTGGAAACTGTAGGTCCTCTATCTGCAAGCCATGAAGCGGAAGGCTTGGAAGTATGATTGTGTGAGCACGTGTGTGTGTGTGTGTGTGTGTGTGTGCGCACGCGCGCACACCTTCTTCTGGAGAGAGGAACACAGTGGGAGGGAGAACACCGTGTTAGGGCAGGTGTGTGTAGATCAGACAGACAACAATGGCTCCGTGGCCGTGCGTCAGAATTTGGGCCACGTCACAGTTGAGTTAGGCTTGGTTATCCGGGAGTAACCATCTCTCATCACCAATGATCATTTCTCTGTTTCTGCGGATGCGTTTCCCTTGGCCTGAAAATCTTTTACAGTGCTCGTCCGTCTGCTGGAAAGTCAAGCCTTCTCTACAGGGGGGCCTGGTCTTGTCTTCTCTGTACCCTCCCCCATGTCCCTCTGCAGACAGCCCTGTTGCATCCTCAGGGCGGGAGCATCAGACACTGTCTGGATAGGTCGTCAGTGAAGAAAGGAGGGAAACTGTAGATTGTGTTAGCTAGTCGTAGCGTTTTCTCTAGTCGTAGCTACAAAAAAGGCAAGAATAAACCCACTGACCAGGCTGGAAAATGAGTGCCCATCTCACGTAAAGTTGCCTCAGAAGAGAAAAGCTGATTGAACCTTAGAGAAAGCAAGCAGTGTGAGCACCACAGACACAGAGGGTTTCAAGTGATAATTCTGTGCTCCTTCCCAGTGGTGCCTTGTTGCGGTTCCTGGAGAAGAAGGTCCTCAAGGGAGCTCGTAGCCGGTCCTGATAGCCTGCGGCCCCTAGTGAGTGACATGGTGCCTGTACCTGGGGCAAATGGAGGACGTCTGTCACGGTGGCCCTGGCCCTCTAGCCTTCTTGGTCTCCGAAGAAGGGTGGCATGAATTACTGCTGAAAATCCTTTACCCTCCCCTTTATCCTCACGATCTGGACATGACTTTGTGGTTCTTTTTTTTTTTTTTTTTTAAAGATTTTATTTATTTATTTGATAGACAGAGATCACAAGTAGGCAGAGAGGCAGGCAGAGAGAGAGGGGGAAGCAGGCTTCCTGCGGAGCAGAGTGCCTAATGCGGGGCTCGATCCCAGGACCCTGAGATCATGACCTGAGCCGAAGGCAGAGACTTCTTCCCACTGAGCCACCCAGGTGCCCCGATTTTGTGGTTCTTCTGGCTAGAGGGGACACAGCTCCCCTGCCCTGCCCCGTGGTCCCCAGCTCGGCTGACAGCTGTTAGCAGACGGGTTAAGCAAGACCGGACGTATGCTCGTGTGATGGGGCAGCCCTCTTGCTTCTCTGCCACTGCCCAAGAGGAGCGTGGGTAGCTCGAGGGACATGAGGACAGACAGCGCCCCGGCCCGTGGCAGTGAGCCCGGCCCCGCCAAGTGCACGCAAGGTCGGCTGGTCCCGCCTAGCCTGCAGGCCCAGGAGCTGGGGCTGGAGAGTGGAGAGCCGAGAGCAGACAGCAGGCCGGACACCGGGGCGGGATTTCTGCAGACGCAATTCCTTCTTCTGCAGGAAACCTCAGCCTTCGGTGGTTCTGCCTCGGCTGAGCAGAAGGGCCCCCCCGTGTTCTCCAAGGGACTCTGCTTTAGCGAGAGCCCAGTGATCGTGGGTATCAGCTGCGGCTACGAGACGCCTTCACAGAAGCACCGAGACTCGGGTCCGATCGACGCTCTGGCTGCCACGGCCCAGCCCCGGCGACACACGAAACGGTCGCGGTTGGCGGTTACGGCTGCGGTTTGACGCCGCCGCGTGGGGAGTGGCTCCACTCCGCGTCACGGACGGGGGTTGGCGGGTGCGGGAGGTAAGAACAAGGAGCTGCGGGCGGTCGGATTCCCTCCCTGCCCCGGGACGCGCTCAAGCGCTGGGATCCGGCGTTCGACCCGCGCACCCGGGTCCGTGACCGCTCTCTGCACACAAAGCCCAGGGAGGAAGCCCCACACCGTGAAGGGAACAGATCTCTCCGATCAGTCACCGACCGGCACCGTGACAAACAGCCCTTCATAACAATTATCTAGTTAAAACACCATTAACAATTAATGACATACATCACAGAACTTATTGAACCCATTAAAGACTAATTTACTGGCTATAAAAATATGGCATTAAGAATTTATGGATCATTACCTTTCATCCTGGAATGAAATATTGCTGACTGAAACTCTTAGAAGCCGTCGAAAACAATTACTCATTAAAGCCACATGAAATTAAATGATACGGCGTAGCAAAAGAGGGGAGGAGAGAGAGAGGAAAAAAGAAAAAAAAGAATCAAGCGAAAGCAAAGTTTGAAAATGTGTTTTTGAGTAGAAGCCCTAACTTTGCATGACACTGAATGGATAAAGACTATATTTTCAAACAAGATTAAGATCTACAATTAAAGAACTCAAACGAAATAATTTTAATGTGCCATAAAATCCTCTTTTTGGAAAAATGTATTAGATCGTGACTGATAAAAATTCTGATCATGATTAATCACTGCTAGGTATTTTGGAACACTATTATGGAGAGTATAACAATGTTCAAATTAATTAATTCCTTAAAGGGTTTTAAAACATAATACGATGTAACAGCTGTTGTAGCTTTAAAAATGATTATTTCTTTCCACCCTGCAACCAAATTTGTCAGTCAGAAATCAACCTAATTTCATTGCAATTTCTAATTTATTTCTCTGTAATGAGATCAACTTAATAGTGATGCGCCCCTTGTCTCCTGAGAGACCATACGCACACTCGCAAACCCTCCGGTCTGTGACCCACGGAACGTGCGCACGGACGTAGTCGTGGCTACCGCTCACGTGGAGCCCCCAGGGTCCTGGCCAGACGGGCCCGGGAGCACCAGCTCGCAGCCTCTCTGATTTGTGGGTTCTGCTTCTCCAAAGCGGCTGAGCCAAATGCCCCAGCCCTTGTCAGAAAGGTTCTGAGCTTAGAATAAAAACATTTGCTAAAAGATTTGCTTTTGAGAAAGAAAGAGAGTGACCGAGAGCGCAGCAGCGGGGCGGGGGCAGGGAGGGAGAGGGAGACTCCTCCAGCAGACTCCCCGTGGAGCGCGGAGCCGGGGACTCGGGGCGCGATCCCAGGACACTGAGAATGTGACGTGGGTCGAAATCAAGAGTCAGCCACCTAACCCACTGAGCCATCCAGGTGCCCCTAGAATACAGTTTTATGTAAAGGAAGTAGAATTGGAACACTTAAGGGCTAGAAAAAGCCCAAACGTGCTGATTTATAAGGGGGGCCCAGAGGACCGAGGCAGCGCGCCCTCCGCCACCCCCGGCCCTGCCATGAGTCATGGCAGAAGGACATGGGAGCCTGCGGAGTCCCCGTCGGGCACCGCACCACGGTTCGAGGCTGGATCTGGAGAGCGACAGGGGCTGTCCCTCCAGCTGATGCGGAGCAGCTGGCCTGACCGCACACACCTCGGGGCCTCTGCAGACGTGCGCGCAGGTGTGGCTCACATCGTCCCCGGAGAGAATGCCTGGACCGTACTGCGTCTGCCAGTGGCTTTCGGATGCCGGGTACTTAGTGCGCTGGCACTTCTCATCCCACTTCTTACTGGCCAGTGACTGAAAAGGCTTACTGGGCACAGAAGTGTCAAAGAGGCTCGTGTGGCCAGCACATGTGACTATCGGCGGTACGCAGCCTCCCGGGAGAGCCCGCAGGACAGCCGCGTCCCACGCCCGCCTGCCGCATGGAGCCCCTTCCAGGCTGGCCCCCGTCCTGCCCAGGAGGCAGGACATGGCCGGCACTTCAGCGGAGCCGCCTTCCGGTCTTCCGACAAGCCCGTCCAGACTCTGTCATAACGCGTAAAATTGCCACTTGTCTGCTCCTGCGGGCGCCCAAGGAGACCCGCCAGACGAGCCTCGTTAGTGGGACAATACCGAAAGTCACACAGTGACAACGCACCAACTTCCGTCCCTTACAAATCGGCTTTAAAATATCACTTCCTAATATTTTCAGACGTTAGGCACTAAATAAAAAAACGGATGTTCACATCCCTCTCTAGACGTGCAGGGGGCTGCCTCTCATTCTTCTCCTCTTGTATTTTCTCCCACACAAATAGAGTGTGCCGAGGGTTGCAAACAATCTGTAATCCTTAATGACTCCGCGCTAACCAGACAACAAAGAGGTAAATTTTCTTGTAAAGATGTAGCCATTTGTTTTCACTTGGCTTTAATTTTTCCTGAACCTAATTATCATTATTAATATATATCCTTGCCTATTCTAATTGCAGAACGAAAACAGGTGCCAAATAACAAGAACAACCCTGTAAATAAAAGACTGATAAATAATAGCTACTCTGAGCAGAACTACCGGCGCGCGCGCGTGTGACAGCGCAGCCACCGAGTGCTTCCCCCCAGAGGATCCCTGACTGCGTGTTCCAGAGACAGAGGTTCTGACTCCGTCTAACCCCTCATCTAGTACCACGTGCGCACCAAATCCCTGGGCCACCTGCCGGCAGCTCCCTCTTCGGGCGCCGGGGGACTGGGGACTTAGGTGGCCGCGTGGGGAAGTGAGCACAGAGGCTCCTGGCGGGGCTGGAGGACGCCGGTGCGGGCGCGACGCCGGCGCGACGCCATCTCTCAGCCTCGGACGCGCGGGCAGGCAGAGCGTCGCCCTAGCTCGGCCAGCGACTGCGGTAAATCCACCAGTGAGTGTGTGACAGCAGCGCCCGTGGCGGGCTCCTGTATCCTTCTGACCTTCTTCCCTCTGGGAGAAGCACAGCAGCGGGTGTGGGGGCTTGCGAGGCGCACGTCCCCAGGCCGCCCGATTCTCCCCTGGGGCCCCGCGGCGCGCAGAAGAGCACGCGCTCTGAACACAGAGTGCCCGCCTGAGGTTTAATGCCGGAGCCTGGGACCCAAGTCACTCAGGACACTGTCCTCTGGCGTGGAGCCGTCCCCTTCTCTTCGCTCCTCCGGCTTCCTCACCCGGAGCACGTGGTGCTCTCCGCGGGGCCGTCTGCCCGGAGAAGCGGTGCGAGCCGTCCCAGCACGCCGGCTGGTCGGCGGAGCTGCGCGACACCCTGCGTGGGCGGCGGCGCGGGCACGGCTGGAGGCCACAGCCCGGCTCTTCCCCTCCAGCCTCGAGGTGCTGCAGATTCACAGTCACAGCGGAGCGACACGCAGGTGTGGACCCTTGTGGACTCTCTCCGTCATTCAGAACCGGTCTGCTCATCTCCAGGAGTGTTCACAGCACAGCCCTGCCCGCATTAAGTGTGTCCACAGCCACGCCCCGGAGTCCCCAGACTTAAGTGAGCCCTGGGGATTTGCATCCACGTGCAAATGGCCATGACGGGGCTTCGCAGCCCACCGCCCGCCCGGCCAGCGTGCCCACCGTCCGCTCGTACTTCTGCACGCCACCCAGCACACCGAGTTACCCAGGGTCTCAGAAACACAAACAAATCAGGAGCCCCTTTCCTCCCCCAGACCCCCGTCTGCGGTGAACACCAAGGGACTGGGACACACCCTTCCACAAATTTAGAAAACGTCGAAAGAGTAAAAGCAGGCAAAATGTCGTAGAGATCCACGTAAATTGCAGGATGTACCGTGGGTGGGAACGTGGCGTTTTCGAGACAACTCTCCATCGTCGGGATGCTTTCTTCTTGTCCAGTCCCGACCCATCGTCCCGAGCTCCGGCAGAGTTAACCACCCCTGAGGCTGAGGCCCAGAAAGGTGCTTACGGGCATTCGTCTCTGCCGTCAGGGTTTGAGCGGCTACTCATTGTGCGGTTACCGGAAACCTGTACAGCCCTTTAATCTCTGCTCCAACACCATCGGTCAAGCAAGTCACCGCTCCGGTCGTGGAGTCCACTCTTCCCGCAGCCGCTCATGCTTCCTGCGTCTTTCTGACTCTGAGGCTCTCTTGGGAACTCTGGCCCCGAGCAGGAGCCACCGAGGCTCACCAGGCTTCCCGCGGACCGGGGAGAAGGGAGGTGTTACCCACCCAGCTGCCCACGTTGGGCTCTCGACGCCCAGCTGCCGCTTTCTGTCCGCTTTCTTCAACTGCAGAGCCTTCACGGCTAAGGCTGTCAGAGGGAGCACATTAAAGCACAGGGCACTCAAGCACTCTTTGGGATATACTTATACTAAAACTATTTGCTGCTTATCAGAAATTCAAACTCGACAGCCGCCCTCTGGACCGCAATTCTGCAGCACCTTCCATGTGCTGGGGCGTTCTCTTGGGGAAGCCAGAGGACGATGCCCTCCACCGGCCCCACAAACGCCCTCCATGTGTAGTGAGACCCACAGAAACGCCCTCTACGTGCTTCGTGCTGCCCGTCCCAGAGGGGGCCGCCGCTCCCAGGCAGGTCGCCATCACGAGCCCCTTTCTAGAGCTTTCTCGTTTCCGGGGATGGGACCCTCGCCCTCACCATTGTCAACGTCACAAGTTCTCACGTTCTCCCTGCATCCCAGATGCGCGGCCAATGACGTTCCTGCGCGTGCGGGAAAGACAGACGAGCAAAAAGTAGATCCAGCTCAAGCTGGTGGGCGGCTTCCATGTGTGAAGCCGGGAGGCTGCCTTGTGGACACAGGGCCGTCCCGGGGCCAAGCTCCTGGACTTGACCTCCGAGGGCACGTGGCCACTCCCTCCTCCCTCGGTGCCCGGTCTCGTGTGCGAGCAGGGGCTGTTGCATCTGCGGCCCCGCTCTGCCACCTCGCGGGTGGCCCACCCTTACCAGCAGGCCTCGGGAAGCCCAGAGCCGTGGCCGTTGTTCGTCCCAGTACGGCGTTCACGTTCAGTAACTCAAAGACCCCATCCACTCGTCCCAGCGCACCTCCTAGCCCAAACTAATTTACACTTAAAAATCACACTGTTAGTCCAAATGGGCTTGGAAGTTACGGGACCCCCTAACGGACGCCGGAAGCCGGGAGCACGCCCGCCTCCCTCCTCACCTCCCCACTCTCGGCCTTCTTGGGCTCGGTCACCTTGGGGCCCTCCAGAGCGCCCGCACATGGTCTTGCACCCGCACACGGTCAGCACGAGTGAGGGTCGCCCACCCGCTTCAGCGACCTCTGAACAGGCGTCACGTGTCTTCCTGCGGGGTCTTTCCTTCCCGTCCACAGGACCATCCGTTGGCGTGGATTCCTTCCCAGCTCTGCTCCTGGGGGGCGGTGGGCCAGGCTGCCAGGGGCACTGGACCTGGGTTCCAGGAACAGTGCAGCCTTGCCCCCACCTAGCTCTGGACAAGCCCCTCCGGAGAGAACCGCTTACAAGGCTCACACGTGTCCCTGCCTCAGTCACACGCCCAGACAGAATGGATTTATTCAGCACTCAGTGTGCAGAAGCGACGCCTCCCCGGGCCCGGGCTACATCATCCCACACTCGAAATTAGCATAACTTCTCCAGATCTGCAGCCTGTCCCCAGCCTCTCTCCAGCTGGTGAAACTTTGGGGGGAATTAGAGGTTCAGGGAACGACCCCAGCCCTGTGATTCCGACCAACACAATTCCTCAGCCTGCACGACCAGCCGACCCCGGGCCACAGCGCTGTGGGCTCACAACTGGGGTGAAGGCAGTTTTTACATCTCCGGTCCCCTGGGAAAACAGCACTTTAACATGCAAATTCAAATCTGCAACATCTGGGCGTCTTTTATACCAGTCGAAGCCCTTCGCGCTCAGTGCCGGTGTCAACTGTAATGACTCTGTTACTCCGTGTGCATAGTAACGAGCCCCCACTGGGCAAGCGTTCCGCTCCAGGCCTACGGCTTGCAACGTCAGAGCCGAGCTGAGCTCCGGAGGTCATCCAGCCGAGCCAACTCACTCGGGACAAGAAACGGGGCCCTGCGCCCACAGAGCTCCTCCAGGGGTATGGGGCCAGAGCCCTGCCCGCGGCCCTTCCAAGGGCCCTTCTGCATCCCGCCTGCCCCCAGTTCCCTCCCAGCATGACTGGACGGTCCCGCCAGGTGGGTTGTCCTCTCATCCTCATCACAAGGTCATTGGCCACCAAGAGCCTTTGGTCCCTGGAGGGGCTCTGCTGCTGGAGCTCTGGGCTGCAGCCCACACAGGCATGTCCTGACGCTCTCCGTGAGGCCTGTGGGCCCGGCCGAGGCAGCAGCCCCTGGAGGCTTGTGAAGAAGGCAGAATCTTGGGGGGCGCCTGGGGGCTCAGTTGGTTACGTGTCCGGTTCTTGGCTTCTCCTCAGATCGTGATCTCAAGGTCGCGAGATCCAGCCCCGTGTGGGACTCCCACTTGAGAGTCTCTCTTTCCTGCCGCCCCTCCCCCTCCTCAAAGAAATCAAAATTTTTTAAAAAGCGAGAGAGTTGTTGCAGGATGTGGAGGATCCAACATGGCAGCAGGGTTGGCCCTCGGAGGGACAAAGGACGTGAGTCAGCCTAAGACTCTCTCTGCCCTCTCCCCGCTCTCCTGCTCTCTCTCTAAAATCAATACCTAAATACTTTCAAAAAGGGCAGAATCTTGGGCGTCCTCCCAGATCCACCGACCCAGAACCCGTGTACCAGAAAGATGCCCAGGAATTCCATGCATCTATCGGGACAGTTTCTTTCTTCTCCTCCATCAGACTGTCACGACTCTGCCTTGTCTTCCAACCTCGTAGTCTCCATCCAGCTGCGTCTGTAGCGGGTGAAGACTGAGGGACGGATGTGCTCGGTATGTCCCGGAAGACCAGACTGCGCCGAGCACAAGCCATGCCGTGGGCGGTGCGTCTGCCCGGGCCGGCGGGGTCCGACCTGAACTCCCGCTCTGCCCTGTAAGGCCCAGAGACATCACTGCGGGGACTACAGAACCACGGAAACACACGGAGCCAGACGCAGAGCCCCTCGGTCCTCGCCCGTCTCAAGCACTTTCCTGTCCGCGGACAAACGATGGATCCCGTGGTGTTTAAGGAACACGCTCCAGCCGCTCCATGTTGCTAGAAGCGCTGAGCCAACGGCCGGAGCCGATTCGCAGGCAGTCAGGGCGCGAGAATGTGCGGCCGGGGTTTCAGCGCCACAGGGGCCTGGATGATCTTGGTACAAAGCTTGGCTGGCTACGCACGAACCTGTCATAGGAAGTCAGAGTCCTAGAGAGCTTTACTAGTTCCGGTGCACTTGTGCTCAATTAAACAACAATCTTAATTTCCTTAAGAAAAGGGAAATCCGAGGTCACAGAATGTGAGCAGAACAGCGTGGGCTAGATTACACTGGTGTCATAGGTGAAGGCACAGGTCCTGACCTCCTTCTTACAACTACTCTCTGCTGTTATCCGGAGTGTCTGAGCTCCCTCCGTCTGAAGGCCCGGAGCAAGCGGGGCCCACCCAAGAGCAGGTGTGGGCGCGGGGACCCTTTCTATCCTTGCCGGCACGCGGGGTCCTCCCAGGAAGTGCAGCGATCCCAGCGGATGTGAGTGATGGGAGCAGGGGTCGTGCCCGTGGGTCGGCTGCCTCCTGACGACCACACAGTGTGCTCAGACCGGAAGGCCCCGGCACACCGCTTCACCCCCTCCCCAGCACCGCCCTCTGCCGCAGCTGTCAGTCACCGAACAGAGAGCGCGCTGGTGTCCGTCCACCAGCCCGCGAGCAGGTGACAGGCTGTAGGAGCACTCGGGGGGACAGCAGAGGCCTCCGAGGCTGGTGCAGGGGACGCACAGCTAGAGACGGTCGTCCTGACCCAGACACAGGGACACACGGGACGAGGCACGGAGAAAGCCTCCTGGGACACCTCCGGACCGTGTCCGTACGAGAGGGAGAAGCGAACGTGAGAAGAGAGGACCCGCCCAGCTCTGAGCAGCATCAAAGGCAGCGAAAGGGAGGACGTGTTGCCCCGCACCTTTGTGCTCTCCGTGTAACGTGCGCCCGCGTGATGACGCGCGTGAGCTAACCGCTGAGACGGCGCGAGAGCCAGCGGACGACGCTGTGGCCGGACGCTTCTGGAATGAGCAGAGCAAGCGTCGTGGCACGTCCTCCGGCCGTGTTGGGGCAGGAAGAGCAGAGACACCGCTGAGGCAGTGGGATCGGTGGCGTGGAGGATGGGGACAAGACGGGGGACAGAGGGGCCTGTGTGAGGGCGTTGGGTGCAGAGCACACGCAGCACGGGGGAAAGGGCCCGTCACCGGCTTTGTGAGGGGGAGCCTAGAAGAAGTGAAGGAAACGCAAGAGTCGCGTCTGCAACGTAGGAACACGTCCCCTAGCGGAGACCAGGATCTACGTTTGAGGGAAATACCCCACTTTCAAGGAAAACCAGCGAGGGAAGGCTTAGGCCGGACACAGCTCAGTGAGACGCTGGATGTCCGAGCACAGGCATTTCGGGGGGCGGCTGGGCAGAGGTTCCCGAGACACCGAAGGGAGGAAGCCCAGGCTGGTGTCGCCGGGACGGCGCCCTGAGGCCACGGGGCTCCCATGGTGGGCGCTGGGCATCCAGACCTCGTGCCCTAGCCCCACGGCTGCTCCCCGGCGGGGCAACGGGGGAGGGGCCCTCAGGAGGCAACGCCACAGATGACGCTCAAAGAATCACCCACACACCAGGGAACCGACAGAGAGGTCGAAACGGGACTCCGGAGTGGGACGGTCCGGAGGTCAGCGGGAAGGTGACACGTGCGGAACCTGCTCCCCCGGGGGCTTCGACACCAGCCACTTGTGTGACCACAGTCCCCCTGGGAGTCGTGAGCTCGGCGCGACACTCGTCTTCATTTCAGAGGCACTTTTTTTGAGGAAAAATGATTCTGGATTAAAACATGTTTTTAAGAAACGAGAGCAGAAGAGATCTCTTCTAACAAAGACTGACCACATCAGGCCGACAGGCCACCGCGCAGTTGCGGGTGAGAACAGGAACGCGTTCCTGGCAAAGTCAAGGGGAGATGAGAGTGCCCACTCCCCCCAGTATGACTGGGAAATACGGTGTTGTCCTTCTTTGCAGAAAATATGATTATCTACTTAGAAACCAAGGAAAATCAACAGAAACACATTAGGCAAACCCATTGATTATAAAGTGGGTAAAAAGATGAATATTTCATTCATCAAAGAGAATGCAAGTAGCTTTTCTATTGTGGAAAAAATATAGAACATATAATTTACTATTTTAACCATTTTTAAGTGTACAGTACAGGACGAAAATAGCTTTCATATATGAAAAGAAGCTCGATTTCACTATTATACGAGAAAAGCAAATTAAAATAACACAGTAGCCATTTTTCACTCTTCGGCAGGCGAAGACCAGGAAGTGGGGGGACGCCGCACTGCTGGCCGAGTGTGAGCTCGCCACGGCGGTGGACGTGACTGTCACCAACGCATCTTGCCTGCCGTCCTGCAAGCCCTCTTCTAGGCACTTCCTCGGGGATATTCGTAAGTGTGAAAATGACGTCACCTCCCACAGAGGGGTCTGAGACGAGAAGGGCGCCCGAGGGGCAGGTTGGATGCACTGTGCCCGGGCAGAAGCTGGGAGAGGGCTGCTCGGGCCCTAACTGCGGTGAAAGGCGGGTAATCTCCAAACGTGTCTGTTCTTGCTCCCATCAGACCACTGATGTTTCAGGTCAACCAAAGCCTGACGTGTACAGGGAGACAGGCGCCTCTGAGGGGTGATGAAACAGAGCTTGGGCTCAGCAGGGTCAGAGCAGGGAAAGAGGCTGGGGTCCCCCTGAGGGAGAGGGGCGATAACTACCTACAGCTGAGTGTGGGGTGACACAGATGTAAAAGCCCCAGGAGTCACAGACACAAGGGAGACTGCACCTGTGTGGGTCCTCCTGAGCAGACCGGGGGTAGGGAAGGAGGCCAGACGGCGTTTCCTCCAAGACGCGGGGGGAGGATAGAGCCTTTCCTGGATCCCTCTCGACGACAGGACAAGAGCCATGATCCCCAGGGAAAGGAAATCTCTTCACTCCCAGGGCACAGACAGAAGCCTGCCAGGGCTGGGGGAGGGTAAGGGAGAAGGCTCATCCCCGACATGAGGGGCCGGAAGCCAGCCCCATGGGAACCACTCGAGGTTTTCTGCTGCGTTACTGAGAACACTCCCTCCCAAGACCCAGGGAGGCGGTGCTTGCCAAGACTGAGTCTGCGCCGAGCCAGAGAAGCCTCGCAGGTGCTGGAGGGCGGGTCCAGCGGTCTACCCCGGGGGAGGGCAGGTGTGCGCAGAGAGAGCAGGGGTGAAAACGGGCAGCTTGACAGTCAGAAGGAAGTGGACATGAGAAAAATTTCCTGGCAAAGCAACCCCACCCTCTGGCAGAGCGAGAGGAGTTCGAGCTAGTGGTTGGGGGAGCGTAACCATAGCAACAACAGATCCCAAACTCAGCTTCTGACAGAGCGACCCAGCCGTAGCATTACTGGCCGAGGGGAAGAGGGGCGCGTTTCCCACATGAACATAACTACCCCAGTACTGCGTCCCACACTTACCATCTCACTTTCAACCAGATTAAAAGACACATAAGAGAAGGAAGAAAGGAAGGATGGAGGGAGGGGAAGTAAAGAAGGAGGGAAGAAAGGCGGGGGAGAGGGAGAGAAAGAGAAAGGAAAGAATGAGGGAAGGAAGGAAAGGAAGAAGAAAGGAGGAGAAAATAAAAGGAAAGAAAAGAAAACGTTAGGAAACAGAGAGTTGACAGAACCAGAGGCAGGTATGACCCAACTCTCAAAACTATCAGACACCAAGAGTTTAAATAACTATGATCAACCTCTTAAAGTACAGATAGAAAAGGTAAACAACAGGCATGAACAGATGAGAAACTTCAGCAGACACGATAACTTTAAAAGAGAAGAAGATGAAAAAATATGGTAATGCAAAGATGTTAAAATTACAGACTCAGAAAACAAAGTATTTTTAATATGTTTGAATGA
The DNA here is from genome assembly GCF_010015895.1 of Lontra canadensis. Classification (NCBI taxonomy): domain Eukaryota; kingdom Metazoa; phylum Chordata; class Mammalia; order Carnivora; family Mustelidae; genus Lontra; species Lontra canadensis. The sequence goes on from NW_022631067.1 coordinate 1,563,474, forward strand.
ATAAAAAACATTAAAATATGAGTAAAAAATGAATGCCATGAAGACCGGGAAACTAGAACCGGATAGAAACTAATGGAAGATGCCTCCCGCACATTGGGGAACCCTATTATCTACAGTGTAATATGGAAAAGCAATCCACACCTAGACTCAGCATGATAAAGCAACGGGGGAGGACATAGGCAGAAGAAGGTCAGGAGCACCCGGTGAGAAAGGACAGACAGCCTTCCCAGCAGTGACCGACCACTGACTCATCCACAAGAGCAGAAATTGGGAAACCGGAATTCTACCTGGAATGTCTGAGAGCAAGGAGCCGTCACCCTCAGACAGCAACACGCAGCACCACCACCTTTCGAGCACAGAGGGAAAGCAGGGGACACAGAGGGTTTGATGTCACCCAGCAGGAGTGTGACTGCTGTTCCCTGGTCTGGGATAAAAAATGGGATAGAGGACACAAAACTGTAAATACGTGAGGAAATCCAGGTAAACACTGACAGTATAAAACAGGAGTTCCGTGTGAGGAGTTTAAATGGAAAGTAGTCAAGGTCTCCAGGTTGAAATCAGCGACAGCCCCCAAGGTGGGGTGCAGGGAGGCCGTTAAGGTGTCCTCGGTGGTAAAGGGGTCCACAGAGGCTGAAGCCCCCAGCCAGTCCCAGCTTCTGTAGGTTACTTATTGCTGTGTTAATAGCCACGGTGACTACTTAGACAGAAACAATGGGAAAAGACCAAACTAGGAGAGGAAGACAAACGAACATCAGAAGAAAATGCGATCAACCTAAAGCCATCCAATATGGGCACAAAACCCCACAGGTGTGTATTCTTATCACAATGCTGCCTGACCAATCACCACCAACTTGGTTCCTTAAAACACACACACGTCCTTCTCACAGGTTCTGTGGGTCAGGAGCCTGGATATGGGCCACTGGCATCCTCCGTGCAGGTCCCAGCAGGCTGAAACCACCAGGCCACCGGCGCTGCATTCCCCCGGAAGGGGGGCCTCTTGCCAGCTGGGGGTCCTTGGGAGAACGGCGGTGGGGGAGGTCCTGGGACTGAAGCCCCACTGTCTGTGGTCTGGGAGCTGTCCTCAGATCCCCTCTGCGGGGGCGAGCAGGTGGCAGCCCCCTTCCCAGGGCCTGCAGAGGACCCCTCTGCTGAGACGGGGTTTCCTATGAGGCAACTTCACCTACTCAGACATCTGCAGGGGTGCTCACAGGGGGAGTCTCGGGAGGCACTGAGAATTCTGCCTGCTATGAGCTGGGACACATGGAAGGTATAAAATAGGGCTAAACACACATCAAAATGTATCAAGAATTGCATGAAAATATCATTCCATCCGATTATAGGATGAAGAGGTTTATTCCTTTTCAGTTTTTCTTTCCGCATCATTACGTTCCCTATCTAACTAACCCACGTGTATGACCCACGCCCAGTCCTGCCTTCGTCATTTTATAGTCATTAGAAATTTCCATATTGTTAGAGTCTAAAAAGTTCCCTACAGACATGTGTACCCCCATTACTCCCCATTACTGCTCCCCCCATCTTTGTCTATTGCACATGAATTACATATATTTCCATGATGTTATTTGGCTTTTTTCTTTAGGAGAAAATTCCTGAGGGTGCCATTTGCAGGTCAAAAGTCATTTTGTTGCCACAAAAAATAGATGGAAATCCTTTTCTAAAAATATTCATGCCCTCAAAAATGAACTATTGGGACTTCATCAAGATCAAAAGCTTTTGCACAGCAAAGGAGACCGTTAGCAAAACCAAAAGACAACTGACAGAATGGGAGAAGATATTTGCAAATGACATATCAGATAAAGGGCTAGTATCCAGAATCTATAAAGAACTTAAAAGAACAAATAATCCAATCAAGAAATGGGCAGAGGACATGAACGACATTTCTGCAGAGAAGACATCCAGATGGCCAACAGACACATGAGAAAGTGCTCCACATCACTGGGCATCAGGGAAATACAAATCAAAACCACAATGAGATCCCACCTCACACCAGTCAGAATGTCTAAAATGAACCAGTCAGGAAATGACAGATGCTGGCGAGGATGCGGAGAAAGGGGAACCCTCCTACACTGTTGGTGGGAATGCAAGCTGGTGCAGTCACTCTGGAAAACAGCATGGAGGTTCCTCAAAAAATTGAAAATAGAATTACCCTATGACCCAGCAATTGCACTACTGGGTATTTACCCTAAAGATACAAACGTAGTGATCCGAAGGGTCACGTGCACCCGAATGTTCATAGCAGCAGTGCCCATAATAGCCAAACTATGGAAACTATAGCCACAATAGCCAAAGTATGGAAGGAAGCTAGATGTCCATCCACAGATGAATGGATAGAGAAGATGTGGTTCATATATACAATGGAATACTATGCAGCCATCAAAAGAAATGAAATCTTGCCATTTGCAGTGATGTGGATGGAACTAGAGAGTATTATGCTAAGCGAAATAAGTCAATCGGAGAAAGACAATTATCATATGATCTCCCTGATATGAGGAATTTGAGAGGCAGGGTGGGGGGCTTGGGGGGGTAGGGAAGGAAAACAATGAAACAAGATGGGATCAGGAGGAAGACAAACTGTAACAGACTCTTCATCTCACAAAACAGACTGAGGGTTGCTGGTGGGAGGGGGTAGGGAGAGGGGGGTGGGGTTATAGACATTGGTGAGGGTGTGTGCTATGGTGAGTGCTGTGAAGTGTGTAAATGTGGCGATTCACAGACCTGTACCCCTGGGGCTAATAATACATTATATGTTAATAAAAAAACAAAAAATTAAAAGAAATATTCATGCCCTCGAGGTTATATGAAAGTACCCGTTCTCTGGCAACCTCATGTTCCCTGGGCATTGTCCAAAAATAACTGCTTCGTATTCTAAAATATTTTATCGACAGAACAGGAACTCCTAGAACAGAAAAATAATGGCCAGTTCTCAGGTTCCCAGGGTTTTCCCTCCCCTGTGACTCTGGGCCATTTGGGGGTGGGAGCTCATGGAGAGGCGCCCTCCCCACCGTGGGGACCCCTGCACTGGGGCTGCCAGAAGATTCCTGAGCAGAGGGGGCTGGGGGCCCAGCCTGGTCTTCCCACCCCTCATACCAGGAGCCCCGCAGCCCACCACGGGGTTGCCCCCTGCCTGCTGTATTCGTCTTTTTTAGGTCAAAGCTGTCAGTTTGGTTTCCACGCCCCTTTCCCTGCCCTCTCAGAAGTGCTGCCATGCCCGTGACCCCCCGCAGCCCTGTCCTCCTGAGGGTCCAGCCCCAGTGGCGCACAGAGCCTCCTGCCCACTCCCCGGGGCTTTCCCCGGCGCGCCCCGCTCTCCGTGCTCTATCGAACTCGCTGGCTGACCCTTTTCTTTTTTGGACCCAGTCTGTCCTGATTCCAACAGCTCTTCTACTTGTTTCCAGATCCCTCACCCTTTCTTATCAGGAAATAAAAATAGGAGATGCTCTTCGGTCCCCCGGATCGCACACACCCGTGCAGGCCCGTCATGAATCTAGGCCCCTTGTCTGAAAAATCAGGACATCTGAGGGACTAGAAAGAGGGCAGTCACCCCCGCGAGTTCTGGAGATAAGCCCCCACACACGGACACACGCGACAGCCCTAGGGAAGCGACGTGTCACAGGCCCACGTAACGCGGAGACCCTGGCTCCCAGGGGAGCGAGGAATGTGCATTCGTACTTACGGCTGGACGGGCGGACGGACAGACAGACGGACGGACGGAGGAGGGCCTCGGGCGGGGCTCTGGCTGGCTGTCGGTCCTCAGCTTCAAGTACCGTCTCTGCTCCCGCCTGCAGGCCTGGTCTCCTGGATGACGGCAGTTTGTAATCCAAATCCAAATCGACCTTAGGGCATGTGTTGGTCCAGGGCTAATTGTGCCCGGGGCGGCGAGGCTGAGAAGAAGCCGGCCAGCCCCAGCTGTCATGGTCACTGGGCTGATCAGGGCAGCTTTCTTTCTTTCTTTTTTTTTTTTTCAATTTCTTCTGGGGCCCTGTGACGGCCGGGCCGCGGACCCGGGGCCCTCCCGCAAGGGCGAGTCACACAGACTGGTCCCGGTGCCAGAACCGGCTCTCGGGGCGGCCGCCGGGCACAGCTCAGGGCATCCTGTTTGTCACATCCCCCCGCCACCGAGCAGCCACCTCGGAAATTTCACGCCGAGTCGTGGCCCACATGTCCCGTGGACGGACGAGTCCTTGATGCGCGTTCTGCAGCCACTTCCCACACGGGGCGTCTTCGATTCCCTCCCAGGGTCTCTCCTTGGACGCTCCAGACCAGGAAATAACACGGCGTCCACGGCAGGGTCCTGTTGCCCACAGCCCTCATGCGTGTGTCTGTCGCCAGCACCTCCTGAAGGCCAGGGGTGCTCTGACTGGGTGAGGCCGCCCGTGGGGCAGGTGAGCGCCGCAGGCCTGCGCCCACAGTTCTTCTCTGGCTCTAACAGCATTTGGGGCAACGCTTTTCCCTGCATCTCTGTCCCAGGGTCCCTTATGGAGTGGCTCTTCCACAGACCGGGAATCGTCCTGGGAGAAGAACCCTTTTCTTACAAAAATGGCCTCTCGTAGACCTCAGGCCCCTGGTCATAGTGACCCGGTTACTTACACGCTTGTCGTTTTGTTCTAAACTGACGCTCTCCCATCTGCCTTGCGTCCCGGAGGAGGCCAGACTGACTCCAGCACACGTAACCCTCACACACCATGAAATTCCTTGTCCTCCGTGTTTTCCTTCACGGAAACTTGACCAGAGGTCAGAGGTGTCCTTGGAGGGCCTGGGCTTCGCGGTGGCAGCTGTGTGCGGAGGGTGCTCTGGGCTCTCGAGGGGTGCAGGTGTAGGACAGGCCCCCGCGTGAGCGGGGCTTTGTCCTCTCCACTGGCAACAACGCCGGGATAAGATTCTCATTGGGTTTTGCTTTTAACCTATTAATGCCTTGCGAGGCAGAGTCTGACAGTCCATTCTGTTTCGGCACTCCCGCATAAACAAGGGGAAGGAAAAGGAAAAAGCCACCAGAGACTAAAGGCGGAGGGCGGCCGGCCAGCCTGTCCTCGCAGCGCGTCTCAGGGCCGGGTGTGACATACAAGGAAAGGTCTTCCTGGACCAGCGACGCGGTGTGGTGAGCTCAGTGTGGAGAATGGAAGAAAGCGGGGTTCCTGGAGGGGGTGGGGCCCCTCAGACAGAAGCTGCCTCATCCCACAGCTGGCCCGGGGTCCGAAGGCCTGGGAACAGTGGAAATAGGTAGGGACCTCGGCTTGGGCACAGATGTCCGACGCTGTATCGTGGGCGCGGGTGTCCAGCGAAGGGGGCTGCGGAGGAAACGCATCCGTGTCTCAATGGTGCTTCCTGACGAAGGCGGTTCTCGGCTCCTCGTGCCTCCAACACTGGCTTCGAGATAGGCTTCGGGGCTGCGGCGGACACGGGTCCACTGAGCTCGACATGGCGCTGGCGGCGGGTAGGGCCTGCGGAGTGAAGAGGAGAGACAGGGTTAAGTGCCAGGAAGTCACTTTCTGGAGGCAAATGCGCGTTTCCCCTCTGAAAGGAGGTGAGGCTGGTGCTAAGACCTTGCCCCCTGCAGAAAAGCACTCCAAGAGGAGCCGCCGGAGCGTCCTTTGTTCAGGCCGGGCAGGAGTTACAGGCGTCCCAGGTGTCACGGGGCTTCTCAGGACAACTCCAGCTGGTTAGAACCACGGCAAAGACCAAAGCATTTCAGGCGGGTCTGCAGGAATCGACAGCCAGAGAGGGACGGGGTTCGTGTGCGCAACCGTGTCCCCCAAACCCTGGAGAGGTCAGGAAATGGGCAAGAGTAAAAGAAGGCCAACTTTTCATTTTTTTTCTGAAGGTCTGGGATGACGACCCACCAACCGCACCTGGCGGGCCGCTGCCTAGAGGCCGGGCAGGTGGAAGATGTACCAAAGAGGCCACTTAGGGCACCGAGAACGAAGAGGCGCGTGCGGAGAGTTCACGGGAAACCCAAAGTTTCCTGAAGGCGTAAGGCAAGCTTGAGCAAACGAGAAGTGCAGGACGTTGTTTGACATAATCCAATGCCCACGTCACAGAGACGTCCCTTCTTTCTAAGTTAGTCTATACATTTATTGTCATTCCAGTAAAAACCCACTAAAGGATTCTCCTCTTGCTCCTCCTCCTCCTTTCTGGATGGGGGAGGACAAGATATGCTAGACGTGTGGTGCACGATCAAGGAATCTTGGAACACTGAAAAAATAAAATTAAACAAAAAATAAATAAACACTTAAGGCTGGCAAATAATGTGGCTTTTTGGGGGAAGAGAATAGGAATCATCAGTCCCAGTAGGTGGACAAGAACATCGTAACGACAGACAGTAGACAGTGCAGAATTAGTACCTGGATAGACACATCCACGGTGGCTTTGAAAATCTAGAAATAGACCCAAATGTGCAGAGGAATTTGACATCTGATAAAGGTGACGTTTCAAACAGGGGAGAGGAAGATGGATTTTGACTTGTGTGGAAACAACCGAGTAGCCTGTTGTCCCACCTTTGACGAGGTTACACTTTAAGTAGGTCAAAAGGTTGTACATAATACGAGAAGTCCTAAAACTAACAGGGCATTTTTCCAGGGACAAGATCTAAGTAAGAAGGTCTTCGTAACTGACCAAATCTGGTGAAAGACAAGACTGAGCCACCTCGGCTTACTGTCCGCAACACCCGTGGTTGCCATTCCCCAGCCTGGAACAGAAGGAAAAGACAAAGGAGTGCTCAGAGCCATGTCTGAGTTTTCCGTAAGATGTAAGACCTCCAATAAGTCAATCGGAGAAGACGGATTTCCAGTCCGACGGATATGTTCAGCGTCCACAGGTCCTCAGGTCACAGAAAGGAAACATGCACGGGTCTTCAGCATTTGAGAAGGTGCCCAGCCTCTGTCCACGAAGGGCTAATTACAGCAAAAATTATGAATCCTCGCCCCCCTTGAGCTGGGAAGAGACTGACAAGGTGTGGAGAGACAAGAACTCTCTACGGTCCGCGAGGACTGTCCCCCACTCGGCCCCTCTAGAGAACAACATGGCGATACAGGTGACGATTTCAACAAATGCTTGTCAAGTTCCAAAGGCAATTTCACTCTTAGGAATGTGTCCCTCACACACGCATGGGATTCTTTATTTTTACTTCACAGTATTAGAAAACTCAGTCGACAGTAGAGAGTTGGTTAAACAAATCATCGCTTATTGTCCAAGGGAATGAATCGGTCATCGTGGAGGAGAATAGAAGGTCTCCTCCCGGCCCTCGGCCTGCTGGGCTTCGAGATGCGGATCCAGGCGAGACACCGTGTCACAGGGTGCGTTGCTTGTGTGCACACCCGAGGAAAGAAGACAAAAGCATTCACTTGCTGGCGTACGTGGCACATTCTGGAGATGCCTCTGACAAGGATGCTGGGGGCGGGAGGCAGTGGGTGCAGCGGGCAGGAGAGAAACCTCCACGCCCGGAAGCAGGAGGCTCGCATGGGAAGGAGGGGTCACTGACGGAGAGTCCCCACAAGGCTCTTCGTGCTTGGCCTCTGCCCCTTCAGGATTTCCTCCCCTCTGTCTCCCCATTTTCTTGTATTTCTGGAATATCTGTTTCTCTCCCTGCAAAACGATACTTTCCAAGGGCTGGAAACAACCCGACTGATCCTCACGTCACCTCTGTCCCCAGTGCCGGGAATGCTGGCAGGCTGGCAGCGGGCACTAGTGGATTGTCACTGGAGGAAGCGTCTGTCTTCTCCCAGTCCCTGTTTTAAACGGCCCATGGACTCAGCAAGTGGCGCTCTGCGGAGACGCCCCCTCCAGGCCAGGGGCTGGCGATTGGCTCTGAGCTACGTGCTCCCCACGACGCACAGTTGCCAGGCACGGGTGTGGGGGTGTGGGCCCAGTGGCCATTTCTTCTCCCTAATTAACTTTCCACAACCTTGGTGACGATGATGTCCAGATGGGGATTCCAAGAAGAAGTGCAGATTTCAGGACAGCAGGAGCACAGAGTGGGGCTTGAACAGAGCCAAGATCTAGGGTCCTCAGCCGCTGCCACGTTTGCTTTTGGCGCCTGCATTTCCGCTCTCCTGGTCCAGAGTCCCCAGACCTAGAGCTGCAGGGAGCATGGCGACGGGGTTTATGGCTCAGGGGTGTGCTTTCCCCTCTCTGGGTTCATGGGTGCCCTCCACGCCCCCCTCCTTTTCCTTTTTCCTTCCCACGCAGTTTGAACAAGGCCCCTCCTGCCAACTTCAGGAAAAACGCTTGGCCCCTCCCAGTGCTCTCAGCACCTGGCTCCCAGCTTGTTCGTGAAGGCCGGGGAGGCGCACAGTGGGCTCGCACCACACAGCCAGCACGCCCCTCTGTAGGGCCGGCTGGACTTCCCGGCTGGAGGGCCCACGTTCAGATGGCGGGTGGGACGGCCTCTCTGGGCAGCTCGCTACTCGCTCCCGGTGAGTAGTTTTCCTGCAGACAATTGTAAACTGGCCATTCTGCTCCCTGTGTCATCCTATCCACTTGCATTACGTTAATTTAACATCCCATGACTTTGGCCAATGTCTTCGCCATCACACCACACCATTTAGGTCTTTGATTTACCTGGACGGCACCAGCAAAGACACTCCCTCGCAGCCACACTCTTGCTTCCCTGCCGTAACGCCCGTGCAGACTCCCATTCAATGTCACGAAAGCGTCTGGAGGGCTTTCATACTTCCCCATGAGGCCATGACATAGGTCACCTGGCTAGGAGTTCTCTGGGGGGAGGGGCGGAAAGTGACCTCCCAAATCTGCACTTTCCCTCTAAACTGAAGATTAACTGAACCAGGATGTCTGGCGAGGCACAGCGTTGCAGTATTTCCCAGACTGTGTGGCCACGGGACTGAGGTTTTCCCAGTGAAACATAGGCAGGAGCTATGTGTCTCCTAAGACTTCTGTGTAGTCTCTTTTAAAGGGCAGGATGATGCCTTTGTCCATCCGCCCCTGCATCCTGCTGCTCGGAACATGGGTCTGATGGTCGGAGCACTGGCAGCCACTGTGGACTGTGACAGCAGGGCCAAACCCCAGTGACGTTAAAGCAGACCTGAAACGTTGGATTCCGGCGGACCGCCATACCAGTCTACATGTGAATGCACACCAGCTTTGCATTTCTCCTCCTTTTTTTGTTTTTTGTCTTTTTTTAAAAAACATTTTATCTATTTATTTGACAGACAGAGATCACAAGCAGGCAGAGAGGCAGGCAGAGAGAGAGGAGGAAGCAGCTCCCTGATGAGCAGAGAGCCTGATGCGGGGCTCGATCCCAGGACCCTGAGATCATGACCTGAGCCGAAGGCAGAGGCTTAACCCTCTGAGCCACCCAGGCGCCCCCCAAATCTGTTTTCTTACTAAGATGGTCCGTCTGGGAGTGGGAGGCAGTCTGACGTGCTGGGGCCCCAGGGAGCAGGTGGCTCATGTGAGAACAAGAGGCTAACTCAAAGTGACCTTGTCTTCACTTGGCATTTTGACCTTCAGACACAGGAATGGGACACATTCTCCGGAGCACTCAGGGATCTGCGGTTCGAGCTTGCCGGATACTTTTCACAGAAGCTGCTTTCTTAGCTGAGGCAAGAGTCTCTTTTCGGAGAATGATGTGCTTCCTCCAGTGGCTGAGAAGGAAAACGGGTAGCCCATGGCTCAAGACTCCTGCTGCCTCCCCCTTCTGCCTCCCCCTTCTGCGGAAGGTGCTGGCACGAGCATGGGCTCCAACCCACGGCTCTTGCCACAGAGCCTCGTGTCCACCCCCGGTCGCAGAGTCAGAAAGTGCTTGATGTAGTGGCTAAAAACGACCAGGAGATTAGCCTACCGTGTCTGTGGTTCAGCAATGCATGCACCCCTAACGGGACCCCCGGCTCAGGGTCCGCATAGACAGCCACCTGAGACCCGCCTCCTGGCTCACCGACAAGGTGGCTGGCTGGACATAGCTGCGGGCATCCCAGGGCTGCCCCGAGCTCCCTGCGTGCATCCACAGCCACTTAGGGACAAGGAGTGGGTGACTCGTGCCCTACTCTCCCATGGATAACGCCCCAGTGGGCCTCTCCAGCTGCACCTGCTGCCCTGGAGCCCTGGACTGTAGTCCTAACTGACCGCTTGCTAGATCTGCTGGGATTTCCGGGGTGGGGGCACCTTCAGTGTAACACTGCCAGAGCGGGAGTCCGGATTCCAAAGAGAATCCTGATTTCCCCAGGAAGCATGTTTTTTTCTACCCATTTACTTATGCATCAGAGGAGAAATGTATGCATATCTAGGGAACACACATGAATGGCCAAATTTCGAAACCAAAAACATTTCACCTTCAGGCTTCATGACAGAAGAGTCATGCGGTGGCACCCAGTTTCCTTAGTCCCTTGTGGTTCAAAACCACATTTACGTCAGATTAACATTCAGTCAAGGACATTCTCGGCTCAGGTACCTTCCTCCTCCTGCTTGTCTTCCAGTCTCACAGGACCTGCCAGGCTCTGTCACAAGTGGGCAGCCAGGGAGGGACACAAGATGGGACAGAGGATGGGCAGGGAGGCAGAGGACAGTCGGGTGGGGTGCTCTTCCTTGTGAGGGGACCAGGGGGGCTGTCCTCTGGGTCTGGTGGCTGTGCAGTGCTGGGTCCCACATTGCACTGGTGCCATGGACCCCCGAAGAACAGTGGGGTCTCCTTTGGGTCCAAACCATACTGTGCCCTCAACGCCCACCAGCTGTCCATGTGCCCGCGGCCCCGCTGAGCTTGCTCCGAGGGTAGCCTCCACATCGCCCATTTAGGAGTCACGGAACAACTTTATAGGCCCCCGTCTACCAGCGGGCCTTCCTCCCAGCCACACCAGGTCACTGACTGCATTGCTCTGAGCGCACAGCTGTTGGAAAGGTCCAGGAAGGACGTGGATCCAGAGCCCTTTCTAGACTTACACCAAAGCCGATGGCTGATGCCCCCGAGGGAGCCCCACTCCTTGAGAAGACACGCTGAGCACTGCCTCCTGTCTGGGGGCGAAAGTGAAGTCTTTAGGGTACGGCCTCACTACACCTGCTTGCCAGCGCATTCTATGATTCCTTAGAAAAACAAGAGATATCTAGGGCCTGTGTCATGTCGCCTGCAGATATACAGCAACATGAATTACTCACGTAAAAACACACGTCGGCAGCACTCTCCTATTCACTGCATTGGGAGTGAGACTGGTGTGGTCCGAACCCTGACCCCAACACCTCTAGGGGCCCCAGGGACAGGGCACAAAAGGCTCCGCTTTTCACAGTAGGTTGGCTCACCCTTGGCCCAAATGTCTCCACTCCTGCCCTTCTCTGCCATAAATGCTGGAAAACCGAACACTCAAATTTCCCAGCCCTACTGCTGCTGGAGTGGCCGAGGGACATGGCGTTTCATGTGATGTACGAAGTTGGCAGCTCCACACATTATCTTCCTCCCCCTTGGCCGTGCTTGCCCTTTCTGCCTTGAACATGGATATCATGGAGATCACGGTGACATGGAAGCCATTCTGCGCCAGGAGGCAGGCTCGGGAGAATTGTCGATGGCCGTCCTCGGGCTGTTGAGCTGTCAGACTAACAACAGAGTGGCCACCTCAGGACTCCTGGTGACGTGAGAAAAACAGCCTTCCCACGTGTGCTCTTATGCTCACACTTACTGTTACATAAGATGAACCACTACTGGCTGGGACAGTGGCACCCGACTTGCTTATCGCACTTGTCACTAGTAACAAGATGAGTCAAATGTTGAATTATGGAAAATCTTTACTATAGACAACTCAGTGCCTTGTGAATTTCTTCCTTCTCTTCTTTATTCTCCCAGGCAGATATGCTATGCAGTATTTCCTGAACATAAAATTTATCACCATCCTCCTAATCCTTTAGGTGGGTTTAGGAAAAGGCTGCCTTAGTTTAAAAGCAAGTCTGGGGACTCAGCAAAATAGTGGGGTGGGCATAGCTTCCTTGATGCTTGCCCTGTCTTGGTGAAAGGAGTAGGCATTTTGGAGTCTCACAGGCTGTGATGAGGGAGAGGGGTTGGATCCTGTGTGCCTGGGGTATGCCAAGTATGCGGCACCCAGACGAGGTTAGTCCTTGCTCCTTCCCCTTCCGTCCCACTCCACAGCTCTTTCTGGAAATAACACGGGAGCCTTTGCTTTCCTAAGGCTCAGTTTCTCATCTGCAAGGACTGAGCCTGGATCAGGTCCTGGAGCGTCCTTGCTTTCAGTGCTACACACTAGGAGGGTTCCCCGAGACCACCCCCAGTCCCAAGTGTCCCCTGGGGGACAGGGCCACCCAGGCCAGCAATCTCTGCCTTGGTGGCCTCTCCTGCCCCTTTCAGCTCCCAAATTTTAACCCAAGTTGAGCAACCCCACATCCGCCATGGTGAGGCTGAATGCCTACTAGGGACAGAGGAGGAGGGGGCTGTCTCAACCCAGACCTCTCCAGGTAGCTGTGTGTGGCCTGGGTTGTGGTCACAAAACCCTGGGAGTGGGCAGGGCAATTACGTGCATGTCCTCAGTAAGGAGCCGAAAGCTGTGGGACGATTTGCCCAATTGTGCATTCAGTTACTGATACTCCTTGTAGATCAATCATTTATGTATTTCTTAGGGGGTTTGTGTGTTATTTTGCCTCTCTCCATCACGTCCCTGGCCAGAGGCAGATAGCCCTCCTCTCAGCCTTAACCCCCAGTCGCCTTGAGAACCTTCTCCGCCAAGAAGCCAAGTTCTTCCCAAGGCTCACCCGGGAGGAAAAGGGAGCCCGTCTCAAGCAGCCGGCCATCGGTGTGGCCGAAGCGGCTTATAATCTAACCAGTGGAGACAGGGAGCACCCCCTTCACCCTGTGAGTGAGTTAGCCTCTCTAGGCGTGCGTCCCAAATGTCAGGAGGGGCCCAGCACCTCCTGATTCCCTGAGGGCCTCCCACTGGCAGCCTCGCTGGGCGGGAGCGCACCCCCGTGTCTGGGCTCCATCTGCTCTCTGCTAATGGAGAGTGCAGTGTGGGAAGAGAAGATGCTTTTGCAAACGTGCTTTCAGGTGGGGCTGCCGTTGAACAATGTCGCTTTGTGTCTCGGCCCCCCCCCAGCCCCGCGTGTGACTCATACCTGTGTTGTGCATGACATTTGTGGGCACTTGAGGGCCGTCTGGGGGCTGGGGCCAGGCAGTCGCTGCTGTTTAGAAAGAGAATTGCTGTCTGCGAGGGTTCTAGACACCCACTTGTCCACACCCCCGGAGGAGTGGGCTCTTCATCATGTCTGGACTCAATAAAGGACAGACCGAGCCGCGACGTACTTGCTACAATGCGTCTCCTCCAGGAATCCTCTGTTTCAATTTTCTGCTCTGCATTGTGTACACAGAAAACCGCCTCCGGATTGAAGCAGTCCAACCCCGCTCCGGCTTCCCCCGGGAGCACGCCAGGACGCTGCGTGGGGACACCTTTCGGCTTTGGTGGGTATAGAATGGCACCGTGTTGCGAGGGTCTGCGGTCCTAGGGTTCAACGCCCCTTTGTGAAAAACTGTAATTTTATCAATACGGAAACGATGCTTAGAATGGCTTTCCTTCTCGTGTTTAGGCTGCAGAGTGCCACGTACAGCAAGAATTTTCCCAAGGGCAACCCCAAGGCCTGCTTGTTCTGGGAGGTGAGGTGACCACGAGGAGCACCTCCTCTCGATGCCACAAGAGGAAAACGAGGCACCAGGGGCCATGGGCCTGCTCGGGAGCACGGGAGGGGGACCATCACACCCCCCCTCACCGCTGCTTCTCTCCAGACGTTGCCAGCAGCCATCGGGGCCAAGCTGGGAGACCGGCTGGGTGGATTTGGGGACATTTGCAGTCTCCTTATCGGTCACACATCTGAATAAAAGAACAGCTTGTAAGTCCAGACGTTGTCCCTTTTTCCAACATCTTCACATCGTAAACATCTAAGGTACAGAGAAACTGCTGAGTTTTTGTGCTCCCCACCTCTCCCAAAGAGAACGCCTTGTATCTCCCAAATTCCCTGGGTTCAGCCCAGACTTCCTGTTCTGGGAGCTTCTCTTCGTTGTGGCCGGGACTCCTTTCCACACCCCCAGGTGTCCTGCCCTGCGGTGGCCCTTTCTCCCTCCAGCCACATGTGGCATTCCCGCCCTCGCCCCTGCCTGACACAAGCAGCACTGGGGTCATCTCCTCGCAGGACACGGGGTGTCTGCACAGGAAAGCCAGAGAGCCGGTGCTCGGCGTAGGACCTGGCACCTCACTGGGGCTCAGCCGGCTCCGCGGGGCAAAACAGACTCTTGGTCCTGCGAACAGTTTGGCTCATAGCAATTCCCCCCAAAGCATGAACTCATTCCAGATAGCAGCGGATCAGGGTCAGTGAGGAACAGCACAGGGACAGGTGCCACCGGGATGAATGGGGGACCTGGCGCTGGGACCCGGCTTGACACGGGCTGCATTCCACAGCCTGGCCTTGGTCAAGCCGCCGAGAGAGACGGGTCCAGAGGCACGGGATTAAGGAGACGCAGTCAGCCGTTACACCTGCCTTTAAAGGAATTTAGTGGGATTTTAATCCTCTAAAAAGCCTTCACCCAAGGGACTGTTTCTCTGGGAAGAAGGCCTCTTTAGTAAGGATAGGTTCATGTGCAAAACATCAATTTTCAGATCAAGACAGAGATATTCTCTTCACGGATGATGCTTGTACTTCCGAACTTGTTAAACATGTTCAGCAATTTAATTTGGCAACATTCGGCCACGTCTTCAACTTGAGCGTTAACCTCCTAGTCCTCAGGAGTCACGCGCTGGAGGACAAGTGCCAGTCGCCAGTAGCCCTCGGTGAGGAGCTGGGACACTGAAATGGGGTTAAGTCGGCTTCACAGGGATCTCAGCCTGGGAAAGCCATTTCTGCGACTTCCTACAAAGATTCCAACTCTCAGGGCAACAGGGACCATGTCCCTGGGGGGCAGCTCTGGAGCCCCCTCCCTGTGCTGGGAGCGCCAGGGCTGCCTGCCTGTCTTGGACGGGCGCCTTCCTGGAGCGCCTTCCCCACCGGCCCCTGCAGGGCGCTCTCTCCCAGGTCCGCCCTCACACTCTCCTGGCTTCCCGCGGCGCCGAGAAAGACGATCAGAGAAGAATCAGAGAAGACCGTGCCGTGCTCCCATGGCAGTCTCCACCAGCCTATTCTTTCAGGTCCTTCCTACGATGGGGTAGTCCCTGCTCCGGTGACCGCAGCGCCCCCCCCCCCCCGCCCGGGCGTCCTCCTGGTTCTCCCCCTCCTGCCGCAGCTCCTCCCTTGAGCTCGGAAGCCACCCCTAGAGCTCCGACTTCCACCACCTTCTTCCCTCCCCCGTCCCCTCCAGCGATCCCTGCTGTACCTCTCCCTGTTAGCAAACCCATGCAGGCTGTGGGTCTCCATGAACTCCTCCTGTCGGGGCACCTGTACCCCACTCCGCTCCGACCCCCTCACCCGCCATCACCCCTTCCACAGTCCCCAACGCCACCTGGCTTCTCCTCCCCTCCTGGCTCAGCTGTCGCCTCTGATAGCGCCTTCTCAGTCTGTCTGTCATTCCTCCCCTTCCTGCACGGCTGCATGCCGCGTGGCTGGGCTGGGCACTGTCCCCCTCCTCCCCAACTAGGGACTCCCCAGGACTCCCCAAGCATGGAGAAAGAAGGAAGGAAGGAGGGAAGAAAGGAAGGAACGGAGAAGGAAAAATCTCTTCCAGTTGCTCAGGTGAAAGATTCTGGGGTTGACTTCGACTTCCTTGCCCCTCACTGCATCCCCTCGGCAAATCCTGTGTGCTGGACCTTTGGACGACACAGAGAACTCGGACGTCTCACCCTCTCGAGCACAACATCCCCATCCAGCATCCAGCCTGGCCTCCCTTCACACTGGGCTGTCGCCAAAGCCCCCTCTGCTCCCCAGCTCCCACTTGTCACACAGAGGCTGGGGTGAGGCTCTGGAGGGTAAGGTCAGGTCCTTCTGTGGAAATTCTCTGCTGCCATCTCACCAGAATGGAAGCCAGTGTCCCCTGTGACCCAGAGGCATGCCCTCACACCTTTCCTGTCCACTGACTCCTATTCCACTGGCCTCCTGGAATCCCCTGAGCCTCAGGGCCTTTGCACTCACTCTACCCCTCTGCCGGGGGTCCACTTGGATTGCGGGATCCCCTTCGGAGAGAAGGCTTTCCTGAGCAGCTGACGGACAGCCGCGCTGTGCCCACCTGCCATCCATGCATGCCTGCGTTGATGTGGCCGCTGTCTGTCTCTGCCTGCGACCGCACAGGGCGAGGTTCACTGCCGTGTGTGCTCTGTCCCACAAGCACGGCCTCGCGAAGTGACTCTTCCGCACGTGCTGAGTGAACGAGATACTGGTGTTATGCAACATGGGTGGTGCCCTGTCGGGGACTCCGTAAGTGAACACCGCAGGGGTCACAGGAGGAGGCACATGAAGGATGCACGAGGGGGGGGAGTTGGTTCTGAAAGCAGCATTCAGGTACGGTAAGCCGCAAAGAGGGGACAAAGTCCAAAGCAGGTCATTGTTCCAAGAGCTAATTTTCAGTCATTTTGGCAAAACATTTCTGGAGCAGAGTTAAAGATGAGAAAATGATCCCATGTCAGATTTTGTAAGTAAACTATTGACCTTCCCCGCAAATACTGTCTTGACACTAAAACACTGAGAAGGAGAGAGAACGAGCCGTGAGCCTGGGGCCCTCGCCTTCGGCTGGGGCAGTGGCCTTGTAGCTGGGCTGGGGCCAGGCACTGCTCCCATGGGTGCCCTGGATAGGCTGCATCCCGTCCGGGCCCCAGAGGCCTCACCAGCCTCCACGAAGAGTGTCCACCCTGCAGAGGTACGACTTGGGGCTTGTTAAAATGCCCACCACAGACTGAGAAGGGCCAGAACCTTCTCCAGGGTGCCACGATAAAACAGAAGACAACGGATTCCGGTTCTACAAGAGATGGGAACATCGCGGGACACGGGTCCCGAGCGGAACAGGTTTGCCCGTGGAGCCCGGCGGGGAGCAGATGGTGGGAGTGAGGCCTTGTTAGCAACACGCAAAACGCAGAAGCAACAATGTGAGCCAAATGTAGCAAAGGATGCAACTGAGGCACAGAAGCTCGGGCTGCCCCAAGGCAGGACCGAGTGCTGGCTATTCCCGGGGGGCGGGCGGGGTCTCTGGGAGTGAGGACAGAGAGAGGGCCCCTCCGGCCGTTCTTCAGAAAATAAAGAGCAGGAGCGAGCTCCGGTCTCCTGGTGCTCCTTTCCGTAGCTCCTTTCCGTAGGAGTTGCCAAGATATGAGCAACAAAGACCCCATGCGAGCGAGAAAGCAGAGACCCGGAGTTGCATGCCGGAGGCTCTCCCTGCCCTCAGGGCAGCTGGCCCGCCAGCCTCGCGCCCCCAGCCCGGGGAGGCAGCTCGCTCACCCCCCACAAAATCAAGCACTTAGGATCCGATTTTCAAATTGCCCTCCCTTTTGCATCTGCCTCGATGTTTTGCATTTGTTTGAGGCGCGCATCTGCTTCCAAACAATGAGCAGTAATTTTAAACCTGTTTAGCACGCATTTAACCCAGATCCTTCTTTTGTGACCGTTTCACTTTGCATCTGGAGTTCAGTGCAAAGAGGTTGTGAGGAACAAAGCGAGAGCAAAGTGGTATCTGCCAGCAGCTGCACGGGAGGCAGCTCAGCCCCGCACGCCCTGCACACCCCGCACGCCCTGCACACCCCGCACGCCCCGCACGCCCACGCACGCCCCGCACGCCCCGCACGCCCACGCACGCCCCGCACAGGGCCACTCGTGTTCACAAGCACCACCGCCCAGATGCGTGTCCCTGCGCTGCAGCGTGAGGGCTGCTTCCCCAGGGACTGTGGTTTTCGGGATTGGAGGTTCCCTTCAGGGCCCGGATCCCCTGACCTGGGGCTGGTCCCAGCAGGAGGGAAGCCGCCCCAGTGAGGCTCCAAGACGTGTGGCCAGTGCGGGAAACTGTGGGCTGCCAACCAAGGGCTCAGAGGCCTGCGTGGGTGACACAAAGGACGCTGAGGGCCACGCGAGAGCTGGACGGCCGCCGGCTGGGACGGGTCTTCAGTGCCGCCGCGGCCCCCGGAGACACACCCACCCCTTCCCATTCATCTCCCGGCGGGGCCCAAGGCTGCTCCCCGTTCTGGCCTGGTCTGGCGAGCAATGCTGCAGTGAACCCCACTGCAGTGGGGATGCAGGTCGCTCTTTGGGATCCTGTTTTCGATACGTGCGCACGAGTGGAGTTGTAATCAGCCACGAGGAAGAAGGAGCGCCTGCCATCGGCGACAGCATGGCTGGGACCCGAGGACACGGTGCGCGGCGAGCGAAGCCAAGACAGATAAGGCGCGATTCTGCTTACGGCGGCATCGAGGCAGCCGCGGTCACAGAGGGAGACAGAAGGAGAGCGCTGACCGCGGCTGCCAGGGGCTGCGAGGCGGGGAGGTGGGACAGGCTGCTCCCGGGGTACAGGTGCACGAGCGGAGGACGGCACAGTCCTAGAGACACAGCGCACGGTGGGGACAGTAGTCGGCACGACTGCAGCCTCTGAAGCCGCTGAGAGCCGAGATCTTGAACGGGCTCACGCCAGGAGAAAGGCCAGTGTGCCACGTGCCCGAGGAGCTGGCTTTCGCCACAGTCGCTGCCACACTGCGGGTAAACACGCGTCCCATCTACGCTCTGCACACGCAACGCGAGTCTCCCCCTTATCTGCAGGGTGGGGGCAGTTCCGAGACCCCCATGGGACGCCTGAAACCGTGGGTAGTGCCGAACCCTATACGCTCGGTTCTGTCCTACCCACACTCACCCACAATGAAGTTAATTTGTAAATCATTCACAGTAGGAGACGAGCATAGCACGTGTTGGACAATCGTGACCGTGCTCTCTAGTAAGTGACACAGCGGTTTCTCTCCCCAAATACCCGCTCCACCTGTGCTGATCCGTCCTGGGATGGCGACGTGACAAACACCCAGCAAGGCAGTGACGCCAGAAGGGGGGTCCCCTGCTTCTGGTCCAGGGCTGACCCTGCTAACGGAGACCCCAGGAAGCGAAGCCGCAAGTGAGCGGGGGACACACTCACACACGGTCGGTCCCGGGTCAGCTTGGTTGTTCTGTCCCTGCTGTTTCCGAAAAGAAGGTAAGTGGTAGAAAACCTCCTAACCGAGAAAAAGCTCCCACGTCCTCCCCTGGATTCTCTGCCCTCCCCGCCCCTCACATACAACCACTGCCCCTGCAGGAGCCGCATGGTGGCCCACGGGGCTTCCACGTGCCCAGACGACCCGGGGTTGGGTTCTGTATCCACTGTCCTGCCAGAGCTGGAGGCGGAGGGAGAGCGGCCCCTCGCGGCTGGGGTCTGAGCTGGGTCCTCCCTGCCCCGAGGACACCGCCTGTGAGCTCCTCTTCATGCCCAGCAAGGCTGGCCGCCTTCAGGACCCCTGGACAGGTCATGGGCCCTCAAAGTCAGAGTACTTGTTTTTTTTCAGATTTTATTTATTTGAGAGAGAGCGAGCGAGCACAGGGAGGGAGAGGGACAAGCAGACTCCCTCCTGAATGCAGAGCCCCGTGGATCTCACGACCCCAAGATCATGACCTGAGCCTAAATCAAGAGTTGGGCGCTTAGCCGACTGAGCCACCCAGGCGCCATCGAGGCGGCAGACTTGGTAAGGCCAAATTTGAAAGTGTTTTCATATGAAATCAGATGGTTCTCGCTCAAGGCATCAAGAATAACAACGTTTTTACAATTGTAAAAATTATGCCACGTTGTCTGGCACGGTGGCGCGCTCCTGACGCACAAAGGCCGCCCGAGTGAAGAGCCAGAGGTTGGCGGCAGAGCCTCGCCTCGTGCAGAAGGGCAGTTAGAAATGCGGGACTTCCCCGGGCGCTGTCAGCAGGGTCCGCGTCTGTCCAGGGCTGCCAGCCAGCAGGACTGCAGAGTGGGTGAAACGTGGCAGGTGTAAGTGAAGAACGACGTTTTAAATTTCATTTGTTTTTAAATAATTTATCATCAAACTTAAATTGTAAAGGCTACATGTGTGGAGTGGCTCAAATGATGGACCGTGCTGGTTAGATCCTTTTCTCTAGCACCCACCGCACACCGCCACACACCCACACACCCACACACCTACCCACACACTCACACATCTGCACACACATACCCACACCCACCCCACACACTCACAGACCCACACACTCACAGACCCACACACACACACACACACACACACACCTACTCCCCCACACACATCCACACCCACCCCCTCCACCAACCCCCATGGCCAGAGAAACACACACACGTTGTGGCACTGACTCTCAGGGAAATAATCAATTTTTATGACTCGAAAATGTAATTCTTATTGTGGAAGGTTTTTGTTTGTTTGTTTCCATTTTCATTGACATAGCATGAAACTGTCCCTAGGAATTTGGGGTGAGAGAAACAAAATCTGTCACTATCAATTCATTCCTTTTGCTGATGTCCTCAGGGAAGAGTTTTTAATTTAAGTGTTGTTTAATTTAGACGTTTCTTTTAAAATGCTATCCGGTGGGACGATTACTTTGTACATATTTTTTCTTCAGAAGCCACGGATCAATACAAAGGCAATTAGAGTATTTTTACCCTTTAAAATAAAAGGAATGAGTCAAGCTCTTGAAAAAATGATTCTTAAAAGAAGAGCACTAAAAACCATGCGTTCGTATTTTGCCATATAACGTTAAAACAACCGATTGCTGTGACAAATGATGTTTATTAAAAAGTCCGTTGTTCCGCGCACCGCTCGGGGGCTAGCCGGTGGCGCAGGCAGGGCTCAGTACGTGTTCCTGGTGATCCCGCGGCACGGTCTGCGCCCGCTGGGGCCGCCGGCCGTAGCGGTTTGGAGAAGTGCTCGCCTCCGCACCCGTACCTCGAGAGCCGTGGGAGGACTCGCCACGCGGAAGCTGAACGACTAGACGATAAGCTGATGTGTGGCCGCGGCCGGGTCTGTGCGGTTGTCCGGGGCTGGGCGGCCTCCTTGTTGCTTTTGTACGTCGGATGGGGCCACTGAGATGCGTGGGCAAGTGAATCCACAGGGCAGCGGGGAGAGGTTGCCCGTGCGACCGCCCGGGGATGGCGAGGGGGACCACCTGGGGACATTGAGGAGGCGATCACTCGGGGATGGTGAGGGAGATGGCCCGGGGACAGCGAGGGGGACCATCTGGGTATGGGGAGGGTGGACGGTCCAGGGACGGTGAGGGGGGACCGCCTGGGGATGACGAGGGGCAACCACCCAAGGATGGCAAGGAAGAGACCGCCTAGGGACAGCGAGGGGGACCATCTGAGGATGGCGAGGAGGGAACCTCCTGGGGATGGCAAGGAGGGGACCACCCAGGGATGGCGAGGAAGGGACCACCTAGGGACAGCGAGGGGGACCATCTGGGGATGTTGAGGAGGGGACCGTCCAGAGATGGTGAGGAGGGGACCGTCTGGGGACAGCAAGGGTGGACCATCCAGGGAAGGTGAGGGGGGACTGCCCAGGGACAGCGAGGGGGACCACCCAGGGATGGCGAGGAGAGGACCGTCTGGGGACAGTGAGGAGGAGACTGCCTGGGGACGGCAATGGGGGCCGTCTGGGGATGGTGAGGAGGGGACTGTCCATCCGGGGATGTTGAGGGGGGACAGTCCCGGGACGGCGAGGGGGACTGGCTTTCTCGGGCTGCCCTCCTGATGGTCTGGCCGGACGAAGCTCTGCTGGGGGGTGTCCTGGGCGCCGCAGGTGCTGGCCTCCACCCGCCGGGTGCCAGATGCGACCTCATCCTGACAACCACAGGTATCTCCAAAGTCGGCCAATGACCCCCTGGGGGGCGGGGGGACCCACAGGATTACGTTGTTTTGGTTCAGGCTCTTGTTACAAAGTTTCATGGCATTTGAGAGTCGGCCCCAACTCTTTCTGTTTTAAAAACCTTGCAGAATCGAAGATTCTCGGGAGATTTATCCCGTCAGTGGGAGAAATGCCCGGGCGGATGGACCACAGCCAGTATCAACGATTTCTGTCTGCAGAGGCGGCAAGGGATGGTTCTATCTTCTGCTTTGGGTTTTACAGATATTCCAAATATTCTAAGAAGAAAAACTCCCATAAAGTTATATTTTCCTAACATAAAATGTGCTTAATTTATTAAACACATTATATGGAGAGACAATTCCCTTCTCCTTCCTGGGAGAACCCCTGAAGATATTCCAGGTGGAGCCAGTTCGTGGGGTCCCAGGGCCGACAGCGTGGGGGGCAGTGGTCGGGCTGCGGACGCACATGGCTGACAGAAGCGTCTGCCTCGCGCCCGGGGAAGGCGACACCGGCTGGGCGGACTCTCCATCCCGCAGGAAAGGCTCCCTCGAGACTCTACCTCTGCTCGGCTTCAAGAGGACTTCAGGGTTGGAAGTCCTGTCCTCAGCTGCTTCCAGCCACCGCTGTCCCGGTAGTTGCTGAAGGACAGCCTGACTCGGCCCGGTGCTGGAGTCAGACAGCGGGGCCCGGCTCCGGGGCGTGGGCGTCAGAGCTCGGTCCTGGGCTGCAGCCCGAGCCCGTGTCCGCAACAGCGCGGATCCCGAGCTAAGCAGGGAACAGATGGCCCGGCCGGGTTCTGGCGACGCTTCGGGGCAAGAGGGCACCTCGGATCTCAACCTTTTCTTATTCTGCGTGCGGTTAATGAGAACCACTGAGATATGCGTGAGCGTGGAACCCAGCGGACACGGTCTGTCCGTGTGCCGGGGATCCGTGTGCCGGGGATCCAAGAGAGCCCAGCAGAAAGTCGGACTGCGCAAGGCTGGAGCCAGCATCTCGTGGGCTACGAACTCTTCCCCTCGTGCTCCCAGACAACGATTACTCCTCACGACCAAAGACCAGGCTTCCTACAAACCGTGTGAGAGACAGAGAGGTCCTGGGAAACGCTGCTGGATCCCAGGCCACGTCAATTAAATCCACCCGCTCTTTGCTCGGGGGCTTGAGATGCGCGGCTAATAGGAACTGTGGCTTCTTCTGGGCCTGGCCGGCCCCAGGGGGAATGCGCAGGAGGTTCTCCACTGGGAGCTGGTGTGTGCAGCTGGGGGGAAGCCAACAGGCGCGGGAGGAGCCCGGGTGCTTGTCTGAGGTAGTGGTGGGAAGGCCGGACACCCTAACCTGGCGAGTGAGCCTGGAGGAGGGGCCCGGGACGGGGGCGTCCCGGGCCCGGCGGGCAGAGCAGAGCAGCCAAGCTCTCACAGCCCGAAGGCGGCCTCTGCGCCCGGTTTCCACACCAGCCAGACAGCGTTTATGTGTAGCCTGGCCAAGACTTCAAGTCAACAAACTGTTTAAAAACATCCTCACTTCTCGTTGGTAAACGCCACATCTACTAATATATATTGAGAAAATTAGTGTTTTCATGCAATGTTTTCTGGTACATTACCTAAACTCAATGCGCAACTCACACTTGGCGTTCCATTGCTAGCTAGCACGCGCTGCAATGTTTCCCCACCGACGGTGGGCGTCGGAGCAGTAATTTGACAGGCGATAAAAAGGGAATACGCTCTTTGGTGCAATTGCTATCGTCTGTTCTCCACGGTCTCCGCCATCGGAGTGGAAGAAATGAAGACGTACAATTTACCCGGTGTGTTTACATGCGTCCAACAGATAGTTTTCTTTGGAGATTAATTGAATTACACCTATAAAATATTTATATTATGAACTTACCAGTCCTGAGATGGTTTTGAACAATTAGGGAACATGTTCTCGTGAGTCACATGAGATGACCACCACAGCCGAGCGGCACCGATGTCGCCCTACAAATAGGACGCTCTCGATCACTGTTGCACACGTACACTCAGGGGACACTCCATAGAAAGCATCACTTCACTGAAGTATGGTCACTCCGAAACCCGAATTCTAAATGCAAGGTGGTCCTGTACCCAAACCTCATCCTCCATGTACCGACACGGTAGGACCTACCCTCAGCAGTGGGCACGGCAAGGACTTGGTGGGGTGGGGAATGGCCCAGGTTTGTCCCTTAGTTTAATTGTTATAAATTGTGCTACAACGTACCGGTCCCTAGACCATGTGAAGCTCAGTGCTTCCGTCCGTCCTGGTGTGCTGGGGTCAAGAGGACTGGAACCAGGCAGGGACTCCCTACAGAAAGTACCACCTGGAGGTGAATTTCAGTTAGGTGGATGCAGGCAGTAGTGTGCTGGTAAGTGTGTTGTAACCAGCTCTCGAAGGGAAGGGAAGGGAAGGGAAGGGAAGAAAAGCAAGAAGAAAAGAAAAGGAGTGAGAGAGACAGAAAAAAAGAAAGAGAGAGACGGAGAGAAAGAAAGAAAGAAGCAAATAAGGAAAGAGAGAAAGGGAAAGGAAAGGAAAGGAGAAGGGAAGGGGGAGAGGAAAGAAAAAAAGAGAAAGCACTGACTTCTAAGGTTTCCAATTTCTCCAGTGTAAATACTCCCGTATTGGCTTATTTCAAACATCAGCCTGCTGGGACAGATGGGTACGATGGGTGTCCTGCGTGGCAAAAGCTGTTCCAGCGCCCCATGGACCCGTGTGGTCTGTAGGGCGCTGCCCCGGCACCAACAGTGTTACCGCCGTTCATGCCCCTGGTGTCGCTTTTCACGTTCCAGTCAAAGCAGGAACATTAATTGCACACAACAGCATGGTTAACATTGATTTATGTTCTACAATTTTCTAGAAATAACATCTAGCATATTTACAGTTGTTAGTATAATCATCACTTTGGCATTTAAATCTACAAGCATTAAATTTACTCTCAACAGCACTGTCGATTTTCGTGTCCCTTAAGGTATTTTTGTGAAAAGTGGAATTTTTGTTTCCATGGTGGTGGGTCCGTGGGTGTGCCGTTACTGGGATACAATTTCTGGAAGTTGAGGACCTTCTGGACCAGAGACCCCCACACACCCATCCACAACGGACACCTACAGGTTAAGTTCCATGAGTGTTACGCACGAATATGAACGCACAACCTGTGGAACAGGGCATGTGCTATTTTCTCAGGAAACATGCAACTAGGAGGGATGGTCGTGGTTCAGGGTGCAGGTCGTGCCCCCCTTCCCACTGCACCAGGACTAGCGGCGTCTCCCACCGGCCACGCTCATGACACTCAGCCCGGCCAGTGTGGCCGCGTCGCCGAGTTGGTAGCACCGGCAGCCGGACGCAGTGAGGGAGAGAATGACACATTCGCACAAGTCAGGGCTGCGTTTTCACTCACATGTGCCTGGTAACCGAAGCCAGGAGTTGACGCCCCATGTCGGTAAGGCAGAGGCTGCGCGCTAGGCCACTCAGGCAATGCTCTCTAAAGGCCCAACGATGTGCGGACCTGCTCACGGGACGGCTTGTGCTTAGGGGCCTCGCACGGCAGTAACGGGGACAGCCACTGACGGTCAACGCCCAGGGCCGCGCGCCGCACATTGAAGGAAATAGGCATGAGAACTATTTGGTTTAAGTGGTGTTAAGGCCTCCCACATGCTAGGGGAGGAGGACAGTGAACAAAATCAGGCCATTCCTGTTCCTGGGGGCTCATATTAGTGTCCAGAAGGAGAGACGGAGGTCAGGGCCAAGGGCCTTCCCTGGGAGGGAGCCTGGGGACCAGGAGGCCTGCCTGCAGAATCCCGTGTGGACACCAGGTGTGTAGAGTGGGTCTTGAAAGGGGTGGGAGATGAGAAAAGGTGCTGTAGCCTGGGACGGGGTGTGCCCCCGCTGAGAAGGGCTTTGTAGGTGGAGACTGCCCGGGGCACGCAGGCCGTGGGCCGGCCCCCCCAGCTGCCAGGTGTCTGCGGGGGGAAAGGAAGCAGTGACAGGCACTTGTCGGACAGGTCGTCCTGGGATACGAAGCTGGTTAACCTGCACCAAGGTCCCAGGAACCCTGTGAGGTTCCAGGTGCTGTTGTAGGCCCTGGGAATCTGACCCTGATCGAAGGAGACTCTGGGACATGGAGCACCCCCATGAGGCAGAGGGAAAGGGTGCGCACCCCGGACAGGTCCCTGCTCCTTCCTGATGCTGGCATCAGCCCCGAGTGTGCGGCGCTGGCGTTCGACGGGGCCAATGAGTGACTACTCCTCTCGGGGGTGGATGGAGGGACCGATGCAGCTCCCTTGGGGGACATGGGGCAGGAGGAGCTCCACGGAAACCCCAGCATGATTCTGGGCTTGTCAGTCCTCCTCCTCACCAAGACCGCCGAGAATCAACTCTCTCTCAAGCCTCAAATGCACCTGCTGGCCTCTGCCTTGAACTTGTATTACACAGCCGGTGGAAAGGTCCTTTAAAAAGTGAAAATGCAATTTCCTTTATCTCCTTCCATAAAATGTTAAGATTTCCGATCACCCCTGGAGAAATTCCAACCCCTTCTGGTGGCGGGAAGCGCAGCCAATGCCCCCACCCCGTGCCCTACGGTCTGCTGCAAGCCCCTCTTGTCTCCCAGCACCATGGGCACCAGCAGACGTGGCGCAGCCTGGAACGGAAGCACCAGCCAGAAAGTCTGGGCTTCGGTGATGAGCTGGGCTGCAGGCCTGTGGGCGCCTCTGCGGTCGGAGCTGGGGAGAGTGGGCCGGGCTCAGCCAAGGATCCTGGGCTCTGCTCAGCGCCGTGGGCTTGGAGCTGCCCCCACGGGGACAAGTGTCACCATCCACAGGCTGGGCTGCGGCCGTGTTTGTCCATGGACATGTGGACGACTCCCACAGCCCTGAGACGGGGCTCTTGTGCCACCCCTGTGAGCACCCCAGCCACAGGCCCAGCAGCTCTCACCGAAAACCACATCCCTCATGAAGGTCTAGAGGAGCTCAGAGGCAAGAGCGCCAAGGCCCCGTTCACAGGAGGCGGCAGGCGGGAGGGCGGAGTGGGTAGAAGATCTGACATCCTGACTATCCAGATTGGGGGTGTGGGGCCCAGGTTCTCACTCTGTTTCCCATGAGGGGAGACATCAAGGCTAAAATGCTGGCCATGAGCTTCCCGTCCGTGGTCACCATCCCGGGCTAGCCCCAGGCCATGGTCCTCCGGGCACTGGGAGCTCGTGACCGGAGCGAGTCGTAGGTTCTGCTGTTGCCGGCGGGCAGGCGACCGAGGTGCAGCTTGCCTGGCTCTGCAGGGGAGGTGACAGGCGGGTCCTCGGGGGAAGGGAGCCACCAGAAGGAAGAGATGAGCGGCTCCCAAGGGAGGGATGCAGTCCCAAGGAACGTCTGGGCGTCGGGGCGGAAGGTGACGGGTCCCTGAAGAGCCCAAGGCAGTCCCCCCACTTTAGTGTGTCCGTCCTGTTATGCTCTTTCCAACATAGCTTCCCTTGGGTGCCAGATTCAAGCCCGTCGCAGGCTCCCCAAGAACCAAACCACTCACTTGTATCCTGCAGACTGGGAAGTGGGGACAGTGGCCACGCCCTGCCGGGCTCTGCTCTGGGAGCTGGTGATGCTCCGCAGAGAATGTTCCGGTGGTGCAGACAGGCCTGGAACAGTCCCTCATTGGTGGGCTCCGGAGGGATGAGACTCAGGCCTTCTAAGGGCGCCCAACATCTTGTGACGTCCCGTGGGGAGGCGGAGCAGGGGCGGGGCCCCGCACATGTTGGAGCCGTGTAATCCGCGTACACAGGCACCCCCGGGGTCTGGTAGCTGGGCTTGAGCAAAGCACCACCCCGTGAGCCCCCTTCCCCCACTAGGCAAGGATCTCTGCTCTATCCCCGCCAGGGAGGCCTGCTCTGAGGCAGCAGTGGTGGCCCAGGACTGGGCTGGTGGGGGCCGCCCCGGGTCCTCGGCCCAGGCTGCCCCGCCGGGAGAGCCAAATCTCGCAGTGTGGGTGTGCCAGATCCCACGGCCTCCCTGCTGCAGACACTGTCCTGTCTGTGTTTCCTCAAGGCTGGGTCCCATGGCCACCGTGGAGAGAAGGTGGGCCCTACCTGACAAAGGAGACCAATTCAAGCCCCAGTCAGGCTGACCGAGGCCCCCCACCCATGTTCCTGCAATAGAAGGCACTGGATGGCTTCCTGGGGTCCCCATTTGATTGTGCATTGCAGACTCTGTCACAGAAGACTAAGGAACACCCTTTCATGTGTAAATGACCTTGGACAATGAGAACGCGCCGCCCCTCCCTCTCTCCGCACCTGCTCCAGCCTCCCGGCCTCCCTCCTTCCCTGGAGGTTCTCTTCAGTGACTTCATGTGGGACTGTGTCCTACAGACAGCTCAGACGCCAGTGACATGGCGTCCTGAGCAGCCAGTGCTGGGGAGAAGCAGGGGGCTTAACAGCACGAGAAGCGAGAGATGTAAGTAGGAGGAGCTCACTGTGTCCTTCTGTGCCCCACAGCTCTGAGGGGTCCCAGGATGGTCCACCAGAGCCTCACAGCAAGCCAGCCCCGGTGCCCCCTGAGTACGTGGAGGGCAGGGCAGAGGCCCTGGCAGGATCACATGCTGGTCCGTGTAGCCAGGATGGACAAAGGGCCAGCTCTCCAGTCAGGAGGAACTGGGTTCCAAACCATACTCACCCGCGCATTTGCTATGCAACCTTGGGCCAGTTACTAAACCTCTCTGAGCTTTGAGTTCTCATCCTCAAAGTGACAGGGCGTGTGAGGACCGGCTCTGAATCCCAGTAGGGGCCGATCCAAGGATGGCCCTCCGCCCTCTCGCCCCAACTCACCGTGTGAGCTGGAGGGCCAGTGGTAAGAGGGAGAAATGGAAAGGGCAGAGCTTGTAGCAAATTGAGACTCGGACGGAGGTGATTTGTGCAGGGGCAGCAATGCTAGGACACGGGGCTCAGAGTCCATGGCCGTCTCTTCAGGGGAGAAGAAGAGGGAAAGGAAGGCAAAAGCAACTTTCTTTCTGGTTCCACAGATCTTCCAAAGAGCTTTAAGCCGAGCATGTGAATGAAGGCCATTCCCGTGGAATTTCAGTTAGACACGCGGGGAGAGCACGCAGCTCCCAGGAGCCAAGTGCCCGAAAGGCAAGTGCTCCCTGTTGCCCAGATAAAGCCAGAAAGAGCTCTACGGACCCGTGCAAATGCATCTCGACGTCTTCCCTGTGTAATCCTTAACCACTTCTCACAACTTTTGCAATGTCCACAAGGATAATTAGGGAATAGTCAATAATTCGATAATAAAAACGAGTCACAATTTTAGCTAATTGCAAAAAGACAACCATCCTTGGGCCTGAACTAGTCACACTCATCAGCTGTCTGAAGGCCGGAAAATGCTTGCAAGTGCCAGATACTCAGCCAGCGACCACGCCTCCGGGGCATGTCCATCCAAACCCGACTTGGAGCCCCAGTATCCCTTATTCATCCTTTAACGTCAAACAAATGTTTTCTCCACGACACATACCAGAGTCTACAAGCCTGACTGGCTATGCCAAACACAGCTGAGTCCTGCCTCCAGCCCCCAGCACCCATTGCTGTCCCCCAGGGGCACTCCGGGGACAGTCCTGTGGCTGCTGTGTCTCTCAGTCTCTTCCCGCTTCTGAATGTCACGCTCACACCACTGTCTTTTGACGCTCGAGCTCCGGCTTCATAGAGGGACTTCCCGCTCTGGGACGAGGAGGCTGGGCTTTCAGACCCGCCCTTCCCTCGCACTCCCTCCCCCTGCGCCCAGTGTCACGCTCTGCGGATCCAAGTCCCAGCAGGAAATGACATTTTACGAGGACGTAGCTTTGTCTGCAGGCACAGGCTAACCTCCCTTCCTCAGGACTCTGTCCTCCCGGACAGCCCTCATTGGCCTTTTCACTGGGCTGGTGTTTGCACATCCGTCCCTAACTCATCCCTCCACTCTGTAGGAATCGCAAGTGTCCTCTCACGGCCCTACAGCTGCCCCCTACCCCGTGCCTGTGCCTCTCCACTCTGAGGCCCCAGTTTCCTGAATCTGGCTTTTCCTCTAATTTGGGTGGGGGATGTCTCCCACTGGACCTTAAAAATAGTGGGTGGGAGATAGGTTTACTGAGTAATCATGGGTCTGAAAATGTAGTCTGGTTTGAGAGTTAGAGCTAAAGTTCTACGGAGGGAATTGTTTTTCCCATAAAATGTTGTCTCCTACTTTCCAACGTTCCTGCTGAGAAGCACTCTGACCAGGATCCCTTTACTTACTTGTTTTTAAATCTAAGTGTTTAGAGTCTTTTCTCTCGGGTGCCCCGGTTTCCCCAGAGAGGAACCCTCCAATTTGCCCGAGGTCAGAATTCCTCCTGACCAGCGATCCAAAAGACCATCAGAAAAAGGGACCAGGGGCTCCGACAGGCACACCGACCTTCCCTGAGTCCTCCTGGCCCCAGGCCCACCAGCAAGCCTGGGCCCAGCGAGTCCCACCTTCTCCTGGAGTGGGATGGCCCTCCGCCCCAGAGCTGGGGGGATGCCCATCTCCCGCATCCCATCCCCGCACCACACACCATCTCCCGCATCCCGTCCCCGCACCACACACCAGCATCCCGTCCCCGCACCACACACACTAGACCCCCTCTGTAACCCCGGGTCTAGCTGTCTCACTGGCTGAGTCAGTTACCCTCAGACATCAGCCTTCTGACTTCCAAGTGTCCCTACTTCCCTGTCCCCATTTGTTCTGCCCTTGTGGCTTCGTTTCCTTTAAAACAATGTACCTTAACATCATTTCCTAGAGGCTTAAGGAGGGTGTAGTAGGTAAATATGTAAGTTTGAGCCCCCTGTGTAATCACAGATTTCTCAGGTGGCATAGGACGTGGGGGACACAGAGGAGCTATTCCACAAGCCCACAAGCCCACCCCTGACATGAAAAAGGAAAGAGAGGAAAGGACTGGAACGGGTGTGTCCCTCAGACAGGCCCTGGCCAGAGGCCCTACAGCAGGCAGCCCGAGTCTAGCTCACGACTCGCACAGGAGCACAGGAGACCTCGTCAGCACAGGAGAACCGTGCCTTCCCCGGTCACGGACTTGTGAGTTGGGTCCTCTGGGGGTCTGCAGAGGGAGCGCACTCTCTCGTCCCTGGTGCCCCACGGAGATGCTCCCTCTGGATGCCCCTGCGAGATTCTTGTCAGAAGGTGAGTGTCTGCCTGCCTGCGCATTGCTCCCCAGTTCCCACTGCGGGTCTCCATGAAGGGACCCAGCGGCGGGCACCCATAAGCCACGGAAGTCTTTCCTTCTGCTGGCTTTTCGCAAATTCCTTCATTCAACAGAGATACTTTAGCACCTGCCATGTGGCAGGTCCTGGGCAGGGCCGTGGGGATGTGAAGCTGGTGGGGGAGCCCAGTCAGTGGGAGCTTGGTGGGGGAAGCAGGGTGGCGAAGGAGGGGCCTGGGGAGCAGGGACCTTCTGCTCATGGACACCCTGCAGTCTCGACTCCTTTGCTAAGCAAAGTCAGAACATATGGGCACTGGCCCCGGCAGTGGGCATCTTGGCATCGGCCGCCCCTGCCCAGTCTCGTGGGACTGAGCTTAGAGCCAAGCAGAAGCCAGGAGACGGAACCATAGCCCAGCGACGGCACAGACACTGAGCGGCTGGCCCACGCCGGGTGGCAGACGGCCGGTGGGGCCAGTGTGACACAGACAGGGGTGTGGGCCCAGAAGGGACATCCCACGTGATGGGACACAGCCTCACCCACGGAGCAGAGGTGATAAGCTACCAAGAGACACTCCAGGAACTGACTTCAAAGTCAAGCAAGAGGCTGCTGACATGGGAAGCCACCGCAGAGAGAGGATGGGGGGCCCTCGGGATGCCGGCCACCCTGCGGCTGCGTGAGTGGAGAGGCAGGGCTACGGGTGAGTGTCCACAGGTGCCTGCTCCGGCTCCGTGGGCTGGACCTGGGGCTCACAAGTCAGGCTTCCCTACAGGGATGGGAGGGCTGATCACCGCAGCTCTGGCTTCTCGAGGCTCCCATCAAGGGGGTCAGCTGGCGGATGGCCGGGAGCTAGCTCAGGGCGTGGAGACGGGCTTCACCATGGAAAGGTGTGCCGAGCCGCGTGGCCACCAGATTTCCTTGTTGCACAGACTCGTGAGCACAGGCGGCTCGGAGGGCGGTGAGGTCTGCACCTGGTGCCACACACGTGCGGACGTGGGACCAGAGGGTCCCAGGGTGTGTGCTGCCCGCAAGGGCCACGGGGTCAGAGATGTGGAAGACAAGCTCCAGCCGGAGCCCAGGACGGAACGTGTGTGCACCGACAGGCAGTCCCAGCAGAGCAACAGGATGCTTTTTTGGAAAAAAGATTTTTGGGGGAGAGCTGATGTGCACAGATTTAACAGAACATGGTTGTCACCGTCACAGAAGGTAAGTCGGAGCGGAAGAGCTTCCTTGACGCGCCCTGAGACTCCGACGTCCTGCTTCCACGCAGCCAGCGTCTTTCCATTTAAAACTTCAAGGTTTAATGACCCAAAGAATAGAAATTGATGAGGAAAGACGTGCCACCCCTAATTTTAAAATATATTTGTCTTCACAATCGTTAATCTTTCTAAAATCGTCTCCCTTGCGAGGAAAAGCAGAATTGGAAAGATCACCCGCTTTTCGTCCCTTCGGCTCAGCCGCTCACTCAGGTGCTGATTGGCTTCCCGGCAGCCTCGCTGGGGGTGAGAGCTGGGGACAGGCAGGCCCTGTCCCCTAGGGTCCCAGTCCCCACTGGGTCTGCAGGAAGCCCCAGAGCTTGGCTGGCAAAGCCCGAGGCGGGTGGTCAGTGCAGAACAGCACTGGGGGCAGAGCGTGGCCCAAACCTCCGCTCTCGGGGAACCCGCACTCTGCCCAGCCCATTCTCTCCACAAAGATCCCCAGGGTCTCTGGGCTCCCTCCATGGGGCCGGGCCCCCTGCCCGGCCCAGCCCAGCAACCCTGGACTCACTCCCGCTCCCGGGGTCCTGACCTCCTGCTTGCTCCCTGGCTCTGCTGGGCCACCCGCTGCCTCCTTCCACTGGATCAGCCTTGCAATCCCTTTCGTTCTGCGGCGTCCGGAACCCCACCTTCTGCCTTGGGGCGCCGCTCTGGCCCTAACAGAACTGCTCATTTGAGGACCAGCCTTGGCCACCAGGCCAGCTCTCCAAGCCTCTATCTCCCTGGGCTCAGCGCCCCATTTCCTCCAGCTGATGCAGAAGCATTTGCAGGGCTGGGCTAATCCCCAAGTCCCCACGCCTGCTTTCAGCTTGTCCTGGACTCGCGGGCAAAGCCAGCAGAGGAATAGACATCGGGAAGGAGCACCTCTTGTCTCCGACAGACAGAAGGGAGGGTCTTCTGCTCCCTCGTGGGCACCTGCACAGAGCCCCTCTGGCCGTCCCTGCAGTGGGCGGGTGTCAGGTCCCCACGGAGAGCGGAAGAGGCATCCCCCATGGGCTCACACGCGGGGGGAGACAGGCAGCAGGCAAATGTGCAGGCTGGGCCACCGCAGAGCAGCACAGGCTCGGGAAAGCTTCATGCCCTGCAGCCGGCGGGTCTGGGTTCGAAAGCCAACGACGCCGCTTACCTCCTCGGAGCCACGGGGCCTTGTCAGGTCCTGCCACACGCACAGTCTCATCTGAAAAGAGAAAACACAAATGCTAAGTTCTCCAAATATCATGAGGATTAAAGGAAAAAAGCAGCTAAAACATGTGGTTACTTAGCACGGAGCCCAACAGCTGGACGGCCGCTGCTGACAGCTGGACGGGCTCCGCGTCCTGTCAGCTTCCAGCTGTGCCAGCTGCTCGTGGCAACCATGGACGCTCGGGCATGGACACTCGGGCCTCCGCGCGGCACCTCCTCTCGCAAGGAAGGATGAAGAATGGGGACATGCGCCGACGACTGTGGCAGCGGCCGGAGACTCGTGGGCGGGGAGACCCACGCGCCCCCTGAGCTGCAGGGAGGTAACGCCCGGAGGGGTTTCCGGCCAGCGCGGCTGGGGAAGCACCAGGAAGGCGCCTCTGAGTCCAGCCCGGGACTTGCTTCTTATCACGAGCACCCACATCCCCCCGAAGATGTCATCAGGCAACTGGAGGAGAGAACGGGTCCGTCTGAAGACCACGGGTGCACCCCACGGGCCGCAGGGGACAAGGGCAGTCGGGGCGCAGGGAAGGACACACCGGGAAAGGCCTAGGGGGGCATCCAAAGCCCCGTGGGCTGACGAGCCGAGGAGGGAGAGCGCTCTGCAGTTCCGGGGGGCTCTGATGTGGGGTGACCCACGTGTGACCAGGTAAAGAGAGGAGCCCTTCCAGCCTCGGGAGCGAGGGACAAACACACGGCAGAGGTGGACGAGTCCGGCGGACATCGGCTTCTGTGGGGAGCCCTGGGAGCCCGAAGGAGGCAGGATAGTCACGAGTCGTCGAGTCCCCAGAGCGCCTTCCTGGGGAAGCAGTGGTGGCGAGGAACCGGGAGAGACGCCCGCAAACTACAGGGAACACGAGGACCTACGTGTGAACGAGGCCAATGCCGCAGCTGGGAAGTGACAAGAGGTGCTCGATGGACACTTCGGAAATGACGAGGCGCACCGGTGCGGAGCCGTCTGAAGTCCGGGAGCAAAAGCGTCCCAACCACAAAGCCTGAGGGCCGGCGGGGCGGGTGGGCAGGGGAGGCTCCGGCCTTGCCCTGTTCCCCGCCTGCTGAGGGGCGCGAGGTGCCGGAGGCTTCCAGGGGGGTCGCAGGATTCCAGACCCATACGACCGAGGGAGACACCAGGAGTGGGGACGCCAGGAGTCCTGGGGTAGAGGAGGGAGCAACAGAGTGGTGGAGAGGACAGGGAAGGACGATGCCTGCTCAGACCCACAGAGAGAAACAGGAAACACCAAATAACCTCGTAAGTGGATAATAAACCTCACAAGGGAAGGAAAAACCCAGACGGTCATCCATTACGTCCAACGCAGTGGCCAGACTCCATCAAAAGACGAGCGCGCCGATGCACGGACAGGCGGTGCCCGTGGCTTATTCCGTGCGTGCGGACGTCTACGGCAACGTCGCACGGACAGGCTGGCACCCGGTGAGCAAAAGGCACGAGGAAGAAGGAGAGAGAGGAGGGGGTGGCAGGGCCCGTCCACACCGCACGGGAAGCACATTGTGCAGGAGACGCCAGATGGCCTGTCACAAAGGTGCCCTCCCAAGGAGCGTGGCCAGTCCCCCGAGTGACCCCGGGCGCCCTTGGAGGGCCACAGGGCCAGGAGCGGGTACTCGAGCCCACTCCATGCCTCCCAGGCCACCTGCTCTCTGACGGGTGTGGGGAGGCCTGCAGGGTGCTCCCTCGGATGCCGCACCTCCCCACGAGAGCCGAGCGGAGGGTGGGGCAGCCGCGACCTTCGATGGGGAAGGAAAGACTCTGCGGTTCGTTTCATCGTTTCCATCATTAGGATGCTTCCTGTGGAATCACCCAAACGGCCTCCTTTATGTTCCTGTGACAGCAAAGCCGCCGCCAGGTCACTGAAGCCGGTGGGAAAAGTTACTCAGAGCAGGAATTTCTCTGCACGTGTGGCCACGTGGCTGAAAGCTGGCTGGTTTGGCTCTTACTTTTCCACCAATATTTCTGGCCAAGCTGTGGCCGGACCTCCCGGTCAGACCCTGCCCCCTGCCCCCTCTCTGCGTCCTTGGATGGCAGGTCATGGGGCTTAGGCCAATGTGCCTGGATGCGAGGCTCACCCGCTGTGGGAACGGGGCCCAGCTCCCCTTGCCTGCTAACCTGTGAAATGGGAACGAGAGCAGGTGTCCTTGGTGGACCACAGGCTGCCTGACTGGGCAGCGAGCACAGCTCCTGGCATGTGGCAGGTGACACCCGGGACCGTTCTGGGCAGCACGCTGGCAGGTGAGTGGACATAAAGGAGGCCACTGCCATGGCTTCCCAGCGGCAGCTCAGTCTTTGGAGATGAACAGTTAGCGAGGGGACTTCTCTTGTTGACTCATGCCCTCGGGTCAGGATGGCTGTCTACGGATCCTCCTTCTAGAGGCCTCCACGGTCCACAGAGAAAGAACAAAAAGTTATATTTTAAAGGTGAGTTTTCCTTAACCTTCTCATCCACCTGCTTTTTGAGTAAGAATGCACGACATCGAGCAGGATGGGAGAAGCCTAATAAACACGGAATTGTGTACCCTCCCTCCTGCTGTCACTCAGCGACAAAGGCCGTCGTGAGACCAACAGAAAGACAGGGGAAAGGGGGGCACACAAGAGGGGAGGGACGGGCAATGGGGAGTGGGGCTTGCTGGACTCCCTGGCCGGCCGTCCTCGGTGTTGTCTTCCCAGAGAGGACACCTTGTTACCAGGCTGAGCCCCGGCTCCAGACACCTGTGTGGTCCTAGCAAGTGACCTACGGGTTCTGAGCTGCTGTTTCCTCTAGTAAAACAAGGAGAACAGTAACTGCTTCCCAGCGTGGTTGAAGACCAGTTGTCATGACCAGTTGTCACAACACAACTTCCATGAGAAGTCGCTCAGTAGTTGGTGATGGTGGTGGTGGCAGTGGTGACAATGACAGTGGTGGTGATAGTGGTGGTGGTGGTGACAGTGGTGACAATGACAGTGGTGGTGGTGGCAGTGGTGACAATGACAGTGGTGGTGGTGGTGACAGTGGTGACAATGACAGTGGTGGTGGTGGTGACAGTGGTGATGGTGACAGTGGGTGGTGGTGACAGTGGTGACGATGGCGGTGGTGACCGTGGTCACTGTGGCTGTGGCTGTCACCATCATCAATGCCGAGCAGACGGAAGGACTCCCGTCCATCGCTCTCTGCCCCGGGGAAGGTCTCTCCATCTGGAGGGGCCTGGCGGCTGGGGAGGAAATTCCTGCAGGTGGGGAGTGATCACAAGTGGCTCCTGCCCAGGGCGTCTGGGCTCAGAGCCCGGCCTCCTGCACCCTAGGAGGCTGCTGGCCCGTCCTGGACGCTATGCCTGCAGAGGGCCTTGGGCTCGAAGGCCGTGCCTTCCCTCCAGGCACAAACAGTGCAGCGGCCCCCAGGGCGGCGTCCCTGAGGTCAAAGGATGCTCCATCACCAGGAGCGTCTGGCTTCTGAGCGGAAATGCCGCTTCCTTTATGGTAAAGGGAGCCGGGCCAGAGCTCTGTGGTCCCCGGAGAAGTCTCCACGATGCCGTGTGGGCGCCAACTGACCCTGGAGCCCATCTCTGCACAGGTCCCTGCGAACACAGGTTTCCCTGGAGGCGTGGATGGCTCTCCTGCCGCTGGGGCGCGGGCCTGCAGCAGCCGCTTGCAGAGCGCGGGAGCCCGAGCACGAGGTGCCGTATTTATCTGTTTCTCGATGTTCGCCCAGCAGGCCACTGCCTCGCCTCCACCTCTCCAGGCCCCGGGTTGCTCCTTCTTTCCACGGTCATCTTCTAAACAAACCAAAGCCAAGACCAGAAATCCCGCTCCCCAGACAAAGCAAACAAACATAAAATGACAAGTCAGCCTTCCATCTGGAGAGCAGGACACCGCGAGCCCCTCGCCTCCAGTCCCGGGGGCTCTGCCGGGCCGTGCGTGCGGGTGGCCCCGGGGCTGACGAGCAGGCGTCCGCGACCACCCGGCACTCCTGAGGAGGGGCTCGGGACGAGAGCGAGTGGCCTGGCCAGGAAAGTCCGAGCTTCGGGGTGGGCGGCGTTTTCGAGGGAGCCCTTGGGGACCAGCCCTGACACCAGGAGAGAAGGGACAGAGAGGCCGGCATGTGCCGAGTGGTGTGGGCGTGCAGGGGCTGGGAGACCCGTCCATGCTCACAGCACTCGCATCCCCCCGGGCCTCACGGCCAGCCTCTGGACCCCACGTGTGGGAGCCACGAAACCATCGGGAAGATCATTTTTCACCGGGCATCTCCCTCCTGTACCCCGACTGTCTGGCAAACCAGGGCCTGTCCCTTGGCCTCTGCTTCTGTTCTCCTCCCGACCCCCGCGGTCCAAGCTCCTGGGGCAGCCGTGAGCAGATTCCGTGCCCTCCCACGCGGTGCCCGAGCCCTGGACTCCAGCACGCGTCTCTGTCTGGAATAGAAGCTCTGGCCGTGCTCTGCACAGGCGGCGATGAGCCCACCGTCTCGCCAGCAATGCCCCACCCCCTCCAAGGCCCAGGGAATGGGGCAAGCTGCTGTGACCCCACGAGAAGGACAGAACTCCCATTAATGACGGCTAGGCACGTGCGTCCTCCTGTCGGCGCAGGGGTGCGAATGAATGATTCAGAACGTCCCCCACTTCTCCGTGCACAACTCTGCTGGCAGGTGCGGACTCCCAGCAAGGGGAAGGCTTCCTTCCCTCCTCCGTAAATGAGAAGCTGGACGGGAGCAGGGCAGCCCACGACCCACTCACCACCGGGGTCCATGGGAGCTCGGGCAGCTGCATTTCCCCAGCTCTCTCGTTTCCTGGCTTTGGGGCGGCTTGGCACACAGGAAGTCCTGGGGGGTGTCTAGGGGCAGGAGGAGAGAGAAGCAGGGGCTTTCCTTCTGGGTCGCCTCATTCTGTGCTCCTGCTTTGGGGACACCAGGCCACAGCTGTACCCCAGGACAAGGGATTCTGAGAGTCCGGCTTTGGGGACACACCATGTCCCAGCTGCCCCAGGGGCGGGTCATGTCTCCCCAAATTTCTCCTAACCCTCAGTACCTCAGAATGTGATCTTGTTTGGAGACAGGGTTAGTCCTGAAGAAGGAATTAAAGATGAGGTCTTCGGGGGTGGGGGGGTCTAATGACTGGGGCGCCCATGAGAGGGGAAAAGGAGCAGAGACAGACACGCACAGAGGGGAGATGCCGTGTGACGAGGGAGGCAGAGAATGGGAGCCGTGCCTACAGGTCAAGGAGCAGCAACGAGCGCCCCAACTGGCAGAAGCTGGGGGAGCCTGGGACAGACTCCATCATGGCCAGAAAGAGCCAGTTGAGTCAACGCCTTTTTTTTTCTTAAATTCCAGTTAGCTACCAAACTGCGCAATACTGATTTCAGGAGTAGAGCTCAGCAACTCATCACTCACACGCGACACCCAATGCTCACTCCTTCGCGCACCCTCCCAGCGCCCGGCCCCCAGCTACCCCCTCCCCCATACCCCTCCCTCCCAGCGGCCCTCAGTTTGTTTCCTATGAGTAAGAGTCTCTTATGGTCTGTCTCCCTCTCTGGTTTCGTCTTGTTTTATTTTTCCTCTCTTCGCTGTGATCTTGTTTTATTTCTTAAACTCCACATATGAGCACAGGCATATGATCATTGTCTTTCTCTGATGGACTTATTTCGCTCAGCGTAATACCCTCTAGTTCCATCCACGTGCCTGCAAATGGCAAGATTTCATTTCTTTTGATGGCTGCATAGTATTCCATTGTATATATGAACCACATCTTCTTTATCCATTCGTCTGTTGATGGACATCTAGGTTCTCTCCATAGTTTGGCTGTTGTGGACATTGCTGCTATGAACATTCGGGTGCATGTGCCCCTTCGGATCACTATGTTTGTATCTTTAGGGTAAATACCCAGTAGTGCAATTGCTGGGTCGTAGGGTAGCTCCATTTTCAACATTTTGAGGAACCCCCATGCTGTTTTCCAGAGTGGCTGCACCAGCTTGCATTCCCACCAACAGTGCAGGAGGCTCCCCTTTCTCTGCAGCCTCACCAGCATCTGTCATTTCCTGACTTGTTAATTTGAGCCATTCTGACTGGTGTGAGGTGGTGTCTCACTGTGGTTTTGAGGCCAACACCTTCATTTCAGGCTCCCAGCCTCCCAGCAGAGAGACTGCAAGGCCACACATTTTGTCTCTCCTGCCGCCTGGGCTGTGGCTCTGCGGGTGGTCCCGGGGCTCGCCCACAGCTGTAGTTGTGGCTACGAAGGACATCTGACCCACACGCACACCCACGCCCACACTCACCCCGCTGGGCGAGGACACGGCCCACAGGCCACATCATGTGTGAGACCAAGCCTGTTCTTTGTCACTTTTTTCCTGCTTATTTTTGTTTTTAATTTAACTTTGGTTCTTATTAGCATGGAGCGTTCAGAGTGACGAGTCTGACACAGGTTTGCACAAAGCCTGGATGCCTGTCGGGGGACTGGAAGCCCATGGGTCAACACCCCAGCTGCGGCACGGCAGTTGTGCCTGAGGCCGACACAGCCCTGGAACCAGGGAATCAGGGACTCAGGTGGCATGAGCTCCCGGCGAGCATGGGCCTCCCATCAGTGCCAGCCATGCAGTGTGGTCTCCAGAACCTGGAGTACCCCCCACCACCAGTGTGCCAGCACCCCACCTCCTCTGGCTCCTTCCGGCACCTCCCAGCCTGCTGAGGGGCCCTGCGACCCCCCCAATCCAGCAGCCCAAGGCTCTGTGCAGCCTCTGGGTCTCAGACGGCTGCTCTGTGCACCTCACAGAAGGACAGAGCCCAAGGTGGGCAAGCAGGAGCCCAGCTTGTCCTCACACGGAGGGATGGACGGGGATGGAATTTGGAGGAGTCTCGCCGCGTCCTGACGCCGGACATTCAACACCCAGGGTGGGCAGGAGATGCTGCCGTGGACACGGGGAGCCCAGGGGGATTCTCCATGGTTTCGGCCAGGATCGGCGCCCGCCGCAGGCACGCAGTGAGATGGGCCGCCACCCTCAGCTGCCGGCATCCATGCACCCTGCGCCCGCCGCGGTGCAATCAGGGCAGGAAGCACTCGTCCCGGATTAGCCATTTTGGGGTATTATCCTAATAGAGCATTATTTTTAAACTACCACAATATTTTAATTACATTCTCAGCATGAATCATTATGTACCTTAGTGAGAAGGCACTTCTGGGTGTAATTGCTCGCTGGAGGCCCGTGACGCTGTCGCCGAACCGTGTCCCGAAGCGGATTGATGGACAGATGGGAGCCAGGCCGCTCTCTACTCGCCACTTTCGGGGGGCGTGGCCTCGCTGCCTCCTCATGATTTCTCCTGCCACCCCTGCCCCCTCGGTTCCCACATCCTTTCCTCTCCCCCTCCTCCTGCCCTCTCCCCACTCCATGCCCTCTCCCTTGCCTCTGATCTTTCCTCTCCCCCCTCCCCTCCCCTCTTTCCACCTGTCTTCTCTCCTCACACAGTCCCCCCACCTATCCCCTCTCCCCTCCCCTGTACCCCTCACCTTCTACCTTTCCTTTCCTCTCCTCCTCTACCTGAATTCCCCCTCCCCATGTGCCCCTCTCCTCACCCCTCCCCTGTATCTCCTCCCTTCCCCCATCCTTTATTTTCTGTCTCCCCCTGCCCTTCCCCCATGCATCACCCCTCCTCTCCCACTCTCCTCCCACTCCCCACTCCTGTTGCCCTTCCCCTCCCTTGCCCTCCCCTCCTGCCTTCCCCTTCCCTTCAGCCCTCATTTTCCCGGGTCTCCAGCAAGCACCCAGCTCCTCAGCTCCATGGGCCCCAGCACTGCCTGCCCACCTGTATGGGGCGTGGGGCTGCGTGGTCCCAGCACTGGAAGAAGGAAGTAGCAGGGATCCCCTGGGGTTCTAGAGAGAGCCACAAGCAGGGGCGGCCTCCCCAGAGGTCCCAGCCCATGCACACCAGTGAGCTCCCTGGGACAGCTCCTCAAAAGGCACCGGAGTGAGTTCTACAACACAGGACGGGAGCACGACAGCCCCCTCCTGCATTGCTCCCCGTTTC
Source organism: Lontra canadensis (assembly GCF_010015895.1). Classification (NCBI taxonomy): domain Eukaryota; kingdom Metazoa; phylum Chordata; class Mammalia; order Carnivora; family Mustelidae; genus Lontra; species Lontra canadensis. The sequence goes on from NW_022631067.1 coordinate 1,604,836, forward strand.
CCCTCTGTTTGTGGGTGAGTAGTAAGGCCCTCAGGGGAGGGATGATAGAGGCCACGGGGTCTGTGTGCAGAGAGGCAGGGGACGGGTCCAACCTCAGAACAGCCCTCAGCCATCAGTGGTCGGTCTTTCCAGCCTGATTACCTGCCATGTTCTGGGGGGCCCCACCTGGCGCTTTCCCACAGCCACGCGGTCCCCTGGCCCCCGTTGGTCCCCAGGTCCAGGGGCAGAGAGACCGTGCTCTCACTCTCTTCAAATGCCACAGCCCCATGAGCAGAGGCCCACAGCTGTGAGGGGACACCTTCCGGCCTGTCCTGTCCACGGCATGGGTCTCCCTCCCCCTGGTGGGTCTCGATCTCACCCAGACGCGGACCTAGCCCCCAGCCCGACCCGCTCTGTGCTCCCCTGCTTCCATCAGACTCCAGGCTTCTCCAGGCCCCGCAGGGTCCCACCCAAGCAGCTACAGAGCCCAGACACCTCCCCGGGAAACCTGCCTCCCCTGGTGGCCCGTTGAGAACACTGAGAAGGCTCCACGTGGCCTCCTGTGACTTCTCCCGGACCCAGCGCGCGCGATGGAGGACTGCGGACCTGAACCTCGTGAGGCAGTTGGATTAACAGCATCATCGTGGACCCTGGGCTCTGCTGAGCCCCTTCTCTGGGAGGTGAAAGCCAGGGCAGGCGGTTTCTCCAGGGCTCCAGGTCACAGGACACCTGAGTTTCCGGGCTGGGAGGCAGAGGGAGGAAGAGCGGAGATGGCCGGGCCGTCCAGGAAGCCCCGTGTCGCCGGCCAGTCGTTCAGGGCGAACAGGGTCCCAGTGTGCCGAAACCAAGCTGAGCTGCCGAAATAACCGCGCGTGGAGGCCACGACACTGTCGGTGCCGTCTGGGGGGTGACCTGCAAGCGAAGGCTGACTTCGGGGGCATGCCACACCGACCCTCTCCTTCTCGTGTCCTCCCCTCTCCGCAGGACTGTCTGTAACGGGCAAGCAGGGCACGTGGGCGCGACCTCAGCACAGTGGCCTCCAGACAGAAGTGACACGGTGCCGTGTTAACTACAGCGGAGCCGCGGGGAACTGCCCGAGGGCTGTCGGCTGTTCCAAGAACTAGAAGTACCTGCTTCTGTTCCTGTCCAGGCCTGTCTCTGGGCCTCTCCTCCTCCGTCGCGCTCCATGCAGGGAGCCCACTCCTCCTCGTGCTCCCCCCCACATTTCTCTGGTACCTGGGTTCACCCCGGTCCTGTCTTCTCCATGAGCCCCAACTTCGGGGCCCAGGCTGACTCACTGCCCACATCGCATTGCTGGACAGCCTCTTCCAGGAGCACCGGAGAAGTTGGTGGACCCAGAAGCACAGGGGGGTCCCTGGGCCACGGTGGACCCTTCCAACACATGAGGGCCAGACTGCCCCTCTGCCACTTTCGCTCTAAGTCATGCCTCTGAGCCCAGAACCCTCCTGCTTCCCTGCTCCCCCAGACAGGAGCCTCGCGCGTCCCTGCTTTAAATGCGTGATCAGAGGAGAACCGTGCTTTGCGGTGTAGACCCTGGAGCAAAGATGCCTGGGCTGAAATCTGGACACAACCCTCCCTGGCTGTGTGGCCTTGGTGGGTCCCTTCCACTCAGGTGCACCTTCTGTGCCGCGAGGACCACGCCAGGCTGCTGCACAGAGGAGTTGGGCTGTCGTGTGCTGGGCAGGGGGCCTGACCCAAGCTCTCATGACTGTCGGCTGAAATTGCTTCCACAAAGAAGCTGGGGATGGGGGCCCAGCAGAAGCCCTGGGGTCTGTCCTTCTAGTCTAGCGTGAGTGAAAATGGCCCTACCAGCCCTTGCTGGAAGGTTTCAAGCAGGAGGGCGATCTGGATGGTGGCCCAAGGAGTTAAGAATCAGAGAAAAGTGCAAGTCTGAGGAGGGAGGGCGGCAGGTGCAGCCAGTGACAGAGGAGGCCGGCCTGCTTCTCGGAGCTCGTCCGTGTCCCAGTGCCCAAGCGGGGAGGTGCAGCCAGTGCAGGTCTGTGCCCACTGTCCCTGCAGCCCAGGCCTCCCACCAGGCTCGGCTTGGCGAGAGCATCGAGAGCTCCGGGAATGTCAGGGTGGCTGGGATTCAGGGAGGCTAATGGGCTCAGTGACCTGGTGAGCAACAGGGCTGGACAGGAAACCATCTTCTCTTTAAACTCCCACAAGGCAACTTGGGTCTTAGAATATTTATTTAATTGAAAAGAAAAGCTGTTGTTCTACAGAGAAAATCAAAATACTACTGAGTATTTTGTATAAACCGAGACAGGGAAAGGGAAAGTCTCGAGGACAAGGGATCCTGCAAGAGGGGAATGTGGGAGCACAAAGCTGCCCCCCAGGAGGCGTGTGTGGGCTCAGCGCCCCCGAGGCAGTCCCACCTTTCATGGGAGGACAGGCCGGAGCTCCTGGACTGGATCTGCTGACTCCCCATCTGAGACAGAAGGGTGAATCGGTGATGCTAGTCAGGGTTTTGGAAAATTGACAGTAATAAAGGAATCAGTACATCCTCCATATTAAATATCAAAACCAATTTTGAAAGCTGCAGAAATCGAAACAGTGTGGTGTTGGTAGACGGACAGAGAGGTCCGAAAGGGGCGTCCGCAGGACTGACACGATAAAGACCATGTCGGGTGTAGACAGATCAGCTTTTACAGTGGACAGCATTGGCCCATCAGGGAAGAAAGCCGGATTTCTACTGCACGCCGTACACCTGGACCCACTGCTGGTGGGGTCACACACGCTGGAGACATGAAACTGTGAAATCCTTGCCTGGCCTTACAAAGAATTCTAGGAGAAACCCCCGGGATTTGTCTTGCAGTCAGAGAAAATGATGTGCAGAGACCCAGAATCCACATGCGATGGCTCCGGGACACAACACCCCCTTCCCTGAGCCGTGGGTCAGGGTTTACAAGTTAGACGGGAAGCCACGTCCATGAGGTGGACGGCGCGATGGTTTGCCACCGGCCATGGGGTTCTGCATTCTCATGGCGACCAGTGGGGATTCCGACTTCTCCGCGTCCTCCCGAACACGGGTGGAGTTCAAGGGTGCCGTCTGGGGGTGTGGAGCGGTGGCCCCACGCTGTCCGCGTGCTGCTCCCGTGGCCAGCAGGGCCATTCACAGCACGTCTCTGGAGAACTTCTATTCAGATACTTTACCCACTTGTTAAACTGGGCGGTTTGTCTTTTTGTTATTGGGTTCTCAGGGCTCCTTACATATTATGGACGCAAGTCCTTCATCAGGCGTACGATTTGCAAATATTTTGGCCCCATCCATGACCAGTCTTCCCATTGTCTTGCCTGCACCCTTCAAAGAGCAGAAGTCCTTAATTTTGATTCTGCTCGATTTGCCATGTTTTCTTCCACAGATCACGCTTTTGGTGTCAGGCCCAGGAACTCTTTGCCTTACCGTACACAAAAAATTGGAAATCAATGTCAAATCACAATAAGGAATCAGAACAAAGAGACAAGACAAATGATTAACTGGATAAAAATATTCGAATTCGTATCATAAAATGTTAATTTGTCTCGTAGATGAAGAACTTCCCCAAATCCGTACACAAAGACCAGCCATCTAATAGAACAAATGCGCGGGAGAGAAGCCGACGGCTCACAGAGAAAGAAGCGCGTGTGCCTGCCTCATGTGGAATCACTCACTTTGCTCCTAACAGGGGGGACACAGATGCGGACGGCAGTGAGAGAGCATCGTCTCTGTTTCGGGTGGCGGGCCGGGATGGTGAGGATGTTGGCCGAGGGGAGATGCCACTCTCGGACGGGGTCTGAGGGCCTGGGATTTGGCACAGAATCTACCGAGGGCGATGCGGCCATTTCCTATAAAAATGCATATTCTGGGGCGCCCGGGTGGCTCAGGGGGTTAAAACCTCTGCCTTTGGCTCAGGTCATGATCCCAGGGTCCTGGGATCGAGTCCTGCATCGGGCTCTCTGCTTGGTGGGGAGCCTTCTTCCCGCCCTCCCCGCCTATCTCTCTGCCTACTTGTGATCTCTGTCTGTCAAATAAATAAACAAAATCTTTAAAACAAAACAAAACAAAACAAAACAAAAAATGCATATTCTTTCTGACCTGGAAGTTGCACTTCAGGAAATTAATCTATCATACTGCTGGCTCATATGTGTTTGCAGATGTGCGATGCAGCACTGGATACAATGTAAAACATTGGAAATGATCGATCATCCGCTCCAGGCTGCAGAGACGGAATATTCCCGGGGAGGGTGGGGGGGCTCCTCCTCCTCCCGGGCTTGCGGCTCAGTGTGGACCGTGCTGTCTTCCCAGTTCCCAGCCCAACGTGTAAACGAGGCAGCCGGCTGGGGCCCCACAAGGCCGAACCCGAGAACTTCCTTTCCAGGACGTAGCCTTCGGTACTTCCTAAACTGCGCACATGTGGTGCTCATTCAAGAAAACAAAACAAGCGAATAAGGAGAGAAGGAAACAACCCGGGAATCAGCCCGCCGGCGGTCCCTTCCCCGAGCGAGGGCCGGCTCGCTGACGAGCTCCGCAAACCTGCAGGGTCTTGGGCACCTGCCCTTGCCAGGCAGTTTCTTTTGAGCCTTAGAACGACTCTGAAATGAGCCCTTATTCTTGTGCACGGTTCCGGAAGCCCAGGCTCGGGGAGCTGCAGCCGTTGTCCAGCGTGGTCCAGCAACGCTCCGGCGTCGGGGAGGACCGAGCAAGCTTCCTCTGCCTTTGCTTCCCGAGCGCTTCCCGCGGGCTGGCCGGGCCGCTGGCCCAGCCACAGACGCAGTGTCCCTGCCTTCCTCCACAGTCACACCCGGGAGAGGGTCTTTCTCCTCCACTCCGCAGCCCTGTAAATTCACCAGAGTTGTAGTGACCAGGCTCGGAGCATGTTACTTCGGAATGGGATCCGCCGCAAACCCTCCCGAGCGAAAGAAACAGCTCCCGAGACCTCGTGCTGGACGCGCGGCCCCACGGGCGAGGAGGCGCCCCAGACACTGCATTTGCCGGGGCTCACGTGCAGCTTTGCTTTCAGGCTCGTTTATTTTGGGGGCTTGTGATAATGAAATCCTTGATTTCAGTCCCCACGGCCTGGCTCATGCAGAGACAAAAACGTCTCCTTGCGACTCCTTATCCAAATTAGCAGGTAGTAGACGGCGCGAAGGAAGGTACCGCCCGCCCACACGCAAAGGACAAGGGCACCCGGAGTCTGCCCCGCACTCCGCGGGGCCCCGACTCCCTCCCCCGGAAGCGGGTCTGAGGTCAGAGGGTGCAGCCGAGGGCGGGCCCCCCCTACGGGCTGCTTGGACTCTTCCCTTTCGAGCAGGGACTGGGGGAGCCAAGGGGGTGCGTTTGTCCCCAGACTCCTTGCTCTCGCCCTCAGTAGAGAACATCGACCAACCAGGAATGTTGGCTCTGCAGGGGACCCACGGCCGCACGGTGCGGCCGGCCCCCCGGACCCCCTCGCTGCAGGGAGCAGCCCTCACCCGCCCCCAGGAGCAGCCCACGCGCCCCTTCCTCCCACATCCCCGTCCGTGTCGCCAAGCCCTGGCTCAAGTAATTATGCCGCACATGAATCATTTTTTAATGTTTGGTTTAATACATACAGATTCTTTAAACAATAAAAAAAATCAGCAAACAGCATCACAATCTGGAAATCTCTTTCTTAACATAGAAAACGGTTTCTTAATGGCACAGGGGGAGAACTCAACAGCAAGGCTGACAACATAATTAGAAGATTGTTACCGGGGAGGGAGAAGCATTCTTTACTCAGCTCTCACCGCTCTCAATCAGATCATTCCCCCTGAATGGCTAATCAGCTCTCTCCGGCGTCCCAGATCCGCGAGCTGCGAGTCGCTCTCTCTCGGCTCTCCCCACTTGCTAAGTGGCAAACAGTGACACCTCGGAAGGGGAGACGGAAAGTGTTAACTCGATGTGAGCAAACAGCGCGATGGCGGCTGCGGATGCGGTGGTCCCGGCAGATTAGCGGCAATTGACGGAGATGGCACTGTCACACCTGGGTTGACAGGGGCTGACACGGCTTGTTGATCTCTGCTCCCTCCTCAAATTTGAGTGTCACATTTCAACAGAAATGAGAGCAAGGCAAAAAAATAAAAAAAATAAGAAAAATAAAAAAGAACCCTTTCAGGACTCGGCTCTGGCTCCACAGCCTGTGCGTATGGCGCCGGGAACAAAGGACCATGGGGACCGGGCTCGCCGGCCTCCGACTCCCCTCTCCCCCTGGCCCCAGCCTTGAGGGCCCTCCAGGCCCCATCGGGAGGGGAAGGGAGAGAGTGCAGACCAGAGGGTCGGTGGCCAAACATGGTCCTGGGGCCACTGTGGTCTTCCCGCACAGCGTCTATTCTGGAAGAAAGCACCTGCTCCTGGCCGTTTCCCAGCCCCTCGGAGGGCATGGCCGCTGTCCCTGGCTTCCTCTAGAGCCTACTCTTCAGGGTGTGAGGCCCAGCAGTGTGGTCATCTGCAAAGCTCCGTGGGCAACAAGGCCATGGGCAGGGCGGCGGGGCCAGAGCCGGGGCCGCCCGAGGCCAGACACGCCACCAGCGGCACGACTTCCCGCCCCTGGGGGCCCAGGGAGGGTCCAGGAGGACGGACGCCCTCTCTGCTGTCCCTGCTGCTCAGAGCCGCCCCGAACCCCGGCCCTTTCCAGCTCAGGGAAGACTTGGACTGTTTGCCATCCCATGGCTCCCCCTCTGCTTCACGGCTGAGCAAATGCTGGAAGGAGGTCCCGCACGCCGCCCCTCTGCCAGGCAGGGTGGAGGTGGAACCGAGGCCAGGAGACCCCAGCGCCAGCCCTGGTCCTCACCGAGGGCCTGCGGGAGCCAGCCTGAGCCTTTCTGGTGCTGCAGGCTGGAGGAGCTGAGGACGTGCCGTCCTCGGGCTGGAGCACGGGGACACGGACTGGCTGCTCCCTCCCCCCTCACCCTGCCCGGGCTGACCGGAGCCTCCCTCTGAGTAAAGGCACCAGGAATGTTCTTCCCTGGGAAACAGCTGGCAGGTAGCCAGGCTGCTCACGCAGCTGGTGTACTTGGGTTTTCTGTCCCAGAGCGGGGGCCGCTCTCCCTCCAAGCTGCCGCGTGGTCAAGGCCCATCTTGCCTCGGGCATTGTTAGGTGCCGCCCAGTGCGTCAGGTCGGCAGTAGGAAGGTCCTGTCTTCCTGTTGGGTGCACCATGCTCAGGGTGGCTTTGGGCCACGGGGACACGTGCCCGCCCTGGCAGAGGGGCTGCCCTGGGGTTTCCTTCCTGAAGGAGCTCAGGGAGGCCCTGAGCCTCAGCCGGCATCTCCCCTAGGGGTTGGGAGCCATTCTCCAGAGAACAAGCTCCTTTCCAGGAGGCCTCTCTATCCACTCTGCCTCCAGTTCCAGGCCCGTCCCAGTGAGGTTCAGGAAGAACCCACAGCAGACACGCCTTGACCAAAGGAGAATGAGGCGTACGTGCTCGTTTCTGTCAGGCTCGGTCGGGTAACACCACAGTGACACCAGCATCTCAGCCTCACGGCTTAGGACAACTCACCTCATTTCTCAGCATTTCTTGGCTCAAGCTGTGGGTCGAGGAAGACCAGCAGGGCTGTCCTTCATGGGCTGCCTCAGCATTTTGGAAGCTTCTAGCTTACCCCAATGCCATATCGGCCAATGCTCCCATGATCTTGGAGGAATGCAGAGACTCCACCACTCTCCAACATGTCCACCCAGTAGTGACATGTGTCCATGTGCCTCATCACCTGGCCAAGCCTCCCCTCACAGGGAAATGGGGCTCTCCTGTGTGTCCAGGAGGGAAGGAGCTGCGCTAACACTAGCGATTACTTCTGGAGGGCGTGCGGGCTGCCCGTGGGGAAACCATCCTCTCTCGTCAACCCTCCCTATGCCCACAGCCCCACGGCCAGAGGAACACGCAGCCCTTGGCCCTGGCGCGAGAGCAGCAGAGGAGGCTGGGCTGAGTCTTACCAGGACTCGGTGGATGGACGCCCCCAGCAGAATAAACGAACATTCCAGGCCTCTGCACACACTGATGGGCTGTTCCCCACCTGTCCCAGTGATAAAAAGCAGTTCGTCTGAAACAGATTTTTCATTCACTCTGATATTAGAATAAGTGACGGAAGCATCTTCTCATTCCGTGGCTGTGTGAGGGCCACGGTTTGCCTCCCTGCATTCTCGTGTTCAAGCATAAACACAAATCTCTTGATGGTTTCCATAGTTTCACCTTTTAAGGAAAGGTCTGCACAGACTGACATTTTCCCCAGCATCTCTAGGTGTTTCATCATATTCCTTGCCGCTGCCCTGCTTGCATCAGGGTCCTTCTCCCTGTTCTCAGCTGGGTAGGCTGTGACGGGGGAGAGCCACTGTCCCTGCAGAAGTCTTGTCTCCACTGTCTGACCATACACGGCACGTGACGGCCCTATACGCTAGCTGCACGCCTGGCTTTCCCTAGACTCCTCTGAGGCCAGGCCCACGAGCTTCCTTTGACTAAACATCACCTTCTCCCATTCCTGGCCATAGCCTTCTGCTCAATTCCAGCATTTTCTCAGGCCATTCTTGGTGGTTTGAAAAGCCTCCATTTCCTAGAGAGTAGAATCTTCTGCTCCAACTCAATGTCCACTTCAAATCACTTCTGGCAGGAAGGCTGCGCAGAGCACCCCCAGCAGAATCAGGGCAAATCCACATCCTCACCCTCTGGAAAGCCCAAGAAACCCCTTTCCAGTTCTTTTGGGAAGTTACCTTCTTTCGTGGAATAAAGATCTTTGCTAGGATCAGACGATCTCCATTTGTTCTGAGTCGCAAGGAAGGAGGACGCCAGGCTGAAGTCCCAAAGGCCATACGTGGCTCGGGAAATGACACGGAGGCGAACCCGCTCTCCGTGGAGAGGAACGTTCTCTTGCCCACTGTGCCCTCCACACAGGGCCCTAGGGCATCCTTTTCTTCCACATTAACTAAAGTCTGAATTCTCCCTAGAACGAGAACCTACCAGCTTATCAGATTATACTCAAGTACGTAGGAAAAGTGTGTCTTAATTTATGTGACAAGGCATGACCGGCACAGTGGTCTTCCAACCAGTCTCCCTCTGTCTGACCCAAATGTGAAAGAGCATAAACCTTTCAATGTAGAGCCAACACGCGGGAACCCCAGCACGCCTCGCAACTCAGCCCCTCGGAGCATCAGGCTTCACGCTCAGACCCGCGGGCTGAGGAAAAAGGCAATCACACTCCCCAGCTGGTGGGCACTACTGGATTTAGGCTCCTGTCTTTTTTTTTTTTTTTTAAGATTATTTATTTATTTATTTGAGAGAGAGAATGATAGAGAGAGAGAGAACGCGCACGCACGAGAGGGGACAGATCGGAAGGAGAAGCAGACTCCGTGCCGAGGAGGAAACCCGATGCGGGACCCGATCCCAGGATTGTGACCTGAGCGGAAGGCAGCCGCTTCACCAACTGACCCCCCAGGCGCCCTGGATTCAGATCCTACCAGACTGTGGGTGGCAAGGTCATCGCCGCTCCCCCACACAGGTCGTTGAGAAAATGAAACGGTGTGGCAAGTCTTGAGTTTCTGCTGATTCTGACTTCTGCCTGATGAACATTGACCTCGATAAGAAGAGGTGGCCCGCAGGAGAGGGAGGCCCACGACCTCATTCTACCCACCCTCGAGGCGGGTGAAAGACCATCAGATGGCTGGCCCAGTCCGTCTATGATGACCTGCTCATCTGGGAGGACGCCATCAGCCAGATGACCACCATCCTGGCTCGTCCCCAACCGATCAACTAACTGGTCCTCGATGGACACGGCCCCGAGCTTCCTTGGCCGACCTGCCAGAAACGTGTTCCCCGGTCACAGATGAGCCCATTAGAGGAAACGGACGCCCATTCCTGATGACGTCACCAGCAAAACAGCGATGGGAGACAGAAAGCGACAGGGAATCTAAGCTCGCAAACTCGGGTACACAGAGATTATCGCTGGGCTCCGAAGAAGACACCCCAAGATCCCAGAGGGAGAAGGCTGTGTTTCATTTCCCAGCCCAGAGTGCGGAGAAAGTCCAGCGTTTGCCACAAACACCAGACGACTATGGTCACTTTTCGGGACACAGCCTCCTAGCCATGTCAGCTTGGACAACCGAGCTCACGTCCCTGCTCCCAGACACCAGCGCACCAAGCAGCCGGGGGAAGGCGGGGACAGGACGACCGGACACGACGTCAGACAAGGCGTTAGGAAGGCGGCTTCTCTGCCGCACGGGGAGGGTTGCTTCTCATTACCTAAAGTGATGTAATGAGGACAAATGAGGAACCTGGGTAACCCCCCAACTGGGTAATCTGCCCTCTAGAGAGCCGAGAGTGACTGATCTGCAAGTTAATTGTTAGGCAGGAAATATTTGTCTGCTGTGAGAGTAGCTCGCTTACAACACAAAGGCTGGCTTGATTCTGTGCACTTAACACAAATCACCAGGGAACATGCGCCTCATCAACTAGCTTCTCCAATTTTAATCAATTGCTTATTATTTCCCTCCACACCAACGTACCCCCGTGATTTCTGCCGTGTGAAACAATCATGAAATACTCCAGTGAGTGAGGCCTGGCAGGAGAAGGCTTCGTCGTTGACCCCGGGCACACAGGCTGCTGGAGGGCCCTGGCCCACGCCCCCAGCGGCACGAGGTGTGGCTGACCCGTCCAGGCTCAGCCAACTCGCCTCCCCATCCAGTTACAAGGAAGCGACCAGCCAGGCGGGCGGAAGCTCGGCGTCCGAGTTCCACATCCGTCTGCGTGTCGTGCGACAGAAACAGGGTGTGCGAACCCACGGGGACGCAGTGTGGCTGCGCTCCCTCACCGGGCCGTGGCACCCCCTTTCCCGGCCTCACAGAAGCCCACGGTTCAGCCACTCACCAGGGAGCCGGGACAGGGCAACTGCGTCCCTGGGGTTCCGCCGCCCAGGCTGGCTTCCCTTCATTCTGGGCCGCAGACCTGCATCTGGGGCATCCGCTACCTGGGATGAGCTGTGGAGAACAGAGGTGACAGGAAGACCTTCCAGGAAGCGCGCTGGGGAGACTGAGGCGCAGGGCGGGCAGCTGTTCCCGGGAGAGCGCGCCTTCCTTGGGCTACGCTCCCCCCCCGGACCGTGTGGTCCCGTGGGCGACCGCAAGGCCCTTTTGCCTCCAAACTGACCTTTCCCACCTCCTTCCCGGCTCCGGATGCTGTCCTCAGCGCCCACAGATTTGACCCAATAAGATCTTGTCCCCACTGAACCTCTAACTTCTCATCCCGAGGAGAATCGTTTTCCTGAAAGGTGGAACTCCTTCGGGGAAAAGGAAGAAAAAACAGATGTCTAGGTCCCTCAGAGGAGGGGGGAGTGGTGAGGAGGAGGGGACAGTGGGCCCCGAAGGCTGACGAGGAAGAGAGCTTGAAGAGGAGGCGAACGCGCCTCGGGGATCCACCCTGGTCCTGAGCGGCAGGTCCTGCCGGCGACCGGTCGAGGCCACCACAGATGCCCCCGTGGGCCCCGCACGCTGCCTGTGCGTGGTGATGCTGAGCGCGTGGGGGGGCCACCCCCGGCCCCGCCTTGTCCCGGCAGCCTCCACGCCCGGCTCTGAGCCCAGGTTGACTCCCCTCCTCTGCTCTGTTTCTAGATCTCTCCGGTAGGGTCCCGCGCCCACCCAGTCCCCGGGACGCCTGGCCGCAGCCACTCTGGGCCCACCTCTGTCCTCCGTGTTGGTCGCCCCTGGGCAGGACAGGTCGTCCTGGCCTTGGCACCCCCTCCAGGGCCTACTCCTGCCAAGAGCGACTCCCTGTGTTCGCTCAACTGCGTACTGGCATTCACGGGGAAATGGACGGTGGCAAACGCTGACTGATCGTTATGCAGAAACAATTATAATTAGTAACTTTACGGTCAGGCACGTGGCCAACGCAATTAAATAACAGTGACCTCATTCATATGAATGTCACAGTTCCAGGGTAAACTGTGTCAGCAAACGGAGTGCTTCGGGCCAGCGTCCGTTTGGGGCCTCCGCCGGGCCTGGCACACTCGCTGCCCCGTCCCCGGAGCCGGCGTGGACAGGAGCTGCCAACGCTGTTCTCCACACGGCTGTGCCGGGAGCCAGAAGAGCAGGACTCCGACATCCCGGCTCCCGGGTGCTTTCGCGGTCCTGACGTGGCCCACGGATGGAGCGACCCCGCGGGGATGCGGTGGGATTCCCCTGGTGAGGCGCTCAGGGCAGCACAGGTGTCAGTGTCCTGAGGCCGCCCAAACACAAGCTGGGAGCTGAGCACAACCGAAACGCATGTCCCAGGCCTCAAGGCCTCGAGTCCAAACCCAGGGTGTCAGCAGGGCGGTCCTCCTCGGAGCTTCTGGAGAACTTTCCTTGCCTCTTCCAGAGCCTGGAGTGGACCAGCCGTCCCACTGTCCCAGGAGCACAGACCTGGCACTGCCGCCAAGCGGCCGTCCTCACACCGTCCTCCGTGTGGGTCTGTCTCTGAGTCCAAGCGTCCGTCCCCTTTTATAAAGCCACCTGTCGCATAGGTCATACCAATGACTTCCCGCTCGCTTGATGACTTCTTTTTTGTTTTTAAGGATTTATTTGTTTATTATTTTAGAGAAAGAGAGAGTGAGCGAGCAGTGGGAGGGACGGGGGAAAGGAGAAGCAGACTCCATAGTCAGTGCAGAGCCTGACACAGGGCTCGATCTCATGGCCCTGGGATCACGACCTGAGCCAGAATCAAGAGTCAGACACGTAACCAGCTGAGCCACCCAGGGCCCCCACCCCCTGATCACTTCTGGAACGACCCATTTTCCAGGTACCGGTACTGAGGGTCAGGACCCAAGCATACCTTTGGGAGGGACCCATTTCAGCCCATGATGGACATTACTGTCCTCTCCTCTCCCTGCCTGGCCCCCTGGCCACGTGTCACGAGGTCAGAGGACATTAGATGTTCTCAGACCCTTTGCTCTCAAGATCCCTTTACACTATTAAAAATCATGGAAAAACAAAAAGAGTTTCTGTTTCTGTGGGTCATATTTACTGATAATTACCGTGTTAGAAATTAAAGATATGAAAATGTTTACATAGTAATTTTAATTTAAAAAATAACTATAATAAACCCATTCTACAGTAATACAAGTAACATATTTCTATGAAAATTAGTATGTTTTCTTAAAAAAACCAGTGAGAGGAGTGGCATTATTTCACATTTTTGCACGTTGCTGTCTTGGGCCAGATTCTCAGCCGTCTTCTGCCTCCAGCCTGTAGTGAGGTGTTGTTTTGGTTGAAATGGAAGAGGAAACCAGCCTCGCACAGACCTGTAGCCGGGGGAGGGGTGCCTCGATGGCCTTTCCAGATCGCTGTGGGTGCGTTTCTGTGTCATTCCACCAAGACACGGCAAGCGGCAATGTCTCACGGGTTAGCTGTGGAACCCGGCGCCCTAGAGATAAACTCTTCCTGCTACCGCAGGGGACACACGGGTCTGTCTGGCCCTTTGAATGCATGATTTCATACTGTCAGCGCAGACCTTTCCAATGCTGATCCATTGTATCAGGCAATTTTTGAAAAAAACCACATTTGTTAATATCACATCTCAGGGAAACGTCTTTTCGTGCTGGGCAATTCAAGCTCACAGGAGCGGGATAAGTTTTCCAGAATTCTAACTTTCACCTGAACATCCAGGCTTCATTATTGACGACAATACGGCCGCTTGCAGTGTTTGAAGGCATGTGTTTGTGAAAACATTTTTCCGCGACCGAGTCTGAGCCACTCCTGACCGTGAACACCCCTGCAAGCAAAAATGTTCCATGAACGCTCAGCTGCGAGCCAAGCTCTTCCTTGAGATGGTCGTCACGCTTGAGCAGCAGAAACGGAGTCCTCAGAAGACATGTGCTCGAGGGTCAAGATTCCATAAGGTGAACGTTTTACTGCTCTCTCCAGAACGCTCCTCAGCGGCGCTGGCTTTCCTGTCGCAAGCACGTGGTGGTGAAGGACACGGGGGTCCTGGCGCGGCGGCTCTGGCCCACTCAGCCCTGGCACGGACAGCAATGCGGAGAGACGGGCACCTCAGGTCCTGCTCCTTTCCTGCCGCTGCAGAGCAGACGACCACAACTCAGCAGCCACCAACAGCCCACGTCAGCTCTCTCGTGGCTTCGGGGAACAGGGAGTCTGGGCAGAGCTTAGCCACAGCCTCAGCTCAGGTCTCCCAGCACTGTAGTCCCATTGCGAGGTTGGCTGTGATTTTTTTTTTTAAGATTTTTATTTATTTACTTGACAGACAGAGATCACAAGCAGGCAGAGAGGCAGGCAGAGAGAGAGGGGGAAGCAGGCTCCCCGCTGAGCAGAGAGCCTGATGCGGGGCTCGATCCCAGGACCCTGAGACCATGACCTGAGGCGAAGGCAGAGGCTTAACACACTGAGCCACCCAGGCACCCCAGTTGGCTGTGATTCTTATCAGCAAACCCACACGGGCTGTTGGTGGGACGCGCTCCTCTTGGCCCAGGGGACACTTGCCTTCTTGGTGGCTCCAGGCCGCGGTCCCTCTGCAGGACACTCTCTCCCTCTGACAGAAGCTGGGGAAATCTCTCCTTTCGAGGGGTTTGCCTGATGAGGCTGGACCCATGCAGGATGATCTCTTTGATGAAGTCAAAGTCGCTTGGAACGGTGACGGTATCTGCTTGGAACGGTGACGGTATCTGCAGCACACAGCACACGGACCGGCACAGGGTACACAGACTGACACACAGCAGTGGGTAATACCGTGGCCTTGCCCTCTCGCTCTAAGAGACGTGCTCCGGAGTGTGCACAGCAGAAGCAGGGATCCCAGGGAACGTCCTGGAACTCTGCCTACCACCCTCATCTCAGTGCCATCAGTAGGACCAGGCACGCAAAATGAAAATGGGGTCCCGTGTTTACAAGTTGCTAAGAATTTGGAGACTCCAACAGCAGCTCACTGGACTGACTGCACATGGGACCCCCCTGGACACAGGCATGTGAAGCCAGGCCCAGCTTTTATGTGAACAGTTCTGACCTCGTGGGCCCCTGCGAGGACTCGGAGACCCCAGGGCTCTGCGGACCAAACTGCCAATGGGAGCACCTCGCCCGTGTCGATGGGGAACTTTGTATGAGCCTCGTCACACCAGAATCTAAGAAGCTTCCAGCAGGACTGGGACATCGCTGGTTTCTATCCTTCCCAGAGGTCCTTTCTGATTTTTCGCTTCAGCTCAGAGAAATCTGCCCTGGACCACATACGTCCTGGTGATTTGGTCACACAGGGACTTGCAGCCTCCCTCACTGGGAGATTCCAGAACCCCGCCTGCGTGCCGGTGGCACCATGTCGAGGACAACTGGCAGCATGGGCCTGCTGCTCCCTGTGGCCCCAGAGACAGCTGTGCTGGTGGGGATTCAACGTGGCCCCCGGGAGAGGCAGTTCTGAGGGAAAGCAGTGGTCCGTCTTCTGAGAAAGTCTCCTAGAACTTGGAGCACCTCTTCCCAATGAATCTGGGATCTCTCTGTCCCCTCCTGGTGGCCAGAGGCCCTGCCCCTTTATGCTGAACACAAGTGGGACATCCTTGGGACACCTCGTCTGCCCAAAGAGGGTCTGGCCCAGGTTCTGAGTCCCATGAGCCCGCGCTCCATGGTGAAGCTTGGATCCCTTTGTCGAATTCTGTTTGCTCTTAGTGCCACGTGTGGCCCTCCAGCACAGACCCCGCTTTCTGAATATCTGAGCTTTCTGTCGTTTGCTTGCAGCTGGCAAGCAAGGAGGCCGAGCTGGCGCTGGGAACTGCCTGCTTCCACTGGCACAGGTGTGGTCTCCGTAGTCGTGCGGGGAGTGGGGTCAGCTTTCCAAGTGTGGCGCTGGGGCTTCTTCCCAAGGTCGCCACATTTTTAAACAAGGGTTATTTCTGTCTGGAAATCTAAAAACATTTTGTGGCCAATGTTCCCGCTGTGGCCACATCTACCTCCGCAGCCCCCGGAAGAGAGGCCAACAGATTTTGATCCAATCTGACCTGCTCACCCCAGAGTCCTGGCTCCCTGTCAAAGCAGTCGCCTTACTGCAGACGGTAATCTTTTAATGATGCAAATGCTACCATGTCACCTTCCTGCCTAAAATCCCTCAGTGGTCCTCTACTGCCTTGTTTCCACAAACATGCACTGAGACAGCCGCACAAGGCCCCAGTCGCCAGAGCTACGTCGGTGATCAAAATGGCAAAACTCGTGCCCTACAGAGACCACATTCGAGGGGAAGTCAGACACCACACAAAACACAGAACTCAAGGGCATGCAAGAAGGTGAAGATCCTGGGAAAAGTGGATCAGGATCTGGGCCTCAGGACTCCCAGGGGCTCAGCAGGTGGCTAGGGCCTCACTGTCAGGAGGCATGTGAACAAGGAGAAAGGAGGTGAGAGAGGGAGCCCCACGTGTGTCTGGAGAGCTGCCTGGTACGAAGCAATGGTGGAGCTCACCTGGACCCTTAGAGGGACATGTGTGGGCATGTGAGCTTGGTACAGTGAGAGGAGAGAGGTCAAGGGGCCATGAAGAGTCCTCCACTGAGGGTTTTATGCTTGGGGTGTAGGGGTGTGGTCTCGAGGTCAGCTCCTGCCATTTCCCCCTCCTTTCTACGTTCCATCATCCTGGCCTTCCAGTTTCTCAGAACCGGAAAGCTTTTCCACAAGTGAGTCACACTTTCTGGAATTTCCTTGCCCTCTGATTCACACTAGTGTCTTTTCTTTTTCAAAAATCTTTCTTTTGCCCATCCTACTTGGTTTGGGCCTCTGTGCTGCACTGTCACAATCCCCAGGACAGTTCCTTCCCAGCTCTTTGTCCATTTATACTTGCTGAGTGGGTGGACAGATGGATGGATGGATGATGGAGGATGATAGATGGATGATGGATGGATGATGGATGGATGGATGGATGGATGATGGATGGATGGATGATGGATGGATGGATGATGGATGGATGGATGATGGATGGATGGATGATGGATGGATGGATGATGTATGTATGGATGGATGAAGGATGGATGATGGATGGATGATGGATGGATAGATAATGGATGGATGGATGGAAGATGGATGGATGGATGGATGATGGATGGATGATGGACAGATGGATGGATGGATGGATGGATGGATAGGATAATTTGTTTAGTATTTGTCACCTTTGCTAGACTCTAAGCTCTATGAGGGGAAGGGCTGTCTGTGTATCACTGAAACTTGGGATTCAGAACTTGGAAATCAGGTGGTGCTATTATATGCTGATTGATCAACTCATGTTAGTTGACGGTGGGATTCAACAAATGAGGAGTCTCACGTAGAGAGCTCATCACCTCGATTGGTCAAGAGTTGGGTAAGTTTGGCTTTTTAAACTTGCTTTCCTATTAAGGGACTGAGAGGGGGCAGCTTTCAGGCAAGGGGCCCATGCCCACCTCTCCTGTTGACAATAATATTGGCTTTGTTTTCAATCCTGCAGAGGACTGACCAAGGTTTCCACCACAGCCTCTGAAAACAATATGCCTTATATCTGAGACTCGTAGCATTTTCACAGATGGCCTGAAGGAAGTCAAATGGCTTTTCAATAACCCAAGCTTTGTAAATGCCAGGATGTTTGCAGCAGGGAAGCTGGGGAGTCCTAAACATCTAAATTGGGGCCCGCTGTACCACCTACTAGCTCAGAGCACTGGCCAGGCTACTGAATGCCTCTAATCCTAAAATATCACAACTGTGAAGTGAAGCTAATAATAAGTCCTCGTGCTCCCTAATTATCCCTCCTCCTTGGGGTTATTGAAGGGGGAGATGCAATAAAATGTTATAAGGTCTGTGGATGGTTCTATGAGCCCTAAAAAGCCTCATCACTTCTCAGCCTTCTGGCTAAGATCAAGTGTAAAAAACTGTTGGTGGTTATATAAGCAGAAAAGATCTATAGCATTTCTACCCACAAATTATGTGCATTTGCACAATTGCTGTTATGAAATTACATATTGATGCCTGCTACTGTGGCTCGAGAGTGCAACGGTTGTGAGATGACTACGACAGCACGAACACCTCAGAAAGACCATCGCTTAGGCGAATGCCCTGTCCTCCCCCCGCTCCATTCTGCTTTCTTCCCGGCACTTGTTCCCGCTGAAAGTGATCTTTCCCTCTTACTTGTGCTGCCTGGACTCTGGGCCCACCAGACTGTAGTGTGGGCTTCCCAGGGAGACAGACGTTGCCTATTTTGTTCATTCCTTGGTTCCCACATGGAAAACTGGTGACGACAGGTGGGATAAATGAATAGCTAAGTAGAATAGTATGAAGTTTTACAGATTTACCTTTAATTCACAGAATTTTAAGGGCCCAACATAAGTGGTTGAACTATTTATGATAAAAGGGGTAAATATCAAGAAAATATCACTAAGATTAGTTTTAATGGTGTGTGGGAATAAATTAGGGTGTGCAAGATGAGGCTATGGAAGGCAACAGGCAGCTTTACGACATGTTAACTGTGTATCAGTAACTACACATCATTTCATTCTAGAAGGTACTTTATAAAAGCAATGAACACTTCTATTTAAGAAATATCCCTAGACTACCTCTGGGTTTTAATAAATGAAGATCATTCCAGAGTGTGATTTTTGTCCCTCATAAATACTATTCATGGGTGCTGGTTCTTTTCTTTTCATGTTTCAATTTTTATTGAAGTCCAGTTCACTAACATATAGTATAATATTAGTTTTAGGAGAATTTAGTGATCGTTACTTACACAGAACACCCATCACTCATCACAAGTGCTTAGTTTAATGCCCATCGCCCACCTAGCCCATGCCCCTGCCCACTTCCCCCCATCAACTCACCAGTTTGTTTTCTGTCACTAAGAGTCTGTTTATGGTTTGCTTCTCTCTTCTCCCCCCACTATGTTCATCTGTTTTGTTTCTTAAATCCCACATAAGTGAGATCATATGGTAGTTGTCTTTCTCTAATTTATTTCACTTAGTGTAATAGACTCTAGCTGTATCCACACTAATGCAAATGGCAAGATTTCATTCTTTCTGGTGGCTGAGTAATATTCCATTATATATTTACACACACACACACACACACACACACACACACATCATAGCTTCTTTATCCATTCATCTGTCGATGGACATCAGGCTCTTTCCATAGTTTGGCTGTTGCTGACAGTGCTGCTGTGAACACTGGAGTGCGCATGCCCCTTCGGATCACTACATTTGTATCTTCAGGTAGACCCCTAGTAGTGCGATTGCTGGTCATAGGGTGGCTCTATTTTCCACTTTTTGAGGAACCTCCATGCTGTTCTCCAGAGTGGCTGCACCAGCTTGCATTCCCACCAACAGTGCAGGAGGCTCCCCTTTCCCCGCACCCTCGCCAGCATCTGTCGTTTCCTGACTGGTTAATTTGAGCCATTCTGACTGGTGTGAGGTGGATCTCACTGTGGTTTTGATTTTATTTCATTTCCGTGATGCCGAGTGATGTGGAGCACCTTTTCATGTGACTGTTGGCCATGTGCATGTCTTCTTTGGAGCAATGTCTGTGTCTTTTGCCCATTTCTTAACTAGATTATTCATTTCTTGGGAGTTGAGTTTGATAAGATCTTTACAGATTTTGGACATTAACCCTTTAACAGATATGTCATTTGTAAATATTTTCTCCCATTCCATAGGTTGTCTTTTAGTTTCATCGATTTTCTCCTTCACTGTTTAAAAGTGTTTTTTTTATATATTGAAGTCCTAATAGTTCATTTTTGCTTTTGTTTCCCTTGACTTCAAAGACGTGTCTAGTAAGAGGTTGCTATGGCCAGTGGCAAAGAGGTTGCTGCCTGTGTTCTCCTCTAGGATTTTGATGGTTTCCTGTCTCACATTTAAGGCTTTCATCCATTTTGAATTTATGTTTGTGTGTGGTATAAGAATGTGGCCCAGTTTTGTTCCTTTGCATGTGGCTGTCCAATTTTCCCAACACCATTTATCGAAGAACCTATATTTTTTCCATTGGACATTCTTTTCTGCCTTGTTGAAACCCTGAAAACCCAAAAGACTCCACCAAAAAAATTGTTAGAACTGAAACATGAATTCAGCAAAGTCACAGGATGTAAAATCAATGCACGGAAGTCTGTTGCATTTCTATACACCAATATTGAAGGGGCAGAAAGGGAAATCAAGGAATCAGCCCCATTTACAATTGCACCAAAAGCCATACGATCCCTATGAATTAATCTAACTAAAGAAGTAAACGATCTGTACTCTGAGAACTATAGGATGCTTACGAAAGAAATTGGAGACGACACAAAGAAATGGAAAGACAGTCCATGTTCATGGGTTGGAAGGACAAACTCTGAAAGTGTCTGCACCACCCAGAGCAGTCTACATGGTCAATGCCACCCCCATCACAATACCATCAGCATTTCTCACAGAGCTGGAGCAAATAAACCTAAAATTTGTATGAACCCACAAAAGACCCCAAATCACCAAAGCAATCTTGGGAAAAAAAAAAAAAAAAAGAAAGAAAGAAAAAAAAGAAAGGTCTGGAGGCTTCACAGTTCCAGACTTCAAGCTCTATGACAAAGCTGTCATCATCAGGATGGTACAGCACTGGCACAGAAACAGACCCACGGAGAGCCCAGACATGGACCCTCAATGACACGCTGTTTCTTTAGAAGGTTGAAATCACAAGCAAATGATTCCCGTATCCATGGGTTCGCACTGGTATACATACATAGTTGAAAAAATAAATAAACCAGGAGAAGAGACAGATTTCCCAGCAGAAGAATTCCAAATAATTTATGAAACTACTTCACCTTCAGGGAGGTGGAGTCCAAGCCCCTCCAGTAAGTGTGGGCTGTGCACAGTGACTCCCTTCCATGGGACGATCGAGGGGCACGACCCATCAGTGGGGAGCCCTGACACTCACACCTCAACCAGGTGACTCGGACCAGCGCAGTAGAGACAATTCAAGTGGACCGTCTCTGCCCTACTGTGATGTAGTAAGAAGTACATAGTAAGTGGGATCTGAGCATTCACTTTTTTAGGAGAAACTAGAGAATTGGGGGAGGATTTGGATAGGAAGATAGACCCTGCGTGTCTCCATGCCCCCAGCCCAACTTTGGGGACTCAGGGTTGGCCTTTGGAGCCGTCCTACTCAGCATTCTAACCCTGAGCACCGCGGCCTTCCATTTGGAAGTTTAATTCTATTGATTATGTAGAAAAATAAGACCTCATCTATTTAAATGAGAAAAAAAACACGTTTTCTTAGATTCTGGATAATTTACCTTAAAAAAAAATTACACACGGAGATGGTATTAAAAGCAAGAGTTGTTTTACATTTCAGATAAAGCTGTGCAAAATGATCTGTTATGTATAATTGGTTCCAAATTGTCCCTCTCGTGACAAGTTTTTAAAGGCTTCTCCTGTACTAGGCTGGACGCACCCAGAGAGAGGATAAAGGGAGCAGACTCCGCAGCAATCAGGATTTATTTGAATGTCAGTGGGGTCTTTTCCAGCCTCTTCACCCCGAAGTGGCCTCATAGAAGCCAGATATGAATACGCACTGAAGAAATTATTCACAGCACAGCCTCTGCCCTCCGGGCCACAGCCAACCTTAAATTAAGAGCTTTCTGGGGAGACTTGAGAATGATTTCGGTACACCCAGATTCGATGTTAAAGGGTTCAAATGCCGTATTTCTCCCCCCGCCCCCCCCCGTGTACTGGACCTTACATATTAATATTCAGGCCAGGAACAGTTTAAAATTGCAGAGAACAAGAACACTCGCCAATGGCTCAGTGGGAGGCTGAGTGTAAGTAGCCATCAATCACCAGAAATGGGCCATTGTGCGCCCAGACAGCCCTAACAACGCCCTGATGGAGTCCCCGTCACTCTCCTTGTTCTGCTGGGCTCCGAGCAAGTGCGGGTGGAGGGAGGGGAAGGCGGGACCCAAACACGGAGCAAGTGAAGGTGGGACCCCGGAGCCCCAGGCCATGGCCGGCGGGAGGGAGGGAGGCCAGGGGGCGGACGGGGACATCTGGGAGACGTGAGCCGCCTTCTGGGGCAGGTGCCGTTCGCTTTATCACGCTCCGGGCTGTCGGGGAGACTCGGCTTCCTGGGGGCAGACAGGGTGGCCCGTGACAGGCCGGTGTGGCCTGGAGAACCCGCACACCCACGGGCTTGCTGGTCTGGGGCCTTGTGTGTGTGACACGCTCGTCAGAGTGGCCAGCGCCTCCCGGGCCAGGCCGGCCGTTTGCCCCTCCCGGGAGTCTGTCTGTTCGTGGCTCCCCCGGCAGTTTCCTTCTGGATCTCTCGGTTGCCCAACGACGCTGACAAAGCACCTGGCAGGATGGCGAGGCTTGAAGCAGCCGGCCCTTGGCCGTGCCGGGGCCCTTAAGCGTGCATCTGTCACCCCCTCACGGCTGCGCCTGCGGTGGTGCTGGGATGGTCCGCATCCCCCGCTCCAGACCCCTCCTGGGACATCCGGGCACGGTGGCCCCGGCAGACGGGACACCTCCTCACGAACCACAATCACGACCCATCCTTCCCCGTGACAACGCTGACCAGGACTGTCTATATTTTCACCCTACATGACAGATGTCACTCCGCTGCCACATCCTAAGCCGATGTCATCAGACCACAAAGCCAGTGCAGTGGGGAGAGCCGGCCTGGGGCTGGAGCAGGTGGGCGGCCTGAGGGCCTGTGGCCCGGCTCTGGGCTCCAGCGAGGTTGCCGTGGAAGCGGGGGTGCTGTGGGAGTGGGGGGCAGGGAAGGGCCACGCCGCTCCTGGGCAGCCCCGTGGACGGCTTCATCAGAAGGTGCGGCGTCGAGGAAACACATGTGCGTTCTGGAAATCTGTGTGAGGGAGGACCTGGCACCAAAAACAACGGGAAGAACCAGCGTGCCGTACCCTGGAGGCAGTCTCGGGAGGACAAGGGCTCTGGTCGGGGCGATGACCTCGGGGCGGGTGTGGGCCACAAAGGGACGCCACCCAGCCCACCTCCCATGATCGCCCCCTTTGTTCAGTTGGGAAACGAGTCCTGAACCCCCTGTGCTGGGACAGAGGTCAGCAAACACGTCCCTGCCCCCGGGACCTTCCACTCCGGAGCCAGGCTAGCCGACTCGGCAGCCGTCCGTGTAAACGGGAACGAGGGACATTTCAACCAGATTCAAGAGCCCTTCCGCTGCACCACCCGCTCTCAGCCCTCGCACACTCCACAGCGCCGGGCACGGTTCCGTGCTCACAAGGCTTCCTCGGTGAAAGCGCTGTGGTGAGCGCGTGTGCCCGTGTGCTGGCGCCTGTGCGTGCGGAGAAGCAGAGAGGCAGTTAGTGTGTCCGTGATGTGGGCAGGGCAGGCCGGAGGAAAGAGCACATGCTCTCTCTGGAGGGAGGGGAAAGCAGGAACAGTTCCACCACAAAAGCACGGCACCCCCTTCCCCAAACCCCTCATCATCCCTGTCATGATGTGAGCGCCGGATCCCATTTGGAGGCCGCGGCCTAGCTACTACCTACATTGTGTAGACACATGTATCGCGGCTGTATGACCCACGGGGGCCAACACCATGCAGATGTCAGGGCTCAGCCTCCTCCGAGCAGCCCACCTTGCCGATGCCTGCAAGGACCCCTCTCACGCACACTGTCCAAGCCTCCTGCGCGAATCCTGCCAGGCCTCTGGAGGGGCCGGCGCAAGCCCCCTGGGTTCGCAGGTCCCTTCTCCTGTCTGGCGGGGACACACGGTAATGACAGAGCTCTGTGTCATCCCGTTTAGTGTGGGATACAAAGTAACGACTTAACATGATGGGGACACCCCGAAACAAGAAAGACGCTGCCTCTCTTTGGATCAGATGCCCCCTCGTTACTCTGGAAGCGGCACCAGTCGCGGAGCCCGGAGGCAGGGACAGAGCCGTGGATGCGCTCTGCCAGCTGGTGCTACGCCAGCGACCGCCCAGCGCTTCAACAACAGGAAAACAGTCAGAAAAATCCGCAAGTGTTCTTCACCCCATCCCCAGACACGCGGATGTCTGTGATCAGTCTTTATTAAGTGCAACCAAACACACCCAGACAGGCCCCCCACGAAAACCAGACCTGGTCCCTGGCCCCGCTGCGGTGGAAAGAAGCCCCGTTTACTTGACACGGAGGCAGCCGTCCCTCGCGTTCGTGGCTCGGCCGTGGCTCGGGGAGAGCTCATCCAGACTAGCAGGACGGGTTCTGACTCTAAAATAACAACCCAGGGAGACAGCGCACCTGCTGTCCTCAGCGGCCCCCAGCTCTGAGCACAGGTTGGCGGTCCCTCTGACCTTGGCGGGGGACTGCGCTCGTCCTCCCGCGGGGGTGCCTGGGATGAGCATCCGTCTTCTCTTCCTTGAGGGGCAGCACGTGCCAGAGGACTTTGGTTCAAATCCTGACTTTGTCATGGACTCTGCGACTCTGGAAAAGGACGCAGCCTCCGCGCGCCTCATCTGCGGCTGGGGGAGCGTGCGGATTCCTAAGCCGTGAGGAGGAGCAGGTGTGCGGCCCAGACACGTTCTGGGCGTATAATGATCCTTCGGAGCATGATGCTCACGGCCGATTTTAATACAGAAACGGGATCTTACTTTTTTAAGCCATTAATGTCGCTTAGCAGCCATACTGAATGGATATCGGTTGCTTGAAAAGTAATTTTCATTTTGCTTTGGATATTCTTCCTATTTCTGTCTCGTTTGCCTGCATCCCCAGTACCGTAGTACCCCTCTAGCTCCTGCGCCCGTGTACGGGCTGGGTACACGGGCGCAGACACCAGACGAACCTCGAACACTTCCACCTGCTTGTCTAACTGGAAACACCTGCCAACCTCCCCTTCCGTACAAAGTGCTCCATGAGCCTTCAAACTGTTCCAGGGCCCCTGCCATAGCAGATTCCCTCTGATGACCTCCTGCCAAAGGGACAGCTCCTTCTAGAATTTCCCCATAGTGTTTGCTCGTGTGCTCCTATGCCCCAGGCCACACGCACGTCACACCATTACACTCGTCCCAAGCCCCTCCGACTGTGACCTTCTGGGCCGAGAACGGTGTGTCTCCCACAGTGGCCAGCCAGAAAGTGTCTGGACGTCTGATACAGGATAGCACAGCCGTCACCAGCCGAAGCCTGCCTAACTCACTGAACGCAGAACCGTGAGCTACGTAAGTGACGACTGTTCGAAGATACTCAGATTGGGGGATGGCTCTTTACTTCCGGGTCCCTTGCGTGTGCCGGTAATGAGCGGTCGAGGAAAACAACTGCCCAAGCAAGGGATGAGTCAGGGAAGCAGCAGCTGGGGTACCGGGGCTCCCAGACGGCCTTCCCGGTCCAGCCGACTTCTCAGCGCACAGAGCTCGTGGCTTATCACCGTCGTGTGACTGCACTGTGACCTCGTTCTGTGGTCATTACTGCAGAATTCCTCGAGGTTCCTCTGAGAGGCAGGAGGCTGGGCTGTTCTCGGTGTATCTGATTACTGGGTTTAATCGGGAAAGAAAAGCAGCGTGGCTGTGAATTGTCTCCCAGGAAGACGTTCCCAGGCCATGGGGCCTCCTTGGCAGAGGGAAGGTGGATCGTCTTTCCCTTGGAAGAGACACTGCTTTGTTTCCATTCAAACCCACCGGCGGTCGTCGGAAACGGCTGCACCCTAGAAACGCCTGCTCCCTGCCACACTCAGGCTGCTCCACACCCGACCCCGCAGATTAGCGAGAACAAGCCTGCGTGTCTCCTAGCATTTATTCTGGACTCTTGGGCCACGTAATTCCGCGGCTAAGATGAAGGCCCTGGAAAAAGGCTGGAGGGGAGTTCACGTTCAATTCCCGTGTCCCCGCCACGAAACCCTCCCGCATCTCCACCACAGGACAGAGCAGCGACTTCCCTGTTTTTTCACTGCTCTATTCCGTCGTCTGAAAGCAGCGCCTGGCACACAGCAGGTGCACAGTACGTGTTGGTTGGATGTAGCACATTACCCGGCACGATACATGTCTGTCATCGGTATTTCACGCAGCGTACGCTAGTAGGTTGCGGGCATCCGGTGCCTGAGGCACGGGTGAGTCCCGGCTGCTGTTAGTGTCCAGTTCCTACGAGCTCCCGGTGCATCTACTATAGCTATCGTTGGCCGCTGGACTTTGCGGGGTTGCCATACGAGTGTGTGAACCGTATGTGTGCTTTCCTGCTATGCTGAGAAAAATTCTGGGTCAAAGGTGGAAAGGTAGTCCACAAACACAAGTCACTACTGTCAGCCTCCATTCTCAGCTCAGAACCCCATTTCCGAGCACGTTACTTACTCAGTAACATAACAACACTTTCCTGCGGACAGAATGCGGCAGATGGGCACCTGCTCCACATCCATGAGCAGGTCATGCACATGCGGGAATCGTGGAGGCTCCTTGACCCCCGCGCGTGGGAGGCACCTGTCCCGGGGGTGTCAGACGTGGCTGGCACTGCTGCTGGGGCCCCACGTGATGGCGTGTGCCGTGTAGGGAGGGAGCCGGGCGTGTCACCGGGTCTCACATGAGGGTTTTGTGGTCACAACATTCCAGTAGGTCGTCCCCAGGCAGCAGCCAGGACGCCCTGCTAGGGGGCAGGCGACCAGTCACCACGGCTCACGGCCACACAGTGTTTCCGGAGGAAGAAAACCAAGACCGCGCTTGAATTTCAAGCTCGTTTTCCCAGAGCATCTCAGGAAAGCATCGTAGCTCTGGGATCCGGGTGCCCAGACTCCAGCAGCTGAAAACCCGGTAGCCAGCCGTTGCGGGTTGACTCGTGTCTCCCAAGAGATGCGTTCAAGACCTGACCCCCAGTGCCTCCGAGTGTGACCTTACTCGGACAGAGTGCCTTTGCGGATGTGATTAGCTAAGATGAGGTCACGCTGGGGTTAGCCCCTGACCCACTGTGACTGGTGTCCTTTGAAGAAGGGACCAGGGACAGACGCAGGAGCAGGGCGACCACGGGAGGACAGAAGCAGAGAGGGAGCGACCTCGCTAAGGAGTCAAGGGACGCTGAAGACTGCGGTGGCCGTTGGAAGCCGCCGAGCCTGGGGCAGCCCCCGTGCCTCCCAAAGAGCAGCCAGCCCCATGGTCACATTGATTCCGAGTCTGGTTTCCAGAGCCTGAGAGAACACAATCCTGTTGGGTTAAGCCTCTCCATCCGCGACAGCCGGTTTCAGCAGCCAGAAAACACCTGCAAGAGAGAGCTCCGTGAAGTCAGGGGGCACCAGGCACGGGCGCCCCGGGAACGTCCCTGCCTCAGCCTCGAGGATGCTCCTCCGGGGTCTATGACCACGTCCATGTACGCAAGCGAGCACTGCGGGGCGGGGCGGTGGGAAGGTGCTAGAACCACAGACGGAGCACCGCACACAGAAGGAGCAGCCCTTGGAGGGCAGAGCAGAAGGGCTCGGCCGCCGGGATCCCGAGACCCGCCGTGGCACTGGATGAGGCGCACTGGACGCTTTGGCATGGAGGGGCCCACTTATAGGGTCTCTGCTCAGACACGTGCCGCTGCGGACAGCAGTTACCCCGGGGGCCCCCTACAGGCTTTCCTTGCTGTCCCTGAGTACGATTCGGACGCGCCGGCCTCTGCAGCTGCTGTCACCCCTCACAGCACCCAAAGCCAGAACCCCCTCTGGCCTGGCCTCTGCCGCTGGCCAGCCTTCCGGAGCCCTGTGACCGCGGCCTGCCTCAGGGGCCAGGAAGTGAGGCCCTCCCTCCCGCCAGGAGCCTTTGCACCTGCTGTGCTCTCCGTCTGGACCACAGCAGTGTGGCCCACACACGAGTGTGTGCACATGGACACACGCACCCTGCACACACCTGCACACATGTGTGCACTTCAGAGACACACGTGCACACACACGTCCCCACCTGCCTCACGCAAACACACGCGTGTGCCACAGAGACGCACACGCACGTGTCCACGTGTCCCGTGTGCACATGCACTGCACCCCCACACGCGTGTGCACCCACAGAGACGCACACACATGCACGCAGAGGTGGACAGACACGCTCTACGGTTCACTGCCCGTGCTGTTTCCTCCTCACCCACCATGGTTTTGGGCGAAGCCCTGCGTCTCCGAACAGCCTTCCCGACCCCCTCGTTCTTCTGTTCCGCAGTTTCACCAGATTCTGTTCCTTTCTGCCCAAGGGCTGCTCTCCGAAGGGGACTCTGCTCTTCTCTCTCACCCACAGCGGGGCCGGGAACAGCCTCAATCTCTGCTTTCCACCCCTCAGAGACGGCACGTGTTTCTTCCTTATCTCTGTCCCCTCCGGTCTCAAGCAAGTTTGTTAACTGCCTTTCTGTCCCCCCCATGCTCGCAAACACGCACACACCTGCACACACCCGCTCACGGGCGCTAACACACGTGCTCGGGAACAGCATCGCCCAGGAGGACACAAGCATGGCGTCCGGCTTTGCTCGTCACCGCGACCTCAGCTCCTGGGCCCCTGGTCCCTGGAAGCGGAGGTCCGACTGAGGCTGGACCATGAGGACGTGAGTGACAGGGGCTCACATTTCTAGAACTGAATCCACGGGGAAAGCTAATCATGTTCCAGTCAGGATTAACTGGAAAAGAATGTCTCGACATCATTCCTGCGTGTCCAACAAGTAATGGGGTCAGTGAGCATCTTGGAGGAACACCACAGCAGAGTCACGCTACAGCGAGCCTGCGTGCTTGGACCGCGGCCCCGCCGGGGAGAGTTCTTTCATCCCATTTGAACAGGGGCAAGGTCAGGACATTATTATTTTCAAAGAAATCAATAAACTTTGCCATGCACTTACAGCCTTTATGAGTGATTTAAT
Source organism: Lontra canadensis (assembly GCF_010015895.1). NCBI lineage: Eukaryota > Metazoa > Chordata > Mammalia > Carnivora > Mustelidae > Lontra > Lontra canadensis. The sequence continues at coordinate 1,633,539 of NW_022631067.1, forward strand.
TACAGATCCCAGGCCCCGATTCATCTGGTTGTGGACTCCACAAAGTGGGTGGCTTCCCAGGGCTGCAAAATCATGATGATACCCTGACGCGGTCATCCGGACGAGGAGTGGCTGCAGGACCCTCCGTGTTACCATTGTGTCGGCTTCCCCTGGAGCAGCCAAAGCCTCGTATCATAGACACTCGAGTTAGGAAAGCATTTCCCTGTTATTTATTTGTTCTAATATAGTGCAGGGGACACATGTGGCACGCCAGGCCGATCAGAAATTTGTTTCATAAAATCGTTACATACGCACTGAAAGTCAACTGTTAATTTCCAAGTTGTTAGATTAAAGATACGGTTTATGAAAAATTAATCTAAACTTTAAATTATTTGACTCAGACGGCTCTTCAGAACTGGCCATGCCCGAGTCATCGATGGGCTTATCGACATTATCGTCCTCCACGTATGGTGCGTAAGTGCTCCCAACGGTCTCAAGTTTCAACTAAGGGGTCACTAAATAAACGGTTTTGGTTCTTTTAAATGTATGCTCAAGAGGTATTAGTAAGAGCGGCACCAGCTGTTTCCTCTGCCGCGTGGTCATATAGTTACACTTCTTCTCAAGGCTTAAAAATGAAGATCAGACACAGAAAGGAGCACATGGTCCCAGGGCCGGGGCTGTGGGGACAGTCTCAAGGAACCTGCCTCAAGCTGACGTGGTGTTTACTTGACTCGAAGTTGCTCCGCAGAAACTATCAACAGAAGGAGCCCCCCAGACGGTCTGTTCTTCCTTCTCCGTCCCTGTGATGGCGCCTTTGATGCTTTTTCCAGAAGAGTGACCAGGTCAGTCCTAGGGCACCTTCCCCTACGACTGCCACTCAGGAGTGACCAGGCGGTCAGCCGTGGTGCTGTGTTACATGAGGTTGGTCTCAGCGGCACGTCGTGTGGTCACTGTGCAAACAGCGCCTGCCCAGGGGTCCTCCGTGCCGAGCACTTCCGGAGCTCGTGTCCCACTGACCAGATGGCAGACAGTCACCAAGCCACGTATTTCAGTGGATGGTCCCGTTTTCCATCTGCTTCCACGTTAAGCCTACCATGTTTCCCACTCACAGTGCTAGGGTGTCGGTGTCAGAAACCGGTGACAGTCTCACGGGCTGAGCTGGGTGAGCCTGGGCTGGGCTCGCTCTGAAGAGCAGGGCTGTCCTCACTCCCTGACGGGGATGGTCCTGCATGTGGCGTTAGCTGGGAGGTTGGGGAGAGGCTAGCGGGGCCCGCGGGGACCCTGCTCGGACCTCCGAGGCAGCGTCTGGGCCCCGGCCACCGAGCCAGCAAGGCCCCCAAGGGCAGACAGTGCCGCTCCGCGAGTCTGTGCCACGCAGGAGACGCGTCGTCTAAATACGCTGCGCTAAGAGGGCAGGTCAGTGATGAACGCGGAGGCAGAACTCCCCGTCGGCTCGAAAGGAATGCAGAGCTGCTCTCCTCGGGAAGTTTAAAAGGCACCAAAAAAGCAGGTGGGCCAGCCGCGCTCAGAAACGGAAGGAAGGTTCCGTGAAGACCAAGACAGATCACGTGATTCACTGTGATTCTACGGAGCCAGGGATCACCGCGGCCGAACAGGGCCTCCGGAACACGGCACCGATATTAATTCCTAAAAAAATGTCAGCTAATATCTTCTCTCATCATTTACAGCAGGGGTTGGAGCAGACAATGGCGATGCACGTGTCCCAAAGGAGGAGGAGTGAGGCGGTGGGAGTCGGGTCAGCCCGGGGGATCGGGAAACAGGGGCTGCATGACGGGCGGGTCCGCGGGGCTCACGCACCGTCCGTCTGCGGGGAAACGCTGGGCAACGGAAACGCGGTGCTTTCAGAAGCCATCAGGGAGCAAACGTGATATTTATGGCTTCATGAGAAAGGTAAGGGTCACGGGTCCATTCATTTTCTATCAGAGAGAAATGAGTAAGACGGTGCACCCCGCAAACACACACACGCACACACAAGCCCGTCACTGCAACACGCTGAGCCCCGTGCCCGCACCACCCCCTCGCGGAAGTCTCTAGCTGCCGCTCACGGTCATCTGAGGGGACAGAGGACCTTTAGCCACGAGGAAGGAGTCGTGGACAATGCAGATAAGCGCCAACAAGGCCTGCTGGGTGCTTTATGACGCAGAATGTTGCCACTACGTGTTTCGTGTTGGTTGTTGGGAGAAACAAAAGTCCGGGGACACGACACCGAGAGGTCCTCCTGGGGCATCGCAGAACGCTCCGTGGACCGCTCGCTGGGGCTGGCCCAGACAGCGGCACCGGGAAGCCCTGGTGCTCTGGGAAGGCCCTGCCGCCGCTGGGGCTGAGGCAGGGCAGGCCGGGCCGCTTCGGGCCCCAGAGGAAGAGTCGGGCACCAGAACGTGTGCTAATGAGATTCACCCGCGGGGCCTCGGCACAGGCGGTGGCCAGGCAGTGCCCCTCGCAGGGAACAGCCCCGCTAAGGATGAGTGGCGAATGCATTAGGGACAGAAGAATGACAGATAACGAGATTAGCGATAAAAACTGTGAAAGCCGTGTGTCCGGGATAATGGCCGGCCGCGGGGCGGCGAGCGAGGCTGCGAGGGGGGCTCCGCGGTCACAGCCTGGCACCAGCAGGGCTCTCAGGTTGAAAGACACAAAACCCAGTGCTGGGAGGTCGGGAGCCGAAACCACAGGTGAGGAGACAGGCAGCGTGTCGACCTGTGGGGTGGACGTGACCACGCTGGGGACCATGCGCTTAGCTCAAATCTCTCCATCCTGGGAAGGCACGTCCTGGAAATGAAGGAAGGAGATCAGAGGGTGTCTGGGCCACAGACCCTCACGAAGACCTCAGCGATGGCAGAAGGTCAGGGTCAGGCAGGGCAGCCTGGGTTCTGAGGCAAAGACAGGACTAAGAGAGAACCTCATGAGGGGAGTGATGAGTCTTTGATCCATTTCATTTGTGCACACATTGTGCCCTTTTCCAGATGTGGAGACTTACCAGCTGCAGGTGTCCGAGAGATGCGGTCGCTGTTTCCTCCCGATTTGTCTCTGGTGGGACGGCCTGTGCGTCCACGCCTTCCTCCTACCGCGAGAGGGCTGCGGGCCCCCAAGAGGAACGCTCTCCGGGAGGTGAGCGCTCACTAAAGGCGGCACGCAGAGGTAGGAAGCGAGTCCTGGGAGGGTGGGCAGGGGACGGTCCCCTGAGCGTTGCCTTCCATGCCCTTCCAAGCGCCAGCTGCTGGGGCTCCTCCACATCCGGCCCTGCTCCCAGGCCTCGGACTCGCTCCTGCAGAAGGAGTGGGGTCTGGCCGCCTCCTGGATTCCCTGACGCTTTCTGAGCCAGAAAGTCAGAGCGTAAGCGACATCTGTCTGTGTCCACCACCCAGCAAAGGAATGCACAACCCGCTGAGCACGGTCACCAGAAACATGGTGTCGGGGACCCGCCCCTTCTCCAAGGCAGGACGGACCCGCTGTGGGCTCACCGCCGCCCCTGGGAGGCCGAGCTGTCCAGGTAACGGTGTCCAAGCATCTGCTTCTGCCGCGGGGTCATTCGGTCCTTGTCAGCGTGGCCGTCTTCAGGCTCTCGCCGTGTTTTCCTCCTCCGGGGCCCACACTGTTCCTCCTGGTCACCTCCTCACCGCCTTCCTTCAGGACCCGGCATGTGCCAGCTGAGAGCCCACCACATGCACCTCCTCAAGCCGATCAATCCCCCAGGAAGGCGGGCTGGCGGCTTTCTGATGGCAACTCTGACAAGACAGCAATCCGCCCGGGGACCCAGCCCGGGGCTGCTGCTGGCATAGAAGGGGTGGGGGGCACCCTCCCTGCAGCCTCCTCTGCCTTGATAGACCTGGGGGGGCCGGGAGACGGGCAAGGCAGAGCTGAAGGGGTCACACTGAAGGAGCAGGCCGACCCCCCAGACCCCACCCCAGCTGGGGCACGCCCGTGGCCACGGACTGTGGGGAGACCCATGGTCGGGTGGTGGCCAGTCCTTGGTTATAGGTGATGGGAGTGGGGTTCTGAGGGGGCCGGCAGGGACCACGGGAGGTTGGCATGGCCTCTCTTGGGAAGGCTGGGACTTAGAACCTGTGTGAGGCCCTGGGGGAGCCCCTGGGCTAGGGCTCAGCCATGCTGGTAGGACCCCACACGCTGGCTAGAAGTGGCCGTGGGCCACTACAGCAGGACATCTGGGCCCCAGGGAGGGTCTACCGCCTGGAGAACCCGCTGAATTCTGAACCTGAGCCCCCCCACAGCCCCCAGGCCAGGTCTCCCATCTGGAAGTCGAAGTCCGGGGAGACAAGAACAGATGCTCCCAATCACTCCCGAGACAGAAAAGACCAAAGTTCAGCAGGGTCAGCCCTGGTGTCTGCTGCGGGTGCATCTGTCTTCTCTCCGACACACAGGGCCCCTGTCTGTGCTGCCACCTTCCGCGTGCCTGCCTTGCTGGCCTCTGTCTACCTCCCCAGGGACCTGGAGAACCGCGTTCCTCCTGCCACCGGCCTGGGGGCTCTTGCCTGAGGCTGACGAGGTGACCTCTGGCCGCCGCCACACTGGAGTTTGCGTGTCTGGCTCTCATCCCCCCACAGCCGGTGGGCGCCTGGGCACGGTTTGCTCCCCCAGACTTGCTGTGACGGCACAAGCGTCCGTTCTCGTCCTCCCTGCTCCCCAGAGCATGGCCCTGACCCCGGGGTGCATTCGCATCTCAGCGCCGTCCCTTCTCCTCCTCTCAAAGCTGGTTCCCGGAACGCCCCCCACCCCCAGAAGGCCTCCAGGAGCCGGGCAGGCCCAGGCGGGGTCAAGAGCTTGGGTCTGGCCCTGCCGACTGCATAACCAGCTGTCCTGATGCCTGGTCCTTCTGACCCTTCATTTCTCATCCATCCTGCAGCTCATCCCGGGACCGGCGACCCCAAGTCTCTGCTTGCACCTCTCTGTGGGGTCCAGGACCCTCCACCCAGCACCCCCTGTCCCCGGAGCACAGCAGCCCGGCCAGCCCCGTGCCTGACGCAGCACAGTCACTCTGCACCACTTCCCACAAGCTGGAGCGTTGGCCTCACACACTCCGTGCCCTGCCCGGGCCCTCTCGACGCACTGTGCTGGCCTCTGGCGGGGGGGTAGCCCACCTGCTGGACCTGCGGTCGGGTCTCCCCTCGAGGTACCTGCCCACTCTTATCCTCTCCTGAGCCCGTCCCGCCTGACTACAATGACCTCACGACGTTCCAAGGAGACGCTTCGTGCCAACCACGAGAAGGAATGGCAACGTTCGCCCAACGCCATCGCCCAGCGGGCCTCCCCTGCCCACGGCCCTTCCTGCCCTCCACAAGCATCTCCTCCCACGGCGTAGGCCACCGGCCATCCACTCCTGGTGCCAGGCCCGGGGAAATGGAAGTGTTCCACGCAACAGCTCGTGTGGGCTTAGAAACAGTAAAACCGGGGATTAAGCTTTCGGGGCCAGCATGGCCAGCGGCTGGAAACCTGGGCTCTGACTCGAGATAAATAGGTGTGTCTGCGTGTTTCCTGCAGCTCCAGAGGAGACTGGACTCGAACACTTGGGAGACGCCTTGGCAACACGGCCCAGTTCTATTTATTCTGCTGTCATTCTGAGACTCCAATAGTTAAATTTTGGTGTTAAAACTGTTAGCAATTTCAATTCTCCCGACTATCATTTTCTAGTGTGAGACAAACGGCTGATTGACATGTGGATATGGGAAAAAAACATATTTGGAGATGGAGCAAGTGCAGTGGGATACCCATGACAGAAGAGGCATTACCCTAATGAGGCCCCACTCACTCGCAGGCGGCACCCGAGGCGGGAGGCCAGCCGCAGCCAGCGCCCCGCCTGCCACGCCACCCCAGACGCTCACGCTCTGCGGGAGCTGGGAAACTTCCAGACCAGGCGGTACGGCCCGGGCGCTCATCAATACTGTTTCAGAGGAGAGGTGCTGCACCACTGGGGAGAACGCAAATATCTCCTCAAAACAGAGACGAGCGCGGCTGGGTTTGGAGAAGCTGACGGTGTGGGCGTGAATCTCGAGAGACAGTCACTGCAGCGAGAAGGGATATTTCACTTCGTTTCTGGGTGCCTGGGGACGTTCCCTAGGCCAGAGCATGTGCAAGTGCATGTGCATACACGTGTGCATGTATGCATGTGTGTGCGTGCATGTGAGCATGGGTGGGTGTGTGCAAGCACGTGTGTGAGCATGTGCGCGCGTGTGCATGTATGAGTGTGCAGGGCACTGTGCATGTGCGCACGTATGTGAGCACAAGTGAATGTGTGTGAGCACATGTGTGAGCACGTGTGCTTATGTGTGAATGTGAGTACTGTGAGCTCGCGTGCACATATGCATGTGCGTGAGCATGTCTACGTGTGAGCCTGTGTGGGTGTGTGCAAACGTGTGTCCGCCTGTGTGTGCCTGTGTGGGTGTGTGCGAGGAGGTGTGTGGCATTGGTGTCAAGCACGTGCAGGAACATGTGCACACATGCATGTGGGGGAGCACGTGTGTGTGCTCACACGTGTGTGTCTTCCACGAGGCGGTACAGCTGAACAATCCACTGAGTAGCGAGGTCCCCAGAGCGACAGTCACTGTGCGTCTCAGCTGGTGTCCCTCTTCCTCTCTGATTCCCGTGCGTTGTTTTGTTGAACGTGAGCCGCAGCAGAAAGCTGTGTGTTTGCGGTAGCCGCCCCCGCTTGGCTTTCTGGCTACCAAATATTTGATCATTTCTATTCCAAAATGAGTTGGGCGACATTAATTCACAGATGCTATTTGCAACAGATAATTAAATCTTAACAGAGAGACAGAATGGCATTTCAAAACAATCGCAGTGATGCTTGAAAAGAAATCTTTTCCCATTTTGCAGCATGATAAAAAGTCATTTTGTGGACTAGGAGTTGCTCAGGAGGCGGAACGCGAAGGAGAGGAGGAGACTGAGCGAGGCGGTGAGCCGCGGGGCACGGGGGCGAGCGCGGCGGACGGCGGGGCACGGGGGCGAGCGCGGCGGACGGCGGGGCACGGCTCGCGCCCCGGGCCCGCCCTGTGGCTCCTGGAGCGGCGGGCATCCAGGGACACGTGCCCCAGTCCGCTCGCCCCTGGGCAGCACAGTCACGGGACGGTCATCCCATGCCGATCAGGGCATGGCCTGGTGACATCAGACTGTCTCTGTTAGCGCAAGACAAGAGTGTATCAAACAGGGACATTAGCCCATCCACACGGCATTACCAGGTTTTTGGTTTTTTTTCATTTAAAGCAAGAAAAAAAATGACTAAAGTCCCTTCCCATCCGTTAGTGCAAGCGACCTCTGAGCCCTTTCCCTCCGGCTCAACAGGAAACAGACCATCCGACACGTGCCGGCAAGAGGGCCCTGGAAGGGAGACCTGCCGCGCCGACTCGCCGCTCTACGGTAACTGCTGATTTCAGGGTCGCCGTATCGGGCGATCTTAGCAGCCAGCGGACGGTCCTCGGGGATGTGCTTCGTGTCTCCAAAACCAGGGCTGTGCGTCGGAGAACGTTTACCCGATGAGCAGGAAACAAGACAAGCAGTATTCTCTCCTTTGACTCCCAACCGCCGTCTGACAGGGTTAGAGCCCAGGCCTCCGCGTCTGTCTGGGCGTCCTACCTGATGCACTGTCCGTCTGCAACAGGACGCGACCTCTGTCCCCAGCCACTCGCTGGGCTCGCACTGTGTACAGGCCCTCCCTGAGCACGCAGACCCCGTCGGTGCAGAGCAAAGCAGCCATCCTTCGTGGGCCCGGGGCCTGAATGGTGCGGACGGGAAAAAGCAGAACTAAAAGTACATTCTGTGTTTTGCCTCCTCTGTTGGGTCAGGAGCACACGGAGCACAGGAGCAGCTCTCAGCCGCAGGGGATTTCGGAGGCTGTGGCGCGGGCGACGGGACTCTGTGGTCCAGCAGGCCTCATGCATGGTGAGCTGCTTCAGACGCGGCCTTCTGCGTTCGGGAGCGCTGGGCCAAGTCTGTTTATGCCTCTGTCCAGTGCTGTGAAGGGTCGGGCTGGCCGCAGGCCCACAGAGCTGACCCGTCTCCCCTCTTCCCTGGGGACCAAGTAGCCCTGTGGGCATCACCTCCTGAGGACAGCAAACTGGAACCCAGACGGGCCAGCTCCCTCCAGCGTCCCGCACGAGCTGGCCAGGTGTTTGCCTGTGAGGGGGTTTGGGGCGTGTCCACTCCTAGGGCCCCGACGCTGGCCGCCTCCTGGCCACCTCCCTCCTGACCCCATTCTCACGCAAACCATGTTGTCCTCAGCCACCCCAGAGCATGTGCAATCCTGGCTTCAGCCAGCAATGCCCACCTGCCTGCCTCCTCACCAAGGTTCTAGGTCTTTCTCTGTGCTGCACACACAGTGGTCCTCATGCCCACCCCCTCCTTCCTGATCCCATCATCCAGAAGCCCTCTCCAGATGCACGCTTCCTCCTGACCGCTCAGCATAACAGGGCGGGGCAACTCAGCGGGGGGACAGCTGCTGTCCACTCCCCGGGGTGAAGACTGTCTGCTCTGTGGGTCGCCTGCCCTCCCCTCCCCCCATCTCCCTACTGGCCTGGGGTGGGGGAGGTCAGGAGTCCCATCAGCATTTCTGTGGCCCCTGTCTGCTGCCCCCAAGAATAGGACCACTCTGGAGACCCTAGGACACCCGAAACCCCTGCAAGGTGCTCTCCAATGAGCCGAGCCCCGTGCATGTGCGGCCATGAGAGGTGCAGCGACACAGCGGCTCCCACACACGGCCTGGGACACACCCAGAGAGCATCTTGGAGAATGAGGGACAATTGCTAACTCCAGCGTGATCCCGCCTTGGGCGCCTCCACGCAGCCCCTGGCGGTTCTCGGGCTCCTCTCTGTGACCCCCTGGATCTGACAGCAGATAGCTTATCATCCAAGCAGCTCTGTTTTGTTTCTGCTGCGGGGAAGAATACATTAAGTTGCCTTTGAAATCTTTATCCTGCTACTATCTGCATGCATTAGCATATTTTATGATTTAAATCTAATTATCAGGGTTTTCCAAGCGAAGGAGCTGAAAGCGATCATAGTCGAGCACTTGAACATAGCCAGAATAAGAAGAAGGAAAATAGCCAAATTTGATGAAAAGCCATCACACAAGATGCATTGACACTGGTGAAAGATCAGAAATTTAAAGAAGAAATAAAGGCCACCAGCGCGATCATTATTTATGGGAAGCTTCCTGGGTCTGCCTTGGGCTTTCATCGAGCACGGCACCCCAGTCTCCGCAAACAATCCCAGATTCTCTGTCCCACGTGCAAGACCCTGGTCGGACCATGATGGTGTCCCAGTTAGAGATGGCCCTTGCTCCCAGAGACAACAACAACATAGCCAAACACTGGGCATTTCTCTTTAAACATGAGATCTCCTAACAGCAACATTCTGGAGGCGAATTTGTGAAGGGTCCATGAGACATGCTTCAAGGGGACCCAGAAGCCAATGGCCCAGTGGCAATCCGGTCCGTGCCACTGAATTTAATGGTCAGGATATTGGTTTCCTGCCCTAAAAAAACGTTCCACATATGGGCCCAACTTCAACCCCGAAATGTCCTGTCTCTCAGTCTGGAGGCCGGACGGTCAGGACGGAGGCGTCGCTGGGCTGGACACCTGTGAGGCCTTGTGAGAAGCTGCTCCTGCTGGCCTCGGGGGCTGTGGCTCAAAGAGGGCACTCTGCTGGGTGTCCACAGTCTCCCTTCTGAGGGTGTCCGTCTCTGTATCAGATTTTCCCTCGAGAAGGACACCGGTAAGGACTGCTGTCTCTGGCCCTCAGTCACCCGCCCAGACCCCATCTCTAGGTCAGCTACAGTCCCAGGCCAACGGAGAGGCCGTCCACCTCCAGAGTGGATCCCTGGAGAGCAGGGCACAGAGCAGCCCCGGGCCTGGGCAGTCCTGGAGCCTCCTGACCTTGCTCCCGTCAAAAAGGATGACCTGTTCCTGTACCCACAGCAGGTTCACCCCAGATTAGCCTCGTCTCGGGCTCCTGTCCCTCTTGGGTCACATAGTCTAAGGACAGGACACGTAGATACTAGTTCTGTGCCCCCAGGAAGCAGCTGGAAAGAGCCTGCCGCCCAGCACGGGCTCGGCCGAACCCACGGGCCGGAGCCCAGGAGCTCCGATGTGCCCTTCTCACACGCGAGGACCTCACTGAGCATTTGAACAATTGTGCACATCACGGAAATGGCATCTAGTGTGGCAAATGCCCCCCCATGACGGGAAACTCCCACACGTAACAAACGCCAGCACGCATTTAGTCCGTGACCCCCGGAGGCAGCCCTGCCTGGCTGCAAGCCGCCTTCCACACGTCCACACCCACTTGCGGGTGCTGGCGGCCACCTCCACCCACCCCTCAGAGGGCATGTGGCCTGAGATCTTGAAGTGTCTGCCCAGTAGAAGGGCCCGACTGAGTCACCGACCACTGCCCACCTCGGGTCCCGGTCCCTTCAATGTCCCCCCTGTCAGAAGTCTCGGCCACTTCAGCTGGCCCGAGTCTTGGCCTGGCTCATGCTGGGCTCTCCACACAGCCGCGGGCATCCCCAGGTGCCCCCGAACGTTTCTGTGAGGCTCTGCCGATGCACCTGCCGTCGGGGGACCAGCTCCCTGACTGCATTCAGCTGGAGCCCCCTCTCTCCCAGAGGATGGGGCACGCCCCTGGCCTGGTATCACCCTCCAGAGGCGTGTGTCTGCCCAAGAACGCCGGGCACCCACTCCTGGCAGGCCCTGGATGACACGGCATGCACCCCCACTCTGGAGGCCTACGCCCCAAGGTCTGAAGGTCAGTGCCTTCTTGGGACACTCGGGGGAAGGAGAGGCAGTCTCGGCTTAGAGTGTGTTCCCTGAAGAACAGAGCTCCGAACGAGTCAGGAAGGGCACACTCCCCCCACCCCCAGGTTCTGTTTTTAGCTGCGTGCCTGCCAGCCCCAGAGACTCCATGGTGATGGGAGGCCTAGAAATAGAGCCGGAGATCAACCGCCGCGAAGGCCTGAGCTCTGTGCCCGCGCACAACGGGAAACGCCTCGAGCTGGGGGCCTCAGAGTCCTTCCCCGCTTGCTTGCATCGGCTCTCTCCGATGAGTCTGAAAACAGACCAGGACAAGCCGCGGCCACAGCGTTTCAAGCCAGCCCAAAGGTCAGATGGCTGTAACTGAGGTTTCTGGCCACCCGAGAGAGCAGAGCGGACGTCCAGGTGGTAACGACTGTGGACGGTCAGTCTGCTCCCCGTGCCTCCTGGAAAGGCATGCCACATCCCCCCTCGGAGGCGGCCGTCCCCTCTCGGAGGCTGGTGTCCCCCCCCTGGAGGGCGGCCGCCCCCCCCAGAGGCGGGCGTCCCCTCTCGGAGGCTGGTGTCCCCTCTTGGAGGCTGGTGTCCCCCCTTGGAGGCTGGCGTCCTCCCCTTGGAGGCTGGTGACCCCCTTGAAGGCCGGCGTCCCCCCTTGGAGGCCGGCGTCCCCCCTTGGAGGCTGGCGTCCTCCCCTTGGAGGCTGGTGACCCCCTTGAAGGCCGGCGTCCCCCCTCAGAGGCTGGCATACCCCTTCGGAGGTCGACATCACTGCACACTGGCCAGGAGCCCCCGAGCAGGGTGGCCCATAGACTCCCAGGAAGGGGAGCGACTTCTTAAAAGGTGGACTCCTGTGCCATCGGCTGCACTGAAGGTGTTATTGGGGCAGCTCCGAACGTGCCTACATTTCGTACCCAAGGCTCTGGGAGGCCAGCATCCTAAGACAAGGGCACACACCTGCCAACAAGCACGCCATTCCCCGTGTGGAGGGGCCTCCCTGACACTCAAGGAGGGTCTTTGGCAGACAGTGAGGCCGACACAGGCGGGGCCACTTGACCACCCCCAGGTCAAAGGCAAAGACACGGCCCAGCTCTTCCCACACAGCTCGCTCTTTTGTTGCTGTGTTTTACTTTGATACTTGGGCTTCCAAGATGTAAAACCTGGGGCGCCTGGGGGCCAGTCGGTTGAGCGTCCGACTCTTGACTTCAGCTCAGGTCATGATCTCAGGGTCCTGGGGTGGAGCTTCATGGTGGGTTCCATGCCCAGCGGGGAGTCTTCTTGGGATCCTCTCTCCCTACGCCCCCTCCCGCCCCATGCGCGTGCTCTCTCTCAAATCAATAAACCTTAAAAACACAAAGATTCAAAACCTGAGGAAAAGAGCTGCGCTAAACACGAAATATGAACGACTCTTTCGGCAGGGTAGGGCTGTCTGGGAGGCGAGCGCTCGGTCGGAATCATCCTGAGCCCAGACAGTAGGAAACAACAGCTGTTTCCCCCGATGGGGGTACGAGGAGCGTGACAAGGACAGATGGAGGGGCTCGGCACAGAGCTGACTTCTAGACGTGGCTGAGGTGTATCTCAGCCCATGACTTCCTGCTCTGAAGCCCGGCGTCTTCCCCCGAGTCTGGGCCCCAGTCGCTCTGTCTGGCTGGGCCCCACGTAAGAAGGTCAAGGAGCTGCCCGGAGCTGGTCGGGGGAGGACAGCAGGGCCGGGCCAGGGCTCCCCACTGTCCCGCAGAGAACTGGACGGGCTGCTGTGGAGACTTTGCAGCCCAGCCTGCTCTGCTCTGTGATTTGAGGGATTCCTGCCTCAGTGTGTTAAATTCTGAACACTGGCTTTTCTTCTTCTTTTTTTCTTTTTAGGTAGTCTCCATGCCCAATGCGGGGCTTGAACTCACGACCCTGAGATCAGGACCTGAGATCAAGAGTTGGACACTCTATGACCCGAGAGCCGCCCAGTAGCCGGTAATGAACCCGGCTTCAAGAAGGGGAGGGAGGGGGTGAAGGAAACTAAATGTCGTTTTCTTATACGACCCTTCATTTAAAACCTTTTCCGGAACAAGTAGGCCCTGTGGGCGCAGCTGAAGCAACCCCGCACAGCAGAGACGGCGGCCTTGGGACAGCGGCCTCTGGGCCTGGGCGGCTGCAGCGGCCAGCAGCAGAGCAGCCAGCAGCGGAGCAGCCGGGTCCAAACCAGATTATCAAGTTTATTAGCACAATCAAGTGCTGTCCTTGGACGCAACCCAGTTTTACCTTCTTTTTAAAAACCCATGAATAGAAATACCAATCTGGTCCATTATCACGCAGGGAGCACCTCCAGCCTGATAGACCCGTAAGGCAATTGCTTCCCATCACCGGGCAGTACGACAGATAACAACTGCGGATTAAACAGCCTGACTGTGGGCTGCATGTCGTAATGGGGTTTCACTTCATCTTCCGGTCAGTACCCGCCCCTCCGGGTTTCCCTCCAAGTCAGAGCCGTCAGAGCCGCTGGAGAAGCGCAGAGCCCTGGAGAAGCACACACCACATTCAGAAAGTCCTGGGGACCGAGCCCGGCTTGGCCTCCTTGGCCGTCCCTGCCTCACCTCACTCCGCAGGATGCCAGACCAGACCCTGGACCGTGGTTTAGGCCGGAGATGATGCTCTATAATGATGTGAGGTCACTGGAGTCCTGAGACGGAGTTTGAGGCTGCTTTTCCAGAGATGGTCTTGCAAGCCTGAGTTTCCTCGTCTGTAGGATCGCACCCCCATTCCTTGCCTCCACAGTGCACCCACGGGTACCCCCAAACCGCCCAATCAACGGGTTGCGGGGAGGATGGCTGCACGGAGCGATGAGTGACAAGCTGACATGACGGACTGCGGCACTGCCCCGGACAATCCGCTCTCATCCCGGCCACTCTGACCAGTGACGGGATAATAGAGCCGAAACCCGGGGTGACAGGCAGCAAGTTGCCAGCAACTTGATTCCCCGAGGGCCTAGCAGACTTGTGTTTTCTACACATGTCTCAGCAGAAGGTGCTTCCCAACGAAAAACAGATGGTCCTGTAATCTGGGCTGGTTTCCCCAGAAAATTAGGGGACTTCCAGGGTAGAAGATGAGATCGGTGAATCTAGTAAATTCTGGAAGTGCCCCGGACAGTGCGAAGAAAACAGAATCATTCCATTTTAATAACCGAGTAGCACATGCACGTGTTCCCTGGCCTTGACACCAGCGGAGCCTTCCAGAGCACAATGTTCACTTACAAGGAACACAGCAAAAGGGGTCGTGGGAAACATCCAGGACCTGCTCAGGGGAGCTCAGCAGACCACTGACCAGTCAGAAGGTGAGGCTTAGGAGGGGTGGGGGGGGGAATGGGGAGGAGGCGGCCAGAGGGCCCGGAAGGGGGTTCCTAGGAGCGCCGATGGGGCGGGAGTGAGGCCGCGGGGGTGCGCTGTGCCTGTGCCGTGAGGCAGGAGGAAACCTGTGTGGCCTCGCTCGCCGCTCCCTGCGGGGCCCGGTGCAGGCCTGTCGTGGTCACCGTGCACACTCTGCAAATGCTCGCCTGCATGGGGTTCGAGGTTATCTGCTGGGAGTGCGTGCACGCCCGCAAAACACCCACCGTGAAGTTTCTCGTAAGCGCAGACGGCGGCCCACCTGGGGCCACTGGGATGATGCAGTGTCCGCAGGCAGGGAAAGCTGTGACCTCCTAACGGCCCCCGCCTGAGCCTTGTCGCAGCTTTCTGTATCCCCCACACCCACAGCGATGATCTGTCTGAGACAGCCCTCAGGTCATCTCCACACAGAATCTGAGCAAAATAACCTGAGAATCTTCTTTATCCTGTCCCTTCCTTTCCTTTTCTTCTTCTTTCCTTTCAAGAGGGAGGGGGAGACGACACGAGTGGGGCTGTGGGGAGGGTCCGCAGGAGAGAGACTCTCCATCGGGCTCTTTGGCCAGCGTGGACCCGACTCAGGGCTTCCTCTCACGACCCCGAGCTCACGACCTGAGCCGAAATCACAAGTCAGGCTCAATCGACCGTGCCCCCCGGGCGCCCCTCCTTTCATTTTTTTTTTTTTAATGAGATGAGTCGGTCTCCCAAGAGAAAGCCCTGTGTTGCCGCATCCCGCATCCCGAGACGGCGTTCCCACAGCAGCAGCAGCTCTCCCGGCGCGACCCTCGGGTACTGCAGGAAACCCCAGACCAGGTGTGCCGCCCTCCCCATTTCCAAATCACAGCACGGTGGCATTCGGCACGTCCCCCGCGAACCACCCTCACCGTCCGTCTCCAGAACTTTCTCATCTTCCCGACGGACACTCTGTCCCCATGAAACAGTAACTCCCCGCCTGCCCTTCCCCAGCCCCCGCTTTCCGTCTTTCCGTCTGTGAATTTCTAGCTACTCCATGTACCCGGCATCCGACAGCGTCCGTCCTTCGGCGTCAGGCTTATCTCACCCAGGACGGCGTCTTCACGTCGCAGCGGGTGTCAGGATCTCCTTCCCTGTGAGGCTGCGTCACATCCAACCACAGCGGTGCCCAGGCTGCTGGTTTCTTTGTTCATCTCTTCACGGGCACCAGGTGGTTTCGTCCTTTGGCCGGTGTGAACGACGCTGCTGAGATCGTGGGTGTTTTAATACCTGGTGGAGTTCCTGCTTTCGATTATTCTCAGCACGTACCCAGTGGTGGGATCGCTGGGTCATATGGCGAGTCTAGGCTTCATTTTCTCAGACGCTGTCGTGCCGTTTCCCACAGTGACTGCGCCATTCAGGCTCCCACAGCAGCACACGGTCCTCACCGACGCTCGTTGTCTTTCTGGCCAGTCCTCTCCGTGGCTGAGAGGTGGGATCTCACGTGGTTTTATTTTGCGTTTCCCTCCCCGTTAGTGACGTCGAGCATCTTTTTCTCGCGCTCACCGGCCGTTTGCACGTCTTCTTCGGAGCGAAATCTATTCAAGTCCTCTGTGAGTTACCTGAGCTCCTCACATGTTCCGAGCCTCAGCCCCTCGTCAGACACATGATTTGTGCCTGTTTCCTCCCATTCCGTGGGTTGCCTTTCACTCTGTAAAAGTGAGTCCTCTGACGCACAAAGTTTTTAATTTTGATGAAGGCCGACGTATCTGTTTTTTCTCAAGCTGCAGGTAGTTAAAGACCGTGAGCCGTCCAGGACGTGCCGGAAGCACTCGCCGCACACGCACGTCCCCCGTGATAAATGCTCTGTGAACCGGAGGCCAGACCTGCTTCGTCTCGGACCCGGGAGGGCCCCTGAGGAGGCGGGTCAGGGAGCGCCGTGACAGTGTCCGGACACACGGCGGCCAGCCCTGGCTCTTCCTGCGTCCGCCGGCCGCCGCCCGCACGGCTTCTCCGACAGGAGGCACCGGGCATGTGCTCCACGGACGTGCCCTCGCTGAACCGCTTCCCCTCTCCGGACCCACCGCTGCCGTAGGCCCGCACAGACGGGTCGCGGTGACTGCCCGGCTGTCGAGGGGTAGCCCGAAGAGATATTTCTGCCAAACCAAACCATAAGGCGCCATCTCTGCGTGGGGTTTCAATAATACGGCCAGTGAAAGAAAGAGCCTGGGCAGCTACTAGCAGGCAACCTCTTCCCGAACTCTGTACCTCGAGGGATCACGTCTCACCCCACACCTCCGAGAGCAAAGGCTTCTGAACGGACAGTGGAAAGTTCTGCGGGACTGACTTCTGAAAGTCCAGTCTGTGTGCTCGGTCGTCAGGTCCTTTCTTAGCATTGAATGTCACCCAGTCCCAGCGAAAAAATGTCACGTTACTTAAAGCGGGTGCGTATTCAGTACATGATGCCCAGGCCACAGCGGGTCGCTCAGATGGTGGGGACAATGAAGCAGTCACAAGAACAGCAGCAGAATTCCCGCCCGCTGGGGCCGCCCCGTCATAGCCAGGAAGCCCGCCACCCGTGTGCCCCGAGGATGCAGACGCGAGAAATGTGCAAATGCCGGGAACCATCAGTACGTCGGTGCCACGACTCACTCACGCCAAAGGGCCTGTGTGTTCCGCGGAAGCGAGGGGAAGGAGACGTTTAGATCCTGCCTGTGGGGACGGAGAGCTTCCCAACACAGCAGCCATTATCCCGCAGTGCCCTCCAGTAACAATGCAACACCAAAAGGAACTGCAGGCCACCCGCACCAGGGACATAGACCGGACGGCGATCGAGAAAACTCCACTGGAGAGAAGCAGAGAGAGCTGAAGGTGCAGGAGGCCACGGCCACACATGGGCTGCGTGAAGCTGCTTGTCGGGGATGTAGAGTGCACAGGCGGAAGAGCAGAACCGTGATCCTCTCAAGACGTGACTGTCTCTGCCTGTCCCCAAAGTATTAAAATGGAACGCGCATTCCTCATCAACAGCCTGCTCTCAGGAAAGGGAGGAGGTGCTTCAATGGCCTTGACCTCATTCAAATCTTCCGGCTTTCCCCAGCCATTTTCCCCTCCCTCCTGAGTCCCAGACCTCCTCACTTGACCCTTGTCACAGCTCTTTGGGCACTCATGACTAGTCTCTGTGGAGCCTGTCTGATCCCAACTGCCCAGGAGAACCGCCCAGAATGGACCGTGTCTCAGCTTTCCCGAGGGCGAGCAGGTGCTGGCTGGGCAGCTACGAGAGAGGTTCACCTAGACGGGTGCACAGAGGGTTCTTTCCAGGGTATGGTCTTGGAGGGCCACAGTATTTTCAGATGATGACTTTATGCTCACAGTTATGAAACCAAGTAAAGGACAAATTGCTTTGAAAAAAAAAAACTGAGGAAAATACTACAGGTCATTAAGTGGAGGTCAGTTTTCTCTGGACCGTTGTATGGAATAGGAGATCAGAAGAGTATTATGCATTTTCTCGTTGGTTGCATATCCATACTGCCCTACTTGGAGGCTGACGAGAGTTAATGAAGCCCCAGTGTGGTTCTCTCAGATTCTAGGGGTCGTCGTGACAGCCACGGGGAAACGGAACACCGGTCCTGTTGGCCATTCACACCTGTGTGAACGGTCACTAAATTCGGCGTGAGATCCAGAAGCATCTGGGGCTGCTGCCTGGTCCTCCCCAAAGGATACACCAAAAGAGGCCCAAGCCAGGGGCTGGAAATGGGGGTCTGATCCGAGAACATGCAAGACGGCCCGGGTGCCCCGTTCTGAGGGAGAGGTGGGCCGCGGCACGAAGCCTCAGATGAATGCCGGGCCCTTCCAGCAAGCTCTCAGCCACTGTCCTGGCTCCTGGGGGCCAGTCTGGACTTTGCAGTCTGGGTAGATCAGGAGAAAAACGGAAAGTAGGAGAGAGCAGGGGTGAGTGCCAGCCGTCTTCTCGCGTATCCCGCATAACACACGGGCCTCCCCGGGCACGTCCACTCAGCTGTGCAGAGCTCAGCAGCCCAGAGTGATGGGCTCCTGCGACAGAAGAAACTAAGGAAAAGGTGGGGGGTTATGGCGGGGGGCTGACATGCTGCCTGCCCCCTCGATGCTCTTCATTCTTTTTCTATCCCAACTGGTTCGTCAACTGATTTGTCACCTGATAAACACTGAGTGTCTAGCTAGGCCCGTCTAGACCTGGGGCCTGGCCTCCTGACCTCTCAGCACAGATGAGAGATCTCCGAGACGAGGTCAGGAAAGAATGTTATCATATACTAACTTGAACCTTGAAAACGGGCAAGGCTTAATTTTTTTTTTTTTTAATTAAGAGGATAAAAAGTTCTAGGAACTGGTAAAATATGGTTTGGTATATTTTATTTTGCTCCTTTAGCACATTTTTGTTCAAAATGTGGCCCAGGGACTGGCAGCTCCTGTACCACCTGGGAGCTAAGGAAAGATACAGGCCCCCGGCCCTTGGCCCCGGTCCCCGGCCCCCGGACACCTAGGGGCCCCCGGACACCTACGAGACCCCCAGTAGAAGTAGAGGTGGGCATGAGTTTGAGAAGCACTGTTCTAGCGGTGCCTGGGCGGCTCAGTGGGTTAAGTCTCTGCCTTTAGCTCAGGTCATGGTCTCAGGGTCCTGGGATCGAGCCCCGTGTCGGGCTCCCTGCTCAGTGGGAAGCCTGCTTCCCACTCTACCTCCTCCTGCCTCTCTGCCTGCCTGTGATTTCTCTGTCTCTCCCTCTGTCAAGTAAGTAAATAAAATCTTTAAAAAAAAAAAAAAAAAAGAATTAGCAGCAGCACTGTTCTAGAACATACACCAGGTATCACCTACGCCGTCCGAGTGTGCCAGACTGTGAAGACAGCCTGGGGGACATGCAAAGTGGCCTTGTTCCTGGTCAGGTGGGCACAGAGGGCCCAGACAAGGGAAGCCCAGAAGCAGCTGACCAGTGGCCTCTGGAAGGTCCCACCACCGAGAACAGAGCGTCGGTTGGAGCTGAGAGAGAGTGTAGATACCGGGGTTTATTTTCTGAGACACAACTGTGTTTCACGGACCCCATTTTGCTCAGAGACAAGAGCGAGTGGAAGCTGCTCCAGCGAACCCCACAAGGCCTTGAGGACATCAAGGAAAGGAAAGCAGGTGGCTCTGAAGACAGGAGACCAAATGCCAAACACCACACTTTCTTGTTTTTAAAGATTTTATTTATTTATTTGACAGACAGAGATCACAAGGAGGCAGAGAGGCAGGCAGAGAGAGAGGGGGAAGCAGGCTCCCCGCTGAGCAGAGAGCCCGATGTGGGGCTCGATCCCAGGACCCTGGGAACATGACCTGAGCCGAAGGCAGAGGCTTAACCCCCTAAGCCACCAGGTGCCCCAACATAATGCTTTCTCGATAGTGACAGAGTTCAATGCCAGATAGCAACTGCATGGAAGGAAAAATAAGTGTAAGTGAGGAACTGGATTGGGAAATTAGAAAGTAAGGAAAAAATATGTATATTTATATGTATATATAAAACACACACACACACACATGCTTTTTTTTTCACCGAATGGAGAAGACTATGTGAGACTGATCTTACTCCTGTGTGCAGGAAACACAGCACCAGCCCAATCAGCAGTCCCTTTGGCGAGGTTAAATAAGCATCTCCTGACAAAGCGAGAACACAAGACTGTTTCTTCATCTTGTTGGACTCATTTTGGAGGCACGTCGTGAGGAAAAGGAATGAAGAGGCTGCTGGTGTTTCTATTTTACTGGACAGATTTTAAAATATAGCCATGGTCAGTCCAGGATAGGCTCTCACAGAGGAAGCCACGGTCACCAGGGCAGAGACCACAAGCAGACTTGCAGTCCACGGGTTCTCAAAGGATCAGAGGGCCGGCTGCAGGCTTGGCTGCACACAGCAGAGTCTAGGGAGCTCTGTGCGGCCCTGAAGGCTGACCCCCCCCCCCCACCCGTGTGAGAGCGGCATGCAGCCAAGGCTCAGGGCCTCCGGGACGCAGACACCCCCTGCTTCAGGGCAAGCTGGGCCCACTTGGGGTCCTGAAGGCTTTCTGCTTCTGCCACAGTCAGCACGTGTAGCCTTGAAGGAAGGCTGCTCCCATCCCCACCGTGAGAAAGAGTCAGCCTAACCTCAGACTCACAGCTTTGCTTGAACCTGTCAGAGGGCTGAGGTCACAGAGCAAACAACAGGCTCCAGGTTTAGGACACGGTGCTGACGGGGAAATACAAATGCTGGGTCGCCTAAAACAGAGAAAACAAAGCACTGCTAGGAAGGAGGGTCGGCTGAGATAGCTGTGGGGTTGGGCAGAAGCGCCGTGCGAGTCCCTGGGCTGCAGAAATTCAGGGAGCCTGCACAATGTGGCAGGTTCCTTCTCCACCATCCCTAACAAATGCTCATGGAAAATATCAGAGCCCAAAACATGGACCTTGTGGCAGAAACCCAGGGAAGAAAACGGTAGCTAGGGCAGCAAGGTCAAGAGACCCCGCCTGGGCCTTCCCCTCCATGTCCACCGCAGACCCTGACCATGGTCTGCCAGCCTGTGCGCTGGTGACCGCCGTGGTGGCAGGAAGAGGGAGACTGTGGGGCGAGAGGCAGTAAAACCAAACCCAACCCAAATGGCAGCCTACTCCTGGGTTTTGACTGTGACCTCTGAGTCCACAACTGCTGCAGAGAGGCAGGGCATTAAGAGAATCACACCCCCAAGACCCAGGGGAGCAGCCTGGGACAAGCCCCAACCAGAAGGATGGAAACCACACCCCCCACCCACTGCCACCTCCAGGCTAACAAAAGGCAGCAGAATCCCTGGGGAGTCCTGCTGGGAGAGGGACAGGGAGGGCCAAGAGCCTGCCAGACACCCTCCCAGAGGCACATTGTTGAGGGGAGACCAAAATGCAGAATCAAGGAGACATTGCCTTGCGAATCCTGCTCTTCCCACTCCTCCCTCCCCCAGGATCTCTGTAGGTATTTGAAGGCTGCTGGCATGGAGGGCAGCTACAGCTATGATGAGTCCCAAACACCCAAATCCCAAGGCGGAGGATGTGAACCTCACACCACAGGTCCGGTAGAAAGAAAGGCACGTCCGTGTCCACTCTGTCACTCTCTGCTGGTCTACACCACATGTGCAGCTTTCAAGAAAACATGACAAGGCATTAAAAAAAGATAGCGAGGAATACCAACACATTCCCAAGAGGGAACAATCCTCAGAACCAGACTCAGATATGAGACAGTCAGTAGAACTATCTGCCAGGGAATTTAAAATAACTATAATTATATGTTAAAGGCTTTAACAGAGAAAGTGGGTCACATGAAAGATCAGATGGGAATTCCAGCAGAGAGATGGAAAGTTTAAGAAAAAAGCCACGCAGAAAGGTTAGAATTAAAAAACCCACTGTAACAGAGATGAAGACTGTCCTTGAAGGCCTCATCACCAGCTCTGACACAGGCACAAAAAGTCAGTAAACTTGAAGGTAGGTCAACAGAAATTCCCTACGTTGGAGTACAAAGAGAACAAATGTAGGGAAAAAGGAAAAACCCAGAGCAGAATATCCAAGAGCTGTGGGACCATGGCAAGCGTTCAGAACACACAATACCGAAGGAAAACAAGACAGAGCGGGCAGAAGAAACACCAGAAGTAACATTGCTCAAGAATTCTTGAAAATCAGTGACAGACACAAAGCCGCAGATCCAATCAGCTCAGCGAACTCCCGTTAGCATATGTACAAAACAAAACAACCCACTTAGGGCATCACATCAAACTGCTAAAAACAAAACAAATGGAAAATCCTGAAGGCAGACAGAGGGGAGAGCCACGTGACAAACAGGAGGACCCAGAGGCCAACGAATCCGTGAGAGGAGTCACACCTCCAACCTGTGGAAGGAAGAAAAACTGCTGACTCTGAATTCCAGAGAAAACATATTTCAAAAGTGAAGAAGAAAGACTTTCCTAGGGAAAACAAAACAAAACAAAACAAAATGAAACAGAAACTGGGAATTTGACGTCAGTAGAAAAATTCTAAAAAAGACAAAAACAAAAAATGCTAAAGGAAGTTGTTCCAACAGAAGGAATGTCTGAGACTAAAATGTGAAACTGCACAAAATGAAAAAGCCCTGAAACATATTATAATGGTAAGCTCAAATTCCCTTTTCGCTTTCTGAGGAAGGTAGCCGCCTGAAGCGGGCTGGAGACGGGACACCCTGTTGGTCCATTCTTCCCCTCGACCTGCTGGTAGAAGCACAGTTTCACCAGCAAACACTGGCACCCGCTCACTCACACATCAGCTACACCTGCTCGCCCCTGAGTAGCTGCGTAGATGCCACAGGGCCTGTCACGCCTATGATACTACATACCTGGTCAGTAATGAAAAATTCAGTTGGCCCCTGGCTTGAAGGAAAAGAAGCAGAAGCAATGCGTTGTACTTCTACAGGGCACACACATGAAGAGTTTATGCAAACTGCACACAGGAGGTGATATATCATCAGAAGCACCTTCCACTCTGCTAAAATGGTATAAAATTATTTAAGGGTGGACTAAACCCTCAAATATATGTATGTACATATACTTCAAACCACAGAGCAATTACTAAATAGACCCCCCCAAAAAGCCTAATCCACACAAGAGAAGACAGAAAAGGAAGACAACAGAAATAAGCACAATGGAAAAAGTAGAAAAGTTAGTAAATAGAACTCTGTGACGTATGACAAGGTTGACACAACACAACTAGTTAGGGTTCGTTCCAGAAGTCGAAGGCCACTGCAACATTTGATAGTCCCTCTATACAGCCCCCCATAGAAGTAGACCACAAAATAAAAACTATGTGGTTATCTCAACAGAGGCAGAAAAAGCTTTTAATAAAATTCAACGTCCATTCACAATCTAAATTCTCAGCTGACTCACGGAAGTCAGTTTCCCTAATCTGATCAAGGCATGCGTCTTCAGCGACCCCGCAGCTAACGTCGCGCTTCTGACAAGGCTGCGAACTCCTCCCACGGGGTCTGGAACACGCTGAGGACGCCTGCGCTCAGCCCTTCCAGTTAGCAGCATGCTGCAAGTTCTGCCCACAGGCTGAGAGAAAGAAAGAAAAGACCTACAGACTGGAAAGGAGGAAATAAAATTGTTTTTATCTGCAGATGACAAAATCTTCAAAACAGCTCCCAGAACTAGTGAGTGAGTTGAAGAAGTTCACAGGACCCAGCACAGAGCACAAAAGCCAGCCCATGGTCCTCCACGCCCGCCGAGGTGTCCAGCGCCTGGTCAGTCCCCGAGGTAACCCTCCCAGGCCAACCACAGGCAGTGACAAAGTCTCGATGCACCAGGCTTGGGCAAAGTCCCTGCGTCACAGGCCCTCAGGCCCCTGGCCTGCGGGGCTCCTAAGCGTATCTACATTCCAACCCGAGCACATTGCCTTGGGGGTCTCTCCCTCAGGTGCCTCTGCCAAGACCTCCTTCTCGAGGGGTTTGGGAGAACCTTGAAGACACTGTTCTCTGTTCTGTCTTGGCGCATGGTCACTGCTTTCCACTTCCAGCCCTCCCCGGCTCCCCCCAGGCCCCAGGACCATGAAACCACAGGACCCCTCTGCTCGGGGTTCCTTCAGCAGTGAGAGTGCCCCATATCTGCCCCGGTCCATCTGACCCTACCCAGTGCCATTCGATGGGTGAAAACAGAATGAAAGAGCCTGTACGTTCTCTCGTTTGACTTCCTGCCCACGCTATCGTGGCAGAGGATGGAAGGCTTGACATTGTCTTCACCACGTGGCTTGTTTTCGTAATCAGCTGCCCCGACATCTGGTAGCTCAGCATTCTCAGCTCAGCTGAGCTCTTGAGGAATGAACAATTAGAATTTGAAATTACAAAAAAAAAAACAAAACACTTTTTAAAATAACACTCAAAATGATGTACTTAGGTCTAACTCAAACAAAATTTGTGCAGGATCTGTACACTCTGAACACCAATGTCAAGGAAAAGAATCAAGGGAGGTCTGTATAAGTGGAAAGATATACTGTGTTCGTGGAAAAGAAGACTCGTCATTGTGAAGATGTCAGTCATCTCCAACTCGATCTATAAATTAAAAAAAATCTCAATTGAAATCTCAACAAGGTTTTTTTGTAGATATTAACTAGTCGGTTCTAAAATTTGTATGGAAAGACAAGGGAACTAGAATAGCCAAGACAATTCGGATAAGGAGGACCTCATACTATCGAAATTCACGGCATAGTGATCATGATAGGATCGAAAGAAACATATAAGCCACTAGACCATCATGAAGTTCAGAATAGATCCGCAAAAATGGAGACAATTGATTTTGGGCAAGGGGCAATATTGATTCAATGGAGAAAAGAGTAGTTTAGAAAAGCTGCTGGAAATACAGGACACCCCTGTATGGGGCAATAAACAGACCTTGACACACACTTCACACCTTATCCAAAAAATTTTTTACAGATTTTACTTATTTATTTAAGAGAGAGAGAGAGTAGACACATGAAGGAGGGAGAGGGAGGAGAAGACTCCCCGCCGAGCAGAGAGCCCAATGTGGGGCTCGATCCCATGACCCTGAGATCATGACCTGAGCTGAAGGCAGAGGCTTAACCCACTGAGCCACCCAAGTGCTCTGCCCCTCATCCAAAAATTTAACTCAAAGCTGATCATATGCCTAAATGTAAAATGTTAACACCGCAACACTTCTCAAAGAAAGCCTGTTTGATCTTGGGTTTGGTGATGTGTTTTTAGATGCGACACTAAATCACGATCCTAAAAAAATACAAAGTTGATAAATCGTACTTTATCAAGGCCAAAATTTGCCTTCTGTGAAAACACTATTAAGAGAATGAAATACAAGCCACAGACATGGTCGAAATATTTGTAAATCCCTATCTGATAAAGGTCTTCTATCTCAAATATATAAAGGATATTTAAAAACCAACAATAATAAAATAAATAAATAAATAAAAACTAGACAAAAGATCTGATCAGACACTTCACCAAAGAAGACATATCAATGGCAGATCAGCACATGGAAAGGTGCTGAACGTCATTTGTCACTAAGGAAGTAAAAATTCAAACCACAATGAGATGCTAATCACAATGCACCAATCAGAATGATCAAAACAAAAACAAACGAAGACAAAAATCTTAAAACTGACAATACCCAATGCTGGCAAGGGTGCAGAGAAACAAATTCTCATTCATTGCTGATAGGAATGTGTCCGGTCACTTTCTAAAACGGCTTGGTAGTTTCTTATAAAGTTAAACATATATGTAGCACATGACTCCGTAGTCCCACTCCCGGGTCATTTACTAAAGTGGATTTAAAACTTGTGTTCACACACACATAACAGGGAAAAACTTAGCATGTCTGACTCCATATTGCTTCTATTTCCCTTGCCGTTGGGACCTGCAGGTAGAACCACTGCTCTGCCCTACATGCAGGCATGTCAATCACCCAAGGAATTTTGCTTACAGCTAAGATTTGCAAAAACTGCCTTTTCCCTGATACCTAGCTCCCTGGGGGAGAATCAGGAGCACATGCCAAGAGGACCAGGTGATGTTTAAGATTGACAGGAACAGCATGACCTGTATCCAGAGATCAACTGACTGAGGGTGAAGAAGTCACTCGACCTTCCTCAGATGTCATCAGACATCACTCACACTTTGATTCCCACCTCCTCCTGCTCCCCGCTTTTGCAAACATAAAAGCAGCTCAGATTTCTTGCCCAGGAGAGATGGGTCTTTAGGACAACCACCCGCAATCTCCTCGGTTTGCTAGCTTTTGGAATAAAGTCGTTGTCCTTACTCCAGCATCCAGCCTCTGGATGTCGTGGCATGTCGTGCGGGGAGCGGAATGAGCTTGGACTCTGTCTCTCTCTCTCTCTCTCTCTCTCTCTCTCTCTCACACACACACACACACACACACAGTATGTGAATAGTCACAGTAGCCATGGAAAGAAACAAACATTGGTTCATGCTACAAATGGATACATCATTAATTCATTTTGCTAAGTTAAAGAAGTCAGTCTCAAAAAGGATCCAGCACTCTGAGATTCTAGTATACGATGTTCTGAAAAAGGCAAAACAGCAGGGATACCCAGCGGACCCCCGGTTGCCGCAGACCGTGGGGTAGGGAGGTAGGCCGGGAGCAGGCGTGCCCCACTGCTCTCCCGCTGCTCTCCCCCGCCCGCTGGACCGTGCTCATCTGTCTCCGTGTTGGCCCATGTGTGGCCCCTTCCATAAGGACGGCAGCACCGGCTGTATGAGGAAGGGGTACCAGGTCCTTTGTCCTCCCTTCCTAGCATGGGAAATGATAAGAGCACGCAGAGGCTCGGGGCAGACCCCAGGGCACGAAAGCATCGACCTCTCCGGGAGAGGTGTGCGCGGCCCACCTCCGGTGCAGGGGCAGCAAGAGAAGGGAGGGCAGCTCTGAACCAGAGCTGGCAGCCCCCTCGGTGGGGAGGGAGGAGGAATGGGCTTGGATGGCGTTACAGCAACCACCGGACGAAATCTCGGAGGCTGTGGCTCCAGTCACACAGGACCCTTGCTCCCTCCCTTTTTCCCAGCATGACACTTGCCACGAATTGCCAGGGGGACAGGCAGGGGCTGAGAGTCCAGTCCGCTGTCTTGCTGGATTATTTAAGTCTATCTCATGACGACAGGTGCCAGCGACACACCAGTGCCTCTGGCTGCCGGACAGAAATGCTCTCTTTGAGCGAGGAGTGCAGGGCCCATCTGCCCTATTACTGACCTTGGTGGATCGTGGGCCATGTGCCCCCACTGCCCCCAGCCAGGGACCGAGTGCGTCCGCTTCCGGAATATCCAGCACTTCGTCTGTAGCCATTAGTTGCCATTTTCAGACTTAGGACAAATACAGTCTACAGTTAGCATTCCCTATTACATGAATTGTAGATGGTATGTATTATAATGGTTCTATGCACAAATCACGTGCTATTTTACAGTGTGCTACAAACACCATGTATACAAGTGACATACAAGGGAATAAATGCGTGGACAGGAATCCAGCCCAGGCGTCTCCTTGGCAATACTGCAAGGACACGGCTGGATCGGTCCCTTCACGGGGGCAGCTGACGGCTCGGTGCCCTTCCTCTGAGCTCAGCATTGGGTGGAAAATGTGCACATTAAGCACAAGGGCACACATTTTTGTGCCAGTGCCCTCAGCCCCACCTGGGACACTTCTGGAACTAGAAGGCCGGTGGTCGGGACCGCACTTCAGGGGACCGGGGGCTGGGGTCGCAGGGAAAGGTCATTCATGGAAGGTCCTTGTTAGCGAGTGAGCCGCAGACCCTAACAGCCCCCGATGGGGATCCCCACTGACTGGATGTCAGTCCCAGGAGCCATGGTGGGCTCAGCGGGACAGCCAGCTCTGAAGTGCGAGGCCCAAGCAGTGCGGCCTCCGGGGCCTCTCCTGGCCTCTTGTACCTCCTCTCCCACAGTTAGGATCGTGAGAGGGTCTCTCCTGGGAGCCGCCGCCGGCTGAGCTGTGGGCAGGTGGCCAGGGCGCCCCACAGCTTGTGAGAACAGGTCCTGACATGACGGTGTTTGGGTGGAAACAGAAAGGGACACCTGGTGGACAGTGCTGTCCACTCTTACAGCCACGTCTGCCTTCTCCAGGCTCTCAGCTCGCCGTGTGCAGGTTTAGTAATACGGGTCCCCACCTGCCTACCTGTTATCCTTGCTACCCTATTGTGGATTACGGAGTCTTCACACCTGCGTTGCTGCAAACTACACGCCCCAAAGTCTTATTTGGAATGTGAAGACGGGAATGAGCAGGGACAGAATTCACAACCTTCAAGCCATGGCACAGCATGTGTGACACAGCACCCCGCGAGCTCTGTGGGGCCGTCCTTCCCCCGCACAGCCTGGGGCTGGCATGATTCCTGTCCCCTGAGTCTAAATGCCTAGTGGCCTCCCCACTTTGGGTTTGCTTCTGCAAGTCATGTGTTCTTCTACCAGGCTCTTGGGTTTCCATTGCGCCGGGTGCACAGACAGCCCGCGGCCACGCACGCCGCTTCAGACCGGACTTCTAGCTGAGAGTATAACCGGGGAGCAGAAATCACAGCGAGGACAGAGAGGAGAGGGAAAGGAAGAGGCAGGGTTGCTGGCTCCATGCTTTTGCAAACCTACACAGCTGGCTCAGTGCTGTAACAGACGCCAGGTGTCGGCATATAGTGAGGAGCACTGGACCCGGTGTTCGCTGCTCATGTGTCACTGACCGCCTTGCACTGGTGCAAGCTTTTTTGCCACGTCCCTCCCTAATGGACCCCCGGGGACGGCGCGTGCGCCGCAGGGAAGGAGAAGCAGGTCTGCGGTCCTGGTCCCGACAACTCGGACTCCTTCTCAAGGAGGTTCCCCACTCAGATCCCTCCCTGGGCAGAAGGGACGTTCTCCAGGGGAGATCCCTACCCCAGCGTGGTCCTCGGCGGCCCTGTCACGTGGGCAGGGACACCCAGTACGAATCCTGGGAGATCTGCTGAGGGAAGGGCCACGTTTTCACTGTTTATCAGGACTGCTCTGGGAAGCCACTGCTCAGGACTACCTCTACACGCCCCGAGGTAATCCCAATGCCGGCAAAGCCACGGCCTCAGAACGTCAGAGGCTTATCTGACCCGCGCCGTCTCGACAGAAAGATCATTGTCCACGTCTGCACACTAACGCTTTCCCCTGGCTGTTCGTGAGGGCCGCTCTTCAACAAAATGGCGCGATTGCAAGAGGAGATTAAGTGCGACATACGGGTTTTGTGCTTGTCGGTACGGGCCATGTTCTTACAGAGTTTTAGGGATCATTACAGTGGTCTGTGTCTCATGACACAAGCTCACCCACGACTGCGAAGATTGTTTGATGGAGAGGAATTTTTAATAACGTAGGTTTGGGAAGCTAAATTAGTGGGGAAATGGCTGTTCTTCCCGACCCACTCTTACGTCTCATCCAGGATTTGAACCAGCACTTTTTGGCGGTAGAGTTTCCTCAGCTCCCAGGGAGAGTAGGGGATCTCAGCTGCTGGCAACCCCAGCCCTCTCCTTCCCCGGGAAACACTGGCCCGCTCGTGTTTATCTGCCCAGTAATGGCCTTTCCTGTCGTGTGGTGAACTCTGTGGGGACAGTGGCCACATCTGTCTTTATGAGAGCAGACCCCAAGGACCACTCAGGGCCTGGACCCCAGTGAGCCAATAGGGCATGGTGAGGTCAAGGGAATCCAAACTCCACCCGCGTGTGGTTCTGCACAAGGCAGCCTTGGGGACGGAGGGGACCGCGCCACGCCTCCATGCCCAGGAAGGGCAACCTGGGTCCCACGAGCACAAGGGCAGGGGCGGTGTGAGTTGGGGCATGCTCACGAGCACTTGCCCGTCGGAGAGCTCCCAGCCAGGGGCCTTGTGATAGGCCGGTTTGCACACCAGTTGGACGGGAGATGAGGTATGGCCTGGGCTGCAGAGAGGGACCTCCCTGCTGCCGGAAACAGGAATGAGCCACAGAGAGAGCAGCCGGGCCGGGCCCTCTCCCCTCCCCCACTGCGGTCAGCCCCCCGCCTCCGCCACGCAGCCGGTGTGGGACCCCTGCTTTAAGCACAGTCAGCAGGCTCACTTCCTATCACTACTGCTGCACCTTCCACCCTGAAATATTTGAAACTGGGCACATCATAGATGCTCAGTAAACATCTGTAAAACGACAGAGTCCATGAGGGGTAAGACGAGAGGGGGTTAACGGATGCAAAACCTAAACCCTGACCAGCAAACGCATGTCCCTCTGAGGAAAGCCTGCATCCCGCGGGCTCACTCCCGCCACTGTCCCACATCTGACTACCCGCTTGAGGTGCCTGAGCTGCCAGGGGCCCTCAGAGTCTGGGAGAACATTAAATAAGAAAGCAATTTCCATTCAACAGGAAGTCACTAAAATGGATTTCTGCTCCCATTCTAATATGTGAGCAAGTCCTGTAGAGATGCAGCCAAAACAAACCAGAAATGGACAGATCATTTCCCCAGCGTGTTTCTCTCTTTCCAGTAGAAGCGAGGTGACATGCCCATCGTGATGTCACCTGCCCACCTGCTCGTTCTGGGGCCACCCCGCCCTTCCAGGACTCTGCCAGTGCTGCTGCTGCGGCTCTCACTGGGAGGTGACGGGATCGTTCCCCCAGACCCCCATCTGGTATCGACGTACACACAGAGACCCCCATCCGGTATCAGTGCACACACATGTACATCCTTACAGACGTTACTGACAGACTGAGCATTATGTTTGGGGATTTCTTTCAAATTTGTTGGGTTGACAGAAACATTTTCAAGAAACACACCACAACTGCTCCTGCCTGGTCCCTAGTATCCCGTTCCTTTGCTCTTTATTCACTCGTAAGTGTGTCGGCAGGAAACCTGACCACGGACAACGCGCAGACGGAATAATGTGAATGAATAACATAGATGTTGGGTTATTGTTATCCTTGAGGAAATCTTGTGGCACCCCATTCAAAAGGGAAAAAAATACGTGGAAGTATGAAAGATATTAAGCAGATGTTAGACTGGAATTGTCAATCTTGTCTGAGCAGGTGCTAATGTGTTATAATTATCCCTTCTGGCGCTGGGTGTTTAGGATTTTGGTTCCCACCTAGTCAATCACGGCTGCCATTGTTAAGCTACTCACATCGCTGATACGCTGGGTAATAACCAGATAGGATTTAATATTTGACATTTACCGTCAATTACCTTCTTCTGACATCCATCTCCTCTACACCAATATCTGTAGATTGGGCCTCCTTGTGACTTTTGGATAAAATAAATACAACTGTAGGGTTTAAAAAAAAAAAAAAGGAAATAAGAGGGAAAAAACAGCTGTGTGTCTACCTTGATTGTGCCGCGTCTGGTCCCCTAGGAACGATGCCCTGGAAGCGCGACCTGACGCTGATTTTGCACACATGCTAGAGGACTTAGTCTTAAAGATTTGGCTCCTCCTCTCCCTCACTGTAGGGGAAGGCTAATCTCTGCTTTCATCCACAAATGGGGAGGCCAGAGTGCAGAAGGTTTGAAATGGCCTCCGTAAGCCAGGGGGGTCAGTTACGTGGAACTCTGCAGAGCCAGAACCAACCAAAATCCCCTCCAGCATCTTACCTTTGTGCATTTTCAATCGCAAAATCAAGTGGAGAGCAGAAATGGCCATGGGAATGAGGCGGGGCTCAGACATCACCGGCCTGGGCTGGAATCCACGCTCTGCCACTTTCTGGCAAACTCAGGGAATCTCCTATCCTGCCTGCACTCTGGTTTCTTTTCCTGTGAAACAGGGTTTCTGTGGGAAGAAGTGCGGTCACTCTCTCCAGGCCTGAGCATTGTGGCTGGCCCAGAGCGGGAAACGGAAGTCACCTCTGAACCTGACACCTCAAGGGCTTGATGAAGATAGGTCTGTGGGCGTTGGGCTCTCCCATTGGCTGGGGCAGCTCCCGGGTGAGGTCCTCACCCTCGAGTACAGATCTTAGGATGCCAGGTGAGCCAGGACCCTCCAGAAGTGATGGGTGAGGGGAGCAGACCCCAGAGTGCGGGTACTTCCCACATGGACCTTTGTCAGCAGGATATCGAGGCTGCAGGAGAGGCCCAGACTGTGGGGCTGCCCCAGGCACTTGAGTCGGTTCTGAATATCACAACTCCATTTAGACTCACGTTCCCCCGATCAGTGCCATGGAGGGCACCAAGAAAGGTCCTCAGTAGTGAGGCTGGGAGTCCATTTCCCGTGGCGTTACGGCAAGGGTGCTGCATCCCACAGCCCCAGGGCGTGCCCGCCACACTGAGACAGTAGGAGGTGCCCAGGAAGTCCCAGTCCCAAGAAGTATGCAGAGAAATAGAGAAGTCTTCTTGGTGGGTGTTCTTATCTACAACCCAGCCAGAGACCCCAGGAAGTTTCTCTAAAAGATGTCATCTGGGAGACTGCACACATTACTTTATCCTAAAGACACACCACGCACACACACATGCACACGCACCACAAGCATGTGCGTAAGATCTAGCCAGTTGAATTTCCGGGCTATAACGCATGGCTTACAGACCAAAATTCCACACTGTTTCCGCTCATCGTCACCATGTTTTCCACCTGTAAGCTCGAGGGAGGGTTCAGCACTCCTGTGGAAGTGGGGTGGGGTGTACCTGACGCTGGTTTGGTCTTGAGGTGAGGGGCACCCTTAGTCCTTCCATTGTCATCCCACTAACTTCTCTTGATTTTCTGTTGCCCTGAAGACCTGCACCTCTCCACAGGTTGGAAGCCCTGCCTAGAGATAAGCCAACATCTGAGCACATTGTTTTCCAAGGATGTACTTATGGGTCACTTCCAAGGATTGTGCAACTTTCCAACATTTTCATTGTGGATGTTGGTAGGTAAGAATGGGGGGTGGGTGACAGAGGTTTTCTTTTTAGAAATAGTGTAACAGAAAATAAAGAGAAATCACCGTTCCATAAATTATTCTCCGTCAATTAGAGAAGTGTGCCGGCGGTCGTCTCTCAGACGCGCTGGCAATGAACCCGCTAGTGAGATGCATCACCCAGTAACAACACCAAACTGTCTCAAAAGCAGTGTTTTCCCAAGTTATTAAATGCTCCTGATTCCCTGCAGATGAAAGGGGCTTGTTTCAAGGGACTCCTGCTTCAAGTTTAAATTGGAAAGGAGGCACGTGCATCTGACAGCCAAGTAGTATTAGGACTTCAAAGCAAAGCAAACGAAGCTGGACCTAGTCATTTTGCAATAAAATGGGAAGTCGAGTAATAGTGCCCTTTTAAGCCACTTGGGACTTTTAAGACTTCAAATAAAAAGCTATCAGCACAGACAGATAAACAATGTAAGCCGCTGTTTGCCTGGGGCGAGGCCCTTGTGACTCACGGCGGCGGGCAAGGACGGTACAGCGGCACCACACTGGTAATCTCTCCCAGTGACAACAGCTTCTGGACTTCATACACTCCCAACAGCCCACGCCCACGTCAACCACCTCGTGGGTGCTGGCTACTCCAAAACCCGTTCCTTTTTTCAATTTAACAGCATAAACAAATAACAGGAGAAAACACAGAATGTGAGAAAGTTGCTCGTTTTTCTGAGTTGAATGAGAAAAAAGTAGCGCTTGTCTTGGTTTTTGCTTTAGTTACAGAGCAGTATCACCCACGGTGGGGTTAGCGTGGGCCTTTCTGCTCCCTTCCTAAGCGCACTGTCGGACCTTGTGGGAAGTGAGGAAAGACGCCGGCTCCCAGGGAATTTCCTCCCAACGCAAGTGGTACCCTGCCCCAGACACATTGCTCATCACAGAAACAAAAATGTTCAGAGTCAAGAACATGGGAGTGGTTTGACCTCGGT
This sequence comes from Lontra canadensis, assembly GCF_010015895.1. Taxonomy (NCBI): domain Eukaryota; kingdom Metazoa; phylum Chordata; class Mammalia; order Carnivora; family Mustelidae; genus Lontra; species Lontra canadensis. Next base: position 1,666,936 of record NW_022631067.1, read on the forward strand.
GGGGCCCATGCCCAGAACCCACCACCTCCGCTTGTCCTCGGCGGGTATCTGCTCCAGGAGATGCCAGTGTCAGGGACAGGGTGGCAGCCAGCGCCTCCACAGTCTGGGAGCTCGGCTCTTCCAACACGTCCCTGCTCCTCCTGGCTCACAGCTTCCCCGAGGCCATTGCAGAAAAAGTGCCAATCCAAATCGACCTCAGTGGGGCAAGGCCGGGGTGTGGGTGCAAACGGAAACCTGCTGGCAGCTTCTGTCTCGGGAGCACTGGCGCCCATCATCGGCAACCAGTCCGTGCTCCCTCTTCCAGCTGGCACGGGCGTGCCAGGCACACGGCACATTTCTCTGAGCGTGCGGCTCTTCTGTCTCCTATTCCTGCCTGGGACGCCGTTGTGCGGCGGCAGCCAGAATGGAATTTGCCAGATCGTCCTGGCAGAGGGGCCGACAGCTGACGAGTTTAACCTCCCTGCGCGTGGAGAGCTGGAGCGGAGCAGGGGGGCTGCTCAGAAGGCTCCGTGAATCCTTCCCGGCTTTCCCGGGAGGCGGAGGGACGTCAGAACAGACTGTCCCCGGCGCCGTTGTCGAAGCCTGGGGGCTGGCGGGGGGCGCGCTGTTTCCAAACCTGACCACGTTGCTCAAGCCGAAGGAGTAGGATCCGGGCTCGCTGTTCCCATCCACATAACCGACCGCCAAGTCGAAGGAAATGCTCCATCAGCTATTACGGTTAGGCCAGCAAGGCTATTGTCCCTTTAAATTGAAAAAAAAAAAAAAAGAAAAAAGAAAGAAAGAAAGAAAAATATTCTACGAGTTCTACAGGAAAAAAATGTCATATTTGTATAGACCCAAATCCCCTCTGTTTAAACAGGGTGATTAGTATCAGCTCCTGTAGGAAATTAAATTCAGGGAAGAACAGCAATATGCAGATATGCAGATTTCTGGGCAGAATGGCCATCTCTGGGAAGGGAGCCGGCTGATTAATCTGCATCCTCAGAATACAAAATGAAACACTGAGCTCTCCTGGGCGAGCGCGAGAAATGACTTTTCCCTCCCGCATGACGGAGAAAAAAGGACCCGACACAAACATGAGAGAAGGGTCGTGTGCCCCATGCCGGGCGAGGCTCCCAGTTAAAACTCCGGGTCACGTTTGCAACAGCTAACTGCTTCCTGTAGGGCCGCTGGGCCCGCTGCTTGCAAAGTTCTCCCTCGGTCGTTTCTGAGGACACGGAGGAACCCCTACCCAGCGTCCCTGTCGATGCCTCCTAGCGCTCCTCTCCCATCCCTCCCCCGGGGCTGGGGAGGGACACTCTTCCCTGCAGCGTCCACAGACACCGACCTCACACGTGCCGCCAGCCCCCCGGCTCACGTGCGGCCCCACCCACCTCCCCACGCCTGGTTCTCTTTCTGAAAGGCCGGGATGCAGCAGGCTGATTTTTTAATTTAAAGCGTAACACCAGAAACTTAATTTGCAAATGTAAATTCCTCCCCTCATAATCCAACCCTCTCGCATCATTTCAAAATGTCAGTGTGGTCACAGCATTCGGGATGGAATGAGCATGAGGTTTCTGATCATTGAATAATAATGCTATTTATTTTTTTGAAAAAAATATTTACAGCAAGATGCAAAATGTCATTTTCAGTGGGATTTTTTGTCGTTACTGGAAACTCAAGCCTGTTATTCCGAACCATTCAGGGGTCTCTCCAATAATTGTATAGAAGTAGGCATTATGCTATATTATTAAAGCTGTAATTTCCTGCTGAATCTGTCTGGATGTTTCTTTTTATCACTTGGCAATTTCTATCTAGTTATAGCATAATTAAGTTTCCTGACCCCTGCTCGCTCTCTTAACAGGACGCTTAGAAATATACTAGAGCTGAAGATCTTCAGGCTGATGTCCTCTCTCCCCACACAGTAATGGAATAAAATTATTAATCCAGTAATTGTACAGAACACATTACTTTGCATTGAATGTTCCTGGTTCTCATTTTCTGTCGGTGACAATCAGCCTGAGGGTACAAATCATTTCGGCAGGAGCACGGCCCTTGAAGAAAGCCTCTCATTCTCACTCCTGGAACTACACCTCCGCGGCTGGGATAATTCAGGGACGAAGGCGGCGTGAGGCTCCAGCCGGCAAAACAAAGCTAATAAAATGGACTAAGGAACACGGTTTTCCTGCCTGCAGCTCCTGTGCCGAAATGAGCACCACCTGCGGGATGGCAAAGCCCCCAGGGCCGTGCTCACCCACCCCTGGGCCATTGCGCCCAGAGGGAGCGCCAGTTGCCCCTGGGCAGTTAGAAGACATCTGGAGCTCCATCTGCAACTCCGTGAGCCAGAGACTAGGGGCTGTTCTGCCTCCCATCCTGCAGGACCGTCTGGGAGGGCGGCCCCAGGACGGCAGGCGGGGCTCAACTCCCACGGAAAGTGCCCAACAAGCCGGCAGAGGCCACGTGCCCATCCGCTCCCTGTGCCCACCAGATGGCCCTTCATCGGGGAAGAGAGATGCTGTCCAATGCGGCACAGATCAACGAAGCAGGTCTAAGAGGGAACACACCTTGGCATAATAAAGGCCGCACTCGAAAACCCTGCAGCCGACACCATCCTCAGTGGGGAGAAATAGAGCTCCCTGTAAGGTCAGGAGCAAGACAGGGATGTCCACTCTCAGAGTTTCTACCCAACTCAGGACTGGAAGTCCCAGCCTCTGCAATCAGACAACAGAAGAACAACAGGCTTCCGAATTGGTAAGGAAGAAGCAGAGCCCTCACTGTCTGCAGATGACACGATGTCACACATAGAAAACCCCAGAGACGCCACCAAAACACTCCAGACCCGATAAATGAACTCAGTAAAGTCACAGGATGCAAAACCGATGCTCAGAAATCTGCGTTTCTCCGCACTAATAATGAAGCAGCAGAGAGAGAGATTAAGAGAGCAACCCCATCTACGATTGCACAAGAACCAGTAAAATACCTAGGAATAAACTTCAGCAGAGAGGGGGACGACCTGCGCTCCACAAACTGTAAACACAGGCAAAGGAAACTAGAGATGACACAAAGAACAGAAAGTCATTCCATGCTCGTGGATCGGGAGAACAAATGTTGTTGACACGTCTATGTGACTAGAGCAACGCACACAGTCACTGCAGTCCCTCCCAAAACACCAACAGTGATTTCCACAGAACTTGAATAAATAATCCTAAAGTTTTATGGAACCACAGAAGACCCCAAGTCGCCAAAGCAACCCTGAAGAGGAAGAACAAACCGGAGGCATCGCAGTTCCAGACTTGCAGCTCTGTGATAAGCTGTGGTCTTCCAAACAGTGCGGTCCTGGCGCCAAAATAGACACATAAGTCAATGGAACAGAAAAGCCAGAAATAAACCCACAGTTACATGGTCAGTTAATCTTCAACAAAGGAGGCAAGAATGTACAATGGGAAAAAGACAGTCTCTTCAACCAATGTTGTTGGAAAACCAAGACAGCTACACACAGAAGAATGAAACCGAACCATTTTCTCAGCCCAGACACAAAAAATAAACTTGAACTCAGATTGGGTTAAAGACTTGAGTGAGACCCAAAACCACAAACCCCGGAGGAGGGCTCAGGCGGTAACCTGTGGCGCTGGCCACAGCAACAGCTTTCTAGGGGCGTTTCCTGAAGCAAAGGGAAGAATAAGTTATTGGAACTTCATCAAAACAAAAAGTTTCCACACAGTGTAGGAAACCACCAAAAACCTAAATGACAACCAATGGAATGGGAGCGGATATTTGCAAATGACGTAGCCAATAAAGGGCTAGCATCCAAAATCTATAAAGAACTGATACAACACAACATCCCCCAAATAAGTAACCCAATTAAAAGTGGGCAGACGTCATGGCAGATACTTCTCTAAAGGAGGCGTGCACGTGGCCAGCAGACACGGGGGAGATGCTCAGTGTGACTCATCATCCGGGAATGCACATCCACGGTGCAGTGTCACCCCACACCTGTCAGCGCGGCCAGAATCCACAGCACAAGAAACAACAGGTGTGTGCGAGGACGCGGGGAGAGGGGAGCCGCGTGCACCGTGGGAGGGAGCGCAAGCTGGGGCAGCCGCTGTGGAAAACAGCATGGAGCGTCCTCAGAAAGTCAAACTAGAGCTGCCCTACGACCCAGCGATTGGTCTATATATACAATGGAGTATTATTACTCAGGCATCAGAACTCGAAATCTTGCCGTTACAACAGCACGGATGGAGCTAGAGAGTATCGTGCTAGCAAAGCAGCAAAGAGAGACAAACCCCACACGGCCTCACTCGTGTGGAATACAAGACACAAAACAGACGAGCCAAGGGCAAAGAAGAAAGAGATGACCAGACTCTCCACTACGGAGAACACACGGCCGGTCGCCGGAGGGGAGGTGGGCGATGGTGGTGCAGGGGATGGGGACTGAGGTGTGCACCTGTCGTCATGAGCCCCGGGACTGCAGAACGGCTGAGTCTCTGTACTGTAAGCTTGAAACTGGTGCCACACGGCAGGTTAATAAATGGGGATAAATAAATAAACAATAAAGTCTGCAAGGTATCTGAGATTAAACAGAAAGGAAAAAAGAAGGAAAGCCAAGCGGGTGATTCTGGGGGGTCACTGCCCTGAGCCTTGACCCGCTGGAGTGAACTCGTGGGCGGCGAGCGGGTCAGGAAGTGGACCTGCTCCGAGGTCGGTGAAAACCTCGTGCTAGCCTGACAGCAAGGAAGACAGATGGGCACCCCCACCCCCATCTTCATGGAGACACTGTGGATCCCAAGCTGAAGTGAAACAGAGCAACCATCTTTGACCGAGGATGTTTACGGTCAGGGTGTGTGTAACTGCAAGAGGAAAACCAAACGTGTGCGCTCGTGAAAACAGGCTCGCGTGTCACACTCTACGTGTATGTCACAGACAGGCTTCGTTTCAAATGCCTTCACGTGTCCTCGGTCCTCCCTGTGTCCCTGGCCCTGCCTCCCCAGTCCCTGCTGAGGGAAATCTTCAAGGCCAGAGCACGGTGCTCACCAAAGCTCTTCTGGGATGGACCGACAGGTTTATAAGCTGAGCCTGGGAACATCCTTTCACACTGAGGAAAAGGGGTGCGTGCCATGTTCATCCTGCAGATAAATGCTAGTGATCAATGAGTAAATACACTGTGTCCAAGCTCACGGGGCCAACCTCAGTTTATAGTTGGAAACGGCAACTGTTCCAACGTGCTGTGTGTGTGCTAAAGACCACCTCCGACTCGTTTCACTGCATCACCCAGTGTGGACAGGGAGCCCCAGACAGCACTGCGAAGGCCTCACAGTGCGGGACCACAATGCCGGTGTATCTACATGTGGACGGTATTGGCTGAAATCAATACTTCTCAATGGGAGGCACTTTTGCCCCCAGGAGACAGTGGGCAACGTCTGGGGACAATCTGGGCTGTCACTCTGGGGGCGGGGGTGCTCCAAGCAGGGAGGGAGGCCAACATCCCACGGTGCACGGCACACCCCCCACCCCGCCCCAAGTAAGAAGTCTTTGTTGCAAACGCCGGCAGTGCTGAGCTTGAGAAACCGTGGCTAAGCGGACAGACATCCGCTGGAGGAAACCAGTCGGCCTGAGAGCCTTGGGCGCGCGCCAAGACCAGATAGGGAAAAGCACTCAACTTTTCATCCTCCCAGTTCCTCAGCTTCTGAAATTTAAACACAAAAAGGGCAAAGTTGAAAATATATTTTCAGCTCTATTTTTCTTTCCCAGCTGGAAAATAAACGGTCAAGGGAGGGGGAAGGGAACGGAGAGGTTTCTCTTTCCTTCATCCCTGACTTCACTAGAAAAGTGAAAAAAAGACCAGAAAACAAGTGGCTGCCCGTTGAAGGGCGGGCCTCGGGGATTAGGTCATGTGTCCACGTGCCGCTCGCAGGGATGCGTGGCACACCCATGTCGGGGGCGGTGGGACGCGTGGGTGTTGGGGAGCAGTGGTGGGCACTCGCGTGCTCAGAAACGGCGCGAGTCAGCACGTGAGTGTGCAGAGGAGACTGGACCTCAGGTTTTCATTTTCCTTCTGCCGGAGCCGTTGAAATTTCCTCCAGGTTTCAAACCCCGCAGCCTCTAGACCCAAAGAAATGAGTGAGTGACGCGGGGACCACGCTGGCCGTGCCTTCTCTTAATTTCTGAAAGCACATCGATCGAGCCCCACGTTTGCTTCACCGCAGCCTCTGTGAGGAGCCGCACATGGGAACTCTCTGGCCGATTTCCACTGCCTTTTATCTCAGAATGCAACAGGGAGCGGGGCGCTCCCGGGACCCCCACGCCAACTCCGGGTCCGCCTGCAATAAACGCACGTCTGGGGGAGAAGGTCTGACGGGAGCCCCCTCACTTCACGTCCCATTGTTTCATTGATAAAAATGATCTGGGAAGCAGGAGAATATATTAACCGTTTCCTTTGGTTTTCCATGGAGAAGGCTGAAGACATTTCCAAAATAGATCTATTTTCTTTTCATTCTACAGAATAATGCATGAATGATTATAACATATGCTCTATCTCCCATTTTTTTCTCAGCCCGTGGAAAAGTGCCTGACACCGTAATCACAACTTGTTGGGTTTTCAATCTGATGCTGTCCCATTTTATCATGGTAGTTAAACGTCCATTCTTGTTCGGTGTGATAAATGTTATGGCCATTTAACAGTAACGAAAAAGAGAGACATGTTAAACCAAATATTGCTTCAGATTGTGTCTTTTATTCTCCTTTATCATCATATCTTAATTTATAGTATAATCATCATTATCACAACTGTCAGCCTCATTTAACCTCGCCCGATCTCCCGTGATTCTTTGCTGTCAGCCCTGATTGCCTACCTTCTGCTGACTGCCTGATAATGGCTGACAGATTAGCCCTCCCCAAGAGGAAGACAATGATATATAGAACAGCGCGGCCCGCGCTATATATTAATGAGGGGCTGGCAAAGCTTTGATAAGGCTGCGGAATAATCCGTCAGTGCGAGAAGGAGCTTGTAAAAGCGGGAGGAACATTTCGTGGGAGAAGCACCTGGGAAGGATGTAATGACCCAGCCGCGAACTGCCTGTCAGCCGCCTTCCCTCCGTTGTAATTAACATCAGATACCGGCGTGCGGGTAACCTGAGAAGTTTATCAGCCCCAGATCCGGTCCCGCTCTCTCCACCGCGCGCCCACCGCCCCGTCTCTTACAACATATTTAGCAGGACGGCAATTAATAGCTCATTTTCCTTGGCATTAGGAACTGTTTATCTTCTGAACCGGCTCTTATCAGGGGCTGTTGCGGGTGAAAGGCGAGAGTCATTGCCGCTTTTTGTGTCTGGTTGTCGCACTTACTCAGCAAGGCCCGCTTTGCCACTAGACGCGGCGCTTCGGATGGCTACTTGAGTCTGAATGTGCCGTTATTACAGGTATTATGTGAAATTGCTTGTGTTATGTGAAGGGGATTACGGGGCTCTGGATCGATAACTTAGTGGGCGTTGGGAGTGATTACAGTGCTCCGTCAATTTTCCCCATTCGGCTGTCGGTGTTGGCTTACACCACGCCACCTCTTTCATTCACATCAAATCACTCATTTCATTGGTAAATTCTATATATCTCAATTTACTTTAAGTAGCTGATTTGTGTAAAATAAACTGACTTCCTCTTTTGTGTGTGCAACAGGCCTAACCCTATAGAGTAATACCACGTGTAAACACAACCAAGTTCTTTGTCCCTTGCCGAGCGTCGCGTGGGGCGCTGGGGCTGCCGCGACACACGGGAGCGGTGGTCGGAACACCTCGCCGCCCCAGGCTTTGTCTGGGCCACATCTCGCCTCCTCATCTGTCTCCGCCCTTCAGTGTGGGGAGGCCCCTGGGACCTGCCCAGCCTCCCCGGGACAGGCTGATGGACTCGATAAGCAGGTGCACCTGCCCGCCAGCCCCCCGCCCTCCCGTCCCCGTTACTTCCGTCCCCGCCCTGGGGGGGTGGCGGCTGTGCTGCTGGGCCGCAACAGACCCTGCCCTCGAATGTGTGGGGCCGCAAGGCCAGCCCCGAGCCCTCGCCTCGACCTGCCCGCAGGCTTGCGCTCAGCGCGAGCGTCCCCAGCTTCACTCTCTTCCTGCTCTCATGGGCGCACACGCGCAGGCATGTGCACACACACGTGCCGTGCCCGACGGAGTGTGCTGTCGGAACGTGCGAGGAAGACGGCCGAGAGCAACTGGCAAAGGGAACCGTCAAAGAGACGCAAGAAATGCTTTAGGACCAAAGTCCCAATTTTCTACACCAGTAGGAATTTTCTAGAAGGATCAGACCTGGTAGGACGCGGGCAGATTCTGTTCCACCTTTCTACAATCTCCATGCGCCTGGGATCACGTTCCCTTTGAGAATTGTCTTTTGAACCTTAACTTGACACTCTCCTCAGTGTTTTCTAGTACGTCTGCCCTAAGAGTGGCCCTTGGAAAACTGTGTACTTTTCCACAGATAAATAAAACTTACATACACAACGTATTTACAGATTCATCAAAAGCAGTCCCCGCAGAAAGCCTCCCCCAACAATTGTCTATGGCTCCAACAGACAAATGAATAAACCACTAGATTCACCAACCTATTAATGTGCACAATTTCTGGTACTGAAGCGACTCAAATAATAGACTGGAGAGGAGGGAAGATGTGTTTATTGTCTGTCCTGGCATAAAATGTCCTTTGCATAAAAATATACAGATTAATCCTGCACATCTGCGGCTTTCACATTCACTCACTCACTTCTGTATATTTCTGATATATTTTGCACAAGTTATAAAGCCAGGAGGAAATACAGGATTCTATTTAAAATGTGATGAATAAAAAAAGTCCCTAAACTGTGTCTGTATTTTCGAAACAGCCCTATTGTCCCAGAGAGCATAATATTATTTAACATGGAGCTGAAATGGAGTATCTTCTAAACCTGCTATTTCTTGGCCCAGTACACGTCAGCCTTCCTGCAAGGCGCCTGGTTCGCGATGTGATGCACGTGTCCGTGATATGAGGGCGAGTTGGACGATGTAGTGGGATGTTCTACTCGTCATCTGGGTTAACATGGAAGCAAAATGGCAGAGGGGACGGGCAGGCGGAGCGGGCGGCAGTGGCCAGGGGACTGGCCCCACGCTCCGGGGTGCGCTCCCCGGCGGGCGGTCAGGTCTCGCGGGGCTGTCGGCTTGGGACTCTCCTCCCACTCACGCCCTCCAGCCAGCCCGCCTGCCTGCAGTCTCCTGGCCAGGCCCTGGCTGCGGGCACCGCACTGCTCAGAAACACCATCCCAACCCCCTCAGGGAACAAAATCCAGGAACATGTGACGGGCTCCGATACGTGTGCGAGGACAGACTCACGCTCTCAAATCGCCCACCGTTTTCATTTAGACACACACGTCTGCTGGTATCAGTGACCAACTTCGCAGGATATCTTGAGCGGGGCAGTACGCCACACACTGGGAGTGGGACAGGCTTGGAGTGGGGGACATCCATGGGTGTTTAAGACACGATCCTTGCTCTCGAGGAGTTAATGGTCTCCCCAGAAAGACAAGCTAGAAACATGCGTGTGAAAATGTGATCACAGTGAACTTGAAGAGTGTCCCCACACCGGCAGACAGAAGATCCGGCAGGACCGTGGAGTCTCATCCGTGAGATCAGCCTCACGCGAGAACGACTGTGACTCGGGTATAAAAAGCTCACTCATAGCTAGGTTAACCGAGGGAGAGATTACAGAGTACAGGAGATTTGAACAGAACTTGGCGCATGAGGATAACCACGACGGCCCCAGGCGTCCCTGAGCAGACACAGGGCCATGAACTTACTCGAAAGGGAAAGTCCAATTTGATGGAAAAGGAGCACGAGCTGGCATGAGGTGCATGTATGAAAAGCTAATGCCCAGAGATCCCCAGTTTCAGAGGAGCGATAACTCACTTGTAAATCGCTTGTCCTCTGCAAACCCCTAGAGTTATGTCTGACATCACACAAAGGATGTACATACTGCGTCATCGTTCCCAAACAATAACAAAAAATTCAATTAAGGACTCACAGGCATCTCTGAAGCAGCGACCAGATTCACTCAGGGAAACAATGCCATCTGACAGAGTTCCAGAAAATACTCCTGTACTAACAGCCCAGCACCGTTCACTCACGATCCTAATCACATGCCCAACAAAGGGGATATCCAGAAGGCCGGTGTCTGGTAGAACAGGAGGTGAAACGTGTAGACTGAGCCGTCAGCCCAAAGCTACAGTTCCCCACTGGTCTATACTCCATACAACACAGACCGCATGAGGGGATCAACCCCAACAGAACTACAGAAACATCACAACTTAACAAGGAACTGAAAAAGGGCAGCCCTCACAGCTTACGGGATTTTCCTATTTTGATTGGCCAGAGAGAACTGGAAGCAAAAAGGAATACATAACGCGCCTAATTTCCCCCGGTCCAACAATTTCTGCTCTATTATTACGAGTGCTGTGTTCACCGAGGAGGGAACTGCCCCTGGCCCCGTCTCTCCCTTCAAGATGCGTCAAGAAGGCAGCTTGGTTACCAGACAGCATCTGAAAAGGGCCATCCCCCAAATGCTCTTGCTTTGGATCATGAAATTCTTCTCCGCACCGGAAATAAGACCCGGCGCGTAGCCAGCGGCAAGCGAACAAATACGTCTGGAAGAACGGAAAGAGTGAACCAAGAATGGACGACAGTATCTAGAAGATACGTGACAACGTGACCTGGCGGGGGAGGGGCTTTACTCACCTCCTACGCTCATGTTTTTCCCAAACCAAAGCTAATTTCAGGACGACTAGTAGATTGTTCATGGTGTATCTTTGGGCTCTGAATTCTCCTTAAACATGAGCTTCATTCTGATTACTAAGCTTTTATCCATTTGCCATGTAATTTTCATTCAGAGAGGAATCAGTACGATTTAGGATGAAACTATGACAGGACCATTAAAAAGGGGAAGGCCTTTCTGCAGAGTGTTGGGCCATCTTGAATCCTGTTGTAGACCCCACTGCGGGCCCCGGCGGGACCCCCTGTGAGAAGTCCCGACCGGGGGTGACGGTGGGTTGGGACACTTGCGTGTGGCGCCGAGCGTCCTCCTGCCGCTGCCGTGCTCAGTGGCGGAGCGGAGCCGGCAGAAGACCCTGCTTCGGGTGGGCGCTCGTTCACATCCGACGCCTCCCTTGGTCCACGCGGAGGACAGCGTCCCCTGTGACCTCTTCCAGGCGCTGAAGGCGGGCAGGGACAAGGAGAAACGCCACCTGCATTCAATTTAAACTAACTTTGCGTTCTGATTGGACTAGCTCGGCACACAGGACAGCCGTCAGAAGCGGGCTGACGGAGGGGCCTTTCCCTTCTCCATGCTGCTTCTTGCTGACCAGTCCTCCTCGTTATTAACTTGTTTGCTACTTTGAAAAGCGAGTGTTTCAGTTCTAAGTCTGCTGCCAGGACCTCCTCCCTGGTAGTGGACAGGGTGGGGGGAGAATGGTAATGGGATCTGGGGGCGACACAATTAACAGTTCACATGGAAACTCCTGGGGCCCATGGCCGCGGCTGTGGTGGGCAGCGCTCCACGGGGAGCAAGGGCCGCTCCTTCCAGAAGCCGCTCGTTGGGGCTGTTCAGGCTGCTGCCCCTGGGAGGGAGAATGCCTTCTCCTAGAGAGGAGGGGCGCTCGCCCCAGAAAGGGAGACGAACGCAAACATGGGGAGTAGTCAGCCATCACGGAGGTGAACACACGGTCCTGTTCAGAAGAAGAGAGAGAAAAGAAGAAAAAAGCAAAAGCAAGAAAGGAAGGGGCCGGTCTAGCTTGCATGTAATCCAAGATCCCTGTTGTCATTCCGCATTCCAGATGGTTCCCTGCTCTGGAAGGCAGCTGACAACACAGGTTCTCCTTGCTATGTTATCGTGGGATCTAGTAACAGCAGGGAGGGAACGTTAGCGATTTTTGCTCTGATTTCCTAGAACAAAACCAAACGCACAAGGTGGCGTCTACACGTGGATTCGCATCGTGAGACGAGCCCATGTGCTCGGGGACCCCGCGCGGCCGCCCCGGGCCCCCAGCACCCCGAGTTCTCCAAGCACCACTGCTGTCTACCTGCACCCCAGGGGCCGGGCATCGGTGGGGGGGGCGAGGCATCCGCGCCTCCCCCCAGCTCGGCTCCGGTTCTGGGGAAGAGAGGAGGGAGGAGGCGCGGCCGCGTGAGCTTGCGAATTCCCCCGGCCAAGGTAGGCTCCCGGGTGGCGGACCACCTCCCTGATGAGGATGTTGGAGCTGAGCAGGCAGGGCTCCCTCCCCAGCCCAGCCGGCTCCTCCTCCGAGGTGTCCGCATACCTCCTGCCTTTTGTCTCAAGCGGAGGGTTTAATAGCTAAAGTAACTGAAAAGGACTAACAACAGCCAGGCTCCGGTTTCCAGAGTAACCGTAAAAACAGACCCCAGTCTCCATGGCAAAGAGAAAAGCTATTTGCCGCAGCCTTTTCAGACCTTGAGCGGACACTGACAGCTTTCCTATAATCACTCCCGATTATTTGTAGCAACTAACTATATTATAATGTTAACTATAGGAGGTCTTTGAAAATATGCGGGCTCACAAAAAGGAAGAAAACACGCCTGGGTTTTCCTCTACTTTAGCTATGAATACATTACCAATTTAAAATTTATAAAACCGTCTGCTCTAATCACTCGAGCCCAGGAGGGTAATGGCCATCTCTGAGCATGCTTTCATTCTCGGAGGGCACCTCCGTCCACTGAGAAGTCTACACCAGCCGAGGTGGCCCCAGTGCGTGCGTCGCTGACAGAGGGCAGCAGGGAAGGGACACGCGGCGTTTATCTATTTTATTTCCTCTGCTGTCGCTCGACTGTCCTTCATGTGCACGCGGTGACTGCTGCTACATTCAGCATTTGCAAGACGTGCCCAACTCATGTTACACGTACATGCGTGCGTGTGTGTGTGTCTCTGATCGGCGAGGCTGCAGGACCTACGAGCCCATGCCCAAAACTGCCCGTGTACATCGCACGTGTGGCCACGGCCGGAGCTGGCCAACCAGCGGTTCAATTCTCAGGGCCCCGAGGCGCAGCCTACCCAGCCGGCCTGCACCCACTCCCCCCCAGTCCTCACGGGAGCACAGGACCTCCCCGTCCGTCTCCATCTTGTGTTTTAAAGCCAAAATCCACCTCGAGGGCCGACTTGATGCTTAGGCCTGTGATGTGTCTGACTACTAGTGTCACAGCACCGAGTGCACGCGCGTTCCCTTCCTGCTGACAGCCCGGCACAGTGTTCCCAGACACCCCGTCCCGGCCTCTCCGCCTTCTCCCTTTCTCTTGCTCGTCCACACACACGTGCGCACAAGCACACGCGCACACAGCGAACCAGGAGCGTGCGCCTTACTTGGCACAAACATCCTCCACATGTCTAGAGAAGAGTCCTATCAAAATGTGAAGGAACACTCCACTAATAGAAAAAGAACAGTTTTGTTTTCAGTTTGGGGGACAAATTTGAATATCTTCAAGGGCTATAACCAGGAAAGAATTACAGTTAAAGTCCAAATAAAAATCACTTAATTTTTATTCCATATCTAAGAGCTCCCATTGAAAGTATCTAAATTATCTTTATTAGTAGAAGCTTGGAGAATAAAATTCAGGAAATAAACACATCATGTCACTTAGAAATTGCCTCGTTTTAAAATGGCACAAGTAAAAAAACAAAATAAATCTTGCCCAATAATTTAGGTGTTTACATAACTGGAGATTAATCCAGGTCTGCATTTAGTTTTTTCAATCATTTACCAGAAACAAATCTACATACATTTTGTGTTAAAATTCAGTGTGCGGATATGCAAATCCCCACTCAGCTGCTCTTTTTCCTCTCCAGAAAGTACCCCGCACGACTAAGGCAGAAAAGGTGCTTTCAAGTACGCAGGCCGCCTAGGAGCCCTTGTCCGCATCACATTCAGACTCAGAGCCCTTCGGCCCAGGAGGAATCAGCGCAACGGGTAAGAATGCCCTCTCTGTCAGATTTTGCGTTTCTTCCCCAAGTCTATTTGAAAAAAATCCAACGTTCTTCGGAGCAAGGTCCACAAAGTGGAGTGGAGCATTGAGGTTCCTGGGAAGGGTCTCCTGGAAGGGGAGCCGAGGGCAGGCGGGGGCCGCGGGGATTCTGGCTGTGCGTTCCGTGCGGGAAGCGGGAGGAAGCGGCAAACGCTGTTGCCCCTCCACCAGGCTCACACGGCAAAACTCCCCAAGTACAAAGCGATTGTCTTGAATCCCAACGATGTCACATCCCCTCTCTCCCCAAAGCCTCTATTTATCAGAAAGATCTCTGCCGTACGCCTCCCTCCTATTACATGCTGGGTTTTACAAATTGCTTAAAGATAAAAGCTTACCCTGCCGTAAAAAGAAGGAAGATATAATATTGAATTTGCACTAAAATGAAAAGTTTCCTGGTGCCCCTCATATATTTAAAATTGCTGTTTTCTAGCAATGAATATAATTCACTGTCTTTCCTGAAGGATAATCCCGTAAGGGTTTGACCAAACAGAAATGCTCTAATGATTGCAAATGGCTCAAATATTCTGTCCAGTGAGTTAAGTGATAAAAGTTTCTATGTTAAAAGAAATAATAAGTGGAATTTCACACATATTATAGTAATTGTGAAGCATCCAATTTACATAGAAATAATGTGGAGGAATTCTGACCACGGTGTTTTAAGTAGACGATCACGTGCGTTGCTGATACATTTAGAAGCTGCAAATGCCAGGTATGTTTCTTTTAGCATAATGAGCCCGTAATGGAGCCTTTAAAAGCTTAAAATGTATAGTTAGATTAACCTTTATGTTTTAAGGGGTTTTTTTTTCCCTCAAAAAAAAAAAAAAAAGGCCAGAACTGAGAAACAGGGGATCATTAAAATCCAATTAAAGCAAAGCCCCCTTTCTTTTCTCCATCCAGTGTTTCCTTGGAGGCCCTGCTTCCGCTTCCTGTCCTTTTTTTCACTACTTCAGATTTTTGGTAAAATTTGGTTATTTTTCTCATCCTTGTTTAAAAATCCAAGAATTTGATGAGTTCTTGGATAAAATACAGTGATGATTCTGGAAGGAAATGTGTCTTAGGAGTGAATGCAGGTCTCCCTCCCTGGAAAAGCAGGTGACTCAAAGAAAAATTGTTATATCTAAAGGAAAGTGATGAGACTCGCTCTTCCTTAGAAGAGGTCATTGGAAATGCTCTGCTTGCTTTTTCCTTTCCCAGATTAGCCGGTTGCGGACTTCGTCTTTTATTCCAGCAAGAGGGCCCCTCTGCTTCGCCTTCCCGGAGCACAGGATTGGGCAGTAAAACCAGTTGTGAAAGAGAATGAGCAAACAAGCCCAGACCGCTGTTTGCATTCGTTTGGAAGTGACTCAAGGGAAGGCGGGCGAGCGAGTTTTCGAGTATCCTCATGAGTTAGGTGCTCTCTGTGTAAACTTCTCATCACAATCTTCCTTTCTTTCCAAGACTCAGGATGCTTCCGGCCCTTTGCTGCTTCTGTCAGCACCTACCAGGACTTCTCGACTGTGGCCCTGCTGCTGCTACCGACTGGACAACATGCAGCTGGGGTTGGGCGCTATCCCGTGGCTGTACACGGCTGCGCGGCCTCTCCAGCCCCACCCCTGGAGGCCAGGACTGTCCTCCTACCCCCAGTGAGGAGGGACAGTAAAAGCTTTACCTGTTTACTGCCACCTTTTTCCTGACTGAGACCCCCCCGACATTGGGAGCCACTGAGAACCACGGTGGGAGGTCGTAAAGCTCGCCAGCCACTTTCCCCCCACTCGGGTCTAACTATGGCTAATTCAGGCCTATAGCATAAACACTAAAAATTGCCTAGTTTCTAATGATTCTCTCTCTCTCTCTTTCTTTTTTTAACAAGATGAATTTTCAGACATAAAAAAATAAGAAAATAGAAACAGTTAATCCATGAAATTCTGATCCTTCTGAAGGCTCCTCTTTCTGACTAAACCGTAACACTTTAGGGTAAAAGAGGATGAGTAAACGTTTGTCCATTTTCCTGTCTCCTGTCCTTGGGGTCAAGAAGAAATAGACAAGAACAGACGGTGTGTGAGTATCACTAGATGATCTGTCTGCTCCAGCTTGCGCGTCTACAACAATCAAATCCGCTGGCACAAAGACCTGAAAGGCACTTTCTAATGTGTTCGAGAAGAGGTACGGGATAAAGAATGCCGAGTCCAACAATAACGCCTTAATTCGTGCACTTTGTTTTAGCATTACCAGGTGTTTTCTAGCACATCACGTCACTGAACTTTCATAAAGCTGTTCATCCTTTGAGATCATTACTGCAAATTCAAAGGCCATCTGGCCACTCATACATCATTCACCCATCCACCATCCGTCCACCCATCTATCTACCCATCCGCTCATCCGTCCGTCGATTTACTCAATATTTATTAGGTCTTTGCCGTGTGCTGTGCACGCTGAGGAAACGATTTGCTGGGTATTGTGTGGGGAAAGACTGAATCGGACATGATTCCTACATGTAGCATACAATTTACTAAACAGAGAAATAACCTTGGCTATACAAATTCACCTTGCCAGTCTTCTCTCTGCCTGCCAGATATGGCCAATGGATTAGTAAGCAAATATGCATGTATTACACACACACACACACTCACACACACACATTTCAGACTCTGAAGAAATTCCTCCACATTCAATAGGCTGGAGAATAGGACAATGGAGGGAAGGAGGCGCACGTTAGCTCCTTCTACTTTGAAAGAAGGTATCATTTGTCATGCAAATTTTATTGAGTGCTAGATGTTCTCATGTGTCCATGTGTCTGTAAACACACACACGTTCACATGCGAGGCTGTGTGAGTTCTGTGTTTCCATTGTTTCCCTGCACCGCCCTGGGATACTAGGTAAGCCTCTACGTCGTGGGCCACACCTTACTTATCTTCATATTGCTAATATTTCTATGTCCACAACACACATTCTATGAATGCTTGATGTGGGCATGAATGACCAAATGCCAGGCACTGCAGCAGGGACTGGAGATAAATAACCAGGGCCCCATCCCATCTTTCAGGAAGCATTTTGTCCAAATGGAGATATGGCCTAGACAGTGTGATTAAGGTCAAGGGTGACCCAGACAAAGGGGAGAGTGATCAATTTTGCCGGGTGGCTGGGCAGAGATTAGGGAAAATACCAAAGGAGAGGTAAGCTCGCGCTTTGTCCCTGTAAGGATGGCAGACTGAATCACACTCTGAGTCCCCACCAAAAAGATAGTTCAAGATTTCTTTTAAAGAAAGGAGAGGAGGGAGCAGTGACACGATTTGGGGAGCTGGAAAGTAGACGAATGGTTGGCCACTGATTGGACAGACTCAGGAAAGCCAGCCGAACCTCAGCAGGGATGGGAAGGGCTGGCCCAGGGTCTTAGTCATAACCAGCACCCAGAACTTCTAAAGGCTATGAATCAAATGGGGACAGAAATTGATTAAAAGTCTTCAATCAATCAAGACAGATTGATTAAAAGTCACCTTTATAAGTGATCAGGAACCTGGATCAACATTCCCAAGGCAGACAAGCTGGGAATGCCCCCCAAACCGCGATCCCTGCAGACTACAGGTTTATCCTCCAGAGGGAGCAAAGGGGGAGATGGCAGTACAGATGTGCGGGGAAGCATCACATTACAAACGAGTAAAACAAAGTAAAACTGTGAACATTACTTCGTCCTTTAGCTCCTTCACTTGCTAGGCTCTCAGAACATGAGCCATCAGGCCTTCCACGATCCAGACAGGAGGCTGGGCCATCTGATTAGGCTAAGAAAAAAGACCTAGTGATGCTAAATTAAAGTCCCCCAACTTAAAGTAATAGTTAGCTCCTTAACAACAAATTCCACAACCATCAAACTCCACCTGCAAGCCTGGGACTTCTGATCCATCAGCCTCTAGAGCCTCCCCCTTAAATATGAGCAAAGAACCAATTATCATCAGGCATATGAGCAACGGTTCTAAAATGAAATGCAGAGCTTATGACAATCCAACAAGCAGTAAAACATTTACTTAGATAAATCAAAGGCCATACAAGAAAAAGAAAACTTTATAGAAACGATCATTAGTATCTTTAAGGAGATAAGACATGATATATTGAAGAAACAAGAACAGGAGACTGTAAAAAGGAATCATTTAGAGAATGAAGCTGAAATTAAATATATGATGTCAGAAATGAAAAACCCATAAGACTGAAATATAAGGTGCAGTAGACCTCCCAGAAAGCAAGCAAAAACACAAAGAGACAGAAAACAGAAAGAGAAATTTAGAAATAGAAAATTGGACATAAAGACAAGAACATCAGAGTCTTAGTCCGCGAAGAGTTCCGTAGGAGAAAACCGTCACAACAGAGAAGGGGAAATCATCCAGGACACAAGTTTCCAAATTGAAGAAGCCCACTACTGCCCAGAACAATGGATGAAAAAGACCTACATCGAAGTACGGCATTATGGAGTTCCAAAACAGAAGAGAAATAAAGAAGGTCACCTACAAAGGGTCAAAACATCAGCCTTCTCAAGAACCACCAAAGAAGCTGGAAGATAGTAGAGAAATGTCTTCAAAATCCTGGTTGAAAACCATTTCTAAACAAAAACAAACTGGTACAAGGTGGTATCTCAAAGTGGTTTTAATTTGAATTACGCCATTGGTGGGAATGCAAGTTGGTGCTGCCACTTTAGAGAACAGTGTGGAGATTCCTCAAGAAGTTAAAAATAGAGCTTCCCTATGACCCTGCAATTGCACTACTGGGTATTTACCCCAAAGATACAGATGTCTTGAAAAGAAGGGCCATCTGTACCCTAATGTTTATAGCAGCAATGGCCACGATCTCCAAACTATGGAAAGAACCAAGATGCCCTTCAACGGACGAATGGATAAGGAAGATGTGGTCCATATACACTATGGAGTATTATGCCTCCATCAGAAAGGATGAATACCCAACTTTTGTAGCAACATGGACGGGACTGGAAGAGATGATGCTGAGTGAAATAAGTCAAGCAGAGAGAGCCAATTATCATATGGTTTCACTTATTTGTGGAGCATAACAAATAGCATGGAGGACAAGGGGAGATGGAGAGGAGAAGGGAGTTGGGGGAAATTGGAAGGGGAGGTGAACCATGAGAGACTATGGACTCTGAAAACAACCTGAGGGTTTTGAAGCAGCAGGGGGTGGGAGGGTGGGGGAGCCAGGTGGTGGGTATTAGAGAGGTCACGTATTGCATGGAGCACTGGGTGTGGTGCAAAAACAATGAATACTGTTATGCTGAAAAAAAATTAAAAAAAAAAAAAGACAAATTAAAGATCATTCTCCCACCTAAGTTGCAAGACATTTACTTCCCATGTATACTTGATGAGATATCTACTGAAGGAGGTGCTCCAACAAGAAGAGGGAGTGAATTGGGAAAGAGAAAAGGGGGGAACAGGCAAAGGGAACCATCCCAGGTTCTGGTGGGGTCGGGTCCCAGCAAGTCAGCTGTGCCACAGAAGGGATTGGAAATGAGTCCAGATCAGAAGAGGCTAGAGGTCCAAAAAGAGATCCTACAAAAAGATGAATGATAATGCATCAGTGTACTGAAAGTATGGAGAGATTTAGATAATTAGATGAGGGTTTGGGTTGTGATTAGTTATAAACACACAGAAACCAAAGGGGGAAAAGACAGTTGTTAACTCTAAGAAACATGTGGGAAAGGAAAAGTCATTGTGGTGGACGGCATGTCCTGACTGAGCAGCATTTACACGGTAACGTGAGGTAACATAAGAACACCTTAAGTATGTGCAAACAGTATCACTGGGAGCACAGAGGTGTGGGGGGAAGAAAGCTAGCCCACTTTTTCATAGTGGGAAAGCAACAAATGAATGCCTAAAACTAAAAACTTGGAAAGTAGCAATGCAAGCACTCTTCTTTAGAGACACGAGATAAATACCAAAAAAAATCAGAGAAGGGCTGAGCAGAAAGCCACAGAGAGATATTTGCTCTGTGCAAATATTGGAGAACGACTTAGCTTTTTAACTATCTGCATATTTACTACCTGATAACAATTAAACTAAAATAAGAGTAAAGAATTCATTGGCGTTTACCAGCAAGTAAGAGGAAGGAACCCTATTTCCTTCAAGGACACAGAGATAAGGAACAACTTCCGGGGTTTGGGTGGAGTGGGCATGGTGCACAGGTCACAAGCAGAGAGGTGAGGGACAAGGACGGAGAAGCTGACAGAGGCCTCATTCCGGAGGATCATGTATTGTCTACAGTGAACTGGGCGCTTCCACCGTAAGCACCGGGATACTCCTCCACGGCACGATCTGAGACAGTCTGCCAGGATGGCTCTGTTGGTGACGAGGTGCCAAGCTTGAAGGTGGTCAGCCTTAGAGGCGAGCTCGGCAGGGAGGCCACTGTGGCATCTCTGTGGGCAGGTGGAAAAGAGAAGACGGATTTAGGAGATCTTGAAGAAGAAAACACTGAATTTCATATCCATCTTTGTTGAGATTTAGGCTAGAGAAATCCTGCCTGGAAACCAACGTGGCTTGGCAACTGGGTCAACGGTGAGGCTAGTCCAACAAGACTAGAGCCCTGGGAGTGCCGGGCCCCACCTGTCCTATCTGATAGCGAATGATTTCCTGGGACCACACCTGCATGTGACAGGTGTGAGAGGTCATGAAGGAAAGCAGCTTTCCCATCCCGAGTGCCATTCTCCTTCTTCTGTCCCCTTGCAGGTGGGCTGGGACGGAGATGATGCCCTGGGGCCCTCAAAACACCATGCTGGGGAGCTGGAAGCACCAGTCAGAAGGGCTGGCGCCCTGAATCACCGCCTGGAGAACCGCCCTGCCATGAACACCCAGGGGTCTGCTTGGGAGGAGGGAATGAACTTGTACTGTGTTGAGCCTGATACCGGGGGGTCTGTGTGGTTCAACGTAGACGCCACGACTGCAGTGGCTGCAAACTGGGCCAGCTCGTGCCTCTGGAGGATACAAATGTAGGTGGTCAATTTCCCTCCAGAGACATATTCCCTGCCCTGACTAGGGGATGCGTCTCAGCAGAAAACCCTGGTCTGCCAGAAAATACTGCTTCCAGTCAGTGCTTCTGCTGGTGGGACAATAGGGCCAGGTGGCGACAGGAGTATGCGGAGAGCAGATTAAGGACTGCAAGTGATCTGGAAGGAAGCCATGCAAGCACAACTCAGAGCGGTGGTCGTGGTGCTAGGGAGCAGCGGGGAGAAGGGAAAACAGTGGGTGTGTGCTCAGCACCCCTGCCTTCCCCCACCCCACCGGGCCCAGCCCACATCCCAGGGCAACCACCCAGGCACTGGGAAGCACCGGCGCTGGGGAAGAATGTTTAACAACTGTCCTGGCTTGGTTAGCAACCCCGCAGGCATGCCCTTCCCGGTCCCTGGGACCACAACCTTCCAGGGCCGTTGCAGCTTAGCTAGTTCCGGAGAGGTCACACTGGGCCAGCTCCGGCCCCTAATCCAGGATGGCTGGTGTCCTTAGAGGAACAGAAGAAGCTACAGAGAGAGACAGAGAGGGAGAAGACCATGTGGAGACAGAGGCGGAGATCAGAGCCATGCTTCTACAGAACAAGGGCACCGAGGATGGTCAGGAGCTCCGGAAGCCAGAGGAAGCCAGGGAGGGGCCTCTCCTACAGGTTTTGGAAGGAGTGTGACCCTGCTGACACCTTGGTTTGGGGCGTAGTGCCTCGGGACTGGGAGAGAACGAGTGTCCTGTTGTTTTACGCACCCCAGCTAGAGGGGCCTTGTTTCAGCAGCCCCAGGAAACTGCTTCAATAAGGAATTGGGAAAGACAACTCACATTGGAGCCAGTCAGCTCGATACCGGAGCAGACGTCCCGAGGACAGGACTCCCAGAGCGGGGGGGACCAGCCCACTGTCCCTTGGACAATGAGAACAGGCGGGCCACCCTGCTGTCAGGTCACGGCGGCATCTGGCTAGGAGAGGCACTCGGACCCCGGGCATGGGTAGGGGGCCACCAGCACGCGAGGTCCGAGTCTGGCAGGCCACCGACACAGCAGACAGTCCCCACAGATGGAGGTCATTCAGGCCCCTGCTCCTACAGGTTTCCCAGAGTTCCCAATCCTTCCCAGTCGAGAATTTCTTCAAAAGTCCAGGGGACAAAGCCCAAGGCACAGAGCACCTCTCATTCCCCAGCCACAGGCATCCCCCCCTGAGGAAATCTGGAAGCCTCTGCTCCGGGGCCATGGAATTAACTGGGACGCCTCAGCTCATGACCAGATCGGGGGACAGAGAAGGTCTGCTTGGACCTGCAGCTCCTAGATGAACAGCGGGCGACAGGTCAGGTGCTCTGCAAACCCCCACACCCTTCAGCAGCCTCAACCCCACCCACTGGGGCCCTGTAACTTGCCGTGACCTCCGACCTTCGACCTGCTTGGCCAGCTCACCGCGCCGGACTCACTGCACCGGACTCTCTTCCAGTGTCACACTCCAGAGTCAGTTGCAACCACGGGCCAAATTCCAAAACTATCCCGGAAACGGCCAAACTAGAAAGGCCTTTCCGTGCCAATGCCCATGTTTCGAGACCGACAGGAACACACACTATCTGTCTCCATGTCCAGTGTGACGGGACCGACGGAGAACACGTCCCTCTCTCTAACAGGGTTTGAACCCTCCAGGGCCTCAGGCCGCCTTTGGCCCCCAGAGCGGAGTGCCGGACCCCACGAGCAGTGGGCACCTCCCGGGTGTTTGCCGAATGGAAATGACCTGTCGCGGCATCTGAGGGCCTGTTCACATGGTCGGGTCCTTCATTGTCTTTAGCAACACCAATTGCTTGGGAGGGCGGAGCACCCCGCCTGAACCCCGCCTGGGTGGCCTCCTCTGGGGCCCCCGGCCGTGGGGGCTGCGAGTCACACATGGCCCGGCGAAAGAAGTCACCTGCCCTGCGGCTGCTAGCGGGACACGCGGCCGGTCCCCTGTGCTGGGGGCACGGACGCTCCCACCCGGCGATGTTTGCACGTCTGGCTGGTGGGTGCCTTTCCGCTCCCTGAGGCTCTGCAGTCCAGACCCATCGAGAGGGAGGGGAGCTCAACTAATGACAGGGCTCACGCTGCTCTGCGGTGACAGTCGGCGATAGTCATCATTACTGCCCCGCTCGGCGCACCTCCCCGGCTGCCAGCCATTATCCTGAGGAAACGTGGCTCCGAACCATGTTTCTGGTTCAGTTGTGCTGATGGACCCGAGCATCCGCTGGTGGGGCGGGGCAGGCAACATCGAGGGTGTCATCGTCCCTCTGCTCTGAGAGCTCAGGCGGTCCTTGCCAACTCATTTGCAAGCGTCTTCTCTTGGGATTCAGGATAAGCGTGTTGGTTAGGTTTTGCTGCGTGACAAGTGATCCCCAAAACTTAGTGACCAAGAACGATTTATTATTTTGTATGTTGGCCCGGATGTCCCCTCTGCTGACCCCATGTGGCTCCCTCCAATGGCTGGTCCCCCGGAGGGATGGTGAGGCTGTCCAGCACCGGCACCTTAGTGGTTGGTGCCGTCCTGTCCCTCACGGCCTTCCAGTGTGGTTGGGAGTGACAGGTGTGCTCAGGGCAGTGCCACAGAGAAGCCCGGGTGCCGTACAGTGCCCGGCGATGCCCTGGGAGGACACACCCAGGAAGACGCTGCCACACTCCGTCTCCGAGCGGGCCTGGACTCGGGGAGAAGGATCACAGGGAAGTGGGCCGCGGACGCAAAGGCAGGCTGGCCGCGAGGATCGTGACCCGCCGGGACTGAGCACCCATTCGGCTCGGGGCTCGGCAGAGTGACCAGGAGGACCGAGGACGTGGAGAGGCCTCGGCACGACTCCGCACAGATGTTGGCGGTGCTCTCAGGGCGACGTGAGGTTGAGGGCGGGCAGAGAGGAGGAAACGGCTCTTCAGGCATAAATTCCCCCCGACAGAGGCCAGAGCGGGCACCGCCCCAGGCCCTCCTTCCACAGCCGGCCGGGCGGCCAGTCCCCTTTCTCCTCACTCTGTGCTTGGGAATGTTTTCCCTAAAGCCCCCCTCTAGCTGCTTCCTTAGAGACGTGGGCCATCAGCTGTCCATCCCTCACTGTGGCCCTGCGTCCCTCTAGCCTCAGATACCCCTGCAAGGTGACGCCCAGACGACGCATCAGGAGGAGCGCACCAGGGAGTTGCATCCCGCGTCCAGTTGGCCACCACGCCTGGCGAAGCTGCTCTTGGGGTGTTCGTGGTCGGCTCCCCCTTCCCACCCGTCCTTCCGCAGCTTGTCTTCAGCCTTCACCGCTCCCCAGTGCCTGTGCAGCTGCTCAGCCGCTCCCCGTCTGTCCATACACCACGGCCCGCCCTCACTCCTGCACATCCATCCCTGGGGTCTTCCTAACCGAGAAACCAAATCCTGGAGCCCCGACCTGTTGTCCAAGGACAAAGAGGATCCCGCCTGCTGGGAACACAGTGTCCACACAGTGACAGCGGAGCCGGGGCACAGGAGCACAGCGGCCTCGCGGACAGACAGACAGAGCCGCTCGCCTGCCTGCTGAACTCAGCTGTTTCCTGGCATTTGGAGAAAGGGACGGACAGACACACGGCGAGGGGCCTCCAAAACCGGGCACGACCCCACATGTGGAGAGCCGCAGCGTCAGGGAGGAGAAAGGCCTGGCATGGGGAGCGACTACACCATCTGGAACGTCCGCTGGGAACAACTTCTCGCGCGCGCCTGGTCGTGAGGCTCCTTTTTGTCCTCCTCCAGCCTCAGTAAGTGCCAGCTCTGCTTGCCGGGGCCTGAAACAGCTCAGGGGCGCAGGCTGCACTGAGCGTGACTGAGCAGGGCAGGAGAGCCCGCAGGGGCAGGGGCCCCAGGGCTGTGAGGCTCCATCGTGCAGGCCTAGCACCGGGAGATCGCACAAGAGAAGTCAGCGTGAGCGGCCAAGGCCTGCACTTGAAGACGTGGCAGAGGCCCGGCCATTGCCGGTGCAGCCCAGCCAGGAGGCAGACAGCCCGTGGGCAGGTGGGGTGAACACGAATCCTTCCGGAAGGCTCCTAAGCCTGCAGCAGCTGGAGGGCCGGGATAGGAAAGGCGCATGCGTCCCGGGGCCTGGCGACTGTTGTCCTAGGACAGAAGCCTGCAGGCGGGCCCCGAAGGTTCAGCATCGTGCCCCACCCACTCCCGCCACCCCCAGACAGGCCCTGGTGCCTTCCAGGGATTTTCTCGCACAGACCAAAGTCTCTCTCTTCCGAACATGCAGTGAAGGGAGAGGACGGGAAACCAGAGGGAGCACAGGGCCCCTGCTGCAGGTGAGAAGGAGGCTTTCGTGGGGATGACGTGAGACGTGTTCAGGTGTTCAGAGCAGCGGCTGACACGTGGTCAAGGCTGCACATGGGCCAGCGCTCACCTCTGCCATCCTGTCACCACCACTCAGGCCACGAAAACGGTGTCTGGGCCGCCAAGCCAACACGCCAAGCCAAATAGTGGGCTGGGACAAGGTTGCTCAGTCTAACGTGTCCCCCGAGGGCGCTGCCACACAGAGCACATCTGCCCCCCAACCCGAAGACTCGTCTCCTTGAGGCGGTATGAGAAGAAAAGGCGAGAACATGTCACGTTCCGCTCATACGTGCAGCGGAGCGACCGGGAGCCCACACAGCCACCATCCCGTGAACCGCACATTGACGGGAACGTGGCTGATGTGCACGGCTCCGTGGAACCCCTGGCCCCGTGCCGCACGGGGAGGCTCGGCCGCAGGGCCCACATGCCGTGAAGCTCGGGGCCCCGGGCAGGTGCTCAGGGAGACCGCCTGGCTCCGGACCGGCCCTGGTGTCCGGCGGGGGGCGGGGACCCAGCCTGGCTGACTGCTAGCCGCCCGAGAGCCGGGAGAAGGAAGCCAGAGTGAAGACGAGGACCCACGGTCGGAAGGACACTGGTGAGCGTGGAGGGGCACCAGGAGGGGATAAGGCAGGATCACGAAGACACGGAAACCACGGGGCTCGAATCTCCAGGAGGGCAACAAAGTAGCGGCTGTCGGGCCGGGCGCAGACTCAACTCATGACCTGGAAAACGAACTTGCGATTCTTTCCTGAGTGCAATTGGAAGATCCAACAGGCTTTTTAAACAGAGAGAGGGAGAGTATTTTATACATGACGTTTTAAAAAATGGAAGGAACACCAGCAAAGAACCAAAATCTCCCAAAAGTTTACTAAAATAAAGGAAAGACACACACTGGAGCACATGGGCAGTGAGTCAAATCTCAGGCCAGACCCGGGCGCCTCTCCCATTCCCGCTGCTCCCGGCTGTCCGGGGACTGCAGGAATGAGGAAGAAGAGGCAAAACTCTTGCTGTTTATACACAGCAAGATTTTCCCTCCACGCGCTCCCAAGAAAATACATCGTTAAATAACACAAATGAGATGGTAGCCACGCGGATGGGCGGTAGGAAAACAAACATGCAAAAATTAATAACATTCCAAAATACCAACATAATGAAAAACAGTTCAGAACAACCACACAACATAAAAAAAAAAGGCACTGAAATAAGTTAGAAAAATAACTTCATCAAGCAAATATTTACTGAGGGAACCGACATAAAGAAAACAGGAAGCGTATAATACTCCTCGGTAGAAAAGCCATTATGTATACGATAAAGAAGTCAATTAACTCACTAAAATTATTTCATGAATGGAGCAAAATTCTAATCAAAAGTCCAACAATGTAGCTTGACAAACCGGACTACGTCATACATACAAGTATAAATGGGTAAAGAAAATACAGGTCATCAAAAAGAAAACCAGGGAGGCTTGTCCCCTGCTACTCATGAGGATGCCCTGTGGGGACCACACTGATCCCTCAGCATACGGCCCCCAGAAGCCCAGGCGAGTGGTTCCGTGAGACAGAGAAGAGCAGTAGAAATGGACTATGTCTTGTTCTTTCAAATCAGTGGAGAAAGCATATTTTAAATCTGCTAGAATAATGGTTTGACTATTAATAATAAGTAACTTTTGACACTTGCACCCACTCTATGCATCTAAATAAACTGCTGAAGGACTCCTGTACAACAAAGCCAAGAAAGAACTAGAGGAAATATATATACATGAATATCTGGCATGAGAACAGATTTTGTAATCATGACATGAAAGCAGAAACACTAAATGTTAATGGATTTGGCAACACAAAAATTTGATACCTTTTACTGTTAAAAAAATGTACAAGGTCAAATAACAAAGTGGAACAGTATTTAGAGCACATACAATACCCAAAAGTTTCTTAAGACCTCAATATATAAAGAACACTCGTAAATCAATATGGAAAAAAGCACTTCTATAGAAGAAGGAACTGCGGATACAGAGGCAATTCAGAAAGGCAGTCCAGCAAATACCAGACACCGTACGGAAGCTGCTTAACCTCAGTTGTGACCAAAGCAACACAACTTAGAAGTCATGTCATTTTTTCAATAGTCAAAATGGCGAAGATTTAAAAAACCGCAATACTTAAGTTGTCCAGCATAGACAGGAATTGGAAATCCCTCCCATACCTTACAGATGGGCACGTCCATCCATGAGACTCCCGGAGAGCAGGTTTTCAGCACGCCTCAGAGCCTTGCGGATGTTTATCTGCTATTGAATCAGCAATTCCATCCTGCGGTTTTTCCCCCTAAGGAAATAATAAAAAGTAAATGCTAAGATTTTGTTGAACAAGGATATAAATTGTAATTTTTCATATACAACACAAGGGAACAAAGAAACCCAAATGCATGTTCATCAAGAGAATAGTTTAAAATAAATCAACTCAAAATAACTATGTGTATACATAGGGGACTGCGGTGTATTTTCACCAGTCATCTTTTTAAAATTTATTTATTTATTTATTTGACAGAGAGAGCACAAGCAGGAGGAGCAGCAAGCCGAGGGAGATCGAGAAGCAGGTTCCCCGCTGAGCAGGGAGACCAACGCAGGGCTCGATCTCAGGACCCCAGGATCTTGACCTGAGCCTAAGACAGACGCTTCCCCGACGGACCCCCCAGGCGCCCCTTCACAAACCATCTGGGGCAAGCCCCGAGTGACATGGGGAAAGTCTCATGACGCGATGCTAGTGAAATGTACAGGATATAAAATCTCACACATATCATGGTCTCTATTCTTTTAAATGCAATTTTCCTATAATCAGTGGCATTTATTTTTCTGATTAGAATAATCATATTCCACATAATTTTTTTTTTTAAAACACAAACTACAAGGAGTCTTCTCCAACTAGCGTGTTTTGGGTGGAGGACACAGCGTGTCAAGTCATTCCTTAGCCTGAGACTCTGAACACGAAGAACGGCCTAGGATCTGCGGTCCAGGCGTGGTTTCAGGATGTACCGGCGGGCACCTTGGGGATCTGGTCGGGTCTTCCCCGGCTGCGCCAAACAGCCAGGTTATCCATGTCCCTGGTTGCAGAGGGACAAGTGTGCTCATTCTTAATGAAGTGGTCCTGGGATGTGGTCCGTGGAGGCCACAGCAGGACAGGCAAGCAGGAGCCGTTATGGATTAGATGCTCAGGGCACACGGGAGAAAGCAAACCATGGAAGGCAGAGCGCGGGGAGGGGGTGGTTGGGGGGCCTCTTGCCCGAGCCCAGAGACACCCGAAGTGCCGTTCTGTGTATCACGGAGTGCTAGGCCTTTCTTTGCCTGGTTCCTGGGGAAGGGTCACCAAAGGGCTTTCTCAGGTCCCATCTCAGGAAATACGGCCCTGACCACGGGCAGCGGTCTGCTGGAGCCCCATGCCCACCTCACACCAGGCTATGCACCCACGTTTTCCCTGTTGGCTGGTTTCGTAACGTGACGGCCCTTCCTCTCCCCCCGCTGTCCTCCTGCTTCCTCTAGAGCCAATGTTCTTCCAGTCCCTTCCCTGTTTGTTCTGGGGAAACAACACAGCGCTCCCCAGGTTTGAGCTCTTAGAGCTCCTCGTCCTCCCACTCGTGGAGGCATTTTTAATATTTCTGTTTCTGCTGTTGAATCATACACTGCATTGTGTGCTTTCATAATCCGACCCTGCTTCTTGCTTCACAGTCTAATTTTCTGTCTTGCTTTATGGAAAGGATACAAATTACTTTAGATACTTTTTAGAAATCTTTACGTTGAACGGTGCCCCATTTGGAATTAGTTGTGGCGGTTCTGGAGGCTGTTATCCTCCGATGAGGAACACGGTACTGACTTCTCAATTCACATGCCCAGGTGTCCCACCTCCTCGAGCTGTTCCCGAGACCCCCGTGCTGCCCATCACGGCACGATCTCAAAGCTTTCCGGGCTGCTGCGGCCTCTCCCTCCCACCTTGGGAAGGCAGTGTTGGGCAATGGGAGCCCGACACCCCGCCCCTGGAGCCCGCCAGGTGAGGGATTCTCTGTCTTCCTCCGACCTCCCTGCTCCGGGAAGAGCGTGATCTCCTTTGGTGGAACAAGGCTCAGACCAGCCCTGCACTCCCCTCGGTCTCTAGCTCCTGCCAGAGACTCCGCCGCACGTCCAGAACCCTGCTCACCATCTGTCCCCACCAGAGTCTGTCCCCTGGGTCATGTCTGCTCTGCACCCCCTCCCAGCCTCCAGGAGTCTCCCTTTCAGTGGGGCTGTGGGTCCCTAATGCTTGCTCTGAAGCCACTTGGGACACAACCTCAAACTCATCAGCTCTGGGTCAGTGAAGCCTGTCTTTGGAGAGGGCCCTCACTGATAAGTGGGTTCGAGGCTACACACAGAAAGCAACGGTGTCAGCACACGGATCTCACCCCGAATGCTCAGTCGTAAGCTCACCGGATTTCCCTGCAACGAGATGCCCATTCTTGCAGACTGAGCAGGGCAGAGAGGGGCCGAGGATTCAGGACCATCTCCTCGGGTACATTCGGTGGGGACCGGCTGTGGGCCACCAGCGATGGACAGGGGACTCTCCACGGCCTAGACAGAAAGCTGCCCTGAGAGCGCACAGGTGCCCAAAGCAGCCCTGTGTGTCAGGAGTCAGGGCTCATCACGGCCGCGTCATCGCAAAGCCAACAAAGCTTCCACTTTCTCCTTCCTGCATAGCCTTTTCTGCGAGAAGCCTCTTCCCGAGAAGGCCCTCGAATTTCCTGTTAATACTTCATGATCATCCTGCTTAACGGGGCTAACTTGTGTAGGCTTCAGGCCTCCCCCGAATGGGGATCCACCACTAGTTAGAGATCCAAAGAAACAACTAGGTAAGCTTTAGGATTGAGGCCAACGCAAGCTCCAGCCACCACTAATGCCCTCGCCCGCAGTAGAGCCGTGTGCATGGACACCTTCACCAGGCTCCACATCCAGAAAGAGAGGAAAGGACGGATATTCAAATGTGCGTACAGTGTCCACTATCCGTAGCTGTAAATCGCATTTCCTGTGGCTGTAAGGCAGTCCATCTAGAGCATGGGCCCCACTCCCACCCTCTCCTGTCTCCATAAAAGGAGATCAGCCTGAGGGCAGGACTCCTGGCTTCACAGAGGGCCCAGCAGCACGTCCCTGCTCTCACCCAGCGCCGGGTGGGCAGAGACAGAAAAGCCCTCAGGACGCACGGACGGAGGCGTTAAGAGCCAACCATGAGCCCTGGTCATGGGGGAAGCGCTCCATCAGCCACCTGACACACTCAGCCTTCTTCCTGCCCCTTCTCCTTTATCTCCTGACCCTCAAGAATCAGAAAAAGGGCACACAATGGCAGCGCCCCAAATTTATGTTCCACACCCAATTTCCAGCCACATTCTCACCCACAAGAGCCCCACAGGGCACAGAGAGGAAGCGGGAGCGTGAGCCACCGATGTGGAGCACACGCTGCTGGCCCACAGGGGGACCACGTGAGGACCCAGGGCCTGACCGCAGAGATCCACAGGAAAAACAGCCCCACAAATGCAGATCAGTGTTTCTTCCCTTGTCTCTGAGGGAGGACGCCCACGTCTGCCCCTTGGGATCTGACTGGCGGGTTTCACGCTTGCCCCTGGAGACCGACTCTGCCTTTGGACCACTTGCTCTGTATCAGGCCTTTATTAAGCTCCTAACATTCTATCATTTAATCCTGACAACAACCAGTCAACGCAAGTTCTTCATTATCATTGAGGGCCCTGAGTCTTGGAGAGCTTAGTAAATGGTTCGCTGCAAGTTCGCGGGAGACCAGGAGGTAAGACTGCCCGTCCCGATGCAGCCTGGCTGGTCGATCAGCAGAGATGATGGCAATCAAACCGCAAGGCAGGTTGGGCCCCTGTAGGGTCCCTTTCCTGGACCCCAGGCCTTAGTGTTGTCTCCACGTGGACAGTCCCCTAGACCTTCCAAACCAGGGGCTACGTGGCTGCTATCTGTGTATGCAGGGCTGGCCATCAGGTCCACCTGCCAGCCCGGTGACCGTCCATTTCTTGCTCCAACACTTTTCACGGTGGACCTTACACTGTCCAGAAATTACTTTTTTCTTATTTTTTGTTAAGAAATCAACTCATTATTATCATATAAAATACAAAAAAGGGAGAAAGGACTAAGAAACACTTGTAATACAAAGGTCACCCACAAAACACACACCTCACCCAGTTCTTTTCCTTCCAGTGCTGTTCTGTGCACGTCTGTATGTCACACAGTTGAGACCACGTGTCCTACGAAATGCCACATCCTGCTTTGTCACAGAGCATTTGTCACCAGCAGCTCCCTTGTCACTAAGAAGCATTATTTTCAATGGCTCTGGAATATTCCATACGTGGGAAGTCATACAACTTAACCATGCCGCAGCCAATGCACACCCATCCCATCTTTCCCCAGTGTGTGCTACGTACTAGTCTGTGATGGGTGTCTTCTAGCATAGGCACATTTTTTCCATTTCACATCACATCTCTGAGACTCATTTCCAGAAATGGAGCTCGCGGGTTCAGGTGCCAGCATTCTGCAGAGGGTTAGTAAATGCTACCGATTTGTTTTAGAGTAAAAAGAGCTATTTTTCAACTCAACCAAGCAGCCGTCATTTATCTTTAAAAATATTTGCTTTAAATAATCTTGAAAAGTCTTTACTAATTTGATTAAGAAGAAAAATCCAATAAGCCACAGAAGGTAAAACAGACTCAGCATGACATCACAAGTGACGTCTCTGCAAAGGGAAGGAGAGAAACCATCCCCACCACATCCTGCCAGGAGCTGGGGAACCCATGCTCCCCACGAGAGTTTGTGATGCAATCCTCCCACCTCTCTGGGTGGCATGGGATTCTCTGCGCAGGCGGCTGCATGTCACCATTTCCTTCCCGCCCCACTGGATCACGTAGATTCAAGTTCTCAGCCCTCCTGGTCCCAACCTGTGTTGGTCCCTAACGAGCTTCCAAAATGCTTGTGCCCCTTGCACTCTGACGTGTGTGAAATATAAGTCAGCACAGCAAGATCACGGTGCCCAGCTCCCCGTCCTCCTGCCAGGTGTCCTCATGACCTCTTCAGGAAGTAAGATGATCACTGTTGTGATGCCGTCACAACTAACCGTGGCTTCTGTTACCGTTTGCCATCGAGCGGCACGCGGTACATGCTTTACTTAGAGCTATCCTTATTGTGTTTGTTGTTGTTGTTTTTATCCTCATGTTTTTAATCCTTACTGGAACTCAGTGACCTAAGTAGTCCAAGGCCACAATCCCTTCCCTGAAATTTCCAGGGCCAGTTGTTTTCCAGAATTAATGATTTCTCAGTTTTAGAAAGGAAATCTATGAAATACCATATGCTATATAATATCCCAAGAGGACTTCATACAGCAGACCACCCAAACACAGTAACACTTTTGTAGGAAAGAGTGCGAATATTCACACCAAATGGTATAAAGACTATAAATAGCCCCGTATCATTTGGGGCCTCACTTACAAGTTCCTATCTTCTCTGTCATGGAGGCAATCATCTAGGTCATCTGAAACTAGCATCTCGACATTAACTAATAACCTAAGTGAGAAGGGATCTATCTTACGGTTTTGTTTTTCCCCGTGGGGACTCTTATAAACTGACAAAGTGGCCACAGGTTCAAAGTAATATTAGCGCACAGGTTAGGGTTATATAGAAATACGTATGGATTTCCGTCGAGTTAATGGGACGGGTGCTCTCATCGATTTCTGCCCACAGAGTCAAGGGTCAAGGAAAGGTCAATAACACCAAGCGGCCATTTTATTTTTCCCAATATATGTTGCACAGGTGACAGTAGCTAACAATGAGTGAAGTGGACTAAGCAAAGCAAAGTTGAGGCCTCTCCTGACCAGATGTATGGCAGCTCCCGACCAGACGTACGGCAGCGTCTGACCACACGTATGGCAGCACCCGACCACACGTACGGCAGCACCTGACAGCACATCTGTAAGAGGATGAAACATCTCATAATCGAAAACAGAAACTCTCATAGAAAAGTTACACAGCAGATACAGCTGAAGAGAGAATTATAGGATTGGAAGACAGACTTCAATTCTCAAAACCTCACCCAGCGTGGAGTTGATAGAGAAAGGAAAATGCGGAATAAAGTTTAAGTGGGAGAGCACAATATGAGAAAAAATATTTCTTATCAGAATGCCAGAAGGGAAAATAGAATGTAGAGAGATGGTATTTGAAAAAAAGGATGAAATTTTTCCAACATTTCCCAAAGACATGCATCTTCATATTTAGGATGTCCATAAACCCCAAGAAGGATAATTAAAAATAATCCACACCTAGACACATCCAAGCAAAACTGATGACTATAAATGACAAAGGGAGACTTTTTTTAAATATACAGGAATGAAAAAATAGATTCCCTAAAATGAAATAAGAATTAGAAAGCTAGCTATCTTCTCAACAGTAACAAGGGAAGTCATAAGAGAATGGAATGATATATTTAAAGTTCTAGGGGGAAAACAGGTGTTTATTTGAAATTCTAAGTCAAGTGTATTTTTCAAATATGATGATGAAAATAAGATATTTCAAAAATGCTATGATTGACCCTCATTAGAGGAACGTTTTTAGGGTGAACTCTAGGAAGAGAGAAAGGGGCTCAGAAACAAAGTATCTGAATACAAGAGGGAATGTTTATCACAGAAAATAGTAAATATGTGGATAAGTTTAAACAAACATTAGCTGTGGAAAAGAATAACATATAATTTGTGTGGTTAAAAATAACAAGATAGAGCCAAGAAACAGAGCAATTGCAACATATAATTTATAATAAAAGCATGGTAGGGCTCTGGTATCATTTGTGAAGAGGGTAAATATTGACTGTAGACTTGGTCAAGTCAAATGTTTCATGGCTTATTAATTTCAGAGTAATCAAAAAATATCATAGAACTAGAAGGTATTACTTCTAAAGCGAGTTGGAAAATAAGACCGACAGGAAAAAAATTTTTAACATAAAAGGAGGTAAGAACAGAAGAAAAAAAGGAACAAAGCTAAGAAAGGAAGGACACGTAGCATGAAGTAAAAATAGAAAGGAATCAAAACATATCAGTGATCATAGTAAGTATACATGAATATGCTTCCTAATTAAAAGATGAAGATTATTATGCTGAATTTTAAAAATCCCAGATATAGTATCTGCTATATTTAAGAGATGCATCTAAGATATAAAGGCATAGATAGGTAAAAAGTAAAAAGATGGAAAAAATATGTTCCAAATAAATAACCAAAGAAAGCTGATCTTGATACTGAGAACAAAATGTTTGAAGGCAAAAGGAATTACCTGAGATACAAAACTTTTTTTTTTTTTTAAAGATCATGACATATTGATAATGGGTTCAATTCGACAAGAAAATATAGCAATTCTAAAAATTTTGTACCTAATAACACAGCTTCAAAATATATAAAACAAAAATAGAATTATAAGGAAAAACTGGGAAATCTAGAATCATAGATGATTCCTAAAGACACCTCCTATATAATCCACAGGCCAAGTAGACAAAATAAGTAATGATATAAAATATTTGATTAACAACATTGAACAGGTTGATAGCAAAATGCACTAGGAATATATAGAAGAGAATTAAATTTTCTTCAAACACTCAAGGAACATTTACATATGGTGATGATATAAGGCAAATAGCACAATCTTTTAATTAACATAACATAAACACATAGTTTCTGACTGCAACAAAACTTTATAGATTCTAAGCATAATTTTCTTTTTTAGATTTAGTATCTCTAAATTAGGATCTGTGTTATAACCAGTGACTTCTTATAATTATTGTTGCCATTTTCCTCACATTTCAGCATTTCTGAAATCTTGTGTAGCATTTTAGATTCAATAAATTATGTTAAGTTCAAAATAATAACAAATGATTTTAAAACAAATCCACATGTTTGTCAAGTAAGAAATGCACTTTCAAAATCCTCATGAATCAAAATCGTAATCGTGATAAAAATCAGAAAATACTTAGAGGTAAACAACAATAAAAATACTATGTATCAATATAATATTCCTCATTTCATTATTCTTGGGCGAACACTCATGTGCCTCAATTAAACTGTCTCTCCATAAATTAAAAGAAAATACTAGGTATTAGGAATTACGAAATGCAGCCAAAGTCATGACAAGAAGCAAATTTATTGTCTTAAATTACATGAGAAAAAAAAAAAAAGCCTGGAAATTAATAAACTACTAGAAGGACAGAGCCAAAAAGCAAAAGAAAGGAAATGATGATGAACAGAATTTAATGCAGTGTAAACAAAGGTATGGAAGACAGGCTCAGCAAAGCCAAAATTTGGTTCTTGGAAAAAAACTAATCAAATTAATAAATCTCTGGAGATGAAGAAGGTAAAAAAGAGTGAAAAATCAAATAAACTAGCATGAGTGAAAATGGAGGTCATAATGTATATACAGCAGGTCACTAAAACATCAAAGGGTATTAAGCACACATTAAGGCCAACCAAATTGAATAACATGTGGAAATAACAAATTCCTACATTAAACAATTTCTCCAAGCTGACCCCAGACGGACTCCATGATGCTCCAACCATTAACAGCCTTGAACCCACAATTTTCTTAAAAACTATCTACAAAGATACAGATAGTTTCACAAGTAAATTCTACCAAGCACTGTCTAATTCCATCACACACCGTTCCAGAGAATACAGAAAGAATAAGCCCTCCAACTTACCAGGTTTGTTATAAAACTGGAGGTAGTGTGAGAAACAACGGTGATGGGCCAGGCTGACGTGTGAACAGCGGCGTGCGGGGACACAAATGCAAACGTGCAGCAAGATCATCAGCAAATGAAATCCAAGTCCAGATGGAGTGTGTCACCACACTTCAGTGTCGCTCTCGCACTAAGCTGTACTAACGTTATTACCATGTTAGCCACGTAAACTAGGAAAACCACATGCCGATTATTGAGGCTACCGTGTAGTTGGAGCGCTCACGGTGGCGTGGCATGGGCATGAGGAACGACAGACAAACGGGCCAGACACAGAAGAGCAGATCCTCACAATTACTAAGACTCCCGATCCCTGACAGGCTGGCAGTACAGTTAAGTGAAGAGACCACGGGACAACTGGTAACCCAAAGAAATCAAGAACTGGGTTCCCTACCTCACCCCATACATAAAAGCAAGGGATTCGTAGCCTACTGGTGAAATGATCTGATTTTCATTTGGAAGAAAATACAACATCTTTATGAGTTTCACATAGAAGAGTTTTTTAAAACACTAGAAAAGCACAGTGCGTGAAGGAAAGACGGATACGTCCAAGGGCGTCAGAAAGCGCAGACAGTGGAAGAAAACAGGTGAGAAATTGGGAGAAGATAAGTTCATCCCACCTACCGTCCGAGAAACCGCGTCTAGACTACGTGCACAGCTTCTACACATCAGTAAGAAAAAGACCGTCAACGCCCCGCGACGTGGGTCACAGACACAGCGAGCATGTCACAGGGACAGCCGGCAACACGGGATGAATTCCCTGTGACTCAGGAAACGCAAAGCTGAGCCCCCACCAAACACCGTGTCACAATTACTGCGGGATTTATTGGGTAAGTAAAGAAGTTTGCCCGCATGGAGTCTGCATGGGGCAGAGCAGCCGAGGCCCGAGGGAGCCCGTTTGTGCGACAGTCTGGTTCCTGCGCGGAAGCCGGGCCCGCGCCGTGGCCCAGCCGTGCGCCCCCACAGCGACCACGCACGGTGTGCGCAGAGCGGGCGCGCAAAAGCCTTGGGTGTGCTGCTCGCGACAGGAAGAAATGATGAACCAACGCGGTCACGCCAAACCCCGTGTCTGTCGCGTCAGAGGGGCCTACGGACTGCATTAAAGAGTGAAACATGCGTGAGCCTCAAAACAGAACCTTGAGTGGGAAGAGCAAGGCACGGGTGTCACTCCACCTACACGAGGTCGGAAGCAGCCCCAGCCAGCCGACAGTCTGCTGCAGAGGACCCGGGGCCCTTTAGGGTGGTGACTTCTACAGGAGCCCCGGAGGAGTCCTGGGTGGGGGCTGCGGTAGCTGGGGACAGACCGTGTCCCATGTTTCCAAGCTCAGTAGGGAACAAACACTTGGTAGCGATATTATATTATATCAGCTTGGTGGTTATTATATTTCATGCGTCATTTATTTTGTACTATTTTTAAATTTATGATCTATTTTGTAGTTGTATTTTTAAAAAGATTAAATATAGAGTAAAACAGGAATACCATCTACCAGATAGAATAACGTAAGCCATGAACTGGAAATAATTAAACAAAAATAGAAAAATAAATTTTAAAAAGGAAAACAAAAGAATTAAAAGCAAAAGAATCAACATCTGAAGATGACAATAACTCAAACCACTGACACTATCCCCCGACTGCTGAGAGCTGACCTGGGCCCAGGGTGGAGCACTGGCCAGACCTGGGGAGCTGCCGTGCCCCTCCCTGCCTTGTGCAGGCGACCCTCCCCCGCCCCGATGCCAGGAGCGGGCTGCTTCAGGCTTTGAGGCTGGATGGTCCGATCCCCAGCCCCGTGTGGGGTGCGCACCTTTAAAAAAGAGTCAGTCGTGAGAATAAGATATGTTTAATGAGACTTAAATAAAAGCTAAATCCCAAAACCACTGAGATTAAAAAGCTCAAAAGGAGGAGGAGGAGGACACAATACGGTGTCAAGCAGCAGACTAGTGAGGCAGCTAAGAAGAGACAAGATTAAGATTTAGAAACAGGAAATAAATCTTCAACAACAACAAAAATTCCGAAGATAAACAGAGTAAAGGCAATGATGTTCAAAAGAGCAGGTTGCGTGAGCGAGAACCAACCAGGGCAGTGCCCGCTGGGGCGGGGCGGGTGGCCAGGACGGCGCGTGGCCAGGACGGCGGGTGGCCAAGACGGCGCAAGCCCCCCGCCCCCGCCCCGCCTGACCTCATTGCCTGGAGTTTCTCCCCCAGCGCCTGACACTCACCAGAGCCCACAAGCGCTTCCAGCAAACATTTATTAATCCAGTGTCCGCTCCTTCTACAGACACTTACCGAGCGCCTACTGTATGCAAGGTGGGGAGCCCACTGCTGGCCGCAGGGAGCCCAGCTCCGGGGTGCCCCGAGGGGGCAGATAGACGCACCCCGAAAGCGAGGGAAAACCGGGCGCTTCCGGACTTGACAGCAGAAGAGCGGCACGAAGAGAGGACGGCAGGACAGACGCTCACCGAACCGCGGCCTAGACTCGCCCCAGACTTGCCCCTTTCAGGAGCAAAGACGACGCCAACAAGCCCACCACATGCTCCTTGCATTTAGGGAGAGACACGGGGTGAGGCCGCGAGACGCCCACTGTCTGTCGGGGTGGTCGGCCGCGAGGAGGAACCAACTTGGGTGAATCAGAGCCAGAAACGAGCCTCCCCGGCGCAGGCGTCTAACGGCTACATCCCTGCCGGAGGCTCCTGGACTCCGCCGGCTCACCCGGCCCAGCCCGCGCTCCGCACCTCTTCTGCGCGCGCCTTCGTCCACACGTCCGTCCGCCGCCGGGGCTCAGCCCTGGAAACCTGCTCCTGCCGAAGGGAGCATTTCGAGCCCGTTTCTGAATGGAGACCGTTTTCCTAGCAGCGCCGCCTTCCTCTCACGTGCCCGTGACTCAGGCAAGTGGGTCCGGACGGGCGCGTGTCCAACCACTTATTCTCCCCCCGGAGTCCGCACCGAGGCGACGTGAGTCTGGGGGAGGTGACCCCCAAGGTTTGCTAAAACGTTTACGTGCTCTGGTGGCTGCGGCACGTACCGAATCACACAAAAGCCGCGAGCCATCCCGAGACTGGGGAACGTTGCCGTCCCCGGTAGACGTGTGCGGGAAGCCTCCAGGGGCCCCGGGCAGAGGTCCCTGCGCAGCCTGCCATCGGGCGAGGGAACCGGACCGAAGGGAAGGCGTCTGCGATTTGTGAGATCAGCTCGCTGGTGCGGGGACAACGGGTGACCCGCAAAGCTGGGACAGCCCGGCCCGGTTTGCTTTATCTGTGAGCGCAAACGCTGACGGGAGGCCTTTCTCCCTCAAACGTGTGGGCTGTGAATGTCAAGTGAAATATTTCAATGTAGTCGTCTTGAAAAGCGAGCAAGATTCTCTCAGATGGAGACACCGCTCGGCGGGCCGGCCCGTGGCGGGCCAGCCTCACCGGGTCACGTGAACTCGTGCACGACAAGCACTGCCTCTCGGTGGCTCGGGGAGCACGGCCGAGGGAGCACCTGCCCCCTCCCCGTGTGGACCGCAGCCTGAAGACGGGGCACGGGCACGGGTCCCCGACGTAGGAGAGCCGCCCAGACATGCCTCCCACCCCAAGGGAAAGCTGTGGATTCGTTCTTCCTCCTCAGCTCAACACATCCGGAGGGCACAACCCCCCACACACGTGCACGGACACACACACACAGACACGCGCGTGTGATACACAGATGGCTACAGACCGTCACACCGCACCTGGAGCCCGACCTCATGAGACGATTTTGAGATTCGTGAACACAATCCCCCCTTCCACTTCGAGCCATGTAGCCTCATACGACTTAAATATCCTTCCATGGCAAAGTGTCCCCAACTGTATAATAAGGGTAATTATGTGGGTGACAATGAGCGGTTGAGAGGGTGAAACGGAATGACTTCTGAGCGGGCCGGCGCGGGGCCTGGGCACCTGGCAGCCATCCCAACAACATTCTGCCCCAAGTTGCTACTGCGACATTTTACTATTGCTGGCCCCACAGTGAGGGAAGATCCCCTGAGCAGAGGGCAAGTGACGAGGTTTGAAGAGGTGGGGGGCAAACACACAGCCTTGGGGGCGCAGCATTTTCGGGAGAGGACGCACAGCGTGGAGGCCAGAGAGAGAGGGGAGCGGGCGTGTTAGGAGACACACGGGGTCCAGGAGGAGCTGCAACGGGGGCTTAGAGAAGGGGCTCTGGAGACAGGACTGAGGCTGACAGGAGTGGGTCATGCATGCTTGGGAGGCTGGTGGCTGTCTATGGCAGAGACCAGAGCCGGGCAGAGGAAGGGGATCAGGGCCCGCGCCCCTCCCCATCCTGCGAACACCTGCTCTGGGCGCGGGGACCCAGCTCAACTTCCGGGGAATGGTGAAAGCCGGAGAGAAACCAAGCAGCCCTCCCGGCAGACCCCGGCTTTGCGGTGGAGGCAGCCTCGTCCTGAAAGCCTGAGGCCAGAGGACGTACTTCCCCGACAGGCTGGCCACGGCAGCCCTGGGAGCCAGTCCCAGGAGCTGGACCACGCCGGGGCCCAAGAAGATGGGCAGCTCAGCCTCTACAGGCCCAGCGATGGCTGCAAGGTGGGGGCCTCCACGCAGCCACGGTGTCCTGGGCCCACCAGCAGCTCTGCCGGCTGGTGGCTGCCCAGGTCATGGGCACCAGGCCCGCAGCCCCAGCACCTCCCAGGACCCTGTTGGAAACACTGAGTCTCAGGCCCCAGCAGGACCAGCTGAGTCAGAATCTGCATTTTAAGAAGACGCCCAGGGACCGCCGTGCGTGCCGAGGTCATAAGGGAGGGCCCAGAAACCGTTCAAGCGAGATGAAATGCACAGAGACAAAGTGCCATCAGAGGGCCTCCTGAACCCCAAGTCAGTGATAGGTCCGCATCTACGGGGGTTCATGTGTATGACAAGCCCGTTCGGAATGCTCACACTCATTCACGTGTGTGTCCCCCAGCTGGTGACCCCCGCTCAAGCGGCTCCTGTCTCTCCTCCGCATGCCTGCCAGCTCCGTGCTGTTCCCTCTCCCTGCGCGGATCTCCGTGTCTGCGCGGATGGAGGCTGGCGTTTCTGCTAATTATCCACACTGCCTCCCACACTTGTGACGCTTGCGTCTGATGAGCACAGGGACAACAGGCCACGGAAGCTGTAATTTTAAACAGGCAACGGACATCACGTGGCTCCGTTTCGTGTGCTGGCGGGAATGCCAAGCC
The DNA here is from genome assembly GCF_010015895.1 of Lontra canadensis. Taxonomy (NCBI): domain Eukaryota; kingdom Metazoa; phylum Chordata; class Mammalia; order Carnivora; family Mustelidae; genus Lontra; species Lontra canadensis. Next base: position 1,708,204 of record NW_022631067.1, read on the forward strand.
ACAATGAGGAGGGACCGGCCAGTGAGTTTGGGATCCCTGCACTGACCCTGCCCTCCTGGCCTGGCCTGTGTGTCGGGACCGCTATCCGGCAGCCTGCTGTCCTGAAACTCCTCTGAGATGCTTCCTCATTTGGTCAAATAGCTGTATTTTTGAGCCAAAATTCCAGGTATGAGCTAAGAGATGCAGCTAGGGTACTGAGAGAGAAACACGGCCGGGGTCAGTGGAGCCCAGCCTGGGAATGACAGAACCCCAGGCCCTGCAGGCTGCTGTGTGACCCCGAGCACGTCCTGAGCAGCAGCCCCCTTTCTGAGAGTAAGTGGCCATGGGAGCAGAATGAGGGCGCGGGGAAAAAGCCTGCCCAGCCCCGAGGCTGGGTGGGAGGCACTCTCTGGAGGGGAAGGCTGTGTGGTATAGCAAAGCTGGAGACCGATGGCGGGGAAATGGACCCAAAGCTGTGACATCGTCACACTGAGGAGCCCAGAGCCATGGTGGAAGGGGGGTGAGCAGGTCCTTCCAGCAGACTGTGCTAAGCCTTGCTATGTCCCGATGCCCCTGGGGCCAGCAGCTGTGGGCCGTTCACACTCATAATCAGTCCAAAGACGGCTGCTCAGTGTGCCCTGCACCCCATATGTCCAGCCCCGGGGCCACTGTGACAGCCTCTTTGACAACCACAAAATGTTGCACAGGTGCATGAAGGCCGCTGTCCCAAAGGCTAACACTCAGGGCTCCCACAACAGGTAGTTTCCCTCCTCATGAAATCCGGTCCTTTTCTGGACACATGGCCACTGCTGGGATCACGGTGCCCTAGGTGATGGAAAGCGCGTCGACACTTGGAGGAGTGGCGTCTACGCCAGCACCAGTACCCAGACCCTGCCTATCCCTGGGAACCCCTGGTCGGACCTGGTGAGAAACGGGATCTCTGGGGCGCCCAGGAGACTCCGTGGGTTAAGTCTCTGCCTTCGGCTCAGGTCATGGTCTCAGGGTCCTGGGATCGAGGCCCACATCGGGCTCTCTGCTCAGCGGGGAGCCTGCTCCCCCCCCCCGCCTGCCTCTCTGCCTACTTGTGATCTCTCTCTGTCAAATAAATAAATAAAATCTTTAAAAAAAAAAGAGAGAGAGAGAGAGAAACGGGGTGTGGATGACAGGGCCTACAGGCCTGCACACCGGTGACTTCCCCCATCCTGGATGCAGACCTGGAACAGACGTTCCCTGTGGAACTGGAACAGAGCTAGCAGTGCCCTGGATGGGGAGCGCAGGGCGAGTGACCCCAGAACCGAGGGTCTTGGAGGGAGCCCCCAGGCTGCTACGGCCCAGACGCAGGCGCACAGCCAGGCCGGTCCTGCTCACGGGCCAGTGGAGGCTTGAGTGCGGGCGGTCCCTGCCACATGTCCACTGGCCTGACGAGGGTGTCCCCTCCGAGGCCCCCGCGTGGAGCCCCCTCTGGGGGAGCTTCCTGGGGGTTCAAGAGCTGGGGATTGAGCCCCCCACCCCGAGAGAGCCTTGTGTCTGTCCCTCACCAGAAGCAGGACCAGAGTGCTCCTGTGCACACCGGGGGTCACCGTGTCCTAGGGGACTTTTACTCCATGTGCTCTAGCATGGGTCCTGTGGGACTGCGACCATCCTAGGTCCCTGCGGGGCCCAACCACAGGTCACCACAAGAGCAAGGAACACACTGACAGCCGTGGGAAGACACCAGAACTCCACGGGGCAGGAGACAAATCCTAGGGACTAGTTGTTGTGGGAGGAGACATGCCGTCCAAAATAAAGGGGAGAGAATGGCCGCTCGTATCCTCCACCAGGCAGAAACCATGACGGGGGTGCGAGCCCCTTTGGCCTCTGGAGGCCACATCCAGCCGACTGGGGAACGTGTCCCCAGTGCTGATCTAGCGACAGAAAGAGCTCCCGGCTGCAGTGGGCCCAGACAAGGGACGGCAGCCAGGTCAGTGCTGGTGCACAGAGCCTTCATCTGCGACCCCGTGGCCGGGGAGACCCTGCAGTTCTGGAGGTCTCCATGGTGGGGAAACGTCATGCTGAGCTGGAGCGCACCTGCGGGGGGATCTCATCCCGGACCCCCGGGCTCCGCAGCAAGGCCACGCCAGCCACGGCAAGGAATCCTGGGCCATTCGGAAAAGGCATCAGACATGCTCCGGGGCTCTGGTGGGAACTGAGCACTCATCACGCCACAGGTGGGAACAGCCAGGTCCACCAAGTCCTATGGTCCACAGAACCCCAACAGTCTGTGCTAGCCCACAGGGGTGCATCTGGGGTCAGACACACCAGGGTAGGGGCCGTGAACCCACGCCCTCTCCCACTGGGCACTGGTGTCTCTCCCTCGCCACCCCATGGGGACGGGTCCCTGGTGCCAGCGAAGGAGCAGGATGGAGGGCGTCCTCAGGGCGATCTCAGCCTGCGGGTGGGGTGGGGTGACGCCATGGCCGAGCTCCCCAGCCTGTCCCAGCCAGCCACTTGACCTCCTCCCCCAGATGCTGCTCTAAGCGATCACCCCATGAAACTCCTGCAGGTAAATCTGGGTCTCAGATCTGTTTTCCCAGGAACCAGACCCCAGCAACCCTTTTAAAGGAAAGTCCCAAGATAGCATCCTTCGGAGAAACAAAGAGTCTAGTCATAACTGCTCAGTGTGTCTGCACACAAAGCCATTTCTTCAGGGAATCGCATGGTAAAGCCCCACAGGGCGGACCCCCTGTTGGACTCGCGCTCAGCGTCTGGGAGGGTGCAGGGGAAGGACCGTGGGCACGCCTTCTCCACTGAGCTCCTGCCATGTGGGGAGCTGTGTGCCCTGGACCCTCGCTCAGACTCAGGGTCCATGAAATCGTGCCCACAGGAGGCCAGTGGCAAGGGGCACAGACCCCCGCCGGGGAAAGCCCAGTGCAGGAGGGCACGTGGCGTGACCCAGAGCGTCCTTCATGGCACTCCTGTACCAATGTCCCAGAAGCGGGCCGGACGCCAAGACGGAGATGAATATTTGATGCATTTCAGTCGTCCATCAGCTCTGCACACCAGCTGTGAGACATCTCGGCCAGCCTGGTCTCATTTTCTTAGTCACTTAGCCACCAAAAAGGATCAAAGTCAACAGAAACTCTACTCGATAAATTACCTTCAGAGCCCTGAGTTGTTACAGGAGCCTATGAAGCCCCGCTCTTCATCGAGCACGTGGGAGCAGGCCTTTTCCAGGACGTGTCCTGAGACTGAAGGCAGGACAGTGTCCAGTGACAGTGGAGGTGAGCAAACACTGCCCACGACGGTTCCCCGGGCAGGAGCCCCAGGGCCCCAGGCAGCACGGGCTCACCCTGCCGCAGACTGCTCTGCCCGCCCAGCGGGTTTTAGGAGAGAAGAACTGGACTTTGTTTGGCTTTTCTTCTCCACATACGACCACCTCCGCCAGCTATTTCAAGGCCCCGCGCATGGCTTGGAAATCAGCTGGCCAGGGCCTGCGGCCATGCAGCAGGTCCCTGAGAGCAAAGGGAAGCCGAGGACGAGGGGCGGCCGCTCTGCCTGTCCAGGCAAAGTTCCAAGGAGTCACGTTTCAGCCGACAGCTACGCGATAGGATCTGGTTTCTGACAAGATCACAAGCCACAGATTAATCCTCTGGGTACACCTTAATGGTGGGAAAGGTCTCCGTCCCGGAAATCCACAGGAGGTCGATGACAGGTGTGTGTCAGAGGACGGCCACTGTGGCCCGTCCTGGTCCCAGGAATGGGGGGAGACCGCCCGGAGAGGATGGCTGCTCTGGGGCGTATGTGGACTTATGCCCAGTGCCCTCCGAAAGCCAGACTTGATTTCAAATGACTGAGGCTCCACGTTTTTCGGTGGAGGTATCTGAATTCAAAAACGTTGGATAATTTTGGTTTCTTACGCGGGCTTTAAGTTATGAAAACTGCATGGAAAACCTAAAAAAGAGAGGGCAACAAGGCACTTGTTTTGAGGGTTTAGGTATTTGAAACTGGGAAATGTGTCCTCTCTCCTAAAATGTGGCTGGCAGAGCCCACCAACCTCACAAGGCCGAGGCCCTCGTCTCCCCTACAAACGACTCAGACCGCTGACGGCACTGACGCTGAGCCAGGCCACCTCCGCAGCGGACACAGCCTCCCTCCGCCACCAGAGCGCAGGGCAAGATGGGAGACGCCGCGTTACGGGCGGAGCTTCAACCGGAGGTCCGAGTCCCAGCGCCAGGAACTCAGGAGGGGCTGCATTTGCATTAAGGTAAAATGAGGTCAGAAGGGCGGCCCCCACCCAATATGGAGGGTGTCCTTGTAAGAGGAGGTGAGGGGGCCACAAACAGGCACAGAAGGACAACCGTGGGAGCACACAGGGAGAAGACGGCTGTCTGCAAGCCCAGCAGGGAGGGCCCAGGGAGACCCGACCTTGGACTTCTCACCTCCAGAATGGTTGGACACCAACTTCGGGTCGAGCCCACAGTCGCAGCACTTTGATGGCGCTGCCCGAGCTGACAGAGGCAGCAGGGGTGAGGAGAGAACACGACCCAGGGCCGGGAGCCCAGGAGCTCCCCGGGGTCATGGACGGCCATCCTCCCGCTCAGGGCTCCAGCCCCTTTCCCACGGCTCTGACAACAACGGAGAGTGTGACCAGCTGACAAGTGCAGGTGAGAGCCCGTGATGTGTCTCAGGGCCTGGACCCATCTCAGAGCCCCTTCCCCTCTGGCCCTTCCAGCGGTGGGAACTGAAACAGCACCTCTTGGGTGTCAGCTGATTGCAGGTGGGGCCCTGCCATCTGGACCTAAAAGATCTGATGTGTATAGACAGCCAAAGGTACGTGCGTGGTGACTTTGTCTACACGGAGAGCTGAGCAGACAGCCGTGACAGGAAGCTGCTTCTGCACCAGACTCATCCAGAAAATGCACCCGTGACCTCACAGCGTACTTACTCTGTTCATTCTGACATGGTCACAGGACAATCTGTGAAACTACCAGCCCCGGGTGCTTTCTTAGGAGAATTATGGCACATTCTGACTACGATTCCACATCTCCTTCCGCTGGGGGGTGTTTGTATCTGAATTTACACGTGTGATTTCCAGGCTGCCTGCCGACACACCACTAGTCCTCCCTTCCCATATTCGGGCTCCCCATCCCGAGAGTGAGGAAGCCACAACTACTCGGCCAGCGGATCCCGTGGGAGCCGCCGTGGGGTTCCCCACGAGGGTCTCACCAGCGGCGAACCACCAGCAAGCTGACACCCCGTCACCTCCCTGAGCCCCTGGAAGAGGCAGTGACATAGGCCAGGAGTGTGGCCGTGAACGGAGACCAGTTGGGGTCCGTGTTTGGCCCCAAAGCGGGTCTGCCATGCATCTCTTAGCAAGTCACCGATCGCCTTGAGTCAGCGCCGTTGAGAGGACAACATTTCAAAAAATGCACAGGAGGCATTTTCCACGGAGCTGCATGTCTCGTGACTGCTGACAGTCTAGGCTTTAGGATCAGCGGGGGCATCCTGGGACCGAGAAAGCCCCTTTCACGGAAGCAAAATGAGGAAAGTGTGGCTTTGAGTCAAGAATAGAGTGCACGTCCTGCTGGCCCGTCGGGCGTGCGGGGCTAGAGGAAGACGTGAGGATGTGACCAGCGGGGACGCTGGGTGGGAGGCGAGGCAAACTCTGCCCCATGTCTGCCACGTTCCCCTAAAGCAGAGCTAAATGTCAGATGTGCCTCCACAAACAGCTAAGTCCCCCTCAGTCTGATTTTTCATGTGAAGCGCCGTCTCCTGGCTCTGCCCAAGCCCGGTGCCGTCCTGCCTCCCCTGGCACACGTGGGGCAGCGTGGGGACCTGGTCCCGTTATGTGGGGACTCTCGCGTCCCCTGGGTGGGCACCTGGAACGTAGCTGGTGACGGAAGGGGTGCAGCTTTCTAACGAGCCGCTGGCCCAGAAGCGCAGCCCGCCCTGTGCTGTACCCACGCCGGCCACTGTCCTGGGGCTGCCTCAGTCCTGGCCACCACTCAGGGACAAAGTCCCGCCAGGCCCTAGAGGGAACCAGGGGCTCCAGGATCCCGGCCTTTCCCGGGTCTCGAGTTTTGAGTCAGCTGAGCCGGAGATGCAGACATGGAGTCTCCGTCCCGGTTCCCCGTGGTGACTCCGGCCCGGGGCCGTTTTGCTCAGTGTGAGTCTGAGATGGGCCGTGTCCTTGCAAAACACGCAGATGCCCAGGTCCTCGTCCGACCTCGGGAGTCAGATGCCCCAGAACTGGGACCGGGCAGGACTAGTCCCACAGCTGGTTGTGACATAGGAGCCCCACTAGCAGGGAGGCCTGTCTGGAGAGGGGCCCTGGGGACCCTGCCTCACCACACCTGCCATCCCCCAGTCCTCTAGAACAGGAATACGCCCGGCATCTCGGGTGGTCAGTGAAGCCTCACACTTGGTGGGTCTGACGGGAGGTCAGGACTCTGCTCTCTGGCCCATTCTCCGGGGACCTTATGTGGATGACCACGGGAGCACTGGGGGGACACTGTTCCAGGTGTGGCATGGCCCCTCCCCTGCATGGAGGAAGTACACGTGTGATGCAAGCAGGCATGTGGGAGAAAGCACTCTGTGCTCTTCTAAAAGGAGGAGCCTCTGGCCATCACCACACGGAAAGTGAATAAAGACATGGAAAGTGACATCTGTGTATGGAGGTCTGCCCTCGTGAATTAGTCCATATTCATGCAGCGACCAACGTTTGCAGAGCTGTTCACATGCCGCCTGACCCTGTGTGGTGCCCGTGGGAAGACTGGGGCTAGGCAGGTGTACGGGGTACTTTCTCAAGGACCCTCTGCTGTGGTTGGCGGCAGAGGGAAGATACAGCCTCCAGCCCCCCAGCGCCCAGAGCGCATTGTCTCCTGGAAGCCTCCATCCTGCTCACGTCCAGGCTATGAAAGCAACTAAAGCTTTGCCTTTTTGTCATGAGGAATGAGCTGCCAGGTAGGAGGTGCGAGTCCAAGACGATGACAGGAAAACCTGTGCCCCCATAGCCCTGTAGCCTCAAGGACCAGAAGGCACGGGCCAGCCAGAGGGGCCGTGTTCACCGGGGAGGCCGGCCTGTGGGACACAGCCTGGATGAGGGCTGCCCTCGCCGCTAGGGGACCCACCGTGTAGAAAGGTCCTGGCAATCCCAGGGTGACTACACCCCAAGGATGGCACTGGGGCTGGGGGTGAGCAGCAGGTGGTGGGAAAGGACCTTTGGGGCTGGCTGTCCACACAGCTTCACTGGGAACGTGGACTCTGGAAGTGGACACGTAAGGCCACAAACGATGTGTGTCCTCCCGCCTGCTGCTACTCTTGAGAAAACATTATCCTGAACAAAATCCAAGGGCCATGCTGGAAGAATGCTGGGGACACGGCTGACCCATGTCACTCTGTGGGGTTTCCAAGGGAGGCGCAGGGTCCGGGGCACTGATACACAGCAGGCCCCGGGTGCTGGCAGCCAGTCTGGAAGATGGGAGCGGAACCCCGCTGTCTCCCCAGAAAGCTGCCCCGGTCTCACCCCTCCCTATTTCTCCTGCCTGGGACCCAGGCCGAGGCCATGCTGGAGCAGCCATCCCGTGTGGGCCCCGAGGACCAGAAGCAAGCAGGGCCTGGAAGGTGAAGACTTACTTCTCTTACCACCAGAGCGGTCTCCCAGCCACTCCCTCGAACCCCGTGGGCTGAGCCACCCGTGTCGGTCACAGCCGGGAAGCCTGCCTGGTGAGGCTGTGGAGACAAGGGCAGGCTGTGCTGGGGCACGCCCACCCGTCAGGTGACCCTGGCCAAGGCCCAGGGCAGCCCAGAGCGGGGGCCCAGGGCTACGTCTGGGCGCCCCGTCAAGCGGGGTCAGATTTCACCAGCCAACAGCCCCTCTCTGCCGTGGCCTCAGCTACTGTGCCCTGCTGGGCCCCACAGGCCCCCACGGTTATCTGCCGAGCACACAGAGGCGCTGGTCATGAGACCCGGGAAGGGAACGCGCCCCCTCGCTTACACGTGTGTGCCGGGACTCTGTTTCCTCTTGGACGGAAGATTGGAAGTTTTTACCCTGTCACAGAACAAAGGGAACTGTGACTTCTGTTTCCCGTTTGCATACCTGATTTCCTGCACTTTTGACAGTGGTATCATGCTTCTGACAGGTATGATCTCCCCCCTAAGGGAAGCGGAACGGGGAGCTTCTCCCCCGCCCGTGTCTGCTCATTCCCAGACGTGACGCTCACCGGAACCTCAGGGGTGGACCCAGCACAACGTGTGGCCTCCGTTTGGAAAACAGCCCCACAGTCTCCAGTGAGGCGATTTCCTTAAAGGTAAGTAAAACATGCTACCAAGTCCCCCTCCACATGGTGCTGAGGTGCTCAAAGGGTTGGGTCCTCGAAGAACGTTCTGGCATCGGCCCCGAGGTCTGGACGTGCCTGTGCTGGGCAGGCCTGGGGGCCAGGCGCTGTGCCGTGCCTGGGACGTGACCACCAGGCCGTACGGCCCCGCTCCCACGGCCCCACTACACCCTCACACACACGCTCACGCGGCGCCGGAGACCGGGAGACCCACGCACAAACAAGCCGCAACAAGCTGTGTTTCAGTGAACCAAGATGCCGCCACCTCGGCGCCCCCACAGACCTGGGAGGTCGTCCAGAGCTCCTTCGGAAGAGACACCGACGATAGAGCTTTTCTCTAGTCTCAGTCTTCCGCACCGGCTGGCCCTCGCAGAGGCCCGGTGACGCCATGGGAAGGTCTTGCCCTCAGAGGCTTTGGTTTCCACACCAAGAGCCTTAACCCTCCCCAGCTCTCCGCAGGACAAGGCGGGTCAAACCCCCAGGCTAGCCTCAGAGCTGGAGATTCAACATCCTTTTCTCAGCCCCAGCGAGTTGCACTTGACTTGGAACCACGCCACGGCCACCCGTGATGGGAGCTGGGGGACGCGCCCTCCGCAGGCGGACGGCAGGTGTGGAGTCACACCACAGAGTGCTGGATGGTCGGCAGGGCGGGAGCAAGGCTGTAGGGACAGGCTTCAAGTGACTTGTTCCCAATTCCTCGGGTTCTAAAATAAAACGAAATAGACGCTACCCCCCACCAAAGTGGTCTGTCCCGTCCTGAGAGATTTCAACAGGCACACAACACACTTTTCTCGGACCTCGCCCCAAAGACGTGATGCCACAAGTGACTTCTTGAGATGCCACAAGATCCACGCAGGTCCTGATCCTTTCTGAGGCGCGGCCCTCGCCGTGACTTTGACGATAACCCAAACGCAGAAGCGGGTGACCTCCTGCTGTCTGGTAAGCGTCTGCTTGTGACCTTCCAGAGAGAGGGAGCTCACGCCAGGGGGGTATGGGGGTCGCTGCTGCCGCCCCGGAGCCTCCCCTGGGAGGACAGATGTGCTGGTCTGTGGCTGACCAGCGGGCCACGGAGGCACGAGGGCACGCCATGGGCCCGCCACCCACGCTGCCGCCCAGGTCCAATCCGACAGGCGGCCAGAGTCCTCTAGTCAGAGCACAGACAGCCGCCGCCCCAGAAATCGTTCCACCGCCGCCCCACAGAACAGGGTCTGCCAGAGAGTGGAAACGGCGACACTTTCTGGAGGCAGATTTTAGCTGCCGCTCCCAGGTTCTGCGCGGTAGGTAACCTAGACGCGCAGGGGTGATGAGAGGCCCCTGATGACTCCGTTTCCCAGGGGTCATCGGGGGTCGTCTGGGCAAGCGATACCGTTATCTAGCTTCAAGTCACCGATTATCTGAAGAAAACAGGAACCGAGAGGCATGTCCTCGCACGGAGGTGGCAGACGTCACTGACCGTCCAGGGGACCAGCCTGCCTTTGCTCTCTGCTCTGGCCGCAGCTTTCCTGGAGCCACTCAGCCGCTCCTCAGTGGGCCCAAGGCTGGCTCCATCCTTGGCCATCCTTCAGGGCCAGACACAAAAGCCACCTCCTCCTGGAAGCCTTGGCCAACGTGCTGCAGGCAGGAAGGACTCCCTGACAGGCCTGGCCACAGTTCAGTTTCCCGAGTGTGGGGGCTCCTGGTCTGCCCACAGTGTTCCACCTGCCTAACGGGAGCATATCTGGAATGGCTCAGAGGAAACTCCCTGGTATCAGGCAGGCTGGAGGCCTCCCTGGAGGAGGAGAGCTTCTCTTTCCTCAGTCCAGCCCGCCCTCCACACTTAGTGGGATGAGGAGCAGACCACCCAGGATGGCGCCCCACAGGCCTGAATGCAGCCCTTGAAGGTAGAAAAGGTGAAGGGGTTTCCACAGAAACACAACCAGCGCGTACAAATGGAGAATCTCACGCCTCAGGAAAATAAGGCTCAAGACCCAACAGGCCGGTCTCCCAAAAACGCCGGACTTAGAGAAAACCAGGTTTACTTCCTGACCAAGGCGCCCCCACCGAGGATCTATCTCCATCCCCCAGCCAGGGAACTCGCTGCCGGGACTCGGGGATGTGGGCTGGACGCCCCTCTTTGCACGCCCGCCCGTGCCTTCCACGGGCTCCTGGCCGCTCGCTACAGCGCCTGTCTCCCCAGAGGCAATCCCTCTGCTATTCCCGAATGAGCTCGGGGTCTCAGTTTACCTCTTAATTCAGGCTGACTGGAAAGTATCTGTCTTAGAAAAGGCAGCTGGCACCACTGACGTCAGTGCAGAACACAAAAAATGCTGGTTAGCAAAGACAGCCGTGACCATAATAAGAGTGACCCGTCCTTCTGGCTCCATCCCTCGCCCCCAGTCTCAGAGGAGACACGGCTGCGGTCTCTCCTCCCTGGGGATCCGTGGCGGGACGGGGACACCAGATTCTCCTGTGAGGAGGGTCTGGAACAACAATGATGTTTCAGTGAGCCCAAGGGCATTGTTCTAATAAAATGTAGGGGACGAGAGGTGTGTGTGTGTGTGTGCGCGCGCGCGCACGCGTGTGCATGTGCAGAATTTCTTCTGTTTTCTTGGCCCACGCTGCTTGGTGAGGCAGAGGCCTTCAGGAGGGAGGCGTGTGGGTCGCAGTGCGCCCTGGGCTTCCCAGCAAGGGGGACGGGCCCTGAGCACCCACAGGCTGCGTGCCCTTGAAGTCTAGGTTTGGGGCCGTAGCTTGACCAGAACCTGACCATCCCAGGTCTCCTGCTAGGGCATCCCCAGCCCAGCCAGGAAACACGGTGTGCGTGCCCGGAGCCCTGACAAGGCCCGCACCCCCTCCCTCGCCCCAGGGGTAGACTTGAGCTGGGCGTGCGGGGTCTGAAAAGCAAATGTTCTTCTGAACCCTATGGGCTCATTATTCACCAGAACAGTGGTAACATAATGCATTTTCATTTACTTAGCCTTAAATATATGTAAATTAAAGGGTTTTCTTTTATTAAAAATAACACGAAACTCACCACTGATGTGTTTTTGTTATTCTAAAAAGAAGCAGTACCAGAGGAAGGGGGCTCTAATGACATCTCACATTCAGATGTGTGTCTTGCTGGAGAACGAGGGGCCTCTCCCCCCCAGGGCCCGAGCTCTGGATAAAACCCTGCCCACCGGTGCTGTGCGTGGTCCCCGCCATCCGCACTCTCATTGTCTTACATCTTGATGGAGGAACGGCTCGCCCTGGTTGGAAGCCTAATTGTCGCCAAGAAGGAGGACCAGATTGCAGCTCTCCTGTTGGCGCAGGGATTTTGGGGAAGCTGCGGTCGGCAGGGGAGAGTGTGCCGAGCTTCATTAACTCAGGAGGGCAATGGCACCACCGCGTCCTCCCGAAGAAAGGACTGGCCCATCACGGTGCCGCCTCCCTCGCCAGCCCTGTGCCCTGTACCCGACGGCCACAAAGCCCTCAGCAGTGTCCCCATCCGTCCCTGCCTCCGCCCACAGCCCTCGCCAAACCTCCCTCCGCCAACAGCCTGGCCTCAGGCCTCTACCGGCGACCGTCCCTCAGGAACCTCCTGATCCTTTTCGACGTGATGCCTGCCTGCCGGGCCCGTGAGCCCTGGTTCAGCACTCTGGGTCTGAGTTGGGGGCGGCAGGAACAATGGACCACACGCCGCGTGGCTCAGAGCCACGGAGCTCCCCCTCCCCTCGCTGCAGGCCAGAGTCCACAGCCAGGTGTGGGCGGCCACGCCCGCTGTCCCAGCCCCCTGGGATCCAGCCATCTCGTGTCCCCGGCTCAGTCTCATCACTCCCGTCTCGGCCTGGGGGTCACATGGCATCTTCCCTGTGTGTCGCCTCCACACCTGACCTTTCCCGCGTCTCTTCCGCAGAGACGCTCGTCGCTGGGTCAAGGCCTACTCTGTTCCCATAGGCTCTCACCTTAAGCCACCACATTGCGACGACCTGGCTCCAAGTGAGCTCACCTTCTGAGGTACGGGGAGGACCTGAGTGTGGGTGGACTTCAGGGGGAGAGCCTGGGCCTGCTGAGGACCACACCGCAGTGGGCCCAGGAGGCTACGGTCCCCGCCCGGCCGCCATGCCCGCCTGGGGTCCTGCATCCGCCCTGCTGTGAGCTGTCCTCAGCGGCCGTGCCTCCTCTGCCACCTCGGCCCCCACCGCGCCGGCTCTCCAGGGCTCTGCCCGCCTCCGTCCTGCTTGCTCTGCAAGGGGCAGGCTGGCCCGCCCCCGCAGCGCCCACAGCCTGCCATCGATGACGGCCTCCGACGCCACCCTCCCGTCTCCACTGAGACCCCCGGCTCCTGCCTGACGGGGTCACAGCTCACTGTCCTGTCCCCCCACAGCGTTAGTGAGGCACGGTGCCGGCACTCGGGAGACACTTGGGTGTGGGGGGTGTACCCTGTTCCAGTGACATCCCGACCCTGAGACTCCAGGTAAGTTCCGGGGACACCGCCTTTTGAGTTCACCAGAACCTTAGACCACCTGGAGCAGCTTCCTAGTAAAACACGTAAATTATCTGTAGAACAAAACAGACCCAGAGCCAGGCCACAGGCTTACTGGGGCCCCAATCGGGGTGGGGATTATGGGTGTGGGTAGGTGAGCACAGCACGGGAAGGGGGAGCACGGGCCGGGCTCCCCGCCGCACTCCTGCCGGCGTCTCCAGCCGCCCATCCTCAGTCTGGAGCTCAGGAGAGACGGCCGTCCCTGTGCCCTGGCCAGGCCAGGCCATGGCCCGGACCCTGCAGCTTCCAGCCTTCAGGGGTGACCCTCCAGCCGGGACGTCCCTCATCGGCCCCAGCGGAGGGGCAGAGAATCTCTGACAGGCAGACGCTCTGTTCTTTCCATGAGGAGGGCACATCTCAGGACTCAAACACATCTGGGGCTGTAGCTCGCAGACCAGGCGCATCTCCACTGCAGCCCCGCAGGACGTGGGCTCAGGCACTGCTGGGGAAAGTGCGAAGCCCTGTGTGTGGCCTCCACCATGGGGACAGCTCCGTGCTCTGCGCGGCCACCGCTCCCCCAGGTCCCAACCTCGGGACCCTCTTCCACAGGGGTGCTAAAGGGGCTGAGAAAGAGGGTCGGGCCTGACCCCAAGGGCTGGGGTCCCACACGGCACGTCCCTCACTGGCAGAAGCCGCTGGAGATCCAAACCACCACAGACAAGCCGACTCCCACATGAAACGTGGCAGCCGCACACGGGGCTGGACCGCGACCACGGCGGAGCGATGCGGCCTAGCACCGTCCTGCCCCGTGGCCTCGAAATCATTGTGACACCGCTATCCACATGTGTGGCCAATTCTCCCCCAGGACCTTCCTGATCCGTGTGAATGCAGACAGAACGGTAAATCCCACTGCTGGCAGGACGTGTGGTGGAGTGGGGCGGCCCCAGGCGTCAGGGGCTCTGAGGGGAGGACACAGGATGGGCAGAGGCAGACCTGCCTCCAGGTGGAGGGCGTGCGGGCCAACGTGTCTGGCGTGGCGGCTTCCCCGGCTGACCCTCGCCCGGCCGGCTCAGCCTTGGTCCGGAGCTCACAGTCGGTTTGTGAGGGCTGGGCCTCAGGCCAGCTCTGTCTTCTGTGTGTCTCCTTGCCCCAAACCTTCAGGGAACAGGGCTGACTCCAACACATCCTGTCCTCACACTTGGGGTCTCAGCGGACGTGTGTGCTCAGGGACAAACCTTCCAGGAGCCCTTCCTTCCAAGACACAGCCCGCAGACCATCCCACTCCTCAGAGCAGCTAATGGGACAGAGTGCCCACAGGTCCCCTCTCCTGCCATGTCCCTTCCATCTCATGAGAAAGGAGGCCACGGCGGTGAGGGCCAGGTGGGAAGACGACAGGCTGAAGGCAGCAGAAGGAAGTGTCAGGACTGGGATGTGGGCCACCTCGGTGAGTGCAGAGAAGTGACCGATGGAGACAGTAATGGGGTCCAGCTCCCCGCCTGAAGGACTCAAGATAAAATTCTGTTTTCACCCCGTGTGCAAGGCTTCTGGGATGGCCGCCCTGTCTAACGTGGCCCTGGGAGCCCTGTGCAGCCACTGGGAGCGCAAGGATGCACAAGGCCAGTGTGGGGGACAAATCTCCGTGGAGGACCCCAGCCCTCACTCCCCGGCTCGAGGGGCGGGCGGCTCACAGCCGAGACCCTCTCCTAAGGCCCCAGCCATGGACACCGCCCCTCTCGACCAGGACAAGGAGTTCAAGACCACAGGAACCTCGGCGTGTGACCTGGTTGGAAACAGTCTTTGCAGACGTACTGGTTAGGACGAGGTTATGCAGGAGCAGGGGCCCCGATCCAGAGGCCTGTGTCCTCAGGAGAGGAGGGGGCTCCTGCCGGCTCAGCTGAGCGTCCAGCTCTTGGTTTCAGCTCAGGTCGTGATCTCGGCGTCCTGGGGTCAAACCCCACGTCGGGCTCTGTGCTCGGTGTAGACTCTGCTTAAGACTCTCGCTCCCTCTCCCCACCCACAAGAGCAGGGCCGAGGAGACATAGGCACACGCAGCACGGAGGGAGCTGCCATGAGACCACGGAGGCAGAGGGCCACGGCGCTGCAGACGCCGGCAGAGGGACACTCTGATCGGGGACCCCCGTCTGCAGAGCCGTGAGACAAGACATTTCTGCAGCGTGCAGCGTGCTGGGACACGGCCCCAGGAGACCACGGAGCCTCCCCGGGATCTGCCTGCAGCGTGGCCGGGCCCTTCCCAGACCTCAGGGAGGTGGCGTGGGAGGCCCCACCCCTAGCGCGCCCAGTGGGACTATTCGAGGTGGCCGTTAGCCTGTCCTCGGCTCAGCCTCTCCTTGAGCTGGAGGACACACAGCTGCCCCCGGGGCAGGAGAAGTCGCGCTCGCGGGTGTCGGAGGGCACAGTGGACTGGGATGGCAACCACAGGTTTCAGCCACCATCAACCCCTTGCGAGACCCCACATGGCCCCTCAGGCGACTCTCCCACAGATGCATCCACCTCCAAGGGAAATGTGCAAGGCCTGCAGACGATTCCCGAATTTACCTTACCACTGAACGGATTCCACGCAGGACTGTCCCCTGCCCGCCGGGGAAACTGGCCACCCGCTGGGGTCGTGTGAAACCATGGCCCTGTGATGAGCACAGATGGTTTCTCAGATGGGAGTCGTCAGACACCCAGGATGGGCGAGTGAGCTCGGATGTGGGGGGCCACACACAGCGCAGGATGAGGCCTCGCTGTGGGGGACACGCAGAGGACACAGGGGCCTGGCTGGCGTTCATCCTGCCACGGTACAGAGGCTGGGGGTGTGGACGGCTGTCCGATTCTGCAGCTACCCCCACCCGCTCCGGCAAATCTGACTGAGGACAGCTGTGTTCCAGAAATTACTTCCCACAGTTCTGGGCCCCCGAGAGGCCGGGACCCCATAGAATCCCGACGAAATACATCGGTGGGCATGTTCTTATCACATGTCAGCGTCCCGGTTGGGTACCTCACCAGCCCTGAGACATAGGCAAACCTGTCAGCTCTGACCTTCTAGAAGTCGAGCCAGTTATCTGCCAAGTCCTCCACTGCCATGAGACGGGGAGCTGCAGAGAGTGGTGCCAGCCCACACCTGGGCCTCTCTGCGATCCTCTCCAGGCACGTGGGACGGGCCCCTCTCCCCTTCCACGGGACGGCCCCTCGCATGCCACAGTTCCTCCAATCCGCCCCTCGAGTGTTCTACTGTTGGGGCCGATTCCATGTTAAAACCTGTTAAACCCCTAGGGCCTGCCTGGGCCTACTTAGCCATAGTGACTCCATGTTGCCTAGGTAGCCATTTTGTTGTTTAATAAATGCCTCAGCAGTTACTGATACCGGTTCCGGTAACCGTTGCTAAAACACACACCTAAAACGAGGCCATTTTGCTGTTTAATAAACGCCCAGCAGTTACTAGTATCGGTCCCCGGTAACCGTTACTAAAACACACAGGTAGGAGACATTCAATCAGCCAAAGCCACATACGTGGAGGTCTGCGGTTGTGCCCTATAAAACTAGCCTGTAGGACCAAAGGGGGGTCGCTCTCTTCGGAGGCGGCCCTGGCCGGTCAGTCTGACTTCTAATGCTTGCCATAGAAGAAGGCTTTGCATAACTTTCACTTTGTCTCAGTCTCGTTCCTTTGATAACGGACCCACCACTACCACCAAAGAAATGGCCTTTTACTTCATCTTTTTATACATCTTGTTAAGGTAGAGAGGAAACGATGGACCCAATTCAAAAGCCAACCGAGCCCCTCAGCAATGAGGAGGCCACAGAATGGGAGGGAGGCATTTGCTACCCGATGGTCTCATAAACACAAGCTCCTGCTTTCCCCCAAACCGCCTTCCTTTCAGCAGCCCGGGAGCTGACAGCCCACCGCGCATCTCCTCTGGGTTCGGGCTGAGAAGTTAGAAGGAACTCAGAGAGAGAAGGAGCTGACACCTGAGACGAGCCGTTCGTCACCAAGGTACAGAAAGTTTGTGCAAGAGAATAGCGCGTGCCCGGTGCCTCCGGGGACAGTGCGTGTGGTCCTGTTGGGGGACACTGATGGCCCCGACCCACTCATACGAGTTGTGTTGTTTTTTAAGATTTATTTGTTTGAGAGAGAGAGAGAGAGGTCGGGGGGCAGGGGGTACAGAGGAAGAGAGAGAGAGAAAATCGGAAGCAAACTCCCCAAGGAGCACGGACATGGGGCTCCGCCTCACAATCCCGAGGTCACAACCTGAGCCAAAATCAAGAGGCAGACACCTAACCGACTGCCCCCCACCCCAGGCACCTCCAGACACACTTTCTTATTTTTTTAAAAAAAGATTTTATTTATTTATTTGACAGAGATCACAAGTAGGCAGAGAAGCAGGCAGCAGAGAGAGGGGGAAGCAGGCTCCCTGCTGAGCTGCGAGCCCAGTGCGGGACTCGATCCCAGGACCCTGAGATCATCACCTGAGCCGAAGGCAGAGGCTTTAACCCACTGAACCACTAGACACACTTTCTTATAAAAGAGAAACACACACATGTAAGGGATCTTAGGGAACGTTTCCAGACACCCCCAAATGACATGCGTGTGCCGTGCCAGCCTCAGCTCCCCAGAGCGGCCATCCTGGGGCCACCACGCTCGCGTGTGTAACTTCCTGCATCTTCACAGACGCTCCCACGAGCCCGGCCCGCCTGCCAGCGCTTCAAACCCGGGATCCGGAGGCCACAGGGAAAGCCGCGCAGGCCCCCGCGGCCGCAGGTGCTCTGGAACTCCTCGTTGGTCACGGGCCCCCCTCGGGCAGCCGCAGGTACGGGATGGCCACACTGTAGGGCCTCGGAAGCGGGGGCGGCTTTCTCCTCACTCCTGGAACTATCAGTGGGGACAAACGACGCAATCGGCACAGACCCCAACGCCAAACCATTCGCGTCGTGTTTTTTATCCATCGGCTCCTCAGCTCAGGGACGAGGAAAACGCAGCGTGAGCACCATTTTCTCTTCGTGCTTCACACGGGGCGGGCCCCTGTCAGCACGCAGAAGGGCTGTTTGTCCCCGCGTTTCCGTTGGGAGCAGAGGGCAGAGGCAGGGGACGGCCCAGCCCCACGGAGCAAGTGTGCGGAAGGCGCCTGCTCCCCATGATCAGACTGAAGGAGGCGCCTCGTGGCAGCTGCGTTCACAAACGCCACCCAGACGGCCGAGCACCCCCTCCCGTTAACGATCACATCCCGTCCAGATTCCTGTCCCGAACTTGATCGGCTTCTGCCCTCTCTAGACCTACTGCGTTCCAGACTCCTGCCAGGCCGCTCGGCTGGCCCCCGTGGAGCATCAGACCCAGCGGCCATCTGGGGGGCCTCTGGCCGTGGGACGGGCAGTTCTTGAGAAGAGAGGCACACACTGAGTGCTCTTGTCCCCAAAGCCACCGTCGAAGACCACATCCCCGGGCGAGCCTGGCTGGTCCTTCCCGGGCAGGAGGCGGCCAGCACTCAGGAGTGAAGGCAGGAAGAACACCCAGAGGCCGCGTGGTGTGACTGCTGGGCGGTCCCGGCTGGGAATGGGGACATGGTCCCCTGCGAGGCCAGCATGGCTGCGCTGTCCAGAGGCCTTGGCGGGCGCCCTGCCTTTGGCACAGGGGCCGTGATGCCCTCACCTGCTGAAGGACTGTCGGCAGGGGTCAAATGACCCAACACTCACAGCCTGTGCACCTGCTCCCGCCCGGCGCCCGTGGGTCATCCCGCAGGCGGAGGCCAGGCACCCACGTGTGCTCCAGAACAGTGTTGGCTCTGCGCCCACCACCATGCCACCGAGAGCACTCCCGCAGCGGTTCAGCCGCCTGGCACACAGAGGGCCGCGAGGTCTCCCAGGGACCCGTCTGCACCCCTGCGACGCTGAGTTGGCCACACAGGGTTCCCGGTCAGGACAGAAAGGAAGAAGAACCCCCTGGCCTCTGAGGGGAGGGAAAGTAGGAAAAACGTGCTCTCTTCCAGACGTGGTCCCTCTTCCTCCAAACCGGCTTGAGATGCCCCAGGATGGCCCAGCCCAGCTACCCTTGGAAACTGAAAACATATTTATCCCGTCGTGGCTGGGTGGTTTTTTTTTTTTTTTTTTTAATTGATGGGAACTCGTCCACTTTGCCATGAGGAATGCCAAAGAAATGCATAATTAAAAATGGAAAAAGAAAGTCTTCTAAAGGCTGTTTACTTGGGTAATGACAGTGACACAAACGGTCCTTTCTCCTCGCAAGGCCCACCCACAGAAAGGGGCAGAACAATGGCGCGGGGGCTCTGGGCACCAGACGGCCTGGAGAGGCCCCCTGCCCTGCCACCGCTTTCGGCTCCCACGGCCCCCGCCTCCCGCGCGCGCCCGGCTTCTACCGCCCACCACCCGCTCAAGTTCATCTGTTTACACAGTCCGGCGGGTCTCTCTTAATTATCAAAAAAAGTGGAAAATCACTAATATGGAAGCCAAGGGGGCTGGCAGGGGAGAGAGGGCACCCGTCGGGCGGGTTTGGATCCGAGCGCAGAGCTAACGCGGCCCCTTGGGGATCCTTGCCCCGGGCGCACACAGACGGGCTGCCTGGGGACTGGAGGGTGAGCCCCGGGCCGCGCTCCGTGTCTGCAAATTGACGGATACGTGTCAGAAGCGGGAGGCCCTGGTGACAGAGGGTTTGAGCTACCCTGGCAAGTAAATGACAAAAGTTACATCATTTTTATCAACATTCATCACTCTAATTGCCTAAACCCCCAGCAGAACAAAGTCACACCACAGTTTCCTGGTATTTGATTAATGAGGGCAGGAAAATTGAAGTTTTTGCAATAAAACGGAAAAAAAAATCAACAGACTTTTATCGTTTTTTTCCCTTATGATTTTAATTTAATGGCTCGTGTTTTCATTACCGCAGAGGCTGTAGACTTTAGCTGGCAATTATGTCCCATCTGTGAGGCACTGTGTTATTACAGTTTATTCTAGCAGCTTTTCAATCACTTTCGAGTCGGGCTTTACAAGTGCGTTTGCAGCAGGTGGGCCTCCTGGCACGAGCCCAGGAGCACACAAAGCGCAAAGCTGGAGTTTAATGGCAGCATATGCGTGCGGCACAGAGCACCAGCCTTCCCCCATATGCCGCGAAAGCAGCCTCTTCAGACTGCCAGTCACTGTCCTCACTGACTACAGTCTCGGAGTACTTTTCTGCCAGGGAAAAATATACCAAGGCAGCAAATTTCTCCAGTGCACCCTCCTTATTACCGAGCAACCCTGTCATTAGCACAGGCACAATGAGCCTGAACCGGGGATGCATACCAATGAGGCCGCACAGAGCACTTCTGCTTCTTATTGCTATGGAAACGCCCCCGCCACCACCCCCCCGGGCTGCAGTGGACAAGCAGGAATGTCCCCCACCCATATGTCACCTAGTTAACACTGTACACTGTGATGTGAACCAAAACCCACCCCAGCCCTGCTGGCAGCGGGGAGAAGGAAGGAGGCACGGAGTCCCTGCGCTCCCGGGAGGCGTCCGCCTGCACAATCCCGGATTCCGCACGGCCACAGCGCCCAGCGCGGGTGGGAGCGGCGCTTCCAGCTCGAAATACGGCTCTCCCGCTAAATCCGGAGAGAGAGTTTGAACGGTCTAAGAGAAGCTGCTTCGTCCCACGAAAGAAAATGGAGACCAAACGTTTTTGGTTTTGCTTTAAAGAACGAGGGCTCCGTGGGTCGGAGGTGGGACGGCTGCAAAGCCATGGAGCCCCCGCCCTTCTCCGTGGACTCTTGCCTGAGCCCTGCACGAAATGTACCTACAGAGACAAAGGCTCCCAGTGTCCCTGTGTGAAGGACCTTCCCACCTGCACGCCCTGGCCTCTGCAGGGACCTAGGGACAAAATCTCTTGCTTTCCGTGTGTGAGTGTGTGTGTGTTTGTGTGTGTTTTTAACGATAGACACTCAGATTTTCTCTCGCAGCTCAGTCCACACACACCTCAGAGGGCCTGACCTCCACGCGTCTGCGCTGTGGCTTGGGGCATCTCCCTCGGGGGTGTTGACCCCCCGTGGATGACCCACCAGGGCCTTGCTCTGCCCCCAATGCCACCAGCAGTTCCAAAATCACGTGCACCCTGAGTGCTAGCACTGAAACCCGGTGTCACCCCCTGGACTGGCTGCCCCTCTCAGCTCTAGTGGCCGCTCTGGGTCCTGAGCACGCAGGACTGCCTCTCCTTGAGCGGGACGGTCTCTGCTGTCACTCACCTGGCGGTGGGGACCACATCTTGTGTGGACCACGCCAGGAGCGAGCGCTGAGTAGGACAGCGTCCCCCCGCACCCCCCCCGCACCATCACGCACATTCCGGTGCTGCAGCCCTGAACGAGCTGGGAAGCTAAGTGGAGTAACATTTAAGGCACAAATGGTGCCATTTCTCAGGAACACCCATCAAACATGAGCTGCTGGGAGGCAGTCACGCTGCTACGGAGTGACAAACTGACTTCGGAACACAAAATCAACCAGACTAATGTCAGGACGGCTGGTATTCCTCAGGGACCGTCACTTATAGAACATTTATTTTTTATTATAAAAGCAATTCTCGATATATGTGAAATTCACCAGATCCTAATGGGAATAATTTCCTCCTGCATAATGTGTCCCGATGGGAATCAGGCAACTCTTTGATTTTTGTTTTTAAGTTAAAGACATCAAGGGAGAGAAAACTCCTTCACAGAGAAGAAAGAGCAGAGCTCAGCCAAGCAGCCCACTCAGCAACTCGGGGAGAGTCAGAGGGAGGAGGCAGCCAGGGAGCCTCGATCCAGCGCCGAGGGCTGCTGACCATTCTCCCCAAACACAAGAGGGGCAACCCCGAGTTCGAGGTGGCACCAGGAGCAACTCGGTAATTCTCACCTTCAAGCGACTCAGCAGATGTCGGTGGGAGATCGGCATTATCCCAGACGACACACATCCCTGCACCAGGATGCCACGACCGGACTTACGAAACTGGCATTTACATTAAGTACATTTCCTTCCTTCCCCAAGCAAGGTCCTGAAACCCACCCTAGGTGGCCCTCCCCCTACTAGGACTCAGTCGGGAACAGAACGCGTGGCCCGGGTTTCCTGTCCATCCCCTTGGGAAGGGCGGCTAACCTCCGTCTGGACACTACAGGATCGGACACAGCTGGAGAGTTGGAAGCCTCTTCGGACCAGGATCCGCACCACCGAGTCCGGCTCCCCCCTGACCGAGGGGTGGGGGTTCCTCCTGTCCTTGTGCGGCGGCTCGTTCCTTGGCTCCTGGTCCCAGACCTCACACTTCCCAGGAGGCCGACCTAGGACACCTCTCCCCACAGGACAGACCCAGGTAGGGCGCTGGGGTGACACGCAGCCCCCCGGTCCTTCCGTCCACCAGCCTCTGTCCACACTTTTCCTTCACAGAGGGTGTTCTGGCTGAATTGTGTCGCCCAAAAGATAGGTGAGAGCCCTAACCCAAGCCTCAGAATGGGAACTTATTTGGAAACAGGGTCATTGCAGATGTGATCCGTGAAGATGAGGTCACCCTGGACTAGTGTGAGCCCCTAAACCGATGTGACCAGGGTCCCTGTAAAAACAGGGACATTTGGACCCAGAAAGGAGGTGTGGGGAGAGGACAGAGACCTGAGGATGGAGGCAGAGCCCTGGGGGCCCCAGGAGGCAGAGAGATGGGGAGGGTCCTCCCAGGGGGGCTAGGGGGACCGAGGTCCTGCCCAACCCGGGCGGGTACCACAGATAACTGCTCGTCCCCCGGCCCCCTTGGAGCCGCCGATTTACGGAATTCCATCTTCTGGGACCTGTGCTCGAAATGAACATTAATGACAAGAACGTATACCAGGGCACCAATAGAGCCGATTTTCATCCCTCACTCTGAGTTTTCTAATTCGTGTCAATGAACAGCCAATTTCATCGCTGACACGGGAAGTGTCCATCCCTTCCCCTGGGAGGTGAGCCCTGGCCTTGCCTGCACCACCCGAGTGCAAGTCAGGCCCCGGGTGCCCCCGGCGGCTCCGGCACCGATGAAGTCTCGGCTCCTGCCCCTCGAGGTTCCTGCCCTCAAGGTTACGTGAGCCGTGAGCCCACAAGCTGGGAGCACCTGCCAGCGCGCGGCGTCTCACTCACTCCTGACTCCACACCGACCGGGAAGGGGATAAGTACAGGAAATGCAGAGGCAGCTCTGTCTTCCTGCCCAGGTCCGAAGCCCAGGAAGGTTTTCTTTGGTGAATGCCTACGAGTGTGGATCTGTCCCGACCTGCTCTCTCCTTCTGGAAGCTCTCCTGTGGCTTACCTCCAGTGACCCGCCACCACCCCCTCGACGCCCTTCCCTGTGCCTTTCACGGCTTCCTTCTGCTCCCTCCGTGTCTCAGGTGGCGTAGGTTCTGCCAGCACCCGGGGGCTGCGGTCAACTGCCTAGAGGCCCTCCACACCTGCTCCTCCTACAAACTCCCAGCTGACCTACCTGCCCCACCACCCTCGCAGCTAGGCCGGGTCCTGGGACCTCCCCTGGAGAGCCTCCAGACTTCCGCTCTACCTGCTCTGGCTGGAAGGGCTCCAGGAGTCCAGAAGAGAGGCAGCGCCAAGGAGTAGAAGGACCTAGATGGGCCCCGGGCGTCCGTTGGAGGATGCTCTGGGGAGGGGCTGTCCAGGAAGGCCCCCATTAGACTGGGGCATGCGGGAAGCAAGATTGCCCGTGTGAAACCTCTGGGACTGGGCTTGGCCTGCTCACCCGGGCCTCATCCCGGTCCCTCCAGAGCGTCCCCCTGAAACCGCACGGCTGGGCGTCCCCGCTAGAATGTTCCAGACCACTTTACCGTCTCCCCACATAGCTCCAACCTGCCCCTTGTGTCTTCTCCAGCCCGGAAAGGACAGACATGCCCTCTCACCCACATCCAAGCCAGGCGATGAGTCCTCACCATCCCCTCCGCCTCTTGCCTCCAACAGCCCCAAATCCCATCAAGGTTCCTGTCATTTGGACACCACCGTCCACTCAGGTCTGGCCTGCTGAACCCACGGCCCGGCCCCCAGGAGCAGCTCCCTAGCCTGGGCATTCCCTCCCGTTAGCAAGAGAGGATGCTCATTTGATCAAAGCAGCTTTCTCAGGGGACTCCAGGACCACTTGGGATGCGGCTCTGGGGGCGCCTGCCTCCCCCTCCATCCTCCTTCCTCCATCCCTGGGTGGGGAAGCTGCAGCTCCCCTCCTGGGCCTCGTCGGGACCCTGCTCCACCGTCCTCCTGGACAGGCACCGTGTGCCCCCCAAGCACCCACGCGGCTGTCCTCAGCAGACACGTGTCCACGTCCTTCTCTCGTTCTCTTCTCTGCAGATGAGAGGCTGCTCGGTCCCCCGTGTCTGCGGCCACGAGACAGGGTCCGACGGGGAAGACGGGCCCGACCGATCGTGTCGACACGGAATGAACGAGGAGCGCCGCGTCTCTGAAGCCGCCAGCCTCCAGCCCCGAGGCACGCCCCGTCAGGGAGCCAAGCCCGAGGAGGACATGGAGACCCGCTTCTCTCAGTCCCACTCAGTGGGTGTCAGCAGAGGCTGCAGTGTCCCCACGCCACAGGCCGCAGGGCTGCTCTGCCGCTCAGCGTCCCTGCCCCTCCCCCGTGGACGAAGCCATCGGTTCTCCGCTGCTTCCGTCCAGACGAGGTGGACACAGAGGCCCCGCGGAGTCTGATGGGAGCGTTTGCCAGAATCGTCATCATCTGCGCTGCTAGAGACGGTGCGCGGGCCGGCCGCCATCCACGATCCACATTCAGCCCACGGTGAAATTGGTTTGCAGAGGTTTCAAGCCTCCTTCGACCTCAAGTCGAACCGCTCCCGCGGGCCTGAGTGGGGACCACTTCACGCAGGAAGAAAGGCCTGACGCCGCCACATGGCGGAACGCGGACTTCTCATCACACCTTCTCTCCTTGAAGGTCAAGCGTCGAGCTGTGGCACTGCGTCTCGCAGGGATCGGAACAGTGGAAAGGTGGGTTTCCGCTTATGGACTGTGAGCCACTCCTCCACGGGAGGACACTGGACTGGATCCCAACGGGTCTTCCCATCCTCCATCACTACTGGCAAAAGGACCAAAAAGTAGGCCAGCAAGATGCCGTCTGGCCACTCGCCCAGGAACAACATTTCATGTTGGGAGATCTGCATCTGGGGTCGGGCACAGGACCTAGGATGGCATTTGTCCTCAGAGCCCTGCTGTCCCTCCAGGCATCCCTTACTCCACACTCCATGTCAGTGTCCCCACCACGGACAAACCTGGGACCACAGAGCCTGGGCCTTTGAACAAAGCCTGTCTGCCCAGGAAAGGCTGGCTCTTCCCACACCCTGCAGATGCCTCTCACGGCCCCACACGGAGAATGCACCTGTGGCCCCCCGGGAACCTCTGAGTCGGACCCACAGCCCCCGCGTGAGAGCAACGGTGGCCGGTGCTTCAGGCCTCCCTGGACGACACACACGCCAAGACCTTGCATTCTCGTGTCAATAAAGCCCAAGGCGTTGTTGAAAGTATTCCTCAGGACGAAAACTGGCACATTTTCTTAGTAGAATTTTAAAATGTGAGAGACAAATGAAAAGTATCTCCTTCCTCCTCCTTAACAAAGATCTTCAGATTCCATGAGCTTAAATTATGAATAAACATCCTAAAACCGGACATAGAGCTGTTTGTCACCAAGGTCCTGCGGCAGCCGAGGACACGGGGCAGAGAAAAGACAAGATGTGGGGCCCAGGGTCCCGCCTTGGACCGCTGTCCCTGGGTGACTCTGTGTCCTCTCCAGGTGGTCCTCCTGTCTGGCAGGAGGACGGGGCTGCAGCCCGAACGACCGTCCACCTCTTGTGCGTCTGTGGAGCTGGGACGCCCCACAGGAGGCTCCGTCCCCTCCTCACGCCGCTCTCCTATCCTGCCCGAGTCCCGCCCTACAGATGGCTTAAGAAAGAAAGACACTGACCAGGTCTAGGAAGACACAGGCAATTTTTTTATAATTTGGTTTTCTGTAACCAAATGTGTGCGTCTTCGGTATGTGCCCATTAATGACCCCCAGGTGGAAACAAACAGAAGCTATGCTGTCCCGTTACCCCGTCACTAAGAGTCTCCGCACCAGCAAGCTCCCCGGGGCCCGGCGGCCACCCTCCCGGCAGAGAGCAGAGGCTCCGTTCCCGGAGGCGACGGCACACCGCCTGCTCTGCCGGGCTCTCCCGAGAATGAATGCCTTCCCTGCCAGGAGCCTCTGCCATGGTGTGACATCCGGCCCCTCGGGCGGGAGGCCCGGACTTGGTCACAACACACGCTGGGCAGGTGGCCCTTCTGGGTGGGAGAACTCATCCCCACAGATATGCCTCCAGGACCACAGGGTTGCAGCCCAGGGCGTAAGTCCCGCCAGGTGCGGGCCAGGACGCTGGGGCAGCGTGTTGGGCTCAGAACCTCATCTCTTCACAGATCTCACAGGGTAAAGTGAGACTAGTGGGACAGACAGAGAGAGCTGCTCACACAGACCCCAGCATACAGCAGGTGCTCAATGGTGGCCCAGGCGACTCTCAGGAGAGACGGAGCAGGCGTCCGTTGAGGGACCGGTGGCGGAGCAGGGTGCACACTGGGCTCCGGTCAGGACCCCAGGACGACATCAGTGTCCACCTCCACACCAGGCTTTCTGCCCCTTTCTCTGCACTGGGCTTCTTCGCAGACGCAGACGGGAGCAGGGACGACAGGCTGGAGGTCACAGCAACGGAGCGTTTCTGTCCAGAACCGAGCACACGGGGTGGGGGGGCTGCCCACGTGGTCCCACCATGGCCCCATCGTGGACCCACCAGGACCGCGAATCCAGCTCCCCCAGACACTGTGACCCGCACGGACCGGAAGCTGCCTGGGTGGGAAGGCGCCGCCACGCCATCCCGTCTCATGGCCGGCCGTGGCCTCTGTCGTGGCCGGTCAGCAGCGTATTTTTGTGACGTGGAACGGCCAGTGTGCGATACGCAGCTATTAGCCAAATCCCAGTGGAGGGAGCGTGGACGCTGGCCGGATTCTCCGACGTCCGCACGTGGGGTGGTGGGCAGTGCCTCTGCGCACCAGGAAGCTGCCCGAGACGGACCAAGGAGCCCACGGTGTGGCCTGAGGGCAACAGCCCCAAGACAGCGTCGGACATCAGCGCCCGCGCTGGCGACCGGCTAACTCGGGGCCTAACGCAAGTTCTTGACAATGTGGAAATGAAAGAAGACACAAATGGTGACGCGCCAAGAGCCACGGAGCCACGCTGCGCTCCCAAGTCTCCTTCTCTCCGTGGGACAGAAACTGGGCAGACGCTAAATGCTGTTAGTTACGCTTTTCTTTCCAAAGTACGGTGCAGATTTATTTTAAATATATAGCTTTTCAAATTTTGCTGGTGAAAGATGCTAAGAGACTTTCCCTTGAGGGCAAATAATCGCTTCTTCAATCACTGATGTGCTAATACCCAGAAATTCAGAGGAAGCCCGTCCCGCTGGCAAAGCGGCAGGTACAGTTTTAACATATTGTTAGACATTAAGAGGGTGCCTTGTTGTGTGAGAGGTTTTTGTTTTCCATAAAATGAAACAAGCAACGTTTTACAAGACAATATATTTTGTAAATAGTGAGATTCTTAATATAAATTTTAGGGTGTGGCTGTAATGCTGTGCTCACCAAGACTCCTTCTTTAATTGTGTTACCAGGTTAGATGACAGAAAATTCTTCTTCTCTGAGTCACACTGATAAAAGTGCCCCATTGGCTATTGAGCAGTTTTCAAAACATCAAGCTCTTTTTCTCTCCAAGGCTGATAAAAATCTCACCAGTGCACGCAAGCTAGTGGTCTCTGCTGTCCTCTCGATACAATCTGTAAACTGTCCTGAGGCTGAGCTCAGGACACAGTTGGGGCACCTGGGGGACCAGTCGGTGAAGCATCTGACTTGGGCTCAGGTCATGATCCCGGGGTCCTGGGATGGAGCCCCGCGGATCCCACCGGTGTCCAACGTCAGAATTGACTTGGACATACACAAAATGTATGAGAACATTCGCCTTCTTGGAACAAACAGTACCGATCACAATACCTATGACGTTTCAGTAACCTTCTCGTGGTGGGAAAGGGGTGGCTTGGACCGGATCCAGGACAGCGTGGGGCAAGTGAAGAGGGCCATTCATGTGTTTGACCTTAAGTGCTCCCCTCCGGGGCCAGGCTCCAAGCACGACTCAGTCTGGGACCTCCAGCTCCAGGGTCAGCCAGAGCAGAGCCAGCCGGGGGGGCTTCACAGGGCCCTTCCCACCTCTCCTGAGGGTCGGCCCCTCCCTCAGTAAGAACCACGCGTGGACTGTTTGTTGGTGGTGGCCCTGAGCGCAGACGTGGGGCGCCGGGCTCCCGTGGGGATGTCCTGCTGAGCAGGGGCCCGGAGACTGGGGACCCCTCTGCAGGGGAGGGAGGGAAGGAAGCTGCAGCCCTGGAGCGTGCCCCTAGGCGGGAACCGTCAGGTGACAGCTCGCCACAAATCCCCAGCCAGAGCTGTGGGGCCCCGACCAGAGGGGTGCAGGCCCGGAAAGGCTGGTGCTGGCCCGCGGAGAGGCGCCGGCGATCCGGGGATGGAGGCGCGCAGGGTGAGCGGGACCGCGGTGGATTAATCAAGTTGATGTTACCCATCCTGATTAAACAATGAGGCATCCTGGGGTTTCTGCTGTCTGTCCCGATGAGCGCTCATCATAGGGAGCGCAAACACCACACAGCTCCCTCGGGAGCAAACTACCTTTTAATTTGTCCCTCTAAAGATTAATTCCATTGTTATGCAACCTGTATGATAAGCACCGTAAACTCATCATTAGTCATTTTCAAACAATCTGACCTTCCCCACCACACAGCATGCGCTGCTTTCCAAGAGGTCTTTCTGGGATCTGGAGACTGTCGCACGAGTTCAGGAAGGGGGAAAGCACACCGTGCAGGGTTTGGCCTGTAACTTCACAAAGACGAGAATGGCTGAAAGGGCTTCTT
Source organism: Lontra canadensis (assembly GCF_010015895.1). Taxonomy (NCBI): domain Eukaryota; kingdom Metazoa; phylum Chordata; class Mammalia; order Carnivora; family Mustelidae; genus Lontra; species Lontra canadensis. The sequence continues at coordinate 1,736,905 of NW_022631067.1, forward strand.
GGGCGGGACTTTTCGAATTTTAGCTGCTGAGACGGCAAAACCAAGGGAGAGCCATGGTCTGTCCTGACACTGTGACACCCGCCTGGCTGGGGAGGGGGCAGGTGGGCAAGAGAGGCAGCGGGGAACAGGCTGCCTTGGGGTCTCATGCCGACAGCCCGTCCAGCTCCAGAATCTCCCCAGGAGGGTGTGTATGTCAGTGTCCTGGGGCCATAACAGAAGGGGGTCCAGCACACGTCCAGTGTCCTCACGGCGTTCCCTGTGGTCTCTGCTGTGTCCTCACCTCCCCTTTTGTAAGGACGCTGTCCTTGGATGAGGACCACCAGCCCCCAGTGTGACCTCAACTCAACCAGTTCCATCTGCACGACCTTGTTTCCGAATGAGGTCACGGCCTGCACTTCTGGGGGTTAGGGCTTGAATGTGGGAATTTTCGGTGAGGCATTTTCAACCCACACAGCTGACTTGGAAGATGTGACCAGTGAAGTGACTGATGAGGTCCAGACGGACATGGGCTGTCTCCTGGCGCTGGCCAGGGCTGGGACTGGCCTCTGAAGCAGACCAGGCCAGCCCAAAATGTTGGAGCCTTTCCAGAATCCTTTCCTCTTCCAAAACTGGACTCTGCCTCAGAACAAGACCACGCAGAGAAGCCCCTGGGCTGTGTCAGAGCCGTGGGACGCGATGCCGGCTGCGACCAAGGAGGGAGAAATGGCCAGTTCTGGGGTGGGGCCTCTGAGGACCAAGGGGCAGAACCCGCGAGGTCTTCCTAGCCTCTGTGCCTCCAACCCAGTGGGACTCCTCTTGTTTTGAGCCGTTGTATCACAGGAGGCCTCCTCCACTCGAAGATGCGACGTCCTCGGTGTGTGCTCCTGGGCCGTTCTCTGCCCCACTCCTCCCCGGAAGCTGGGACTAGAAATTTCCAGAGCTTGGGATTTTCCTGCAGTGTCAACCACCGTGAAACCAGGAAGCCACTGCTGGCCAAGTAAAAATTCCTAGCTGTCAGAGTTCAGAGTTCGAGAATTCACATTCTCACTGTGCGGAGGAGAGTCTCTACGTGTCTTGGCATTTCAGATTCTTACACGAAAACCTCTTTCCCGCATGGATGGAAGAGACTAAAATTACACGGACGGTCAGCTTTTTGACCATTGTCAAATCCCTCCATGCACACACGAGGGTGCTCCGTGCTCTGGCCTCCGCCACTCTCTGTCCAGACTGATTCTGGTTCTCTTACACCCATTTCTAAGTGCTCTCCTGCCCTCATCACAAGACTCATGAGACTTCCCAAGCAGGTGTCATCATGCCCACTTCCCAACCCCTGCCCCTCTCGCGCCTTCTGCTTAGAAAGCTCTTCCCCTTGCTCCTTGCCAGTGCTTGGGATGCTTTCAGCGTTTAAGATAGAGGCTATTATTCTTAATAAATAAAGAGCTTCTATAAACCAATAATCAAAACACCAGGAGAAATGGGCCAAAATTTGGCCCAATTCAGAGAAGAGGAAAAGCACGGGAGAAGGAAGAGGAGGGGGAGGAAGGGGAGGAGAACAGGAAGGGGAGGAGGGAGGAGAAGGGAGGAGAGGGGAAGGGAAGGGAGGAGGAGGGCAAAATCAGGAGGCAGCAGATGACACTTAACATTCAGTAGTTAAACAAACACTAACAGGAGGTGCGTTTTCCCCTGTCCACGCGGCCACCCTCAGCAGGCGCTCAGGGCAGCAGGCACAACGCGGTTCTGCTGACAAGGACCTAGATCGCACGTCTGCGGGGACCGTTCAGTGCCACGCTGGGAAAATCCGGACCACACGCACCCACCAGCGCGACGATCCCAAGAACCCAACAGAAGGAAGGAGGGGTGTGCGGACGAGGACAGCCGAGGAGCTCCTCACGGAGATTCTATCGACAGAAATGGACACCGGCCCAAGAGACTGCGAGACTGTTCTGCATACGGCCTCGTGACAGACCAGTCTGCAGCCGCCCGGACACGTGCGGGAGAGACGGGCTTGTTTATGTGGGAAAAGTCCACACGCTCTCAGGAGGCATAGGCCGGCGGTGACACCACGGATGCCATGATCGTGTTTCTCCGTCTGCGTGTAGACACGTGCCCACGCTGAGCGCAGTGCCCAGTACCTACGGAGCCTCTTGTCACCGACGACACACAGAGGACGGCAGGGCGGGCGGGGGGGACGGGGGACGGCAGGGCGGGAAGCGGGTGCAGCGGAAGGACTTTCTGAAAAGATCCTGCCGACGCGCCCACAGTTTTCTCTCTGGGTGAGTCTGGTCTCTTCTTTTCTTTTCTTTTCTTTAACTAGTGTGTGTTCTGATCCACGATAGCCACGTCCACGCTTGCTGCATGCAATAGTAACCGGTATCGAATTCACACACAAGGTAGAGTCCACCCTTTCCTTAAAATCCACCTGAAATCGTAGTCGGGTTGCGGACGCTGTCTCCAGTCCCTACAGCCTGCTGGCTTCCCGGCCCTGAACGTGCACGTTTGCTTCCCTACGGAACGCGTCTTCTGGAACTCCAGGTAGGAGCCCTAGCGGCCGCCTCGAGGTCAGGGGTCCAGGTCTGGAGCGCGAAGGCTGTGTTCACGGCACCCGGCGCCTGCGGCTTATCTCCGGACAGTGTGCGGTCAGTCCTTGGAAAGCACTGACCCCAGCCGAGCGCCTGGGTGGCTGAGGCGGATGCAGGATGAGCAGGAGACACACACAGTCCAGTCTGGCTCGGGGAAGGGGAAGCACTTAGGGCTCTGCCCCGCAGCCCGGGGTAGGCCCAGGAGCTCCTCGGGGCAGAGACTCAGCCCAGTCACTGAATGAAACACTTCCCTTCCCGCGGGAAAGGGTTACGGCTGACAAAATCCGTCTCAGGACACAGACACTAAAAAACCTAGTGACCAACTTCAGCTTACTGCTTCTTTTAAACCCACAGGAAGCTTGGTAGAGCTTTTTCCCCCCCTCATAAAATAAATTATTAATACATAATCAATATTTATATATTATATTATAGGTAATATATTATATATAATATAAATATATAATATATAATATAAATATATATAAATATATAAATATAAAATATATGTAAGCACATAATATAAATGTAATATGCAATATATTAATATATAATAATATAATTGTATATTAATATATAATATATAATAAATAATTAATACATAGTTGTCCATACAGGACAACAGTGTCCTGGCTCCAACCAAACTTGCCCACCAAAGCCGCGGACCCGCATCTGAGGGGATCGTTGGGACGGAGCGAACCCTCGGGAAGCCAGAACAAAGCTGGCTTCACCTGAAGTCGAGCCCCGCACGCGCGCCAAGGTCCGAGCGCAGACAGCCGCCGCCCCAGCGCCAGACGCCGACCAGCGCGGCAGCCGCAACCACCGGCTCGGAGACACCTGCCGGCGGCACGAGCGGAGAGGACGCCTCCGCCTTCCCTCGAACGGTGCCTCTTAACCAGCGTTCACGGGGTTTTACTCGCGTGAAATTCACATAACGGAACATGCGGCATCTTAAAAGGAACGAGTCAATGCAACGGCATTTCTTGCGCTCACAACGTTGCGCCGCTAACAACCCCATCGAGTCCCAGAACCCCAAAAGGAAACCCAGTACCCGTGAAGGAGTTTCTGCTCATTCCGCTCCCCGGCCCTGGCCACCGCCATGCGCTTGGCGTCTCTGGGACTCAGGCTGTTCCGGTCCTTTCTCACAACGGGCTCAGACGCTAGCATCCGTGTCCACGTGCTCCCGCGGTGCAGTGTCCTCTAGGCTCCAACACGTCGTAACGTGCGTCAGTGTTCCGTCCCTTTATGTCCGAGTAATGGCCGTCAGGTGGACAGACTAGCTAGGGACGCGGCTGGCGGTGACCCTTAGCCTGGCTGCCGCCACTGTGGTGCCCCCACGTGCTGACCCAAGGCCTCCCGTGGCCACGCCTGCCGCCCACTCTTGGCCAAGGCCCTCATCCTCCACGTTCATTGAAACGACCTGGGGTCTGGAGGGTGTGCCTCTGGGAAGTGATGACACTCACCCCTTCGGCCCACGTGTAGGAACTCCTTCTCCACGTGTACCTAGGCCCCAAGAGGGTTAGTGCGGCCGTCTGGGGGCAGCGAAGGTGAGGAGACGGCCACGGCAGTTAGGCAACTCTACCCGCTGCCCTTCCACGGGTGGCGGGATGGGCCTCAGTGCCCGACCCCTGGCCGGGGAGACAGGGTGAGCCAGGGCATGGGCCGAGGGGCCAGACAGGCCTACAGGATGCAGGCCTGGAACTGCCCAGGGTGCGGACAGTGTGGAAAGTGCTGAAAAACCTTCCGTGGGGCAGGCTTACGGGCCCTACAGGGTTCACCTCTGCTGTGGGTGAGATGACACTGGAATGACCTCCAAGAGCATGGTCTGGGAGCGGTCTTCACCTGCAGACGCACAGACTTGAATGTGGAAGTCAAAAGCGCCGGCTGTGCCGTGCAGTGGCCCATATGGCCCCGCCGGGGAGATCCACCCGGGCTGCCGTAGGACAGGCCTGTGGGGAGCAGAACTGCTCTCCCCGTGGGCTTTTTGCTCTGGTTGAATCTAATTGTTTCTCTTCAAGCACGTGCTCCTCTCCCGACTCTGTTCAATTACCAAAGACAAGACAAAACTTCACCCCAAACGTTACCTGTATCGTCTGCTCCCACATCTAGTGCTGGACGCCACCGGCCACGGGGCCACCTGCAGACCCACGAGATCCAGGGCCCAGAAGCGGGCAGGCGACCCTGGGGACAGGACAGGCCACCCAGAGCTGGGCAAGGGGCACCCGTTCACCAGGAGGGGGCCCACCGCGGCTCCTGGGCCCGCTGTCCGCTGCGCCGTCCTTCCCCAGCCCACCCTCCTCCCTCTGCTGCACCCACCGTCAGGCTCCAGCAACACCAAGCACGTGGTGGCACGCGGCCTCCCGGTCACCCAGGGCAAACCCGCTGGCACCCGTCCCCTCGACACCAGTCAGGGTTGACCCGTCTCCGGGGGCCCAGACCTCCCTCCACGTCATGGGACCAGAAGCACTTCAGGGGACCCCCTTCATGCACGCGGGGTCCTCACCCAGGAGCGGACAGCCTCCCCTCCCTCCCCGCGCCCCTGCCTCCCGCAGCCGCAGGACCCTCTGCTCCCCAGGATGTCCGTGCCCCGCCCGACCGGGCCTCTCCCGAGCGGCTGCCCCGGCTCCGGCAGGCAGTTCACCACGGGAGCCGCGGGAACACGGGACGGCCCTCGGTGGCCAGCACGAACAGGCCAAGAGCGCAGGAGCCCCCGGCACCAGACGCGACGTGCTCCGGTGTCCCAGCCTGCGTGACGCTCGCCTCCTCGGGGCCCCAGACGGAAGGACGGATATGCTCAGAGCTCGTGGGGGTGAACGTGGTGTGGGGCGGATGCCGGCGGACGCTCAAGCACTAGCTGTCACAGCGAGTGCCCCCGTCAGGAAACGCCAGGCACGGTCCACATGCGCGTCTCCGTCCCCCTCCAGGCTTTATCTCCCTGGCCCATTCCTCTGGTTGGTGTCAGTGTCACCCAGCGGTTGACACCTGGCTACCCCCGACTAAGAAACCAGGCCCCTTTTCCGCACATCCCCTCACACCAGCATTCGCGGGAGGAAACGCTGGAACTCTCCTGAGCAGTGGACACTCCAGGGGTCTCGCGCGTCCTGGCCTGGGGGCTTGCTTCTCCCCGAGGGAGGAAATGTGGGGAGGGGGGAAGGCGAGATGTGCGTGTCCCGTGTCCCGTCCTCCGTCTTTCACCATCACTGGAGCCCTTTGATGCTGCCGGAAGGACAGTCAAATGTCTGTAGGAAAATCTGGAGAGGCCAGGTCTCTGCCGCGGACTGCTGCTGGAACCCGGTCCTGGGAAGGAGCCACGGCCCACCCCTAGCACCATGATGGGCCGGGGGGGGTGTCCCAGCGGAGACCCTGCATGGGTCAGCAGCCCACTAGGTGACATCCACCCTGAAGGCGCTGTAGTGACAGTCTGATCTCATTACAGGTCCATGAACCAAAGTCTGCGTGCACTGAGGGGACAGGGAGAGGATGACAAGACTCTATATCGGCCATTCCTAAGGGACAAGGGCTCAACCTCCGGACTCCATCACTGGAAAGCCAGCCAACTACAAAGCAACGACTCAGAGGGAAAAGGGAGATGAAGGTCAACCTCTCTTTTATAACCTGGTGTGGACTAGCTCCATTTTTTAAATTATTATTATTAAACTTTCTGCCTTTTGGAAGTTTTCACTGAGCTGATTGGCTCTTGTTACATAATCCATGTAACTGACAGATTCCAGAAACTCTGAATGGAACAGCAGAAAGACAAATGTGCCTTGGATTGCAGATTTGCCGCAGCCCTGCTACACACGCCCCGCGCCTTCCTACCAGGAACTGAAAACCCGCTGCACAAAGGCAGGCGCTCCCTCACAGCTCGATTCCGGGAGACGGAACAAAGCGGTGCTGGGAGGGGGCGGGACGCATTCAGTCCCTCCAGGGCCTGCCGCTGGGGGGGCCCTGAGGCCGCGGTGCCTGCGGAGAGCTGGGTCCTAAATCTTTCACGAAACACATTTAGGGGGGAACGGCTGGAAATGGGGACTGGTGCGCTTTGCCTGCCGTGCCTGGGTCTTTCCCGTCCAACAGGCAGCTATGGTGGGTGTGTGTTCACTGGTCTGCGTTTATGCCTTCACGGCGCTCTGAAGTCCCGCACTGCGGATTGAGAGTGGATGGGAAATATTCCAGAACCAGACCGCCAGGTCCCTGAACAGAACTTAGTAAACATTCAGGGCAGAAAACGTACGTGACAGAAAGCAAGGCAGGTGCCAGGCACGACTCCCAGCACACACAAGCTTTCCTCCCGAAGGGCGGGCCGTAAATATCCGGGGCCCTGCTCCCCGTCTCTGGGTCTCTGGTGCAGTTCCCACTGCCGTTGCGCCCAAAGGCAGCCAAGTGCAAACCAACGGGTGTGGCTGTGTTCCAGCCAAACTTCCCGGAGGGCCGCTGACATGCGAATTCCGTGTCATTTTCATGTGCCACCAATGCCATTCTTCTTTTAATTTGTTTTCCAGCCATTTAAAACTGTAAACACCTTAGCTCACCAGCCACACGAAAATGGGAGTGGTCCCCAGGCGGTGGGAGACGGAACTCTGCTCAAACAGCCTCAAGGATGCTGGGTCTCACAGCCGCAAACCCGGGCCCTGTGCTTAGAAAAAACAAAAAAACAGAGGTGGATTTTCTCCTCTCAAGATCTCATCTAACCTAAAGTGTCTTCACAGTTGATGAATGTTGGAGTGCAGGTCTCCCAGGGCATCTGGCTGCCTAGTTGAGGGTTTTAAGATCCTGTTTTCTGGCACTTAAAGAGATTCCCATCCATTCCACAGAACTTGGGCTGAGACGACCAAAGCAGAGAGGAGGGTAACAGCCACGCATCTTTGGGGAAGAGCTTATTTTTGCTCACGTCAACATCCTGCTTTTCTACTCATACCCCACAGTCCAGAGTCCCCCCCGGGCATCTGGGGTCCATGCACCCCCACGTCCAAGCCCCCAGACTTCACGAACGCTCTCTTGTGGGCAGAACACGGGCCAGAATCGAGCCAGATGGCTGCACGGGTCTCTAACGACACGGACGTCCTAAGTCCAAGAGAAACACTTGAGTGGTGAACAAGAAGGATTCTTCCCGGTGCTTCTGCTGGGCAGAGGTGAAACAATGAGGAGGCAGGAGGCTCTGACAGACCATTTTATCGAGGATGAGGAATTTTTTTTCTTGGTGTTGCTAATGGACAGAGGTCGGACACGCTGTTGGTGATGGAAACGAGAAAGAGACAAAGCAAATGAAAGTAATGTGTTTGGAGTACCCTTATCTGGCCCCAAAACAAGGCAAACAAGTCCCACTCTCGGGCCGCACACAGCTGCGTCCCTGAATGGTCTCCCCGTTGGACAGGGGCCGTGTTTTCTGTATTTTTCTTTCAACTGTTGGTGCAGATCAATGCTTTGCCGCTGGAAGTTCAGGTTTGTGCTGCTACGCCACCTCCGTGTTTTATCTTCAAGGTATCTGACTGTCAGGGAAATTGAATAATAATAACATGGCCTCCTTGTGGCACAGCTCTTCCCACAAACAGAAAATACACGTCCCGATTATTAAGTCAACTTCCTCCGGGTGACTTTGGCAGGCTGGAGCAGCGTCGGGGCTCGCGTTTGGTATTTTTGCAGGAAACATCAAAGACATCGGACAATCCTCTTGACCACCCCCCCCCCCCAGAGGAGACAGGCGCCCGCGGAGGTCTGGAGCCGGAAAGAGAAGTGCTTCATGCTCTCAGCTCCTCACGGGCCGCTCGGGGTGCCGAGCCACCTCCCCGAAGCCCCAAAGCCACCAGGCTGTCCTCCCAGGACAGGGAGTCGCCAAGCAGGGGTTCTGGGGAGCACAGGGAATGAAGGTGGGGGACAAGGCTGCTGCCTATGAAACTGCTCCCACCATGGACACCAGGTAACTTGGTCTGTATTTTTAAAGTATGAAAATGATTTAGACACAGAGGGGCTTATGTGGCTGGACGGCCGCAGGAACCGCCGGCTGTGGCTGGTGCCGGCCCATCCTCTGACCCGATGCAACACGCATCATGGCATCTCCTATACCCGCTCCCGTCTACCCCCTTCGGGCACATATTTGACTTTTCTGTCCCATGGGTGCTGTCTACTTTTCTGTAAACCAGGCATGAGTGCACGAGGGCCCTCAAGCCATCTCTGGCCCCCTGTCTGCGTTGTAAATAAAGTTTTATTATACACCACTGTGCCCATTCACTGGCATACAGGCTGTGGCTGCCCGTGAGCCACACGGGTCAAGAGGACCAGCTGTGACAGACACCGATGGCTGGCAAAGCTCAGAGTATTTGCCATCTAGGCCTTACAGAACAAGTCCTCCGACGCTGAAGGAGATGAGCCCCGAGTACCATAGCGGCAAATGGGCAGAGCAGACCCATTGGCTGGGACTCCTGCTATGCCCCCCGCGGCTGTGCGGTGCCCAGAACCGCGCTCGTTGGCACTGGGCTCCCCACCTACCTCACGGGCTTCTCCACTACTCAGCGTAGTCGCTGCCACATGCTGAAACCTCAACGAAGGGACACCGAGAAGCCACCGAACCGTCCAGCAGCGCCCATGTTCTTCTGGTCCTGATGGCCTCACGCTGGCTCTTCCCCGGCTCCTCCTTCTCCCTGTCTCACTTTATCTCACACCTTCTGTTCCTCGAGCCCTGGTCTCCGGGGACCGTCGTCCTCCTTTCATCTTCTTGCTTCATTCCATGACCTCCCTTCCCTGCCCGCCCCTTCTCTGGAATCGTCTGGTTCCTACATTTCATGGAGGCGGCCCTGCCCGCTTGGCAGTGTTTTGGGGTTGGGCCCTCAGTACCTTCTTTCTCTGAGGACCTGCTCCCCTTTTTACCATCCTTCCCTCTAAAAGCCACCAGCCTGGAGAAATGGGAGCCTAGAGCCACAGATTGGAGACAGAGCAGCTCCTGGCGGCCGTGTTCAGGGGCGCCAGCTGCTGTGTCTTCCGGAGTCCGCAGGCATAGAGGTAATGAGCTTCCAATCCTAGTTCCCATAGTGGGAAACTGAGGCTCTCTAAAGCCAGGCTGTGGGAGGGAGATGACGTGAGGGCTTGGGCACAACCCCCCACAAAGCGGGTTTGCAGGCACCCCCAGTTTTTGGAAGCCCAGAAGAGCCGAGGGCAGAGCGGCGCACACTCCAGGCGGGGACACCTCTCAGTGTTGAAGGGGTTCGGTCACCTCCAGGCAAACAGGCACTGGGTTGTTAGAGAAACACAGAACGGCCTGAGGGTTCCAAGCGGCGGGCTCCCCGCTCTGAGCTCAAAAAGAATTTTAATGCAATTAACCAAGAGCACGGACCTGGCCGACCAGCCGCGCGGACCCTCTGATCTGCGCCAGCACCGGAGAACATGCGCGGCTTACTGGGAAAATACAGAAACAGAAGGCAGGGGGCTCCCCGCCAGCGCTTCCACTGTCCAGGGGGAGCGTGACTCCCTTTTGGGACACGATTATTGTCTCTGATTTAAACCCATCACCCAACCAGTGAGAAAGGGACCGAGTTCGTCACCGGGTCCCTGAAGGCTTATAATTGCTGGATATCTGACTCCCCGATGACAGTGTTTATCTTTTAAAGACCCAGACAAACACACACACACAGGTGTAACAGCGCCGGCGCTCGTGGCTTTCTTATCTCCGTCCTGTAGGAAACACTATAAAAAGACTCCGCGGAACCTACCCGGGGTGTTGTGCGGCTGATAAACATTTGTTGCTCTTTTTACCCAGAGGTGACCACGCTCTAGGAGTAGATTAGCGGCCCCCACGAGTCAATGCGGGGTTATCTTTATTTACGAGGTTTGTTAACTCTCGGGGAGTCTAGAAGATTAAAGGTGCCTTAGAGGGCACGCGCACAGGATTTCAAAACCCGAAGTCAGACATATGTTAATGGAGAGAACGTTCAGTAAATGACGGCAATGCTTTTCCTTTCCCCCCGGAGTCACAGGTGCAAAGGGACTGGTCCCTAACCCCCAACGCCGCGGCCAGGTTTGACCCGCGCGATTTCTGTGGATTCACCACGTCATCTCATTGAATCCTCACAAGCTGAGGTGAAGGTGGCAGGACCCCATTTCACAGATGCAGAGCCTTTAGCTTGAAGAGATGAGCTCCCGGCTTCTACGGCCCCGTGTCCCACAGCCCGGAAACGGTGAAGCTGGTCGTCTCCTGCATGATTGCTTTTACACCATGTCTCACGTCTGACATGTGGCTCCTGAGGATAGAAGCGTCTTCGGGGAAGAGTGCAAACCACTTTTGCAAGTAACACACTCCTCCTGTCACACACGGAATGATGCCTCCAGGAGATCTCCTCACTCATCAGGTAAACATTCTAACTCAGTAATACAGATAATTAAAATGACGTCTCTCCATGAAGACAATGATTTTTTTTTTTATTTTAAATTAGTTTTATCTTTGTAAAAGGTGTTAAAGCTTTGGGTTATTTTTGAAATTTGCGATCAATATATTTTACTTGGAATCCAATAATTCCCTATAATTCCGCTGACCACTTGTAAAGGAGTTTCACTTAATTAGCAAAGATCTGGGTCTGTGCTGATACCGGAACCCACAAGGTCCTGACGGGATCCCACCCATCATGCGAGACAAAGGTTTCTAATACCGTTGTCAGTCCTGAGCGCATCGAGACTGAGCAAGGGAGGGGAGACAGGTCTTAAAGGACGTCCCAAGGGAACACGCTGGCAGGATCTAGAAGGACCACGAACTCAGTGAGAGCCAGACACCTGGCAGGATGGGGAGCATCAACCTCTCGGGCGTCTGGGGACAGACAGTTCTGGCAACCATGTGTCTGGCACGGCTGTGAGGAAGGTACCCCCAGCAAACTGCCTCCTATCCCAGGAATGGGGTTCGAGATACTCCCTCGGGGCCAGCTTGCTACAGGGAACACCTGGAAACCTTACAACTCTCAAGGTAGGTAGTTTTGTCCTTGTTTTGCAAACAAAGACCCTGAAGCACAAAGGCACTGAGAAACCAGCCTGAGGCGCTGCGGAGGTCAGTGTGGATTCCGGATTGTACATCAGACCCGCCCGGCTTCAGACAGGCCCAGAGGGCTGAGTCCGCGCTGGAGACTAAGTGCGCACTTACTGTGTGCTGGGGGTCACGGCGTTCCCTGTGACCCACGTGAAGCTGGTACCACTGCCCGCGCTCTATTTTCTGCGGCTTCTGCCCTGTACTGTGTTTAAAGCACAAGATACTTCTCTAGGAGCTCACTCGAATTTAGAGCAAAAGAGAAAGTCGTGGACCACTCGGACTCCATCTGTATTTAATTCATATGAAGAAAGCTTTCCCGGACACAGGAGGCTTGAAATTATTTGGACAAAACTCCTATTTGCCACATTTTAAAATGGAGGAAGCGGACTCGCAGAGTGAGAGTACACTCCCCAGCATCGAGCATCCCACCCGCGAGGACCGGGCTGAGTCCCAGGTCAGCGTCCCACAAATCCATCACCTCAATGATCAACTTTAGTGTCAAGCCCCTGACTCGGCCGTGGACACAACCCGCATTCAGACCCCTTCCTACCAGCCGTAGGACTCATGAGGCATCCCAGCCCCGGGCGTAATTGGCCTGCTGGCTGCCCGTGAGGTGCTGGGAAGTCCCCCTGCTGGCCTGAGGGCTCAGGCGATCGTCACCTTCCAGCCTCCCTGAGAGAAGCTTGAGTAGCAAAAAAGTCGTACAGAAACGACCACCGTGAACCGGCCAGTGAACACCATTGTGCTGAACGGGTTCTGCTACTGTGGTCAACCCCAAGTTGTGTTTCCACCGAGCAGAAGCCTGGTCATCTGCGTTCCTCCTCCCTAGAAAAATCACTAAAAGGAGATATTTTATTCTGATAAGCTAATTTAAACAGATAATAGCCTTGTATGTACCATATCGTGAGTTAGTTTTTAATAGGTCTTTAAATCGGAAACTGAAAGTACAAAGCCCTAAATCTAATTATTTTCCTCTCCATCCCCCATATTTTAATACGAGACGCGTTAACGTGCCAACAATACAAAACATCAATGAAAATGATGTCTAATGGGGATAGAGAATATATCAAATAAAAGAATGCTACTTAATAGGCTAATATCACACATTAAGCTCAAAAAACAGAAACCTGATCTGAAGTCTAGGCTGAACACATCCATTTGTCTAATTCGCTTGCTTTAAAAATTAAGCATTATTTAAATGTCTCCTAATGGTGCAATTGTTCATCCTCCAAGAAATAAAAAAATCAGCAGTATTTCACACATTCCGAAGGTAAAATAAATAGCGGTCCGAAAACATAGCATCGACAGAACCTGCATCTGCTGTTTACACAGAACTGGTCTCAGGCAAGCTGCTCTGGGACGCAAGCGACGGACGCAGCATCCTCCTCCCTTAACGTTAGAAACACCGAGCGCAGAGCTGTTATTTGCTGACAACAATGCACTTCTAAATAACAGGTTTCCTTGTGGGATCGTCTAAGTGATGAGACCAATGGCACCAGCTTCAGCTCTGCTGGGTGGGGGAGTTACCAGGTAGGAAGTGGGCTACTTTCCTCTTCCTGCAGGTAAAAAATCCAAGCCAGAAAATAATTCATAAAAAACAACCCATGACTCTCAGGTTATGGTCTCCTGTGTGTGCATCACATACCCCAAGCAGAGATGAGTTCCCCAGTTCACGGCCATGGGCAACATTGGGATTATGTGTTTTTCATTAAAAAAAATACATTTGGAAAATGTGAAATATCTAATTGTTTTTTTTTTAGATTTTACTTCTTTATTTGTCAGACAGAGAGAGAGAGAGCGAGCGAGCACAGGCAGGCAGAGAGAGAGGGGGAAGCAGGCTCCCTGCTGAGCAAGGAGTGCGATCCAGGACTCGATCCTAGGATGGTGGGTCCATGACCTGAGCTGAAGGCAGCCGCTTAACCGACTGAGCCCCCTCAGGCATCCCATTGCAACCTTCATTTCATAAAGACCTATTAGGGCTTTGATGGCATGATTTACATCTCCTTCCCAGCTTAGTGAAAAAAAAGATGTATTTTTGAAATAAGGTATTTGAAAGTCCTTTATAAATATCACCTGTTAGCAAGGATTCTAAGTCCTAGAAGGAAAGAAGCCAATATCCACTCCGCTGCTCCCGGTACTTAGAACCGAGAGGATCTGGGGATTCTTCTATTCCCATAGGTATGTTCTAACCAGCCGTGTAAAGGAGGGCTCTCACCCTCCAAGCAGTGATCCTTCCTAGCTAGTACTGTCTTAACTGACATTGATAAAGATCACAGAGGATCCCACAATTTACTTGCTAGTAGAACACAAACTCTTTTAAAAACTTTACTTCACCCAAGTAGGGACCATATGGGAATAGATTTTCAGCTTCCTTTAGTTATCTGGGCATTCACTTGCTTCTTTTGTAACAAACTCAGGAAAAGAAATTGACTTTGGAAACATACTTCTAAACATAATAGAGGAACAGGGAGAGAAAACTAGGTTAAGACCAGAAGTATTTCTATATTCACAGTAAAGGTCCAAAAGTTTGAAAACAGAAAGGGAAATAGAAATTGGTAACATTTATCAAAATCATGCCATAAATGTCTTCGGAATCTAATGTATAAAAATAAAGATGAACTCTTGCGCTGCATGCTGTATCCAAAATGGACCACCTAATATGGGGGAAATGCGAGGGTCATAAAGGGACTGACCCAGATGATCTCCATGTGTTATTCCTTTTCCCCTCTACGAGCCTTGTGCTTCCTATACAAGAAGCTTTCATAGTACCTGTCTCCTGATTTTCAAAAATAAAACAATACATAGTCTTGTAAACCTACAAAAAATTGAATTTGTAATTTAAAACCTCTAGAAAGGAAATCTTCATGCCCACATGGTTTCACTGGAGAATGTTATAAACACTTAAAGAATTAACACCAAATTTATGTAATCCCCCCTAAGAAGATAGCAGAGGAGGGAGTACTTCTCCACTCACCTGATGAAGCCGCATTATGCGGGTACCCAAACCAGCCAAAGACAACAGGGAAATACAGACCAATATTACTCACGAACTCAAACATAGAATACTAAAAAAAAAAAAAAGAAAAAAAAAAGAAAGCAAAAGAAAGAAAAAAGAAAAGAAAGAAAAAAATTTAGCAAACTGAATCCAGTAGTGTACAAAAAGAATAATGCACCATGACCAAGTGGGATTTACTCCAAATATGCAAAACTGACTCAATATTCAAAAATAAATCAATGTCATTCACCATATTAACAGTCTAAAGAAAAAAGTCATGTGCTTATATTAATCTGTACAGAGAAAGCACTTAAAAAAATCCAATACCCATTTACAATAAAAATTCTGAGCAAGATAGGAATAAAGGGAAACTTCCCAACCCTGATAACGAGCAGCTACATGACCCTACAGCTGACATCACACTTATTGGTGAAAAACTGAATGTTTCCTTCTTAAGGTTGGGGAAAGGCAAGTATGTCTCCTGTCGCTGCTTATTCAGCCTAGCGCTAGAAGCTCTAGCCTGTGCAATAAGGCAAGAAAAAAATAAAAGGAACAGACTGGGAAGGAAGAAAGAAAATGGCCTATATTCACAGGTGATATGACTGTCCAGGAAGAAATCCTAAGGAATCTGCAAAAATTCCAGAATTAATGAGTGAGTTCAGGAAGGTCACAAGACATAAGGTAAACATACAAAAATCTATTGTATTTCTATAAACTAACAATAAACAAGGGGAAGCCCAAATCAGAAATGTACTGTCATTTGGAATTGCTCCAGAGAAACAAACATGTACAGGATCTCTATGCTGACAACTACAAAAGGACAATGAAATAAATCCATAAAAACCTAAGTAACTGGAGAGGCAGACCAAGTCTGCGGGCTGGAAAACTCAATGCAGTGAAGATGTCGGTTCTCCCCCAAAAAATCTATAGGTTTAAAGCAATGGCTACCTAATCTCAGAAAAGTGGTTTTTTTAAATAAACATATATAGGCTTATTCTAAAATGCATATGAAAAGGGAATTGTCCTAGAATAGCCTAACAATTTTGAAAAAGAAGAATAAAGTGGGAGGAACCAGTCTGCCAGATTTTAAGATGTTATGTGTCTACAGGAATCAAGATAGTGTGGTATAGGCAGAGGAAGAGCATCAGTAGAACAGAACAGAGAACACAGAAATAGACACATGCAAACATGCCCAGCTGATGTTCACAGAAGTGTGGATACAGTGGAATGGAGGAAGGACAGTCTTTTCAACAAACAGGATAGTCACAGACCACACCCCCCCCAAAAAAAGAACCTCAACCTATCCTCAAACCTTATACACAAATTCATCTGAAATGGATTATAAGCTTAATATAAAATGTAAAACTATAAAGATTTCAGAAAAGAAAAAGAAAAAAAAAGAAGAAAATCTTAAGGACCTAGAAATACTCAAAGTGTTCTTAGACTTGACCCCAAAAGCAGGGAGAAAACAATAAATTAGAACTCATCAAAATTAAAAATGTTATTGGGATGAAAAGAAATTGGCCTGAGGGAAAATATTTGCCAATCACATACAAGATACAAAGGACTTGTATCTAGAATAAATAAAGAACTCTCAAAACTCAGCAGTGAAAAGATAAAGTTACTTAGAAAATGGACAAAAGACTTGAATAGATATTTCATCAAAGAGGATCTACAGATGGCAAATAAAAGAAAACCTAGATCGCTTACATGTTGTTAGTGAGAAGGTACAACCAGAAGGCCACTCTGGAGGGTCGTGGCCAGTTTCTATTAAAACTATAAACAAACTTACCATAAAACCCAACAACTGTCCTCCTGCTCATTTGTTCCAAAGAAACAATGTCGACCAAAAGCCTGTCTGTGAACATCCACGGCGGCTTCCTATGCAATAGTCCAAAACTGGAGACAGTGCAGGTCCTTGAACGGATGGACCGCTAAGCAGACCGTGGTCTGGCGACGCACAGGTTACCGCACAGCAGAAAAATGGAACAAGGATTGCTCTGACTTCAGAAAACTCGTGCTGAGTGGTAAAGTATGACATCAGGGAGCATGTATGGGAGGATAAGGGGAGTCTGTGGTGCCGGGCCAGGAGAGTGGTTTGATTGCAGGGCCGCTGACACCACTGCACAGATTCCCTGTGCCCCCAGCAACCAGTCCACACGGAGCCACGTGGAACCGTGGCCGTCTGCTTTTGATGCCACATTCCACTTATGTAATGCTGACGTGGAGGGAGGCTGGCTTTGGGCACGCAAGCTCTCTGTACGTTACTTTGCAACTTCCTGTAAGTCTATAATTATTTGGGAATAGGAGTTTTTGCTTGTTAAATTTTCAAAGAAAAGCTACTTGACTACAGAGAAGGAGACGAGAAGGAGCAGGAGGGGGCTAGTATGTTGGGGGCGCCATATGCTCTAGAAACGTAGAGAGAACCAAAGACCCGTCAAACAAGACCGTTTTCCAAAGGTGACACCGACAGTGAGCCACTGGTGAGCAAGGGACGGACTCGGAACTCGTCTCCCACGTGTAAATGTCAGGAGAAAGGAATCCACGTCCTTCTGCATCACTTCTCCCCCAAAGGCTGCTCCCTCAGAGAGGATGAAGCGGGACAGGCAGGTTTCAGAACTGCGGCAGGGCCGCGCACTGGTAAAGCCGCCAAGTCAAAATCTGTCCCCGGTCCCGGACAAATGACAGCCTGGATGGAGAAGCTCCGTTTTCCCAGTGACTGATTCCTCTTCTCTGTAAGAAAGACAGGACTGGGCCGTAATTGACCACGGTGTGCCCAACGGGCCCGTGTCCTGGGAAGGAACCACCTCATTCGCGTCTCGCAGTTACCCAGAGGCAGACTCTGTCGCTGTCCCCACTCAGCAGCAACCAAACCATCCAGGGGCTCAACGACCAGCCCAGCCCCCAGAGCACAGCAGGGCAGGGGCTCAAGGCCGGGTGTCGGGAACCAGTGTCCACAACGGGGCTGGGGATCGACCTGCTTCCCGCCCACCAGCCCCACACGGGGTCCCCGGCTCATGACAGCCCCACGCAGCGTCCCCTCCCACCCAGACCTGGCCCTGACGGATAGTCACAGCCCGGTTTCATAGCGTGGACCCTCGCTGGCAGGTCCGGGGCTCACGGTGCTCATGTCATCACAGAACCCCCCGCACGCACCAGAATGTTTTCCCTTCCGTGGCCGCTGCTGTCCGTGTTTTCTGGTCCTGCCTGGAGGGATGGGGGTGGTTGTAAGGAAAAGCAGGGTGATCGACTGTGGTCTCAGGACAAACTGAAGTCCTAAAGCCTGGTCCACAAGAAACCAGAAAAACAAGAGCCGGCAAGAGAGCCAGGGAGAGGGGCCTCCGGGGGTCCCGGGGCCTGGGGCGCCTTCCTCTCAGGCAGCTGCCATCTTGGTCTCCCTCAGCTCCTTCCATGGCAGATGCTTCGCCTGCCGCTGCTCACCTCACACTCCAGACAGGCCTGGGCCACGGCCGGACGCTGAGGCTGTGCCCACACACAGGGGCGCTGTCGGGGACCCCCGGCCTCCTGTCCTCCTCCCCCGCCTCCCCATCGGACGTGCACCGGTCGGGCCCATGCTCAGCCCACAGGCCTTGTCATGTCCCGTGGGTGAGCCCAAGTGGGAGAGGACCAGCCGTCCCTCTAGAGCATACATGGCGCTTCCCGGGTCCCCACAGGGTTCAGAGTTATCTGCTGCCTCCTGCCCCAAGGGATCGTTGTCAGCCTTGTGGGGCCAGGATGAAGTGGGTCGAGTGAGTCCCACACTGTCTCTGGTCTCCCGCCTCTCTTAGTGGCCTCGTCCTTGAACCTCTACGGTCCTATACTTCCCTTGGGGGAATCGTTGGCCAGGAAGGCAGCGGGTGACTCAGCCAGCACCGAACACAGTTGCCCACCGAGGACCTGGGATAAGAGGTCCCGTCGACACCATTCACAAGCCAGACACTCGTGCAGGAGCGGGCAGAAGGCATCCTCTGTCGAGCCAGGAGTCTCCCTCCCACTACTACGGCGCTCCCCAGAAACATCCTGGGTTCCCGTCTCATACTGCTCAGAGCCGGCCAGGATGGTGGCCCATGGGCTCACTGCCTGCCATGTTGTTTTCTCAAAACCATTTCTGCAAAGGCCTGTTTGGGGCCATGTCGGTTTGGGTGTAAGAAAGACGGTGGCATGGGGCAGGCGGGAGCTGCATAAGAAGGGCAGCCAGGGGTAGAGCGAGTGCCACAAAAGTGATCCCAGTGACAATGGGAGGCCCTGCTGGGTCTGTCCAGGGAGTTGCTTCCATCAGCTTCAAAGGGAGATGGGCTGAGCTCTGGGACACAGGGCAGAGGAGAGACCGGCGCACAGAAGGGAACAAGCACACTGTGGACGCGGCCGACCTTTGACCGCCCCTCTCTGTGCACACTCCGGGGGCTGGGGGCTCTCCCTGCATCGGCGACACCACCCCATGCCTGGGAGCCAGGCGTCTGCCCCAAAGGGTTGTGCACGGGCACTTGGATGGTTGTGCCCATGGGCGGAGGGTTGAAGCACAAAACGAGGGGGAGGAGAAGCGGACGCCCCCGGGCCGTGGGGGACCGAGGAGCAAAGTGTCAGCTCGCCTCCCAGGTCTCCCGCCCCAGCGCCCTCACCCCTCCTTGGGGACTCTGACTTCATCCAAAAGTTCTCAAGCAGGGGAAGAGGGAGGCAGGTCAAACCCAGCAGAGCAGTAGGTGACCAGGTGACGCTCAGACAGGACCAAGACTACCTTCTGGCCTCCCTAGGCCCTTCCTCCAAGTGCCAGCTCGCCCAGGGCGGCAGCAGGGAGAGTGGCAGGGAGGGCGGCAGGGAGAGCGGCAGGGAGGGCGGCAGGGAGAGCGGCCCCTCACACATTCACGGGCTCCCTCCTCGCACGCTCTGCCCCCGGTGTGTGCCTTCCTTCAGGTTCAATATTTACCAGAGAACTGCAGAACGAAGAGGTCCCAGGTTGCAGGAGACGGCATCATGACAAGGGTCAACTTGATGAGACACACAATCTTCATGACCTGCAGGTTCGCCTCATAAAATATTTACAGACGTCACTGTCAGACACCCGGGGCCAGGAGGTAAACGATGCTGCCACCTCGCTTTCCAGCGAGAAGGGACACGTCCCCCGTGCGCCACGCGTGGAGACGCCCCCCGGGGCCCCGCCGTCCAGCCACGCTAAGTATCGCCAAGAAGGCACGACCGCGCTGCCCCACTGAGCCCCCGTCCTCTTACGAATTCGAAAGACGCTTCCATCCTTCAGTCAGACGCCAGAGGAAACAAACGGACACTGCGCCCTTGGACGCCACGTTCCGCGCCCACGATCGCAGCGGTCACCTGACGCCGCCCGCACCCCCGCACGCTGACACACTCTCCACGCAACACGAGCCTGCTTGGGACGGCGGCCATGACCAAGCCTTTGACAGTAAGAACACGAGACGAGTGGCAGAAAGTCACCGTCTGACCGCTTTGCGGTGTTACCTCTAATACGGGAGTTTTCCCAGTAATTTTTCCGCAGACGTCCTTGCAGCTCTGGGGATGTTGTTACGCAAATTGTGTCTGCCTGGGAGCATGGGGCACTTGGAGACAGCGGGGAATCATCTAGCACAAGCTCCGGGTCCTGAAAGCAGCGAGAGGTGCAGCCCCAGGCTGCGGGGGCACGGCCGGGGCAGAGCCCAGCCCCTGTCCTGGGCCACGGGGTCTGCTCCAGCCCCGAGCAGCTCACCGTCTTCCTCTATGAATGGACCCTGGTGACGGCTCGTGGCGTCTTAGACAAATCAGAACTCCCATCAGTGCGACAGACTCAGAGACGGCGGCTACGGAATTTCGCAAAATGCCTACTTAGTCTCTGATACAAACATCGGACAGCGAGGAAGACCTTGGTGTCTTCATCTTGCAACCTCAGACAAACCAGCCCCAGAGCAGACAAATTCTCTCCCCGCAGAAGTGAAATGTAAGAGGCTGAATTTGTGTTTGTTTGTTTGTTTGTTTCTAACTCACACGTTGGGAGTTTTCTCCAGCTGGTGTCTTTCTTTCTTTTCTGTGACTTGACACCCTCCGGAGACCCCTTTGGCCCTTGGGGCTGGTGAAAACCGATGATTGAATCTGACTTACGAAGTCAGGGAAGCCTCCCCACACACCGACGTCGTGAACAGCTCATGGAAAACACAGCCTCGGACGCCAGAGGTCCCGGGTCCCTCCACAGGTACGGGTGGCAAAAGCTACACGTGCTTTTCGGCTGTTGGCTGCAGCCCAGGATTACTTGTCACTGTCATTCTGGGTTTGCCACCTGCCCCCCTGAGCTCGGACACCAGCAGGTGAGAGGGCGCTGCCTTACCATGGCCAGCCGGCCAACGCTCCTTCCCACGGAACAGGCCCCCGCTTGACCGGTTTGCAAAGACACAGAAATGGGAAACGCCGGAGCCACCCAGAAGCTCACGTCTGGATTAGGAAACAAGACATCACTCGGTCACTTTAAACATTTGGCTTTTAGTTGCAAAGGAGCATTTCACTCTAATGAGACCACAAACCGGGTCTCTGTGTCCATTCTGGGCCCTGTCTGCACTGGGCACGCACACGGCTCTTTTTAAGATGACGACCATGGAGAAGACATTGCGGTCTGAAGGGAAAAGGTCGTGAGCAGCTCACATGTGGCTGTGCCCCCGCCCCCGAGCGTGGACTGGGGACAGCAGCTAGAGTCAGGACTGGCCATGTGCCGGAGACCCACAGTCACCCCGAGCCCCACTTGTGCCCTTGTCTGATCAGCCCTGGTTCCAGAAAGCTTGGTCCAGAGCGACGGAGAGGATCTGACTGAGGGCCTGGAAAACCATCCAACAAGAGGACTCTGTGGGGTAAAACCTGAAACAAAGTGGTCCTTCCCCACTTAGCTCAGCCCGACCCACGCTGCACAAGAATATGTGCCCCAACACGAATTAAGTCCCGATAGCCTTGGGGACCCGTGCTGACCGCCGCCTTCAGTGACGTGACAGCCCGTGCGGGCGGAGGCAGGTGGCAGGAGGGCCCGAGGGCGTGAGTCGCGGCCTCGTGCCTGGCCTCTCAGCTCCACTGGCAGCGAGAAGTTGAGTGAGGCCGGGTTAAACGGACCTTCGGTTGCTTTGTAAAGTGGTTCTAGTCTCCGGAACGCGGGCTCTGCTCAGAAGGTGGCCTTTGCGCCGGGAGCGGCCACACTCACCAACGGCTCCACGATAGCAGGGACCCGGAAGCGACCGGCACACGGGGCCACAGACCCACCCCCGCGCCCCAGGCCCCACAGTGTCAAGCGTTCTCAGCTGGGGGCACCAGACCCAGGGACAAGCGCCTGGGCCACTGTTTGTCACCAGTGCCGCCAAGTAGGGCAACTTCGACAGAGCGAAGGACGGCTGACAGCCCGCCGTGGGCTGCGAAGCTCGCACTCCCCACCCCCATGAACACGGGGCTCACCGTCAGGGAGGCAGGGCCCATGCCCACGGCCAGCAAGATGCTTGCCGGGAGGCCCGCCACGCCACACGGTGTCCTGCACAGGGGACCCCTTCCTTCTCAGAGGGCGCGTCGCGACACCTTCCACTGCTCTCGCTAAATTCTGGTGGAAATGTCAAGAGGGAGAAGGACAGAGTGACGTCGAGATCCTCGGTCCTCGAGACAGGGGTATGAAGAAAAGTTCGGTAAACAGGTGGGGGGCTCCATCGGTGAGGGCTCAGCCTTTGGCTCAGATCGTGATCTTGGGATTCTGGGATCAAGCCCCACATCTGGCTCTTCTCCCTCTGTCACGACCCCTCTTCCTGCTTAAGTCACTCCCTATCTCTCTCTCAAATAAATAAATGAAATCTCTAATATATAGATATATTATAGATAGACAGATGGATGGTAGACAGACAGACAAACACAGTTAATTGGAAAAGGCACCATCCAGTTCCTATGGTCCCAAGCATAAAGCCCAGGACAACGTTGCTTCTGCTTCTCACCATGTGCAAAAGAAATTCCAGTTTCGTTCCCATCACTGCCATTATACACATGTCAGGATAAAGTCATTTTTAAGCTGAAAATCCTGTGGTCTAATCTCTAAAGTCAGCCTGAGCCATCGGAGAGTGCAGGAATCTGTAATTACAACGATTACTTTTACGGAGCTGCCACGTGTGCAGACAAGATCGGGTGATCATCTTGCTAAAATAAAATGTGTTACACGTAATATTATGGCAATTCTGTCCTGTCATTCGGGTCCCCATAAATGGCCACGGTGTCCTGGGCAAACCATTAGCTTATGCCATTTACCTACATGCCTTCTTTCTTCTGTTTTTAATCCCCGAGGAATGGCTGCCATGAGTCACTAATAAAGCACCAAAGAGGAACCAACCCAACGTACCCAAAGACTGCATGTTCAGGAAAGACCGAGTCCCGTTCCACAAAGAGCTAAGGAGGCAGCCCATGGAGCCGACCCCCATCATCGCCCCCCCCACCCCGCAGCACACGGTCTGCTTGAGGACTGCCCAGTGGTGGCTTGGGGCACACCTAGGGGACCACAGCAGCTCACACAGCCACCGCGGGATGCGCCGTCTGTCCCTGGCAGGCCTGCCGCGCACCCAAAGCCTTGGGTCCAGATGCCCCCGCGCTTCTCACGCCCAGTGGCCAGGGAAGCCTCAGGAAGTGACCGCCAGCTCCACGTGCTCTTTCAAAGGCCCCACGCAAGTCATCACAAAGACAGAAAAGACACGCGGGTCTGCACCCCACAATTAACCTAACATCTGCTCTGTGCAAATGTCCCTTTCAGAGACGGTGGGGAGCCCCGGTTAAGGGCTGTGTGTGGCCCCCAGCTCCTGTCATCTGGAGGTCACGTAACACCCCCGCCTCACGTCTGGGGTGGAAGTGACAACAGCGCTCACGTCACGGGTTCCCACGGCCAGTAAGCGGATTCACACTCGTTAGGAAGGGACGCACGCCCGCCTTGTGCAGGATCCCAAGTCCTCGGCCGTGTTGCCATCATTCTGTTTGGCAACAAGGAACACGCTCGATCTCCAAGGCTCTGTGTGCCGGCGGCCGTTACAGGCGCTCGGGACCCTGATGCCAGAACAGCTGACTTACTGCTTCCAAATGAAGTACAACCTGATGAAAACTGAAGTTAGCCCTGAACGAAACTGACCTTGTGCTGCTTTCTTCACCACATTCAGTTAAGTTTAAACTTCAGTGTTGCCGTTTCCTTTTCCTATTTCGGACTCACTCGTCCCTGTTCTCCCCCAGATCTCTTCATGGACTTGGGAGGAGCCTGCAGTCCCTGGCAAGGGGCCCCCCGCCCGCCACACCAAGCACCCGGCCACCACCACGGTGCGTGGGGGCCACCGGCCGGCAGGACCCCAGGGGCCCCGGGCCACGGGGCTCGGCATGGTGACTTGCATTCCTAACTCAGCCCCCAACACACGTCCTGCTGCCTTCATCCCACGGCCTCGTTCCCAAACCTTCCCCGGGGCAAGCAGCTAGGACAGCTGCCACTCCGCCCCAAATCCCAGGACGGGGATGGGGACCCTCCGCTCCTGCAGCTCCGGGGCCCGGTCTCTGCGGAGTTGCCTCACCCATCGGGACCCAGACCGCTTCCGCTCCGCTCACTCTCGGGGTGCCTACGGCCTCCGTACCTGGAGGGCCTCTCTCTTGGCGCCTGACATCCGCTCTGCTGAAGGCAACCGTCACTTTGCATGCAGGACTTCTCCCAGCCAGTCAAAGGCTTTAAAAGGAATCCCAGAAACCTCACTATAGAATTATTTGTTTTTATAAAATCTTTTGCCAAATATATTCTAGGCCTAATACTTGGTATAAGATACTTGATACAAACCCCACAATATGTACATACACACTTAACGCCTGATAGCGTAAATCCCAAGACACACGTGACACTAAATATAGATCCTCCTGTGACAATCTCTCTCTCACAAGCGATATTGCCCGTCAGCTCGCGGCCACAGACACTAAGTGTCACTTTCCCTCCCGTCCTCCTGCAAATGCCCCTTGCGGTGGTCAGAAGGGTACTTACTGTCAGTGGCGGTGGACGGCCCAGTGACCCGCGATTACCAGGAAGGGGCCGGCCGCGCTGACGGCCGGGGGCGCGCTGACACTGACAGACACCCGCCGCGCGAGAGCAGGCGCTAATGCACAGAAAAGCGCCGCAGCAAATGGGCCTCGGCTCCGACCGGCCGCTGCTCGTGCGAAGTCAGGTCAACAGTGAGATGCCGGGGATCGAACAGAAATGCCCACGGCCTGGACATCAGTCTTCGCAGGAACGTCCTCCCACCGCGTCCGGGCTCCCCCTACCCCAGCACCACGGGCCACTCGGCGCGGTGGCGAGACCCCCGCCCGGCCTGACATGCGCCCTCCCCCCAGAAGCTGCACGTCCGGCTCAGAGACGCCACGGCTCGTAGCCGTCCTCACCGTGCAGGGACGACTAGGGCCCCGGGACCAAACGGCACTTGCGGACGCGAGAATTTCCCAGCTGCCCGGAGAGGGCAGTTTCTCATGACTGGATTCCTGCGGTGAAAGAAACTCACACCTCAGCCCCCTTGTCCCAAGACACCTCAGTCCCCAGAGTGTGACCGCTTCCATGACTCTCCTTCCAGCGTTCTCAAAGGCCGAAATGTGTGTGTGCATGTGTGTGTGACTGAGTGTGGATGCGAGTGCATTGGTGTGAGTGTGAGCAAGTGTGTGAGCTTGGGTGAGTGTGTGGGTGTGAGCGTGTGGTGTGCAAGCAAGCGTGCACACTCAAATGCCATTTTCACCTTCTTGCTCCTCTGATACGAAGCTCCTCGATACCGTCACACGTCGACCAGGAGGGAAGCGCACAGTGGCTCTGCAGTCACGCCTACCATGGCATCCCCTCGCGTCACACGGTCCCCATGTGGGCTGAGACACCAGCCTGCTTTCGCCCTTCGGGCAGCTGAGCTGGACCGTGGAACAGGTGTGATCCCAGCTCCCCTGAGGGCTTCGAGGGGACAAGTGTGTCCCACCAGGTGCCACACTGACAGTGTGCCGGCACAGTCTCATGTCTCCCTTGGCACCTGTGCCGTGGGCACCGAGGACAGTAACGCCATCTCATACGTGAGGAGACGCTGGGGGGAAATGATTTCCTGAGATGACAAAGTAAGAGACAGCAGGAAAGATTTCACAATAAACTCTATCCTCGCGTGGCTTTAGGGCTACAGAACTGTTACGAGAACAGCACCGAGTTTCCAGTCACCCTGCACCCAGTTTCTCCTATTCTTATCACTTTGTGTTCACATGGGACACTATTTACAACTAATGAATGAATATCGATACATTATTATAACTAAAATCGATGCTTTATTCAGATTTCTTAGTCTCTACCCAGTACCCTTATCCTGTTGCAGGATCCCATGCAGGACACCAACCCAGGACGGGACGTCTCCCTGGGCTCCTCTTGCCCGTGACAGTGCCTCAGACCTGCACAGTGCTAGAGGATGGCCCTGACAGCTTTGAGTTGTGCCAATCAGGTGTCCCAAAGGACGTCCCTTGCCCGGGTTTGGTCTCGTCGTCTTCTCATAGATAGACTGGGGCAACGGGTTTTGGGAGAAAGGCCATAGAGGGAGGTGCCCTTTTCAGCACATTCGTAGCTGGGGTCCCTACCATCAGCATGACCATTAGCGGTGGGTCCTGGTCCGGGTCACGGGGCTCAGGTTTGCCTGTCAGGGGCCCCACGGTACAGCTGCTCTCTCTGGAGGGCAGCCACTGAGCACAGACCATATCTGCGGAGTGGGACTTGACGGCACCTCTGTGGCGGAAAGTGTATACCTACATCATTTGGGATTCTTCTTGTCAGGAGACTGCCCTTGTGTCCCCATCGGTGTATTTATTTAATCGATTACTTGTTTATATCCATCTGGACTCATGAATATGTATTTTGGACTTGGAGTTGCAATCCCATATCCCGTTATGTCCTGTTTCTTAAGTTCTTCCTGCTCCGGCCACTGGGAGCTCATTCAGGTGGCTCCTGCCTCCCTCCGACACATCACGGTCCCTGTGGGAGCAGCTCCTGCTCGCTGGCACTACACGGTGCTCTGGGCTCTGTGCATGGTCATGACCTCTGCCATTTCTCTCAGGAGACCTGGTCCCTTTATTGGAGAGGTGCTAGTGTGCCTGGCACTACCGCGGGTCATTGCTTCCGGACGCTCTTGGCTGACAAAGAAATGTGCGTGCTGACCTGTGTACGTGCCCACACCTGTAAGTGCTTCTGTACCTATGCGAGCTGAACATGGACGCCCCCACTCTGACCCAATACTACACGGGTCATTTCCGTCCCCTCCGCTTGCTGACCTGGAATGTCCAACTCCAGTGTGAGGAACTCAGAAACAGGATCTTCATGAGGTCTTTCAGATCCTAGTGTCCACACCCATAACCATCACACCATACTGCCTCCCAGTCAGCATGAGTAAATGGCCCCCACTAGTGTATATAGAATGCAGCTTCTAGAACATTCTAGAATGTTCTTGCACAAGCAAGCTGACACCCTGCCCCCAGCCCTCACAGGCCACCCTGCCTACCACAGAATCTCGATATCAGTGTCATACCCACGGTGCGGACCAGCCCTTTGCCCTCTGCCCTCTTTCTCCCTGCAGGGTCGACTTCCAAAGCCCTTTCCCTCGCCTGCTGTGGAACGTCGCCTGTGGAATGTACATTCTCCCGTCCTCCTTACTAAGCTCGCTAATGACTGTGTGGCGGCGGTGTGCCAGGAACAGAGCTCTATCCTGCGGCCTCCGGGGGCTGGGATGCGATGGCGTTCGGGCTTCCGGCCGGGGGCTCCAGGGAAGCCACTGGGCGGGTCGTCCGGGAAAGCTTCCCACCGGGAGCATCTCGGGTGGTGCGTCCTCGAGGGCCCGCGCGTGCGTTTCTTTTCTCGCCGGCGGGACAGAGGCGGTGCTGACAGTGGGTGTGGGGACGGTGGGCCAGCGAGACCCCGTGAGTGACAGCTGAGCAGAAATTTAAAAGCAACCAGGTCCCTTGGCAAACTGCTGGGCGCGTACCACAGCCCCGGGAGGAGGATTTCCGGCTTCTGGCTGGTTAAGAACAATAAAATCCCGAAATCAGTGTCATTTTGCGCTCATCTTAGCCCAACCCAGGCCCTTGGCGGACACGGCACACAGAGACTGTCTCTTACCCCGCACGCTCCCCTTGTGCGGGGTCCTCGCACTCAGTCCCCACTTCCCGTCAAGTCGGAGCCGCAGCAGCTGATAACTTCAGACTTAATAAACAAGCGAGCCCTCTTTGAGCTCCTTGAAGGGCCACTTAAGACTTTCTTCCTCGCAAACACAGAACGCCGCGGCCGCTCCCTACTCAGTGAGTCGAGGCAGAATCAGTGATTGCAGTGGGAAGACAGTGATTGTCTCCGAGGGGATCAGCGGGCACCTCATGACACACAGCCGCTGCGATTCTACGGCTCCGCGTGGACTCCCAGAGGCTCCCCTCTCCGTCCTCCTTCCCCAACCACGGACATTCTGCCGTTACTAAAAGTCGCGTCCACAGGCGTCTAGCGGAGGGTCTGGAACACGGATGGCTCCAGTCACAGACCCAGACCCCAGACCCCCTCATCCTTCTGCTCGAAGACATCGGGGCCTCAACGGCGGGAGTTGAAGAGGCCGGTCGGGGAGGACCCTTCAAGGAAGACGGTGAGGAGGGTCAGTGCTGGAGGCCGGGAGGAAGCGGAGGGGAGTGTGACCTGTGTCCGGGCTGTGACGACCTGAGGGAGGGGAGTGTGACCTGTGTCCGGGCTGTGACGACCTGAGGAAGGGGGTGTGACCTGTGTCCCTGCTGTGATGACCTGAGCTGAGGATGAGTGGGGCACTCAACCCAGTGCCCCTAAGACACTCTCTTAACAAATCTTGCACAGTTCTTCTGGAAACCACCAGGTGCTTATTATGGGCGATAATTATATCTTTATCTATCATCACAGTATATAGCCTGTATCCACATGTCACATATATCCAAATTGTGATGAAAAATTGGAAGGAAAAGGTGATCTAATGGGAAATTTTCAAGGATTTGGGGCTGCTAGTCAGGGTGAGACCCATCTAGAGAGGTAAGCAGCTTCTAGAAGGTCTTGTCTCTCCAGACACCAAGCTAGAGAGACCCATTCTGCCTGACCTCTCAGGTAATCCCACCCAAGGCGCCCTGCCTCCGTAGCACTCCAGTCACAGGCTGACAAAATAAAGGGACGGCACCTGACGGTTTCTAAGTTTCGGCAAACCCCTACCATCCCTGAAGGCCTCCACGTGGGTTGTGGTTAGCCAGAAGGAGGAGCGTCTTCACGCCAGGATACTGCCAGCCAGGAGTGAGCCTCAAGGTTGGTTTGGGAGTCTCAGGGCAGAAGGAAGCCACGGGTCTCTCTTATGGATCCCGAAGCCCTCATTTTGTCCTTTTCTGCAATGTGCGTGAACCGAGGTCGTTCCTAGGACCTGACCGTGGGCCATGCGTGCTGGTGCCAGCCCAGAGCTTCTTGATTCCTAGTTCCTTCTAAGGGGAAGGATGAGAGGAGGGAGATGCACTGTCTGGGGCTGATGGTCCCCGTGCAGGTCCCGCGTGGCCGTCCTCGCAGCCGGGCATCCTCTACTGAGCACATCATCGCTCCTGGGGTCTTGGGACAGAGAGTAACCTGGAGCCCGTCACCTTCACGTCCTCTGTCGTAGGCAGGGACTGGTGCTGGGCAGAAACCCCAGTGAGGAGGCCTGGGAGCAAGGCGGGAGCTCTCCCTGATGGGGCAGCCCATTGCGCTCCCATCACCGAGACAGGACCACAGCCTGCTGCCCCCAACCCTTCATTCCCAGGTCTCTCACTGCGTCTCCCAGCCACCACCTCTGACTCGCAAGAAATAACGGATGTGCTTCCTGCAATCTCGGCAGTCCCCTGGCTGACCTCCACTGCCTGGCCCAGGCCTCGGCCTCGGTATCAAGCGCACGAGGCTTAGAAGTGGTTCTGTACTTTATCTGGGACCCACGAAGGAGCTGTAGGTGATAAAAGCTCTTCATAATAATGGAGTTATCTTTAGTGGTGGAGGTACCCTGTGGCCCTGGTGCCTGGCGCCCCGACTTCTCGCAGCCCCACAGTAAATTCAGTTAGGAGGCCACCTCGGGGCCACGGGGCCCGTCGCTTTGTCACGCATGTCGGGGACTCGCAGAAGTATCCAGGGGTTTAAACACTGATTTGCCTTTCTGTGTATTCTAATTCCAGAACACTGGGGAAAAACCTGGTGATCGTTATCACGTTATTTAAATATAGCATATATTTACGCGATAAAGCACAGACCCTCTTCTTGGCTGTGTAAGTAATAAATACACTCCCAATCCATCATTCCCTATGATATTTATCTGGTGATATAAACATTCCTTTGAATAATAATGCTTAGTGTAACCTCCCAGGACATTTGTCTATTAAAAAGGAAATTAAACATACAAAAGTATGGGAAAAATCAACGCAAGCCAAAAATGAACTCAGCAAATTTCAGAAGGAAAATGAAAGAAGACTTCTTAGAAGCCCAGATGTCCCTTTCGGCACCTCCTGGAGCATCTCTTCTGACCAGTGACGCCGCGCAGGGGTGGGGGGAGGCATCCTGCACACGCGCACGCACGCATGTCAGGTCTTGCGGTACACACGCAGGGAGCCGCCAAAAAACAGGCTTTGACTCTTGGATCCCTTGGGGTCTGAATTTCTACACGAGGAACGTCGTGCCCCTGTGGGAGGCATCCTCTCTCTGATTAAACCCTCCAACTTCCCGGTTGTGTACTGAAACGTGTCCTGGTCTGGAACCTTCCAGCCTAGAGTCCACAGGTCCTATTTCCTGAAGCAGCAGGAACCCTCCCCCCAGGAAGTACCAGGCACCCCTGCCGGTCTTTTCCTTTAAAAGGCACAAACCAATATAACAAGGAATTACCAGATACAGTCCAACGTGTGGTCAAGGCTCTGCTCTCATTTTAAAACCAGCCGCGTGTTGACATTCAAACCGACATCTTTGCCAGAGACCTGGGCAGGGCTCTGCCTCTGCGGCAGGCACGATTTCATGAGCGCGGGCAATTTGCTGGTAGACACTACCCAGGACCAAAGTTGGGGGTTTAACGGTTTACTTGATTTTATCATTTATTTCTGGAAGCAGATCTGCCTGAAGTTGCCATTTAACTGAGGTCAAATATGTGTGGCCACAGTGATCTATTAACCATTTTTCAAAAAGGAAGAAAAGTTTTAAATCGGGAGGGAAATCTCTCCCCAAAGTAAAAGTTTGCTGTCTTTTTATGGAGAATGAGAAAAGCTAGACTCAGTACAAGCCGTGCCCCCAGTAAAAGTAATGCCTCCCGCAGGAAAGAGCCAAACTCCTGCCTGTTCACTGGGGGGTCTGCGGGAAGTAAGCATAGGTCGGCTTGCTGTTTACCTGAGAGCGTGGCGAGGGTACGCCGCGCGGCTAGCCGGTACAGGTCATCACTGCAAGAGCCCGCCCAGGGACACCTTTAAAATCAGCAGTCGGAAACCCATCGGAGTGATTACCGATCGTCTCCGGGATCCCGCCACCCTGCAGCCCATCCCCACCGGGGGTCTGAGCCTCCAAGAGGCACCAAGCAAACCTGACGGACTCCACAACTCTTGGGTCCGATGAGAAGCCGCAGGGAGGCTGAAGGTTGTTTTCTTCTAAGTAGTGGAGGGCGGGCGCCGAGGCAAGGACCGATCGCCAGCTCTGAGGGGAGGGGCGGGGCCGTGGTCTGGAGGTCATGGACCCTGAGGTCTGCCTTTCTGCCCCAAAGCTCCATCCTCCCTCTCCTGCTGCCTCCCGTTGGGTTATCAGAATTTGACCCTTGCCCAGGCTGTGGCTCTCACATCACATAACTCACGGGCTAGACACGTGTCACAGATCGCATCCAGGAAAACCAGAATTTCATTCCAAGCAAGAGAGCCAGTCCCGCACACACGCTTATTTTGGGTTTGCTTTTTGTTTGTTGCTTCTGTTTTGGTCTGCAGCTCCAGACGCTGGGTAACAGGAACCAAACTTACGGCTCTCAACAGTACTTCGGACAAGGGACCAAGGAAAGGAGACACTATGTGACCCTCACATACGTGCTGGTTGGCTTCATACAAGGAAGGAGAAGGTGGGGTTCTCCTCCTGGCAAGCTGTCCCCCTACTTCCTTCCTTTCTCAAAGCTGAGGCAGCTTTGGCAGACACATGGGCTGTGCCCCCTACCCCAGGCTCCGACTTATCGTGTCGGTGTGAGCCTGGTGACGGGATCCCACTCTGACAACACTTGGCAAGACATTACCAAGCAATGAGTCACTGTATATACCATTCCTCGATGTCTAGAATTAAACAAGAAGGAATGCCATGGAAGGAAGCCGGCCGTGTTTGTAAGTTCACTTCTGGTTGACACTGGAAATTATGCCCAAATCTACAGCTGGTGGAGATTAAAATTTGGATCCTGTCGACGTCCACTTTTATCCCTCCATGGAAACGCTCAGTTTTATGTATGTGACCATGAAATCTACGCCATAGTCCCGGACAGAATATTCTTCGAGGCCAAGTGTCACCGATGACACTGGGCCTTGCTTTCCTCACTCACACGGAGAAGGCCCCCTCATCCACCTTCCTGCACGCACTCCCAAAACGCTCACTTCAGAGGACGGGTCAGGATCCCAAGGTTGCGACGGGCCCACCCTGCAGCGTACAGAGCGTCCGAGCTGGGCTGGGGGTGCCTCCGACCCGGGCACTTACGAGAGTGGGCTGAGGGACGGCGGGCCCGGGAGGGGCAGGGCCCTGGGCTAACGGCCTGGGCACGACAGCCAGCAATGCCCCCAGGCACCAGCGTGTGACAGGCTGCAGGGGTCCTCAGACTGGGCACAGCAAGAGGAGCAAAAACAAGTGAAGTTTTAAAATACAAGTTTTTATTCCCCATATCTCCAGTCTAACCCGAGAACATGTGCCTCCCCCATCACACAACTCAATACAGAGCAGCACGACGTGAGTGTCTTCCATTTCCCCCGTTTCACGCTAGATTTACCTGATGGGCGAGTGTACTTAGGTAAACAGCAAAGATGATTTTAATAGGGCAGGTGCTTTCAATGCACAAGGAAGGTCATTCCTATTATTTCAATTAACAACTTAAGCTACAAAAACACACGAGGGTGAATTAATTTAAAGCCTCCATTTAATGCTACCAGTGAGGACATCCTGGGGCCCCCTGGTCGTCTTGGCAACCCCAGCATCCCAGCCCACAGAGGCAGCCTCTGCCGGGCTCTCCTGGGCGCACACACGGTTCACATAGTACATTAGCTAAGAATACGACGTCCATGTAATGCTGAGATATTTTTGTTGCCATAGAGATGGGAAGAACGGCAAAAATATAGAAGTACTTGACATACTCTGAGGCAGACTTTTAATTAAAAGGAATCTCAGACGGCAATGCCAAGATAGCCGGACGCTCGGCGGGGCTGTCAGGCTCGCTCGCTCGGCGCCCGTCCCCGTCCCAGGGCCGTGGGCGGGATCCAAGGCCAGCAAGGGGGTGGAGACCCTCCAAGGGGGCAGGGGCCGTGACCACTCTCTCTGCGCAAAACACAGAAAAAGAAAGGGACCAAAAGGAGTGAAGCGAATTTGCCACGATTTGCCACGTTAGTTGCGCATCTCTTCCAAGACGGGAGCCAAATCAGTGACATTTTTGTGCTTCACGGCCGTGGATCCTGGAGCACTGGCAGGACAAACCTTGGCTATGTCACCGTCTGTGTCCTTGTCAGCCCCGCCCTTGGGGGAAACAGACTGCGCTTCCGTGGGCGGAGGTGGGCGGCGTGATCTTGCCGACCGAGGGATGTGTGTCTCGTCAAAGCAAAAGGTGACAAGGGTCGGGGGGAGGGGAGGTTTGCACATCATCCTCAAAACGGCGAGCGGGGAGAAGTTTGTTGTTCTCCAAAATCCATGTCTTTCAACTTTCATAAAAACTGTAAAAATTTCCACGAGCCGCCAGCACACAAATCAGCTACAAAACATCTCCTGAAGTGGTTACAGCCAAGGACCTGAGAAATGCTTGCGGCCACATTCAATTGGGCCCCGTGATGGGACAGTGCGGGAGAGGACGCGGGACCGTGGTGGTAACAGAAGACGGTGTTTGTGCCTCCGGGCAGCCCTGGATGCAGGACCCACCCGTCCCTCCTCAGGAACGCTCTCTGACCTTGAGTGCACAGTTACTTCTCCTCTGACCTTGGTAGTCACTCAAGGTCAGGGCTCTCCCCGATTTCGGTCCTCACCCTGCCACCTTCCCTGCATAATCCAGTCGACGCGTCCTAGTCAACCACCGTCTAACACGATGCCTGATCGCGCCTTCTAGCCGGGACGCCCCTCCAGATTTCCAGGCGAGCTGCTAACTGGTTTTCCCCGACCTGGATGCTTCACGCAAAGTCCATGTGTCATGGATCAACTTCTCTTGCCCCCATCCCCTGAACTAGCTCCTCCCCTCCATCCCCGCTCTCCACACACATAGAGACCAAAGGCTGAGACCCTCAGTTTTTTCTAGCTCCTCCCCCTGCCATCAGCTCAGAAAGCCACCAAGTCACTGACACTCCAGGTGCCCCTCCCCCAGGGGCACCAGGGGCGCGCTCTTAGCAAGAGCAAACCGTCCAGATTCTCCCCGCCACGACCATGAGCACAGCATGTGGCACAAACAAGCAACAGCAACACCACGCCACATGCCACATGACCTAAAATGACAGTTTTACTTCTAAGAACAATGCCTATGATGCAGTCATGCCCAGCTATGGTTTCTGGTTGGTTCCTTTTCGAAAATATGTATTTCTCATGAGACGTACAACCATGTTCTCACTTGTTGACTGCGTCCTGGAGGGGGCACAGGAACTTATGGGGGGTGCTGCTGGCCTGACAGCCCCCATGCCCTTCCCCCGACGACTCCTGTCCATCCCCCTCATTCCCACGCTCCTGCCCACGCCTGTCAGCACTTTCTCCCCCAGAACCCCCACTTGTGCCAGGCACTTGGAAGAAACACCGGCCACAGTCACGGTCCTCCCGGGGTGTGCAGGCCGGGAGTGGGTGGAGGTGAGCCATCGGGGTTGCACGCAGCAGCAGAAGCCACAGAGAGGGGACAGGGATGGGACTGTCCTGGCTGACGTGGCAGGGGCCTCTGTGGGAGGCCAGACAGGGCCTGGGTCTGGAGGTGCAGTCTGAAAGGACAAAGGGGACAGGCCTGAGAAAGGGATGGAGTCGGGGGGGGGAGCAGCTCAGCCTTCTGGCAAAGCATGAGGAAGGGAGCACCCAGTGCTGTGTGGCGGACAGACTCACTTGTCCGGCTCCCTCTGGGACTCAGAGACGGGGCTGCTCGAAATGACTCCAGATCATAAAGCCTCCCCGTGCCAGGCCACACTTTCTCTGGTGGCCAAAGAACCACATCAGCAGAAGGACGTCAGATGGCATCTCCCAAGACCCCTGCGCCCTGGGCACACGTTAGCGCTCTGGGCCAAGCCTGAAACCCTCACCCGAGCCATGCCGCATCATGGCCGGGCCCCCTCCTGCCCGCCAGGCCTTTCTCCTGAAAGCCAAACAGCTGCTCCCTGTGGCTGTTGGCATTTACCGACAACTTCGGTGTGACCCACTCGCCCTTGAGAGCCCGGCATCAGGCTGGCACTCCCACATCTGTCCTTCCCCTCAGTGGAGGCACAGTCCCCCAGTGCCACCAGACAGGGATGAGCCTCGGGTTCAGAAGAGCCCCGGAGCCAGGAGAGGCAGCTGAGCCCTGTTCACGCTGCCCCAGAGCTTCCGACAGTGACAACCCAAGACTCAACGAGAGGAGAGGCGTCCGGGGGAGATGGCAGCAGGCCAGGAGGTAGCAGCAGGCCAAGAGGGCTGGGAGGGTGGGGGGTGATGGTGGTTCCAGCCCCGTCGTCGTGGAGGCTGCATCGTAAGGCTCCCGGTTCAGGGTATGATTGGATGATGAGGGGAGTGTCGCGCTCAAGTGTGTGGTCAGCGCGGGTGAGTAGTGCTGGAGACGCTGCTTGACCGCGGAGGCTGCAGAGACCCTCACCGACCCGTGGGGTCCAGGCTCTGCCAAGCGCTTCGGCTGGGAAAGAGAACGCAGCACCCCGGGGGGAGAAATTGCACAGCTGAGCTACTGCTGAGCAATCCGCGCCTTCCCTGAGCCCGAGCCGGCCATGTGCCGTGTCCAGTGGAGCCCCTGGGGCGCCGAGGCTCCCCGGGAAGCAGGCAGCCCCGTGGCCATGGAGGCCGAGCTGCAGAGGAGATGGGCCTCCGAGAGGCTCCTGGCAGCCGCGTCAGGCTCCCCGGCCTTCACTTCCACAAGGGTAGACAAGAAGGCCCGGAATGGAGCTAGGGAAACCCTGGAAAGAAACCCGTCCTGCCGCAAAGCCGGAACTGAGCAAACTTGGATTCCTATAAGGCTTTGGACAAACCGACTCGACCCTGAAGCGGGGACCAGCACTGCTCAGGAAACACGGCCACGGACGCCCTGCGGACCCCACAGGAATCACAAGGAATGAAGGCAGAGGCTCAAACTGGCCCCAGAACTGGGCCACTGGGCCACTAGCACCTCATGGGGTTATTCTGAGAATTAAATAATATATATAAAATACTCAGCGCTTAGTAATTACTGATAAATATTTATAGGAGACGTGGATCGTGTATGACTCAGGATCGCTAGAGAAACCGGGGGTGTGTGACTGTGTATGCGTGTGAGCGAGTATGTGGGTGTGTGTACAGAGAGGGGGCCTCGGAAGTGGGTTTGGGTTCAGGAGCCGTCTCAGGAGATCACAGGGCTGATGAGTCCGAGGTCTGCGGGGCCGGGCCGCAGGCTGGAGACACGGGGACTCCAACCCCACAGGCCGGAGGCAGCAGGGCTTCTGTCATGGGGACCGCAGTCCCCTTCCTCGGATCGGGTGAGGCCCACCCACATGAGGGAAGGGTGTACTCAGCGCCTCTGGATTTAAATGTGAATCACATCCATAGGACACGTCCTCACCAACACCCACCTGGTTTCTGACCAAATATCTGAGCATCGTGGCCTGATCGAGTCGACACCTACAGTTACCCGTACGGACTGTGACAACACCAGACCCAGAAAACTGATGCCCAGACCTTGGGGTCCCTGGCTGGGAGCCACAGGGCGACATAGCACCTCCCACATGAACCTGCTTTGCACTCATTCTGGACGGAACTTGTACTACACCACATATTCTGAACATCTGGAACCTGACAAGAGTTTGGGGTTTTCCCCCCAGAAAACACACATGCACACCAAAACAGCCTATCATTCCTGGGCTCCCATGGCCATCCCTGAGGCCTCAGTGATCTGAGGATGGCTGGATCCTGGGTTTAAGGACCTGACACCCGAGAGCACTGGCGCTGCCTCCAGCAGGACAGAAACGCCAAAGAGGGAAGGGACCGCCCTGGGGTGTGAGGATACCTCCAGCACTGGGTGGACATGGCCAAGGGCCCAGCAGGCACGTGAGGTCACTAGGGAGAGGTCCCTGGCCCAGGTCATCAGAACTACATGCCCAGTTGGGAGAGACTTCTGAACCCCCTTCTGCTTCCAGTTCCAGGGGGAGGGCTGACGAGAGAGCACTGTCCTCCCCACACTCACAGGTCCTCCAGGGCATGCGGTCTCAGCCGTGCGAGGGGTGGCCAGGCTGCAGTGTGTCTGTGCACCGGACGCTGCCGGGAAAGGGGCAGAACCAACAAGGAGAGCATCCTTCTGTATTGTGAACAGAATGTGTGACTCCTGAGCTTTCCCGGGGACTGTCTGCAATGTCGCTCGGCTCATCTCCCCCCATGTGCGCGGTGCCTTCCCCCCGTAAATGTTCACGATGACTGGCTTTGCTGGGCTCCACCATGAACACCGGCTCTGCAAGTCTTCTCGTGGCTTCTCCTGGCTCTTTGGAGCCAAATTTCGCAGCTCTCAGAATGAACTTGGGGGTCAATGGCATTTCTTTCATGGATGTGCATGTGGTAAACTTCACAGGGCACCAGTGCGGGGGCGAGGCTCCAGGTCAAGGCCAGTCCGAAGACTTCAGAGCCGTCGAAGGGTGGCAGGGGAAGACGGCGCACAGGGGGAGACTGTGTGCAGGGGGAGACGGCCCACGGGGGGTCAACACCCTTTTTAAGCAAAGACAAAGAGCTCCGGACAATAAAGGTTCCCCGACTCGCCAACAGAAAAGGGACTTCACCACAGCTGGGGACATAGGGGAGTCTGGGCAAAAAAGACTGGTGGCTCTCGGACCATTCACTGAAAGGCGACAGCCACAGGGAATGTGAGTAGAGCCGTGGCTTCCAGTCACAGCTGACGGGGATGCAGGCCAAGAAACCCAGTTCCATGGGGGGTCAGGAGGTGCGTGTGGCCTGGGTCCATGAGCACCCGAGACAGGGAGAGACCCCTGGCCCCACTGACTGTACCAAGTCTTCCAATGTCCCCGTCTTGGACGGCTAGGACACCCGCGCAGGACATGGTGTGGCACTCCCCCGCGTGAAGCCCAAGGACTCTGGAACGAGAAGGGAGCCCGGGATCGGTGGCTACAAACTATCACAGCCACATGGGTCCCGGCCATTCCCATGGCGTTGCGGGCTCCCCTGCAGATCAGAGGCTGGGGGGCCTGGAGATGCTGACTTGCAGGGTCTCCCGCTGCCCTCAGAATGAGCGCCACGGCCATGGCCACAGCCACGCCGTGACATTGACCCATTTTCCCCCGAGTGCCACCAATGCTGCAGACGCAGCCCCTCTCCAGCTGCTGGGAAGTCGGCACCGTGAGCAGCTCTGTGCTTAGAGCCTGGTGGAGGGTCCTTCTTGGTGGGGTGGGGAGGCGGGGGCGGCCTCGCTCAAGGGCAGAGCAGCCTCCGTGCCTTGAGGAACAAGTGGTTTCTGGAGCTATGTTCTGATTGTTTTAAATCAATGGTTTAATCAGACCCGACTGACATCTCCATCTGCAGGAGGGAAACGGCCTTGGGCGGACAGACATCAACATGTCTCGATTCTGCCTAAAGTCTGCACGTCACCAAATGTTCCCAGGAAGAAAAGAAACTTGGTAGGTCTGGAGGTCCCCGTGAGCTGGCCCGTGAGCTGGCCCCTGCAGCCGGCGTCTGACCCATGTGTCGGTCAGAAAGCCGGGTCGAGCCCTGCAGAGGCAACCACACGCCCGTGAGCACAGGAGGCTGGAGGCCAAGCACTGGAGATCCCTGCCTTGGGGGTGGGAAGAGAGGGGGTTGCACTGTGGGGCCCGGCACGAGCACAGGAGAATGGACAGCGTGCGGGGGGCATCCCCGCGGGGATGAGAGCCAGCCTGAGCTCAGGCCTGCGCAGGGGCACGGAGGGGCGGCAGGGAGCCCAGGAGCAGAGGCCTGGCTGGCGGCCGAGCCTTCTGCTGACCAGCCGCCCACCAAGGAGCTATGGACAGCTCCCTGGCTCCTGCTTCCCTTCAGTGGAGCGCCGCATACAGTCCCTTCTCGTGGTCCCTGAGTGCCATTAACACTTTAGCTCGGCACCCTGATGCTTCTGCAAGTCCCCAGCAGCTCCACAGGCAGGTGTCAAGTCAGCTCATAAAACCCCAACACGCTGGACACGAAATGCCCACCGACACTGTGCGCCGACTCAGAAGGGAAGAGAACCGAAGCCACAGACTTCTCCTGGAGGCCAGCAGCCACGTCTGGAGCTCTCAGGACACGGGTCCTTCTAGGAGATTGTCTGAGCAAGTCTTGGCTCCCCGGGAGCCAAGCTGCCAGGAAGGAAACTTCAGAGAGCCGGGCGGCCTGCCACGACCACGCTGGGTCCCCCGGCCACCCTCGGTCAGCAGCTGGGCTTCACCAACAAGTTAGCAGGAGGTCTGCAGCTCCAGACCACGCGGTCCCACGTGACTGGGGCACAGGCAGCTGCGACAGCCCCTGGCCGGGGACCCAGCGCCCTCCCCTGTGCGGGGAGCCCAGGGAGCAAAGCGCAGGCCCCCGGCCCCCTCTGTTCCTGGACGAATGCAGACACACGGGCGCGCACGGTCAGGAAGCAGAAAGCCTGAAGGGGGGGCACAGAGCAGGACCCTAAACGATGTAAAAGCTCACAGTCCCCTCGGGAACCGGGGATGGGCTGTTCTCGCCGGACGAGACACAAAGCTTGCGCAACATCTGGACGAGAGTAATAATAAACAGGAGCAGAGAGGACAATGCAGGGAATCGGGGCTGGAGACACGAGCACTGTCACGCCAGGGCACGCGGAGTCGGAGCAGCTTGTGTTAAAGAGCAAAGGGACTGAAATGCATGGGCAGGAGAGCGTCTAGCTCCGCGGGCGGCGTTCACGGGACTGCCCAGCACCTCCGACCGCATGACTTAGTACATGTCGCTCTGGAATGTTTCTCTGCAGCCTGGGGGTATCTGTGTCCTGGGGCCGTAACAGAGCCCCCCCCCCCCGGGGCGGGCTGCTCCACGCACCTGCTCTCCCCCAGTCCTGGAGGCACAGGCCCGGGATCGGGGTGCAGGCAGGCCCGCGCTCCCTTGGAAGGCACCGGGGAAGGGCGTCCAGCACACGTCCAGTGTCCCCACGGCGTTCCCTGTGGTCTCTGCTGTGTCCTCACCTCCCCTTTTGTAAGGACGCTGTCCTTGGATGAGGACCACCGGCCCCCAGTTGACCTCAAGTCAACCAGTTCCATCTGCACGACCTTGTTTCCAAATGAGGTCACGGCCTGCACTTTGGGGGGTGAGGGCTTGAACACAGGAATTTGGGGGACAGAATTTAAGCCACAACAGCAGGAAAGGAGCATCCCTTCATGAAACATGGGCCAATGGCAGATGCCTTGGCACAAACCAGACGTCATGACACCACCCTGCACTGGTTGTCACTGGTCATCACTGGATGGTTCTCACTGCCCTGGACTCGGAGTTAGAGAGAGAGAAAGCTAACATCACACGAGCCGGTCCCTGACGACATGGGAGAAAGCGGTCCCCTTCTGAAAGCGCGGCTCAGGGGCCCAGGCCTTTTTGTCCCCGGCAGCCACGCCCTGCAGTGAGCCCCGCTCCTCGAGGCTGAGGGACCTGGGAGCACGCCAGCCACTCCTCCGTGGGACCCCAGTGACCCTGAAAGAACAGCTCCCAGCCCAACAGAGGCCCTCCAGGTTGGGGATTCAGCCGGCGCTGACTCAAAGCTGCACAAAGAAGACGTCCTGTTACTTCAAGGAAAACAACTGTGAGTATTGGCTGCCCAGGAGAAAATCTGAGTTCTCCAGGGAAACGTCCAACATCCTGAGCTCCACTTAGGGCTTGGCGAGGCCAACCTCTTGGTCCTTGAGACTCTGATGACAGAGTGATGCTGCTGTTACCGACTGGGATCTTCTGATACCGCACGACAAAATCTGTGAACGTCCGGAAGACCTGCACAACGGAGGGGACCGCTTTCTCCAACGGCCCCACATGACGTCACAGAAGCACGTGCGGGTGAGGAGACCCACTCAGCAAGGGATGGGTTTCGGCACAGCGGAGCACAAACGCGGCCCCGATCACGCCCCACGGGGAGCCCTGCAGCCGCTCCTGCGGGCTGCGTCTTGGTGCCGAATCAGGAAAGGACGCCTTCGCGCACCGGAAAGGCTGTGAAAGCTCCTGGCTTGCCCAGCTCCACGTCTGCGGGAGGCCCGACTGTCTACACCCGCCTCGACCAGAACAACGGGCAGCAGCGCACAGAAGGCGGGAGAAGGATGAGAACACGGGTGTCTTTGCTCAGACGCCAAAGACGTCTGAAAAAACGTGAAACAACGTCGTCTTTCTCACTAACGATTTCTGTTAGAGGAAATACTATTCTTTTTCAGGAAAAAAAAGTGTTAATTATATTATAAAAATGAGTTTACCATTATAATTCTTAATTAATACATATTTCAAGTGTTTCTGTTTTAATTTCTAACCTGGTCAGTATCAATGGCTGTAACCACGGAAACAAAAGCTCTTTGGGGCCTCAATAACTCTGGGGCTCCAGGGTGTCGGGACATCCTTAGACGGAAACACTGGGAAACGACTAACTTATTACATTCTCTGGCCAGACTCATTCCCGAAATGAACTGTTATAAATCCAGTAAAACCTTCAGAACGTCTCGACTTGATTAATTCTGAGAGGGCGTGTTTCCCACCCAGCCGACACTACATGCCCGCCAAGACACCACGCACAAGGTAGAGGCCCTATAAAGAACGGATGTATTGTGGATGCAGGATCCACATGGCCTTGGTTCGAGCCCCAGGTCTGCCCCTCCCCCCCCATGTGATTCCAGCAAGTTCCTAACAGTCTGAGTCTCAGGGCGCCTCCCACTCGAGGCCACCATGAGCTCCAACCCGTCAGTCCGCGTAAAGAGCCGCGGCGGCGCCTGGCTGGGAGGAGATCCTGGGAGAGCGTCAGTGGGTGTCAGGGCCCCGCGGCAGAGCCGTGGCCCTTCACCACGTCCTCTCAAGCCCTGTGATAAGACGAAGGCCGCCCTAACGACAACTCATGTTTATTGAGCACTTGGCGCGCGCCGGGCGAGCGCTGGTCTGCGGCCCCGCGGTTTATGCCTGTGAGGGCAAGGGCTGGACTCTGAGCTCGGTAGGGGCGGCCACGCGGCTGCTCTGGGGACGCAAGGCTCCGAGAGGGAACCACGGCTTGAAGTCAGCGAGAAGGGAGCAGGCCGGGAA
The DNA here is from genome assembly GCF_010015895.1 of Lontra canadensis. NCBI lineage: Eukaryota > Metazoa > Chordata > Mammalia > Carnivora > Mustelidae > Lontra > Lontra canadensis. Next base: position 1,779,099 of record NW_022631067.1, read on the forward strand.
AACACACAGACGCTCCACAGTACAGACCGTGTGAACATCTGCGCTTTACGGCCGGTCCTCGACTGCTGTCTACACCACCTGGGTAGCCCCACCAGGGACCACCACTGACTGATCCACTCATTCACACAGTCACATGTTGGATGAGCATCTATAGAATGCTAGGTGCCAGCTGGGCGCAGAGGGCTGGCCGGCAGGGCACGGCTTCGAGCTGCTGGCCGTGAGGGCGGAGGCGAGGGAAATCCTCCACCCCGTAGTGTGAATAGGAAAGTCTCGGGGAGCCAAGTGCTCTGGGATACAGTGCTCTGGGAGCCAAGAGGAGAGCACGATTCACCTGGCCTTGCAGACATCCAGGAAGGCTCCACACAAGAAGTGAGAGGCAAAATGGGTCTTGAGGGATGTGTAGGAGTTCAGTGGTCTAGGGAGGGAGCAGCTGTGCTCCAGGTGGGCTTCCTGCTGGCTGGCAGGGAGGGAGCAGCTAACAAGGCTAGAAAGGAGTGATCTTGGATGAGGGTCAGAGGGAGCCTGTCCTTCACTTTACGCATTTCTCCAGCCGGCCTAGGGCCGAAGCTTGAATACGCTTCATCTCCGCCGTATAGATGGTACCTGGTGCCGTCACTAGCGGGCGAGAAGAAAAGGCTGCTGGTTTTACTCGCGTCCAGTCTGTTTTGGGGGCCTGGCAGTTTGTACATGTACAGCCACAAGGCTGCTTTCGTTCCCATTCACTGTGGCTCTTTTCTTAGTTCTTGATCAACAGCAAACAGAGCACAGGGTTTAATGAGCTTTGTCCGAGTCTGGATGATGCGGGGTTTTCAACAATGTTCTCTCGTCCTTCCTGCCTCCCAAGCGAGTGCATCTTGGACAGGTACAGCTTTCAGGGGCAGAGTTTCGGAGAGCAAATGGTGCCCTAGAGTTACCATTTAAAGGTCAGGGAGAGCAAAGGGCCTTGTTATTGTCCCCAAACCCCATCTCTCTTGTTTCAACATAAATTTGAATTTACATTAATACGGGAGCTGGGGCCAGGGCAGAAAAGCGAGGTGAGAAAGCGTCGCAAAATGCTCTGAATTTTATCTCTACAGTTTTGTTTTTGTTTTTGTTTTTGTTTTAGCACAAACACATTTATTTACTAACCAAAGGGATGATCCTAATTAAATCAACACTTTGAAATAGTTGCATGTAAAATGTTTGTGATAAAGATAACTGGACACAGTAATGGAAAAAAAAAAAAGCTTGTTCATCCTTACAGCTAATTCCTATCCAAAATGATGATGGAATTTTTACTCTATTTTTTCATAGACCCGAGTACAGGTGACATTGTTCATGAGGCATTCCAGCACTAATTTCCCATTTTCCAATTTTCTTGTGATTGTGCTTTCCTTCCCATCCCATTCCTGATGTTGAACCAATGCGCCATCTGTGAAGTTGCAGACCGTCTGAGTTTTTCTGCCATCAGCTGTAGTTTCTTCAAACTTCTCTCCCAGGTTACATGAAAACTGGGTTGTTTTCAAAGTGCTCTCAGTTTTTATGGTGATGTTTTTGCTATCAGAAGAGCTGATACAATCTGGTTTGGCCATTGCACCCACGTTTCGCAGAGCCATTCCCACTCCTACTTCCTTCATGTATTCGTCAAAGCCTTTGCTCTCCACTAAGGAGAGCTGCTGAACGGTGGGTGTCCACACATAACGACACGGACAAGCGACAGAACAAGGCAAGGAACGAAATACGAGACACAGAGCCAGAGTTCCTGTAGGAGAAGATGCGGAGCCAGGTCCCGTTTTTGTGAAACAAAAGACTCAGAAAAACAAAACAGAAAGCCTGGGAGTGTAAGCAACTTTGACATGCTCAGGATTTCACCCAAGTACAGCCTCTCACTTTTGGTGCAAAGATGTCTAAACAGAAATGTAATTCCTTAGCGAATAATTCTTTCTGGGGAAGAAATCATCCCGCGCCCGGGTCTCGTCTCTGCAGTAACTCGCGTAGGACACTGCAGTACGGACGCTATCCATGGGACGGCTTTTTTACGTATTAAAACACGTAGCCTTTGAAAGGTAACTATTTTTGTGTCCTGCGATTATGCCCAGAAACTGATTGCACACTCAGCGTTGAAACTGGGATGAGACGAGCTCAGGGGCAGGCCTGCGTCTGCCTCGTGCACACGAAGTTACGGGGGTTGAGGCGACAGACAGGGTTGCCGCGGTGGTTTTAATGCCTTCCTTTGATAAATCCGGTTTGATTGGCGTGAGCGTTATTAGGTAAAACAGACTGAAGCGGCAATGCCAATATTTTCGTGACTATTTTGCTATCGCGTTAATCAATGAGATGGGACTGTAATTGCTGCAATTTCTCTATTCCTGGCTCCAGAATCACAGATATAATAGCGCTCCTAAGAGTCCCTGACAATCTGCTATTCAGAAATGCTGTATTAAACATGCTACATAAAATTGCATCCCGACCCTCCTTCTTTAGAGGAAAAAAAAAACAACAAAAAAACCTCTTTCCGGGGATCCATAAAGCCCCTGGGCACTAGCACATGAGCGTCGTCTCTCCACATTCTCCCACCGAGCCCCTAGCCGAATCTACCCTGGAGGCCACGCCGGGATCTGGGCCTCGCAGCCCCAGAAATGCTCACGGATTCTGCTTCGCTTTGGAAATTTTTCAGTCACTTTGGTGACACGGACAACTTTCCATTCCATTATAATGCAACAAAATTCAGCACCTGCTTGGCTTTTGTAAATGTAAATCTACCGGAAAATCAGAGAAAAAGCAGGTGTTCTCCCTCAATCGACAGAACTGAATCTCCTACCTGAAAACAAGCATCTGAATCCCGACACAGACTCCTGCAGCTTGGCCATCGGAGGCCACCACGGCTCCGGCCCCAGCACCGGGGCTCACTGGGAGGGGATCTGCGGACGCTTCTCGGCTGGGCAGCTCTTAAAGCCCAGTAATGGCTGGATGTCGGACGGATCCGACGAAGCCCAAACCCCCCTCCCAGGCCCACCGCGGAGCTCACATGCGGCGACAGAGCCTGCCGGAGGCACTGCCTCTGGGGTCAGATGCCGACGTCCTGCTCTGTGGAGGGCAGTAGCTGCAGGAAACTCCATGTGCTTCTGCGGTTTCCTCCCTCTGTGCCCGCGGAGGGCCCGGCCGGACTGGAGGCATGTCTGCCCAGGCCTGCGTCACACGCCACAATCTGTGGATTCAGGCCGAGCGGGCTGCCTAGCCCCGCGCCGCCTCCTCCAGGGAGGCTCTGCTCTCCAGCTGCGGAGCAAACGTGCTGTCCCGTCCTCAAAACGACAGGTGAAGTTCAAGGGCAGCGGCGGCAGACCCCGGCGCACACCCCAGCGCACACCCCAGCGCAGACGCCAGCTCAGACCCCAGCGCACACCCCAGCGCACACCCCAGCGCAGACGCCAGCTCAGACCCCAGCACAGACGCCAGCTCAGACCCCAGCACAGACGCCAGCTCAGACCCCAGCGCACACCCCAGTGCACACCCCAGCGCACACCCCAGCGCACACCCCAGTGCAGACCCCAGAGCAGACCCCAGTGCAGACGCCAGCTCAGACCCCAGCGCACACCCCGGCGCACACCCCGGCGCACACCCCAGTGCACACCCCAGCGCAGACCCCAGTGCAGACCCCAGAGCAGACCCCAGTGCAGACGCCAGCTCAGACCCCAGCGCACACCCCAGCGCACACCCCAGCGCACGCCACTGACCCCTCTCGGTTTATTTCGGCGGCCGCGTTCCTACTGGGCTAAAGCCGGAAGGAGAGAAGCGAGAGAAACGGGACCCGTCGGGAAGAACGGGAATGAGTGTCCGACACACTGAATGTCTAATTTCTGCCTGAGCCACTCGACATTCGGCACAACCGTTCCTGCCACGAGAGCACGCGTGATCCTTGGCTCTGTCAGAGGGTCGCTCGCGTTTGCTTGGTACAAGAAAGGAGCCAGGAAGCTCCGCGTCCACACGGCACCGTAGCCGGGCGCAGGTGTGTCTTGGACAATTAGGTGTTTTTAACCCTGAATTGGCAAATATTTTACTTCTGTGTCTCGGTTTCAACTGGAAAAAGGTGACAGTCCTACCTTCCTTGCTGGTTTATTGCAAAGACCAGAAACCCCACGCGTGCATGTCACAGGGCGGTGTGACCTCTGTATCTGGCAGCTGTCCCCGCGGAGACGCTGCCCTCGCCCCTCCCCCGGTTCCACGAGGCCACGCCTCAGCCGCCCATCCCAGCTGCAGCCGCAGAACAACGGGCGGACGTGCGTCTCCACAGCTCCTCCGCATGGCTTCCGCGTGCTCAGTGGGATGTTCACATGAACTTCCGTGTCAGTGTCAGGGCTTGCCCTCCTCCACGGTGACCTCATCCGAGCTAATCACATGTGCAAAGGCCCAGTTTCCAAGCAAGGTCACATTCTGAGGAGCTGAGCGGACATGGTGGGGGGCACAATTCAACCCCACGCAGGTAGAAAAGGGACATTCCAAACTATGTGCACTAAGATGGGAAGAACTAGGTCCCACGAACCAGTGGCCTGGGTGAAGCCCTTTGTAGACTAGGGCTCTGGGTGCCTTCCACGGGCCACGGATGAGGGGAGCCACCAGACCCTGCCTCCCTCCCAGCTCTCAGAGACCCTCTGTATCACTCCCAATGATAAATGTGAACGCGGCCAACTTCAGAAGGTAGCTCAAGGTGACCTTGGAAGGGCCGTGAAGCAGAGCTGAGCGGGGGCTCACGACCCACACAGTTTACGGGATTCCTGGACAGGGCCATGGCTGGGATCCCGAGCCCCGACTCACCCTGTCCGCATGAGCTGTGCCACCCTGGACAGCTCACTGAACGTCTGTGCCCTATTCTCTCAGCCGGACTGAAAAAGCATCAGGTTATGGCCCACGGTGTAGCAGACGGACCGGGAAATCCCAGCACAGGAGGCGAAACTCCTGGCACCAGGCCCAAATCCTGCAAGGCAATAGTAGGACACTGCTGTGGCTGCCCCCACCCCCGTGCCCTGGCCGTCACTGTCACCTTGGGGCAGGCCCTAGAGCCGCCCTGGCCCAGTGGAGGTGTGCAGACCCCACGGTCGGCATCCTCTCCTTCCAGACCGTCCACGGAGCGGACAGGCCAGAGCTCCGGCTCTCACGCCAGCCAGAGCACGTCCCAGTTCTCCACGACACACGCTGCTTACCAAGTGCCAAGTCGGGAGAGGCTTGGAGAACAAACGACATTGCAAACCTTATTTTTACGCAAAAAAAAAAAAAATCCCCTTAGGAAAATTGAGTAGCACAGGCTGCACATGCTTTGAGTTGGTAACACGAAGGCACGTGCGCTGAGTCTCCTCTTGACGTGATTCCAACCTGAGTCCTAACTTGTTTGTAACCAGGAGTCAGACATTCCAGCTCTGGGCGGTCACACGATCGCCCCCTCTGCCCTCCCCGCAAACCCACCTAGACGCACCCGGACCAAGACAGACCGGCAGCTCCTTACCTCTGTTTGGAAGGAGCACGGCAGCCTTCCTCACAAGAGAGCAGCAGGTCGTCCCGCAGAACCGCGCTGCGGGTTCCGCCCAGAGCACGAGACATGACAATTCAACCTGCGGATTAAAGTCTGCGAGGCTGCGCGTGAAACTCGTCTAGCGCGCTCCCCGTATGGCTGTATGTCCCGATCGGGCACCGTGAACCATAAATAATCCCATCATTTATTAATTACATTTCCTAACCTCGTCAAGAAGAATCCCGCAGCGCGGAGCACTGGGTCATGAATAAATGGTTCATTGAAAAGCGACTCTTATTGCCAAGTAGCTGTAAATTAGGGTATGATAATCACCCACTTTAACCTTTTAAACAGGTTCCTCTAAAAATCTCCAAGACGGATGGTTTATTGTAACAACTTTGACCTCCAACACACAACAACACGATTAGTTTTGTACCCGCACAAAGGGAGGCTTTGATGAACACGGTGCATCCCACAGTATTACGAGGCCTTATCGCACAGGTACGGAGTGTGGGTGGGCACGCACGTGCGCCTCACACACGACATCCACAGATTGTGCCCGACGTCGGCTTGAGGTACCGACCGAGCCAGTGAGAGGAATGAATAAGCCCGGACTGAATTCACACACGAGCCGTCGCTCTGTCGTCAGAGCCACCGTGAGGACAGTCCCGTGGAATGCGCCGTGCCTGGCAGGCCGCCCCACGACCCTGAAGCCCCAGAAACACAGCTTCCCACCCGACCCACACGTCGGGCTGGGACGGGACCCGGCCTCCCCGCAGGGCCCGAAGCCCCCTCCTCCCGGCGAGCCCCTGGGAGCAGACAGGAGGTGTGGCCGCGAGCCCAGAGCCCTGGACTCCTGGCCCGCTCCTGGGGTGAGACCCGCGCCCAGTAGGTCCCCTGCGGCCCGGGCTGCGTGCCGGCTGGGGACCAATGGTTCGGCGCACGGCTGCAGAGTGGCCCTGAGACAACCTGAGTCCCGTCTCACAGGACCATGTGGTCCGGGCACCACACACCATTTCCAGCACCTTCCTCCCTCTCTTCCAGACCTGGGTCTGCACATGTCACCCTCAGTTCCACAGCGGGGCGGGGAGGCCGGGCACACCCCACGGGCAGCAGTGTCCTCCACACTTATCCCCGCACACACGCGTGCCTGTGAGACAAGGAAGTCGCAGGTGAAACACCCGGCCGCCCCAGGAGGGAGCGGATCTGAGCGCTTCGAGGAGGCGCATGGGTGCGGCCGCTGCGCAAAACGCCATGGGGTTTCCTCAAAAAATTAAAAATGGAAATACCATATGACCCGGTCATCTCATGCTGGGTGTTCACCCAGAGAGAACAAAACCACGAGTTTGAAAAGATACGTGCGCCCTGTGTTTACGCGGCCCTGTCCACAGCAGCCACGCCACGAGACAGCCCGGCATCCTCCACGGGTGACGGGCAAAGGCGTGCACACGCAGCAGGGCTCGGCCGCCCGAAGGACGTGGTCTTGCTCCCTGCGGCGCGGGTACATCTAGAGGGTCCGAAGCTGGAGGGGAGAAACTCAGAGGAGGACAGTTATCACAGGGTCTCGCTCACGTGGAATTTAACCAAACAAATGAAGAAAGGGAAAGAGACTAAAAACCAGACTCTTAAACCCAGAAAAGGAGCTGGTGGTCATCAGAAGGGAAGTGGCGGGAGGGGGACGGGAGGAAAGCAGGAAGGAGATGAAGAGTACACGTGTTGGGCCGGGAGCGGACAGACGCCTGACGGGAGGATCGCGACACCGTGCACGTGAAACGGAGAGAGCGCTGTAGGGTCGGCTCCATGGGAGAAGCAAACTCCTCAAGGAGAGGGTGGGGAGGGGGCAGGAGAGACACTCCCCTGCACGTGACCCGAGGACTGGCAGGAGCACCGGCCACTCTGATGAGGGTGAACTCGTGCCACAGCCGCCCAGGGAAGCCCTCGTCCCTCCAAGCTCCGTGACCTTTGATGTAAAGTCTGACCCTGTGACCATCCGGGGCAGGGGGAAGGACGGGGCTGCATGGCAGCGCATAGCGATGAGAGCGAGTTGGGGGTCTACAAGGGCCCCTGAGGAGATGGGTGAGGGGTGGGACAGGGGACAGGACTGGGTGAGGAGCCCTGCCTCATGCCCGTGGGCAGCCGGGCTCACGTCGGGGCACCCCTGCCCATCCACAGCACCCCAGACCTTCCAGCTGGCCTGCTCCTCTCAGAACGCGGAGGCTCGTGTTTGCTTGCTCTCTGGAAGCCAAGAAGGGCTTGAGGTTCACATCTGGGTCAATGTGTCATTACGTCAAGGGCAAATGATGGAAAAAATCCTAAGGACCAGAGAGGAAGATGACAGACAAGCTCGGCTTTTCCAGGGCACAGAGTGTGGCTGGGAGGAGGCTGACAGGAGGCTTCCTGGAGCTCTGGAAGGTTCCAAGTGGTTCACCAGCCACACACGAGCCGGTGCTGAGGACACGGAGGCTGCTCTGTGAAGGTACACTGTAGCCGAGGCCAAGGAGACACCAGCAAGTTGAGGGGGGCATGAGGTGTGGGCGAATGCAGGTCATTCTAGGAGACAGGCAGCTCGGGAGCCCTCCACGTGTTCATGCCTCGTGTCACGGCCATTTCACTCTAGACGATCTATTCCTAGATCATCCTGAATTCAGAGGGGCTCACTGGGAGGTCTCCCTAACACCACAGAGCATGGAAAGCAAGTAGACATTCAGTAACAGAGCCAGGAAACAGGACTCAGATGGCAGCCAGAAGCTAGAATGTTCCACAGCCTCTGAAAACCCCTGAGAAAGCGCTTTCATGACATGGAGAAATGCTTCTGCTGCCGCGCCACGAGGTAAAGCTGGGACACAGACTTGTACCGCATCAGGGTCCCACCGCCGTGAAATGAGCACCAGAACAAGAAACACCAGTATTCTGCTCGGACGGTAACTACGACCGTCCTCGTCGCCGAGGAGCTCCTGCCCACCCGCACCCCGTCCTGCTCTCCCCATTGTCCATAACAACCGCAAGTTACTTGAAATATTAAAAAGAAACAGGCTTATTTTAAAAGGGATGATGTCAATTACGAATGAAGAATCCAGAGTGACCCATCACCTACGTCGTCACCCCACATCTTTGGAAGTCAAGGGAGAGCAGAACGGAGCTGGGGACGGGTGTCAGAGCACGCCCACAGTCCACGACTACTGCGGACACATGGATGAGGAAGCGGGTCCGTGACAGATCTGGACACCCGCGACAGTGGGGCCGGGCTTCTCTGCACATGCTCTAACCCGCGTCGACAGCACGAGCCATAACACACGCCACTTGTCCATCTACACGGACACGTCCGTGTGCTTGCAAACGGCGTGTGTGTGGACGCGGCTGTCCGCACGAATACTCGTCGTGCATGGATATGAGCACGTGTGTCCGTGCCCGTGGATACGAATGTGAATTTGTTTACGAAGTCATGTGTGTACGAGTCCGTTCTGTGAGCACACAGACACACGTGTGTGCACGAGCATGTGTTCGTGTGTGCCAACATGCACGTAATAGGAACATGGTCACGTTCATACACACGTGTGACCAATTCCTCCCCCGGCCTCCAGCTACAGAATTCCAGAGACAAGCTTTCTCTCCAGGCAACGACGTGGATTTGACGGTGACACTGACTCCTGAATGAAACCGTGGGAGACAAAAAAAGTAAAAGCCTCAGATCAGAATCATTCTAGGAGTTCTGCACAAGCGGACAGAGTCCGTTTCATTTTTCATCTTTTAGATAAATTTTATACCAATCTGCTTAGGAAGAAAGGTCTGGTGACCTTGAAGTTCCCACTCTTCATGTTTGGAAACAATGACAAGGAGGCCTTGCGTGTGTCTGTGTCCGTCAGCGGGGCAGCTCAGGGACGCTCTGCTGGGTAATTCCGCCGGGACGTTGTAAACTCTCTCAGTGTCACTACTTTTAACTCAATGGAAGCTGCGAATCCCTCGTCTACAGGAACATTTGAGAAAGGTTAGCGCAACAGAAGAGAAGAGTTTACAATGGAACAAATATCTTTTTAGCCTGAACAGCAACAGACATTACAAAAAAAACACGATTATATCATCAGGAGCTTTCTTCTTTACCCATCGGGGGGTCTGTAATTATGTCATAATTCATATTTAATTGTTTCATCTGAAGACTATTATCTCAATTCTTCATGATTGTCTTACTCTAGCTGTTTATATTTTTTCCTATTCAAAATGTCATAATCTTCAGGCTAAAACACTCAGCTTAGAAAATATTAGTTTTGTCATGAATGATATATGTATATGATTTAATTTTTATTTTAACTTTTTAAGAAAATTGAACTGTAATTCAAAGATGTCTCATGTCTTAACTATAGGAGTCTCCATCCGAATGTTTTAAAATATCACATTGCAATGGGCATTCACAGCTACGGTTCCCTTTATAACAAACATTAAACACTTTTTTGCAGAATATGGCGCTAATTACAGTTATAAATATTTTCAAACAGAATAAAAAACACATACCCTACAAAAACTACAGTTTCTTAAATGGACAAAAGAACCGAAACCCAGTATTCCTACTGAGAAGTAAAAGCGACATTGAAACAGCCTTGTTCTTTGGAAAGCAGTCATTTCCAAACTGTGATGGGAACATTTCTATAAAATGGTTTTGTGAAATTCAGAAAGACTGTTAGCCACAGTTTTAGTCTTTGTGTAGACCTCCCTCAGGAGGAAGCTGAGTTTGGATGAAGGAAAGGAAGGAGGTCTGCCTGCTGGAGAGGGAAGTGTGTTCAGAGGGGGCACGTCCTGGAGTCCCAGAGCCCCGGGCCGTGGGTGAGCTCAGGGCACCGACGGGCGTAAGTCCTTGCTCACGTGTGGAAAGTGACACCAAGTGGCTATCACCTGAGCTGGTGAGCACCAGGGGTACGACCAGAGTCACCGCACGGTATGCTGGTGCAGGTGTGACGATGGGCTTTCTGGTGGGGCCGGACGCACGGCGGAGCCCTGCTCGGGCTCAGACAACTTCCACGGTAGGAATGTTCCCTTGTGACCGATTCCAAGCCGACACTGGGATGCTGCTCCCGTCTGGGGGCCGGGAAGACAAGTGTGGTGGCGCGCCGCCTTACGGTCCACTAAGCACGTCTGAGCATAAGCCTCCAGAGCACGGACACCAAGAAAACGTGGTAGATGCCCTCAGGATGATGTTCTAAGTACTGGTTGTCTGGGTTTCTTACATAATTTACCTAGTTGTGCGTTGGCCAATGTGATTTCAACGACGGCTGCTCACAACGAGAGCACAGACTTCCCACACGGTCGCCCGCCGCTCTCGGGAGCCCATCTCCGCGGACCCCACACTGCTGTTCACCGTCGCCCGTGCCTGAGCCATGGGTCCACCAGACATGCACGAGGAGCCAACAAGAAAGGCGGGACCAAACAAATGAGAGGACAAACAAGAGGCACTCGGGCAGGCATCAGGGAGAAGAGGAGACGCGCATCTTACCGTCCACAGCCGCCCAAGCCACGCTCAAGGGAAAAACAACAGTTTTCAGAAACTGAAAATGTGATTAAAATTAAAGACCTTAGAAAATGAAAAGATTATGAAATTATTCAGAAATTAGAACAAAAATTAACGAAATGGAAAAGAAAGCCAAGAACAAGGAAAATTAAGTGATCCACACAAGAGAGAGACTATTTGAGTGGTATAATTCCAGACAAAGCAAATAAGGAAAATGCAGCGGAAGGAATGACAAATGAATCAAAGGACATCTCCCAGGTAGGAGGTTGTGAGTGTCCAGGCTTCAGCGACCCGCCCTCCGTGCAGAGTGACGGACAAACACCCACACGTCCACATAAAGAACTGAGCCCCTGAAGCTTCAGTATCTGGGGTCAGAGGAAGGCCCTTTTTAAACGCTTCCAGGGAGGGGGCAGAAAGGAGTCCATTCCAAAAGTCCAGACCCAGAATGGCCTCAGGGCTCTCAGCACCAGCAGCTGGGAGATGAGAAGACAACTTTGAAAGCTGAGGGACAATCCCACACAATCTAGAAGTCTATCCCCAGCTGACCGCCCACTAAGGACAGTTGCAGACAATAAGCCAGAAGGCGAGTAGAAGATGGGACCCACCCAGAGGATGGCAAAAGCGCCAGTGGTCGATGTGGAGTCCAGGAAACGGGATCCAGCCGGTGGAGGAGTTAAGCTACCAGGGGTGGCCCCGGGCAGAAGAGTTCCGAATGTCAGCCGGGGGCGGGTCTCAGGGGCCGTCATTCCAGACGGGACAATTACAAGCCTTTACAGATAGACCCATGGGAAGTATGTTGAACATTGTGGAAACAGAACAAAACTCCAGGAACAAAATGGACCTGGAAAAAAGCCCAGTTGTCATGTATCCTTGAGTCAGCACCGACGGCAAGCGGGTGCCCAAGTTCCCATAAATACCAGGCATCTGTGTAACCAAGTGTTTAAGTGTTCCTAGACGGAGAGGACAGCAGACAGAAAGTACGCTTCGGAGACAGTGAAAGGAGGCTACACCTTCCTCATCCCTCTAGGTCGATCAACACAACCTCAGACTGAAGGTCGAGAAAGAGCGGTGTAAGCCGAGCACTGACAAATACGGAGCAAATTCCAGAAAAATAGCTAGATGCCTGCAGAGAGGCGTGTGGAGGAGCAACGGGAGGGTACACCACACCCTCTGACCTGAGGGCTGAGAACCCAGACCACAGGTGAGAAGCCACGACCTCCAGCCCCCACGAAGCAGGCCGCTGACCAGTCAGAGGCGGCCAGCAATCCCGTGATGTGGTCAGACACGCTGCAAAAGCAGACACGGCTCAGAACTGCCGCCCCAGCAAGGTCTTAGACAGGGAGTGCTGGGACTTCTGGGGCCTCTTTACCAGGGGCCAAAGGACCTTTATCCCAAGGAAAGCATTTCTCTGGGTGACACGTCAGGCGCTGGGCCAGTCCTGTGGAGTATTTTCAAGGTCAGCTCCTTGCCCGCTGCCCTGCGAGCATCCACCTCCCACAGGGCCGCCCACGCTTACAATGACCCACACATACTAAGGCAGCTACAGTCAGAGGGAAGTGCACTCCTGCCTTTTCCCATCTGAAAACAGAAGAATGCCACCACCCGAAACAGACGCCAGTGTCGGGGGCCGGCAGGTGACATTGCAACAGCAGCCAAAGAAGGAGAGAAAGGCAGCAGGCCTGCAAGGAGAGGTCGACTCTGGCGCAGAAAACGTGTTCACGGGGGAGAAACCCCGGCACAGCTGCCTTTCGGAAACCAAGTTTTAAGAGTCCTGCAAAACGACAACACTCGTCTCTGAACGGACCCCCGGGGAGGCCCAGCCTCAGGGACGACCTCCCACGCCAAGGGGACGTCCCCACTGGGAGGCTCTGTCCCTGCAGTGGGCCGTCGCACCTCAGTGCAGACACCACAATGCGGAACCAGAGTGTGAGGTCCAGGCGTTGCCTCTCTGGGGCCTCCCCAGCCTCCCCTGCTGGCACCCCGCGGCGGGGCCTGCAGGGAGCCGGCTCGGACTTTGCTGGGGTCCAGATGTTCGGGGGTCGACACCCACCTGCCGAGTGACCTTGGCCAAGGCCGCGGAGCCCCCGCCTCACTTTTCGCTTCTACTAGTCAGTAGCTGCATTTGGGGGAAGTAATAGAAACCAACATGTTCAAGTGCGTCATGAAAAGACTGGGTTTGATTTTAATTTTTCAGCTACAAAGAATAAAACCCAGATTTAAAGGGAACACTGGGGGAGCCTGGGTGCTAGAATGTTCCTTCTGAGGTTGCAACACTGCTAACACAGCTTCGGGCGGAAGGAGGAGAGCTGGGTGTCCAGGGCAGGCCTGGGCCGCGCATTTCCCCACCGCCGGCCGCTCGCCCTGACGCTTGGGGGAGAAAACAAGGCAAGTTCCCAAGAATAGGGAATATGACTGGCCTTGAGCTTTCAGCCAAACCTTAACAGCAAATGAAGGAAATTATCCTCCGGGTTACTAAGGCAGCTACCTCAGAAATCTTTTGGAATAAGAAGAAAGAGTAATCCGTGATTAGTAAACAGAGCCATTATTCAGATGAGAGAAGAGCAAATCTTTATTGCATTTTTTTCCCTGAGCGACAGGTGCATGCACCCTCAGTCCAGAAAGGCACCATGGGCCCAGGGGCACGGGCTGTCTGCATCTGTAGGCCGCTCCCCAGCGATCGGTGGTTTCGGCGCCGACAACGGTGTTTGGCAAGAGGGACCAGCAAAGAGGAGGTCTGCTGGGACCACGTGCCCCAGTTAACGGCTGAGACCCGGTGATGTCTAAATTTCCTTTTGCCTTCAGTTTAATTTTATCTGACACCGGTAAGACGTGATTTTGCTCTAGAGACAGTGTTGAAGGCAGAAACTCGTCCTCCCTCGCAGACTCTGAGAGTGAGCAAGTGTGCAGAGGTCCGGGGGCAGGGGACCGGACAGTGACCCTGGGCGAGCGGACATCCTGCACTGGGTTTCACCAGCACCTGATGGGATCGGATCTCCTCGAACTCCCAAAACAGATTTAACTTTGACAACTCAGTTCTCCATTATAATAAAACGACAAACTACAGGGCTTGTTTACGGATGGTACGCTAATCGCAGTTTGTTGAAATGATCAACGTTTGAATAAGATTTGAGTTAAAAGCCACATTTCGAACATCCCCGTGAACCAGGGAGGCCGGACCTCCCCAGAGAGAAGGTCGAAACTCTGAACGAGTGGGTCACGTCTCTGTTCCTCCCCAAGGCTGCTCTCAGTTTAGAGATAAAGGGGAAAGGCCATCTGCAGGACAAGGGGGAAGTCTCACGGAAACAGGACTTTTGGCATGTTTACAAGCTTTCCGGATTTCTTTCCCAGAAAGTGTGTGGCTGAGATGACGTTATGAGCCACTTGCCATTTTTAGAGCAGAAAGAAAGGTTTCCGTCATAAGACAGGTGTTGCACCACGGTCTGCTGGGCAGGGGACTGTCTCATCCCCGGGGTCCTGGTGCGCTGGTGGCAATGACTGCTACTTTGTGATGAGGAAGGCCCTCGAGTGCGCAACAGGCAGAACTGTACCTGGGCTGCTCTTCACACAAGACCTCGCGAGCCAAAGGGCTAGGGGCTCCCATAAAGCACCAGCAGGAGTAAAGAATGAGAGTGCAGGACGGACAATACACAGAGACATTTGTCCCTGTGTAGCTGTCTGGTCACTCCTCAATGAAAGGAACCCTGGACCCGACACAGAGGGTAAAGTAAAAATCGAAATAGAATGACTGAATTTTCACCGGCCATGAACTGTGAGGGTTGTGCCCAAGCGTACTGGCCACTTGCCACAAACCTGGCCTGTCCGCAGACTGGGGCTGCCCAGTGGGCCAGCGCTAAGGTCCCTGCTAACGGCACCACATTTTCTCCCAAGCAGGTGTGTCCCCTGGGGCCTTCCCGGTCTGTTGTGTCTTATTCTGGGTTCTCTGGTGCAATGTTAGCATTTCTAAGGAGTTCTACACACGGGTGACAGCCCCTTCCCCGTCCACCCCGGCTTCCTGTCGGGTGGTTCACAAGGCTTCGCACCCCAAGAAGATGGGCAGCACCTAATCTGGTGCCGAGGGCCGAGGAAGCAGGAGCCTGGGACAAAGCAACAGGCCACAGGGCCACCTGGTCCTTTCATTATGCTCTCTCGTCCGTACCTCCTTTCCCAGCCAGTCACCAAGTCCTGTCCTTATGCCACGTGACTCTTGCTCCCAGCCTAGCCCCCAGCCCCGAGTCCATCTGCTGGGGACCCAACTATCTAACAGCTTCCAGAACAGCCCTGGCTGCAGCCTCTTCCCTGCCCTAGGAGCCGCCCTCGCAGGGGAAATTCCATGCCCATTCTCTGCTCAGAAGCAGACTGGGACACCCACAGCCTGTGACATTGGCTGGTGTCCCCTGCTTGACCTTTGACCATCTGGTCCGACTTGCCTTCACTGTCTCTGGGCTCCACTGTGCCCTCGGACACTTACCTTCCTTCCCAACCTCTACAGAAGGCTTCTCTCTGCCTGGGAAGCCCATTCGACCTCAGCCAGGGAGGAGTCTGTGCCCAGGTCGTGCATGGGGGGCCAGGAGAGCCAAGCAGCCCATCTCCTTCAGCCCCCAGTCCCACTGTGCTGGGACCTGGTCCCTTCTGGCACTGGCAACAGGCCCCACTGGGTCCCCAGGGCAGATGCACAAGAATCATGGGACGCTGCTCCCCACTGGTGGCCCATTTGGTGCCTGGGACGCAGAAGGGGCCTTCCTGCTATGAGTAACGACCAGGAAAGGCGGAGACCTGCGTTTGCACCTGCTTGGGAGAGGACCCGTCGAGGGGCACGCGGGAAAAGCACTGATGTGGGGAGTAGGTTATAAGCAGGGCCTCAGCGTCTCCCACGAGCTACGGCGGGACAGACGCTCACTGGCCACACCTGCCGACTGGCAACGAATCCGATAATTAAACCGTGGCTGCTGTCACCTGACACCCCTTTCAACAAACTAAAGCACAGCCCCTGTGTCTGCTGAAACACTGTCCAGGCATCAGGTGGGCCTGGACGGAAAGAAGTGAACCCAAATGTCTGGCCCTTTTCTAGCTTGGGTGTTGGCCTCGTGGCATACTAGGACCAAGCCACAGATACACCTTCCCAAGACACAGGTAACACGTAGGTACGGTTAACGCGCTCTAGACCCCCATGTGGCGCTAGCGTCACTAGGGCACCCACATTTCGAGGCACGGCCTGAGCTGACACCTGATCGCTCTTGGAGCAGCTCCCGAGCTCTATTCCCTCCCTTCTGTCACTGGATCTGACAACCTTCACTTTCCAAACAAGGAGACGGAGGCCCAGAGACATTAAGGAATCTCCTGGGAGTCACTCAGCTTCTGAGCGGAGAGGCGCAGCTATCCCCAAAATACCCCCAGCGTCACCCCCAGAAACATGGTTTCACGTGACCCACACCTGACCATGCGTCCTCAAGGCTCTCCTGTTTCTCTGAGACCTTTAGCTGACACTGTCGTCCCAGGCAGACCTGTTGCGCACGATTTCCAGCCGGCAGGAGGCCAGGCCACGAGGTTTCAGCTCTAGAGCTCAGGGCCAGGGAGGACGGGAGTCTGGGGATAGCGGCGCAGGTAAGCATTCGGCGTCCCCGCCAAGCTCACGGGGCTGGTGGTGGAGAACGTGCCCTTCGGCGAAGGCACATAGTGTACTGACGGGAGTGATGGCCTCCGACGCCACACAGGTCAGATCCAAGCCCTCATCAGCCTCGTGCAGCCCACGTGTCCTTTGCCACAGAAACAAGAAGGAACAAAACAGGAGGCCGTGTGAGTCGTCATCCCGCTGCCCTTGGTCTGGAGGCGGAGAAGACCAGACAGAGACCGTGGGGAGCACCCAGCATCTGGACCCCTCGGCCCCAGCCTTGTTAGAGGGAAATCTCAGTGCGCCCGCTTCCAGACATCAGGGACAGCGAACACCTATGCTGACGACGCGGCGTCTGAGTCCTGGAACAATTCGACAGGATCGCGTCCGGAAGCATGACAGAGACAGTCAAAGACCAGGGTTTCTCCGCTGATGACAGGACCATATTTTTAGGGTGTTTTTTTTAGGACATCTGGAGGTAAGAGCTTCTGCTCAAGAGTACAGGGACCGCCTGTCGCCATGAACTGCTAATGGGACGGGGCTCCTGTCAACGATCGTTCCCGGAGGCTCTGGCCATCGGAGCATGAGAAAAGCAGAAGGAAATGGAGAGGGAAGTGGGACTGAGGAGAGGAAGGTTGGGGGCCGGAGGGAGCACATCCAGGGACTGGAGAACCATGAGAACCAACCCCATGCTTCAGTGGGCTCAGAGGCCACCCTGTCCCCACCTGCACACCCGCTGTGACTCGACCGGAGCAGGAATGTCGGCTTCCAGGGCCACAGTCGTGCGGGGCTTAGACTGGCTGGTGCTGTTATCCCCACACTGCAGACCAACGGGTTAGGGCTTGCCAAAGACAGCCCCATTTCCCGACAAGGACACCAAGTCCCAACCTGGGAACGTGAAGGAAAGTGCCCAACGTTAGGGTCAGCTTAACTTGCTGCAGGCAGCCCAAAGGAGCAGCACGGAGCACCCCCAAATCTGAGCACCCAGAGACACTGCGGACCAGGGGATCTCTCCGTCTCTCTCCTCCGCATCCTTGCTGACACCACCTTCACATGCTACAGGAACGTGGATTTTTCCGAGTTCACCATAATGAATCGCCCTCAATTATGAGACCGAAGTGAACCTCTAGGGCCTGACCCAGAGATCCCGCAGCTTCCCCCCAACAGGAGAGAAACGGGGATGCCCAGCTATCCTGGTGGATCTCCTCCCTGCTGCCCTGACTGCCCAGCCACTCAGAAGCCAAAGAGGTCCCGCCTCACCCCAGCACGTATATGTCCCTCTTTCCTGCTGGAAAACCTCTCAAGGCCCAGCCTCCCTCCACCAGCAGATGGGACCAGGGCACGGACACGCCTGTTTGTGGACGTCCATGACGGCTGGTAAAACTGATCATAAAACACTCTTCTTGGCTGGGGCTGCTGTGTCGAGGTTCAAAGTATGGGTTTAGAATCTCATTTCCCCCAGTATGGGCCAGAGCGAAGGCAGCAGCATCCAGGGCCCGGCCTGTCCACCTGGCTGAAGTCACTAATTAATTCCTGAGCAGTGGCACTGAGCATGCTCCACAGGTCCCCACAGAGCCAAGCTTCCAACCCAGACTCGACACAAAGTACTCTGGGAACAGGAGAGCGGCCAGAGGCCAGGGGACCCAATTCTGGGCCACGAGGCAGGTGGAGGGCGGGCCCGAGAGGTGTGCTCCCACCTCGTCATGACCATCAGCAGGACGACAGGTCTGCAGTATCTCGGCAAACGGACTGAGCACAGGAAATTGACAGCAGCTCCAACTAAATTACGGCTTCGAAGACGAGGACGGTCCCCAGAGACACCACAGAAGGGAGCCACTGACCAGGCCCAGGTGACATTGAATTGAATTGAAAATCATCCCTCCTGATTAGCATAACAAAAGTTCCAGCGGTTAAAGAAAAAGTCATTCTCCATAAATGAAAGAGGAGGAAAAAGAAGCCCATCTTCCTATAAACATCGTTATCTTTAAAAATGTCCAGTCCGAGGCAGATCTGAGCTGTGTCATCAACATCGCCGCACAGAAATGGCTCTTAAATCGTTCCTCTCAGTCTGTATTTATTCCTCTGACACCTAGAGGGAACTGACTGGCTGTTTAAAAGCACAACAGCCACACACATGTGCACGCAAGCACACACGCACGCACACACGCACATAGAAATATTGTCTCCCGCTCTACAGAAGGCCAAAGGCACACTTGACATCACTTACAAACCAAAAGTGAAAAGTGAAATTTGGATAAAGACATGTCAGACTTATTCCAGGATTTACTTTATACCAGAGATTCAGAAAATTAGCCCCATTTATCAAAAAATGTTGATCATTTTTATTATTGTTTAAATTAAGTATAAATTGTCGGAATGAGGATCCACCCATAAAACAAAGCAAAATAAGAATTAGATCTTTGCAAAAATAAAAAGCAGACTACCTTGTCCTTCGCTCAGTCAGCCCCACATGCCAAGCCAGGCGCTGCGCTACGCACGTCTCACAACAGCTTCCAAGGGCTATCACTGTGCCCATTCCACAGATAAGGAAACAGTTCACAGAAATTACACCATTGAACAGGTCAACTGAGCTAAACTTGCTTTATGTAAAGATAAATTTAATAGGAATCTTATATTCAAAGTAAGTTCTGGCTTGTTCTATCCATCCTACTCGCTCAGTGAGCCTCCAGCCCCCGTCCTGTCACTATGGTCCCCTGTCCTACCCCAGAAGCACCACTGGTGGCCCTGAGCAGCAGGCGGCTGGCGCGAGGAGCCCTGGGCCGGGAGTGACTCTCCCTCCCACAACAGCACCTGGAGCAGGAGGCCCCTGAGCGTCACGGACGTGGCTCCTTCCACGCAGAATGCCTCCCATCACGCTGTCCCTCCCGACGTCAGTCGGGGGACAGGCAGAGGCCAAGATGAAGAACAGTGCATGGTGGCCTTCAGCAAGCTATTGGGGACATCCCCTGTTACACTTCTGCTTGCCCTTCTGAGCTAGAACTCAGGGTGACCAATGTGGCCGCAGAGAAGGGCGGGAGAGGGGATGGCTCAGTCAGTCAGGGCCGGACAACGGAGGGTGGCAGGGAGCAGTCCTGGGCTGTCAGAGCTGGGAGTGCCAGGTTCACGGTCAGCACCGAAGGACATTATCTCCGCCCTGTTCCTCGGGCTGGAATGAGAAAGCCCGTCCACAGTGCCCCGCGGGGCTTTTCCAGAGTCCCTTCCTGAGGTGACTGCTGCCCCAGGGACAACCCGCAGCTGTCCTGCCCAGACTCTCCGACCCTCCCTGCTATCACACCTGCCGCGGCAGCGTCCTGGAGGGAAGCTTGCTCCTCAACCTCTGGCCGCTCCCTGGGCTCTGGCCCCGCCCCTCCCGCACGTGGAGACCATGGCTGTGGCTCTGCAGCCACGTTTCTGTCTTCAGTGGAACCAGCGCATCCCAGTCTGACCTCAGATGCCCTCTCTTGCCCATCCAGCCAATCTTCATCGTCCTGTGACGCATGCTGGCAAAACTCAGTGCCACGC